>NW_027507785.1:38624627-39352127 GCF_037356315.1 Lithobates pipiens
CCCAAAAAAAAATGTAATTAAAAAAAATGAAAGAAACAGACCCCACATCAGCCATGTGTCCCCACAATGGCCATCAACTGACACTTTCTTTCGCCCACAAAAAAACAAAACAAAAGAAACACAACACAGACACCCCCCCCCCCCCCCCATGAGCCAGTTGTCCCCAAACAGGCCATCCACCACAAAAAACAAATGAATAAATAGGCCATATGACCGTCAAAACGCTATTCTCTGCCACTTCCTCTTGCTACCAAACTGAAAAAAAAAAAAGAAACCTCCCAAAAAAATAAGAAAACAGGCCCTCCCATCAGCCAGTTGTTCCCATACTGTCCACCCACTGCGGCCTCCTGCCAACCACCCCCCCCACCCAATTGGGGGGGGGGAGAAACACACAACAGGCCCCCCTCATAAAAAATAAAGATAAATAGAGCAGGTCCAACACCCCCCCCCCATTTATTCCCATACAGGCCACCCCCCACACCGCTTCCTCTCACACGCCCCCTTCCCACCCCCAAAAAATAAAGCACAGGCCCCTCCTGTAAGCAATCTGTCCCCACAAAGGCCACCACCCACCATTTCACCCACCATCATACCAAAAATAACAAAGACACACTCCTCCCATCAGCTATTTGTCCCCATAAAGGGGTCACCCACCGCCACTTCCTATCCACCCCCCCAAAAAAAAAGCAGAGTTAAAAAAGGCTAAGGTCCATCAGCAATTTATCCCCATCAAGGCCATGCTCACTGTCCTGTCACTTCTTATTTTTTGTTCCCCTTACAGAAGCAGGACGTTTTGTAACCTTACCGTTTGGGGCCTTCAGTGGTGGTCGGGCCACCTCCAGTCACTCGCTCTCTCTCTCCATGCGGCAACGGCGGGCTTTGACTAATCTTATGCGCGGCCTGGCCTCCGGCTCCCCTGGGCCGCACTGCAGGAGGCAGGCTGAGTGTTCTTCCTTCCCAATTCTCCTCCTCGGTCCCTCCCAGGCAGTGGCACCAAGCAGCCTGGCTTGTCCTACCTATGCACAGCAGTGGACGTCAGACAGCAGCATCTCCTTCTATCTTCCATGTACTCCAATGACTGCGCTCTGGTCTGGGTGGGCTGGCGTGGTAACATAGCTAGCCACGCCCCCGCTTGCAAATCGGGGCAAGAGATCAGAGCATGCATCCTCCTTGGCCAATAGAAGACAAGAAGGACAGAATGAGGCAGGGGAGGATGCTGTGGGGTAGGGTGAGAATACTAGGTTGTTCTAACCCAGCAGTAGCGGTTGTCACGTACCTAGTGGAAGAGCCCGACCTGCAGGGAGAGACCTCTCTTGCGGCTCTGATTTGAGGGCCCTGGTAGAGTATACAGGAAGCACAAGAGTCAGGAGTGGCACGAGTGCCTGGCAGGATCAACAGCAGTGGATGGATCTGGAACCCAGGAAGCACTGTGAAGTGGAACCTCCGACAGGATCAGGAGACAGGCTGGGACCAAGAAGGAACTGGATCAGCAGGCGGGTGCAGCAGGCTGGAACAGAGCAGCAGATAGGCAGCAGGAACCAGGATTCTGGAGCAGGAACTCAGGCTGAAACTGGACTGCAGGGAGGAGCTGGACCAACAACTGGAAGCTGGACAGCAGACAGGCACCAGGATGCTGAGAGCAGGGTAGTCAGACAAGCCGGGTTGTTGATCAGGCGCTCAGCATAGTACCAAAGGAAGAAGCAGGAGGGTAGACGGACAAGCCAGGTCGGTAATCAGGCGGACAGCAAAGGTACCAGAGGATCAAGCAGAAGGGTAGTCAGACAGGCCGAGATCAGGTGCAGGCGGATAGCAGGGATGGTAGGTAGACAAGCCGGGTAAGTGAGCACAGGAGACAGGTTCTCAGAGTCAGGATACGCACACGCTGTAGATCAGACAGCAAGATCTCAGTGTGACAGACAGAACTAAATAGCCCATCTGGCGCCGACAGGCGCACGCACACACACTCGCGCACAGGCGTGCGCTCACGAACGCGCGGCGGAAGGCCCAGACCATCTGTCGCTGGCAGATCTTTCTGACAGTGGTGCTGTTAACTCTGTCATTGGCAAAAAAATTCCTGATGCCTGGGACAAACGCAAAATATCAGGGCATTTAACGTGAAACGTTTAGATCTGGGCATGGGTCCAAAATTCTGTATTGTTCTGGGAAAATCGGGAATATTGGCAAGTATGCCCTCTGTCACCCTCTCCAGTTTCAGAGAGCGGCAGCATGCCATCCCCAAGTTACAGTGGAACTAAAGTGCAGGGGCGTGCCATTACCGACTACAGCCAGGAAAGCCGAGCTCTTCAGGCTCCCCTTCCCACTACCAGTGACAGACGGGCCCAGCCCCCAGCAGGTGTCTCTTTAGTCCATGTCCTCGGCCATTTCTCAGCTTCACATAAAATTTGTTTGGTGTACGACCTATCTGCGCCTCATTCATCCCTCATTCGTAGTTTGAATTCCTTAATTCCTTCAGAGGAATTCTCCCTGAACTATGCTTCAGTTGACATGGTGATCTAGGCCATTATCAAAATAGGCACTAGTGCCTGGCTCTCTAAAGCCGACATATCAGATGCATTTAAGCTTCTACCCATCCAACCGTCCCTCTGGTGCTGGCACAGCATTAAATGGAAAGTCATATTACTTTGCCACTAAACTGACTTTCGGCTCTAAAAACAGCCCGTGGCTCATTGACACCTTCTCACGTTACCTCACTTGGATCCTGTCGCACCAAGCCCAGTGCCAGATGGTCATTTATTATCTGGATGATTTCATGCTAATCGAACAGCCCGGTGTGCCCCCAGTATACCTAGATAGGTTAAGAGGTGTGTTTGGGTATCTAAATGTGCCCATAGCAGAGCACAAAGTGGAAGGCCCAGCACACTCTATCACCTTTCACCTTCCTCAGGGTCAACCTTGACATTCATTACTTTACCAGTACACAGGGGTGTACTAAGAAATAGCTTCAATCCCTCTTAGGGATACTCAACTTCACATTGAGGATTATTCCACAGGGACAATCTTTTATTTTGCGCCTCTTGTTCTTCCTCTCTCACAGGACAGGATATATATATATATATATATATATATATATATATATATATATATATATATATATATATATTTTTTTTTTTTTCTATTAGTATTTATACTTGACTAGAATTTTTTTAAACTACAGTTTGGTGTCACATACAGTGTCTTGAAAAAATATTCATACTCTTTGAAATTTTCCGCATTTTGTCATATTACAACCAAAAACATAAATGTATTTTATTGGGATTTTATGTGATAGACCAACACAAAGTGGCACATAATTGTGAAGTGGAAGAAAAATGATAAATGGTTTTCATAAATTTTTACAAATAAATATGTGAAAAGTGTGGTGTGCATTTGTATTCATCCCCCCTGAGTCAATACTTTGTAGAACCTCCTTTCTCTGCAATTACAGCTACAAGTCTTTTTGGGGATGTCTCTACCAGCTTTGCACATCTAGAGAGTGACATTTTTGCCCATTCTTCTTTGCAAAAAAGCTCAAGCTCTGTCAGATTGGATGGAGAGTGTCTGTGAATAGCAATTTTCAAATCTTGCCACAGAGTCTCAATTGGATTTGGGTCTGGACTTTGACTGGGCCATTGTAACACATAAATATGTTTTCATCGAAAGCATTCCATTGTAGCTCTAGCTGTAGGTTTAGGGTCGTTGTCCTGCTGGATGGTGGACCTCAGCCCCAGTCTTTTGCAGACTCTAGGAGGTTTTCTTCTATGATTGCCCTGTATTTTGATCTATTAATATTCCCATCAACTCTGACCAGCTTCTCTGTCCTTGCTGAAGAAAAGAATACCCACAACATGATGCTGCCACCACCATGTTTCACGGTGGGAATGGTATGTTCAGGGTGATGTGCAGTGTTAGTTTTCTGCCACACACAGCATTCTGCTTTTAGGCCAAAAAGTTCAATTTTGGTCTCATCTGACCAGAGCACCTTCTTCCACATGTTTGCTGTGTCCCCCACATGGCTTCTCGCAAACTGCAAATGGGACTTCTTATGGCTTTCTTTCAACAATGTCTTTCTTCCTGCCGCTCTTCCATAAAGACCAGATTTGTGGAGAGCACAACTAATAGTTGTCCTGTGGACAGATTCTCCCACCTGAGCTGTGGATCTCTGCAGCTCCTCCAGAGTTACCATGGACCCCTTGGCTCTTCTCAGATTGATGCTCTCCTTGCCCGGCCTGTCAGTTTAGGTGGACGGTCATGTCTTGGTAGGTTTGCAGTTGTGCCATACTCCTTCCATTTTTGGATTATGGATTGAACAGTGCTCTATGAGATGTTCAAAGCTTGATATATTGTTTTATAACCTAACCCTGCTTTATACTTCTCCACAACTTTATCCCTGACCTGTCTGGTGTGTTTCTTGGCCTTTATGATGCTGCTTTATTTAATAATAAGGTGACTTCTGAAGGCAATTGGTTCCACTAGACTTTAGTTAGGGGTATCAGAGTAAAGGCGGCTGAATACAAACGCATCCCACACTTTTTAGATCTTTATTTGTAAAAAAAATGTTGAAAACCATTTATCATTTTCCTTACATTTCACAATTATGTGCCACTTTGTGTTGGTCTATCACATAAAATCCCAATGAAATACATTTAGGTTTTTGGTTGTAACATGACAAAATGTGGAAACTTCCAAGGGGTATGAATACTTTTTCAAGGCACTGTATTTGCATTTAATTGGTTTGCGTGTTTATCCTTTTGCCCAAAATCCAGCTTTGCGATAAACAGCGCAACGATAACTCAAAATCTGAGGAACGGGGAATTGCATAGGCTTGGAGGAGGTCATGGCTACCTTTGTCGGTGACACACAACCCAGTAGCACAGGCGATATAGAAAATGGTGTGGGGTCTCTAGCTGGTACAGTTCAGACCTTTAACATCTAATGGAAGTTATGTAACCCGCAGACTAGCATGTAACACTGACCTCATTAATCATTGGAGAAATTATCTCCTAATCCCATAGTCATTTCCTGTTCTTTAACTGGCAAGTTTTTGGAAGAAAGAAAAAAACATAGATCAGTAGTTCTAAAAATCCCACAAATTCCATCTGATCAGATACTGCCAGGGAAATTGTTTTGTTTCTCTGCTTGAGAAATGTACTCAGAAAAGTATCTGAGATCTGCAGTCATTAACCGAGGTATTGATTTCCATGTCATGAAGCCAACGCCGTCCTATCTGTCTATATCGCTTTCCTCCGGGGGCATCAGGGAATAGCCTTGGAGCAACACCACTTTTCCACATTTACTGAGCCTTCTCTGTGTTACTTAAAGCTGAACTCCAGGCAGCTAAATACACATAGGGGTGCGGTTTTACTTGGCAAAGGATTTGTATCTCTGTCCACCCAGTCCTGAGATTTACACAGCTCTGCCACACAGCACAGCCATTTCTGGAGGGGTAAGAGACCTCTGCTGCAATTCAGAAACACTTCCGCCTCATACACATGATCGGACTTTCCGACAACAAAACCGGGGATTTTTGCTCGAAGGTTGTTGGCTCAAACTTGCATACACACGGTCAAACAAATGTTGGCCAACAATTACGAACGTAGTGACGTACAAGACGTACGGCGAGCCAATGAAAAGGAAGTTCAATAGTCATGCGTCACCCTATGACCCTATGGGCTCCTTCTGCTAATGTTGTGTTTGGTGAGCATTGATTTCAAGCATTGCGTGGACTTTTGTGTGACGGACTTGTGTACACACGATCAGAAAGTACGACAATAAATTGTGTTGGCTGAAAATTTGAGAACCTGCTAGCCAACATTTGTTGGCGGAAAGTCCGCCAACAAATGTTCGATGGAGCCTACATGCGGTCGGACTTTCCGCCAACAAGCTCACATCTAACATCCAACAAAATCCGATCGTGTGTACACGGCATTGCAGGTCTTGTCCCTCCCTCAGCCTGTGATTGGGCAGTGAAAGGAAAGGCAACAGACTGATAAGCTCATCTCTCTGTCCCTCTTCTCCTTCTATCAGCGCTTGTCCATAGTCTATGTATAGAAGGAGTGGATTTGTACTTATTTTCTTTCTTTGTTTATTATGGTCAGGGTTAAAAAAATAAAAATAAACAATTTAGATGAAATGTTAAAATAAAACATATTTTTTTAACTTAATAAATAAACAATGTACCATTGACCTCTGGAAAATTTACCCCCCTTCATGACCAGGCCACTTTTTGCGATACGGCTCTGTGTCACTTTAACTGACAATTGCACGGTCGTGCGACACTGTACCTAAATAAAATGTTTGTCCATTTTTTTCCCCATAAATAGAGCTTTCTTTTGGTGCTATTTGATCACCTCTGCGATTTTTTGAACTATAAACAAAAAAGACTGACAAGTTTGAAAAAAAATATTTTATACTTTCTGCTATAAAACACATCCAATAAAAAAAAAAAAAAAAAAATCTAATTTCTTCATCAATATGTGTTCTGCTACATATTTTTGGTAGAAAAAAAAATCCCAATAAGCGTAAATATTGATTGGTTTGCGCAAAAATTATCGTGTCTACAAACCGTGAGATATATTTATTGAATTTTTTTTATTTTTTTTATTTTTTTCAAATATACGTTTTATTGTATAGACAAGGCATACAGAAACGTACAGTACAATGATGGTCAAACATGTTTTTTCGAAGAAAAGAACTGCAAATGGGTCAAATATCGGTGAAGTGGTCCGATCCCAATATACTTTACAAAGAAGAGCTTCCCCCTAAATGGGTGGGATTTTAAATGACCATCAACACCGGACACAAATAGACAAAGAAATATACCATTTTTATTATATGTTTTTTCCAGCCTATATGTGGGTCTTCAATAGAGATGCACATTCAGTCCCTGGAAGGGATAGTATAAGATCTGTCAGCCAGAGTAAAAGACAAGGTAAGTCCTTATATACATATATCGTCTAGGTCGTAAGTCAAACCGTATCCTTTATATAGATGTTTAGATCTGTATATTCTTACTATAAGTAAAGGATGGTGTCGTCCATCTGGCTACTAACTGCTCTCTGGCTTTAGAGCATTGGGGTGCATAGGAAGACCCTTTGAAGATAAGACCCTTAGTTGAGGAAAAATAAAAAGAAAGGGGGGGGGTGCAGTATAAAGACGGTAGGGGGGAAATGGGTAGGGGGTGGGTATCTGTTCAACGCGAGAGCGACGGACATGACAAGGGAGTTGCCATGTCACTGGACTATATCGGTGTGGAATTCAAGAGTTCAGTAAAGTCTGTCCTTCGTCAGAGAAAATGAACATATTCCACAATGTCCAGGTTTTGGGGTGTTTGTCTCGTTTGTGCTCGGCTGTGAGCACCAAGTCTTCCATTTATTTAATATCTTCTACTCTGCGCAACCACAATCCCACTGACGGAGGCACATTCTGCTTCCATGTAGCTGGGATACATGACTTTGCAGCATTAAGCAAATTGCCTGATCACGGATTGCTTGTACGACCGTGCCGGAACCGCGGTTGCGTGCAACAGAAAGAATATTTTTTTTTACTAGTAATGGTGGAGCGTGGTGGCAATCAGCGGCTTTAAGCAGGACTGAAACATTACGGCGGACAAATCGGACACCTAACTGACACTTTTGACACTTTGTGGGAATCAGTGACACTAATACAGTGATCAGAATTGAAAAAGAAGATTGGCTGCACAGCATGAAGGGAAAACGTCTGTAGAGCGTATTCTTTATTGTCAACCATGCCATAGGCCAGTGATGGCAAACCTTGGCACTCCAGATGTTTTGGAACTACATTTCCCATGATGTTCACCTACACTGCAGAGTGCATGAGCATAATGGGAAATGTAGTTCCAAAACATCTGGGGTGCCAAGGTTCACCATCACTGCCATAGGACGTCACAGGAACATATGTTGGTGCGTTTCACACGGGTAATTCGTGCTTGTTCACAACACAAATGTAGCCCTAAACCTGAACTATTTAAATGCTCCACTCCAAGGCAATGCAACAGAAACAACCCGGTTTAATTGGCTGACCAACATGTATAGCAATTAAACACACCAGATATAATCATTAAATCACAGAGTGTGAAAATAGAGAAAAAAATTAAAATAGAGAGAAGAGTGAGGCATAGGGAGAAATATACATAAATAAATAAATATAAATATATATATATATATATATATATATATATATATATATATATATATATATATATATTTATATATATATATATATATATATATATATATATAAAAGCGCTGCGTAAATTGCTGGCGCTATATAAATCCTAAATAATAATAATAATATATATATATATATATATATATATGTTTATATATATATATATATATATATATATATATATATATATATATATATATATATATATATTATTATTATTATTATTTAGGATTTATATAGCGCCAGCAATTTACGCAGCGCTTTTATATATATATATATATATATATATATATATATATATATATATTTAACATATACACATATAGCATAATAAAAAAAATGCCCGGAAGAATATCAAAAAATGAAAAAATACAAAAATGAATATAAAAATGAGACAGAATGAATGTAAAATAATATATAATGTGTTAAGAAAAAGATAAACAGAAAACAAGACATGAGAAGCAACCACCAAACCAAAAAATGAGAACATATGTCAATTGTTGGAAAACGATCGAAAAAATACAATCAGATCGTAAATCCGACAAAAAAAAGTCCTCCCTTAAATTCTTAAAAAAAAAATATATATATATATATATATATATATATATATGTATATATACACATTTTTATATATTATATATATATATATATATATATATAATATAATATATAAAAATGTTTGGACGATATGGATCCAATCAACCACACAAAAACCGTTACAAAAAATTGAGATTTAGGAGAGGATATAATAGGGAAACAATGTAGCAATGGATATCAGATATTCACAAATGCTACATAGAAGCAAGAAACATGACAATAAACTTCAGAAACCTGTCCAGCACAACAGTAAATATCTGTGCAAAAACTCAAGATGGAAAAAAATACCAAAAATTATAAATAACTGGTTGAGGAATGGGAACATGAGGAAAGTCTAATTATATGCACTGTCACTGTACTAATGACACTAGCAGAGAAGGGGTTAAGGGGTGCCTAGCCAGTGTTTTTGTACAGTGGGGGAGGTGCTTTTACTAGGGGAAGACATGAATCCTTATCCTTGCTCTGCAGGAACACAGGATCCATGTCTTCCCTACTCAGAGAACAGCAATCTGCCTTGTTTACATAGGCAGACTGCTGTTCTGCCTCTGTACCGAATGATTTGCAGGCGCATTTGCGCCCTCTACCCATTACAGGATCATGTGTATAAACGTGATCCTGCGCACAGCAGCCACCCTGTAGCAATAAATCTGCTATAGAGTGGTCAGAAGGTGTTTAAAAGTATTGAATAGGTGATTTGTACTTATTTTCTTTCTTAGTTTATTATGGTCAGAGTTAAAAAATAAATAAACATTTTATTTTTATTTTTATATTGCATATTATTATGGTGCAGTCCTCTGCCTAGCCAACGGGTGATGCTCTACTCTCCTTCAACACAATTAGCATGATTCAGCTGTTCAGGTAGAAGCTCATTGTTTGCAGAACTCTGAGTCACTGACTTCTCCCTTATCATACAGCTGAGTACACGGCTTCAGTTAGACAAAGGAAGCTGCAAAGCAAGGTGTTCTACTGTGCTGGCTCGTTAGCAAGCCTATAGTGCTCCAAGAAGCCTTTGTGTTGAGTTGTATGTGTCAAAATATTTATTTGCAGAGCAAAGATTTTTATATACTGTAGATATAACCTTGGGCCGCTCGCAAAGTTGAATCTTTGATAAGATGATCTATTTCAAGGGGTCTCCACAGTAGATAAAATATACCTGTATTCTATATTCAATGTCTGATATGTATTGTCTGACTTGATATGTATTTTGATTAATGTATGTTTTTCTTTTCTTTGATTCATAGTCACAAATTGATAATCTCTCAAAAAAAACTTGCGTATATGTATATAAATAAAGCTCCTCCTGATGAAGCGGTAAACGTCATCCGCGAAACATGTAGAGCAATCAATACACAGATGGTATTATTGTCCTAATTGTCACACTGACTATAGAGCTAATGTTGGTTGATTATCCTTGTTGTTTCCAAACAATATTTTGTATTTTATTCAATATATATTTTTGTAATAAAATTATTAATCTTATTTGAGACTATTATCTTCAGTTTTGCATACGGTACAGTCAACGTCCATTCTAGCCTCCATCCCTGTACACTTTTTTTCTAAATACTGTAAATAGTGGGAAATAAAGGAATAAAGCAATAAATCTAAACAAAAAAAAGGAAGCTGCAAAGTGAGGTGTTCTTTAGCTAGCCCATAGTGCTCCAGAAAGCATTTGAATTGTTTGCATTGAAATATTTACATGTAGAATGAAAATTTTTATATAGATAGTGAAAAAAAGGAACAACAAGTTTATAAACTTTAAAAAAAGAAGCTGCAAAGCAAGGTGTTGTATTATGTTGGTTCTTTAGCTAACCCGCAGTGCTCCAGGAAGCCTTTGTATGAAGTATGTTGTAAAATATTGGATGGTAGAACAATGTTTATATAGATAGTGGGAAAAGTATTTCTAAACAAGGAAGCAGAAAAGCAAGTTTTCTACTGTGCTGGTTATTTAGATAACCCATAGGCTGGCATATCTTTGCATTGTATTGCATGCATTAAATCACTTTTTTTTTTTGGAAAGCATATTTTTTATACAGATATTGGAAAACCAGGAATAAAGTTTTCAAACTTAAAAAAAAAGCAAGCTCTAAAACAAGTTGTTCTAATGTGCTGGTTCTTTAGCTAACCCATAGTGCTCTGCTGGAACTTCTTTGTATTGTATTGTATTGTATTGTATGCATTAAAACACTCTTCTTTTTCTTTTTTGGAAAACATATTTTTTTATACAGATAGTGGAAAAAAGGAATAAAGCTTTCAACCCTTAAAAAAAAAGCAAGCTCTAAAGCAAGTTGTTCTACTGTGCTGGTTCTTTAGCTAACCAATAGAGCTCCAGGAAATCTTTGTACTGTACATTAAAATATTTATTTTAGAACAAATATTTTCAGATAGATAGTAGACAATACGAATCACTGAATGAATCTAATAAAGCTAAAAAAAAAAAAAAGAAGCCTTGAAGCAAGATGTTCTGCTGTGCTGGTTCTTTAGCTAACCCATTGTGCTCTGGGAAGCCTTTATATTGTATTGTATATATTACAATAATTATTTGTAGAACAATATATATATATATATATATATATATATATATATGTATATATATGTATATATGTATATATATATATATATATATATATATATATATATATATATATGTGTATATATATATATATATATATATAGACATATATTAGCAATAGTGTAAAAAAAATCAATACATTTAAAAATCTCAAAAAAGGAAGCTGCAAAGCAAGGTGCTCTACTGTGCTGGTTCTTTAGTTAACTCGTAGTGCTCCGGGAAGCCTTTGCATTGTATTGCATACATTAAAATATTTATTTGTAGAATAAAGATTTTTTTTTTGAATCTGGAAAAAAACCAGAACAACAAGTATAACCCTACATAAATAAATAAACAAATTGACCCAAACCATTGAAGACAAAAAGTTGTTAGAGGTAAGAGTATGTTAAAGGTGTTCAACGTTTTACTTAGCTCTTTGCCCTTTAAGCACCGATTTAAAACCAAAAGAGCTGGTAATACTTACCATAAACATTAACAAGCTGCGGTAAAGGAAAATGAGAGGCATGCTAACATTTGCTAAGCTTAAATGAGCAAGATTTTCAAACAGCGATGCCTTTGTGTTTAGTCCCTGACTCTATATTTATGCGTTTTTATTGAACCATGATGTGTCTGGAAAGAGTTCAAAACTTTGCTCAAAGTTCCATCTCTCTGCAAGTAAATAGTTTGGGGATGTACCATCGCAGACATAATATCACAACAGATAACGATGTTCCATGCATCTTAATTAAAAGCACGCCTTGGCATCCTGATGTAGCCAGGGAACTGGAGGAACTGATGTCTCGTTATAGGTGAGGCTAAGAGCCAACATAGTTTCGGGAGGATGGAAGTTGAACCTTTTCAAGATGGATTGTCTCATATTTTTCTTTAAAGGAATTCAACTCTGACCCTAGAAAATTGCTGCAGCTATGTTACATCTTCATTCCATTAACCTCATGAAGGTAAGATTAAAGAAGTTGCGGTGCAACAATGTCATCTGAAAAAGAAAAGAACTAATTTGTCTGGATTATGTTCATCATGTGATTCCTAATAGAGATGGGGCAACTGGAGAACTCAATAAATCCCCAGTGACCTTACATGTGTTCTGTTAGATTATAGGAGATTTGAAGCCGTACACACAATATCTCACAAAAGTGAGTACACCCCTCGCATTTTTGTAAATATTTTATTCTATCTTTTCATGTGACAACACTGAAGAAATGACACTTTGCTACAATGTAAAGTAATGAGTGTACAGCTTGTATAACAGTGTAAATTTTCTGTCCCCTCAAAATAATTCAACACACAGCAATTAATGTTTAAACCACTGGCAACAAAAGTGAGTACACCCCTAAGTGAAAATGTCCAAATTGGGCCCAGTGTCAATATTTTGTGTAGCCACCATTATTTTCCAGCACTGCCTTAACCCTCTTGGCATGGAGTTCACCAGAGCTTCACAGGTTGCCACTGGAGTCCTCTTCCACTCCTCCATGATGACAACACGGAGCTGGTAGATGTTAGAGAACTTGCGCTGCTCCACCTTCCGTTTGAGGATGCCCCACAGATGCTCAATAGGGTTTAGGTCTGGAGACATGCTTGGCCAGTCCATCACCTTTACCCTCAGCTTCTTTAGCAAGGCAGTGGTTGTCTTGGAGGTGTGTTTGGGGTCGTTGTCATGTTGGAATACTGCCCTGCGGCCCAGTTTACGAAGCATGGGGATCATGCTCTGCTTCAGTATGTCACAGTACATGTTGGCATTCGTTATTCCCTCAATAAACTGTAGCTCCCCAGTGCCGGCAGCACTCATGCAGCCCCAGACCATGACACTCCCACCACCATGCTTGACTGTAGGCAAGACACACTTGTCTTTGTACTCCCCACCTGGTTGCCACCACACACGCTTGACACCATCTGAACCAAATAAGTTTATCTTGGCATCATCAGACCACAGGACATGGTTGCAGTAATCCAAGTCCTTAGTCTGCTTGTCTTCAGCAAACTGTTTGCGGGCTTTCTTGTGCATCATCTTTAGAAGAGGCTTCCTTTTGGGACAACAGCCATGCAGACCAATTTGATGCAGTGTGCGGTGTATGGTCTGAGCACTGACAGGCTGACCCCCCCCTACCCCTTCAACTTATGCATCAATGCTGGCACCACTCATATGTCTATTTCCCAAAGACAACCTCTGGATGTGACGCTGAGCACATGCACTCAACTTCTTTGGTCGACCTTGGTCTGAGTGGAACCTGTCCTGTTAAACTGCTGTATGATCTTGGCCATCATGATGTAGCTCATTATCAGGGTCTTGCCAATCTTCTTATAGCCTATGCCAGTGATGGCGAACCTTGGCACCCCAGATGTTTTGGAACTACATTTCCCATGATGCTCAACTGCACTGCAGTGTAGTGGAGCATCATGGGAAATGTAGTTCCAAAACATCTGGGGTGCCAAGGTTCGCCATCACTAGCCTAGGCCATCTTTATGTAGAGCAACAATTCTTTTTTCAGATCCCCAAAGAGTTCTTTTTAGTGAGGTGCCATGTTGAACTTCCAGTGACCAGTATGAGAGAGTGAGAGCGATAACCCCAAATTTAACACACCTGCTCCCCATTCACACCTGAGACCTTGTAACACCAATGAGTCACATGACACCGGGAGGGAAAATGGCTAATTGGGCCCAATTTGGACATTTTTATTTAGGGGTGCACTCACTTTTGTTGACAGCGTTTTAGACATGAATGGCTGTGTGTTGAGTTAATGTGGTCACAAATTAAAACAGTGTGGGAAGCTGAAAAAGCTGTCCCAATGTGTTTAGTCTCAATGGACTTCAACTGGGGCATGTATCATGTTGTGTAAATTGTATGGAATTTGTTAATAACAAGGAAAGCGGTAAAATTTGTAGATTCCCTGCAGCCAGCAGCACTAGACCCCCACAGCAACAATAGATCTCCCTCAGCAGAAAAAAAATCCACAGCAACAATAGAAACTCCCAAACACAATATCTACACCCAGCAACAATAGACCACCCCAGTCACAACAGATCTCCCTCAGCATAAACAGAACCCCCCCCCCCCCCCAAACACAATACCTACCTCCAGCAACAGTAGATCTCCCAGTAGCCAGCATCAATAGACCCATCCCTCAATAGTAGATATCTCCCAGCAACAATAATCCACCTGCAATAATAGATCCCCTCCAGAGATAATAGATTCCGCAGCAGCCAGTAGCAATAGGCCCTCCAGTACACCCCAGCATCCCTTGCCATTGCATACATTCAATGTCAGACGTGTCAGAACTGCATTCTCTGGCATTCCTGTTTAAAATAAACCCTGTATATAGCCAAATGTCAGCCACTCCATAGCACATTTACTGCTACAGGGTGGCCACGCTGCGCAGGATCACATATACACCATATTGTCAAAAGTATTGTGACACCTGCCTTTACACACACGTGAACTTTAATGGCATCCCAGTCTTAGTCTGTAGGGTTCAATATTGAGTTGGCCCACCCTTTGCAGCTATAAAAGCTTCAACTCTTCTGGGAAGGCCGTCCACAAGGTTTAGGAGAATGTCTATGGGAATGTTTGGCCATTCTTCCAGAAGTGCCCGCCGGCTGCACTGTGTGATTTTACACAGCAGAGCCGATCAGCACCCGCTAATCATACTGTACACTATGTAAACAAGGCAGATTGCCATTCTGTCAGTAGGAAAGGCATGAATCCTGATTTCCTGTAAAGCAGGAACACCGATCCATGCCTTCCACTAGTGAAAGCACCTCCTACACAGTTAAAAAACACATTTAAGGCAAACAGTTAACTCTTTGATCGCCCCTGATGTTAACCCCTTCCCAGCCAGTGTCATTAGTACAGTGACAGTGTATTCTTTTAGCACTGATCACTGTATTAGTGTCACTGGTCTCCAAAAAAGTTTCAAAAGTGTCAGTTAGTGTCCAATTTGTCTACCGCAGTTTCGCAGCCTTGCTATAAGTCGCTGATTGCCGCCATTACTAGTAAAAAAATAATAAATAAAAATTCCATAAATATATCCCATAATCTTTTTCATTACTGCCTCATGGATTGGTCTTTTCTCATTTTTTTCTGCGTTGGATCATCTGGTCCATTGTGGCTACTAGTGAATGTATTTTTTTAGCACGCACTTTATTACTTCACACGATTTATTGTGTTGACATATAATTTTTATGCACTTAATAGAGTACATTTATTTATATCATTATTTGCACATTTACATGTCAGTGTTTATTTACATATTATTGACACAAATTTATTGCGCTTGTATTGTGTTTATTATATGCATAATTTTTCCAGCGCTGCACTTTTCCTTATATAGATATATCCCATAATTGTAGGTGTTATAACTTTTGCACAAACCCATCAATATATGCTTATTGAGACTTTTTTCTTTTTTTACCAAAAACATGTAGCAGAATATGGCCTAAATTTATGAAGAAATTCGATTTTTTTTTAAATGTTTTTATTGTATAAGAAAGTAAAAAATATTTTCTTTTTTCAAAATTGTTTTTTTGGGGGTTTTTTTGTTGATAGTGCAAAAAAAAAAAAAACACGCAGTGGTGATCAAAAGTCACCAAAAGAAAGCTCTATTTGTGGGAAAAAAGGACATACGTTTTGTTTGGGTACAGCGTTGTATGACTGCGCAATTGTCAGTTAAAGCAGTGCCGCATCGCAAAAAATGGCCTGGTCACGAAGGCGGTTACATCTTCCAGAGGTGAAGTGGATAATCCATAGAAAAATAGCTAAATGGATACAGCTAGTAGAAGTACCTGATTTTTCTTTATTATTGCTACCTATAGTCTACGACACAGCAGCACCTAGAATGGGATAGAGGGAGTCTGTAGGCAGGTAGCGGTTAATGCTGCTCCAGCTGGGAAGCTTGGAGTTCATTATGTTTCCTGGGTCTTTCTTGACAGGTTTTTCCTGGGTCCAGCCTCCAAGTCCTGTGTGCTATGAAAGAGATGAAGGTCTGAGCTCTGGGGGTTCTTGTTGCTCCTCTGTTGGTTTATTTCCAGCCAGTTTGTTCTGGTCTGACCCATTCCCTGCCGTTGCTAGAATATGAATTCCCAGTGACATGCCGAGGTCAGAGTTCCCACTCCCTAGGAGGATTCCTGGGACTTACGGTCATTCCTGAAGATACCATGCATGGACTCTACCAAGACTGGACTCTTTTCCTAAACAGGTATGCTGGGGCAGCCACAAGCTTGAGTTAGGGACTAAGGATGTTAGGGAAATGACTGGACTTTATTTCGGACTGTAATCTGTATCAATTGTATCATCAAAATTTTTTTTTCATGTAAAGTGTTTGAAACTTTGCCTTTGCCTAGTGTGAAGTTACTAAAGGGGTGTAATGCAAGTAACCGGCACATATAGTCTACAGCTCAGGTCACTGAACACATTGGGGTATAGACATGCGCACTGCTGAAAAATTTGTTTGTTTTCATATCCGTTTCATTCGTTTTTATATTATTATTTTTTCAGTTCGTTCGTTATGATCGCAATTCTGAAATTCCTAAATTCGGAATTCTGTAAATTCGGAATTCTGTAAATTCGGAATTCTGTAAATTTGTAAATTCGAAAATTCGGAATTTCGTAAATTTCTAAATTTGAAAATCCGAAAATAAGAAAACAAAATCCAAAAATTCTAAATAACTAACTAACTAAACTGGAATTTACTTTCAAATATGGCTGCTAGTGAACGTTCAAATTTATCCAAAGTTACGAATTTATCCGAAATTATGAATTATCCAAAATAACAAATGCCGCATCTAAACAAATGGAACGGAATAAATAATAATAATAAAACCTTTTTATTATTAATACTATTGTTATTTATTATTAATGTGTTACTTTCCATTTGTTTAGATACGGCATTCCTTATTTCGGATAATTCATAACTTTGGATAAATTCCAATACCTATAATTTAATAGTGAGTTAATATTTCCGATTTTCACATTTTCAGGTTTTCGGATTTCCGAATTTAAGAATTAAAAATGTTTCTAATTGTAAATTACAAATATTCTGAAAAATTCATCAAATTGGGTTTTCGATAATTGTTTGTTGAAATTTGTTATAAAAAGAATTAAGAACGAAACGAATTGCACGTCTATTGGGGTATGAACATAACAGTACAGAAATTCCTATAGTCTAAAGATACAGTGGTTACCAAGGGTAACAAAACCTCTCTCTCAAGCAGCCCGTTGCAAGTGTGTACATGTGGCAGGTGAGATAGCCTATTGCAGTGAGGGAGACGTTGTTGCCACTTCTTCAGCAGCGATCTGTCTCCCATAGCAATGAGAGCAAATCTGCACCACCCTGGCCCTCAACCTGAACATAGGTACGGAAGAGGAAGAGTTAAGTGAAGTGCATGCATGGAGTCCACGCTAGCTGCATGGTGGTATCCCTTACCATTACTGGGAGTGAGGTAGTGGTGATACACTGGACAGGTGGAGAGGGCAAGGGCTCTGCATGTCCCTCCAAATTGCAAAAGTGCCCGTGGTGAGTTTGTAAGAGATCAGTTGTCTGTTCCAATAAAGCTACCCCATGTGTACGGCAGTGACCCTATTCAAAGTGCCTAGCATAGCCCAAAAGAACCCACCCTGGGGTAGGCCTCACCTGTGACCCATGCTTGGTGCCCAAAGAGAGGGGAAACATGGCGGTCGTAAAGACGACCAGCCACACCCCACCTACGCTTACAAGTCATTATCGGAGCTCAATGGCTGGTGGTGGGTCAGTGACCAAAGCTGTTTTGCCTAAAGCACCCAACTCTGGAAAAAGCAATAAAAACCTTGCTTGCAGTGGGCCTATGCCTTCATTGCAAGGGTGAGCTGGTTGTTTGGGTCTAAGGGGACAGGTAGAGTACTTTTAATTACTCAATCCACAGCTTCCCCAGCAGACGGCACTCCATCATGCTTTGGCAGTGAACTTTACCTTGGTGTCCTCACATCTAATGTAGGACTGGATCTAATATCTAATACTATTTAATCACATCTAATAAGCCCTGGGTTGCTCTTGATGATGTCAGAGGGCAACTGACCACCGGAGTGCAGGGGAGAGGAGACTGTGGGAACTTGCCTTACAGCCTGGAGGGAACCTGTGGGAGTGGAGGATTAGGTAAGTAAAACTGTTTTTTTTTACATCCCCTAGACATAAACTATGATTTTAAGCTCAAATATAGATAAGGGAATTTTTCCATAATTACATTGGTCCACCATGGACCAATGTAAGCATGTATGTGCCATACCTGTGGGAAATTACTGCAGTATGAATTGATACTACAGCAATCTACATTAGCTTCTGGGTCCCGGGCCATGTGACTGCCCTGCTGTTTACTGAACACAGAAGGTCGATTGCTCAGCACGGGCACCATTCAGGGAACACTTTGCATTTTCTCAATGAATGCAAAACATTCTCTGATTGGATGAGGTGGAGATGGGACGGTGATGTCACAATCTCTACCTCAGCCAATCAAAAAAACATTTAGCATTCATTAGATGTGTCTATGATAAAGTCCAGCTATGGGTGAAATGCATTAGAGGTGTGGCTTCAGGCAGAAGGTGCTTATTCAACTAAAGCCAACTGGAAGAGGTCATTGGTGTGCAGCCCATTTTCATTTTAGTATAAGTGCAGCATTAAACTCCTGGGCTCTGGCACTCGACTAGTTCTCAATAGACATGTGCATTCATTTTCGTCCAAATGCATTTTCGTCCGAATTTCAGGTATTTTCGTTATCGTTTTAACAAAACGATAACAAACGTGCAGAAACCAAAAACCGAAAGAGCCGACATAAACGCTTTATTTTCGTTTTGACAACAGTTCGATATAGATAGGAGATTCGACATGATGCTGACAATAGCAATCTGTGTCCATCAAACCTGCGGTCGAATGTGCCTAACCTTAGCTCTATTAGTCCAAGATTATTCTACATAGAGAGAAAAGATTTGTCATTATAGAGACAATAGCAAAAAAGGTTGAATGTGCCTAACCTAACTCTATTAGTCCAAGATTATTCGACATAGAGAGAAAAGATTCGACATGAAGATTCGACGAAGCAGTCGCCGCGAGTGGACATTTATGGTCAAATGCTCCGCCCATAGGCTATAGAAGAATTCTAATGTTGGTTGACTAGTAATAATAATTAATTAATATAATTATTACTAGAGTCATACAACATTAGAATTCTACTATAGCTTGTAGGTGGAACATTCGACTGGAAATGTATGATTGCGGCGTCGTACAGTTTAGCTCCGTCGAATCTTCTTAGAACATTCGACAGACACCATAAGCCTTCAATGACAGATTGGACCTTAATTATTTCGGATTTTCGGACGAATGCATTTTTTAACGAAACTAAATAAATAAAAACGAATTTCGGGAGTAACTAAATAAATGTATTTTTCAGATGAAAACTAAATTCCAAAACAAAATATTTCAGTGTGCACATGTCTAGTTCTCAACATCAAGGAAGATCAAGGTAGCTTTGGACTTCCAAAGGTTATCCAACTGCAGGACAGGAGGTGTTTGTAAATATCTTCAACAAGCAGACACAATCATGTTTCTCTTTTTGCTTTTTTTTCTGTCAATGCCTTTCTTTGACATCCGTTCCTCACATTTCTTCTATGGGTGTCATGGGAACAGAAAATTAGGCAAAATCTCCCCAATGGGGTCACAGACATTGATAAACACCTGGTATGTTTTATTTCTTCTCCACTCTATACAACATTAAAAAAAATGCCCTGGAGTTTGCTTTCACATAATTATTATCATAAAATCCAATCTGTTATGTAGGTTTTCTTCTTGAAGACCAAAATTAAGCTTTCAGGATTTTATGCTCCACTGTCAAATTAAACCACATAAATACATCTCCAGCTACAAGCAGACAACCATTTTTATACCATCTACAAATTTCACCAGATATGTCACTCTTAAGATGCGTTCAATGGTTTTTTTTTTTTCAATCACGGCTCGTTCCAAACCCCTTAAAATCCCTCTGAATCTCGACAAAAAAAAGAAAAGAAAAAAGCCACAGATCTCCAGCCCAAATCCAATTTTCCTTTACAGCTTAAGAATGTTTTTCCTCATCTTTTATATGTCTTTTGTATTGTGATTTTATTACTTGCTTGAAAACCAAATTGGGAGCTGGCCTATGAGATGACAGAGACATGTATACAGAAAGGCATTGTGCTTCTTACGACTCGTGCCAAAGTGATACTTTATACATATAATTTTCCTATAACATAAAATCTGTGGAGAACGGCAAATGTGGGAAGAAGGAGACTGGAGAAAACATAATTTTAGTGTCAACTTTTCAGGTTTCGTTTGTCTCGAAACTTACATAGACTTTCCAAGAAGCCACAAGAAAGTTATATATATTTATATATATATATATATAAAATATTATTATTATTATTATATTTATCATGCCATCCACAACATCGCCCCCATCTACATCACCAAGCTCATCTGAAGATATCACCCAAATCGCCCCCTCCGGTCCTCCCAGTACCTCCTGCTTTCTAGCTCCCTTGTTACCTCCTCCCATGCTCACCTTCAGGACTTCTCCAGAGCCTCTCCCATCCTCTGGAACTCCCTGCCTCGGGCTGTCCGATCAGCCCCTACCCTATCCACGTATAGAAGATCCCTGAAAACTAATTTATTCAGGGAAGCCTATCCCACACCCACCTAACAACTGTCCCTGAGCCACCCCCATCAAATCATTCTCTGCAGCTATTACCTTTTGTACCACCACCCCCTCCCTTTAGAATGTAAACTCTACGAGCAGGGCCCTCCTGTACCTTTTGTATTGAACTGTACTGTAATTGTGTTGTCCCCCTTATACATTGCAAAGCGCTGCGTAAACTGTTGGCGCTATATAAATCGTGTATAATAATAATAATATAGCACCAACAGTTTTCGCAACACTTTACGTTAGGACAGATAGTACAGTTACAATACAATTCAATACAGGAGGAATCAGAGGGCCCTGCTCGTTAGAGCTTACAATCTAAAAGGGAGGGTCAAGTGATACAAAAGGTAATCACTAAACAAGGAAGTGGAAAGAATTTAACTGTTTCCTGGAGAACTTCAATAAACTCAAAGACCTTTGGCAGTGTCCTTCATGTAATAAACACTGTCTGTGCTCCCTCAGTCTTGTTTCTCTTACTTCTCCTTCCAGGGGTAGATGACTTCCCCAAACAATAGCTTCTTGTACATAATAATATTGTATATGCAGCGCTGATATTTTTGCCAACGAATGCTTTAATATGTAAACCTATGAACAGTTTTATAACTTCGTATGTGGCGCCATCTAGTGGCCAAAAACAGGAAATGGACTTTGATTATTTTCCTTTTCTATAGCACTGAACAAGGGACAGGAAGTGACTATTTTTTACTTTTTATTTTGACCTACCTACCCAGAATGCCAGGTGACCTACCCATGATCACCCTGTACTGAACTGCATGCTGGGTAGGCTATAAAAGGACACACACAGCCATTTTCTTTGTCTTCTAGATGCATGGCCTGCATGTAAGGACCTGTGAGGAGGGCTCCAGAGAGCGCGGCCTACAGCCACTGCGGAGCGCAGCAGTTACAGACTCTGCTATTCATCTGATTGCTGGAGAGACTGAGTGACCGAAACGGGAAGGATCCAGAGACAGTTGTCGGAGCCATCAGAGGGACCCGGAGCCGTGTGACGGAGCCGGCCGGCTAGATGCAAGACAGAGTGCACTGGAGCTGAGCTGTACTTTCTTCAGATACAGTTTGGCGAGAGGGCTGTTACCCACAGTTTATTATGCACTTGCACACACTTAGCCCTTGTACACATGGTCAAACATTCCGACAACAAAATCCGTCGGATTTTGTCTGACGGATTTTGTCCGAAACTTGTGTTGCATACACACGGTCGGAGAAAGTTGTCGGAAAATCCGATTCAGTTCAGTTCAGAATGTGATGACGTTATTTCGTTATGACGGGACTACGTTCAGGCTAGTAACCAATAGCTTTGGTCTAGGAATTTGATCTGAGCATGCGTGGCACTTGGTCTGATCGGAATTCTCTACACACAATCGGACAAAGTCCGATCGGATCATGTTGTCGAAAAGTTTTACAGCTCAGCTCTAAAACTTTGTCCGTCGGATATTCCGATGGAAACGGTCCGATGGAGCCCACACACAGTCGGATTATCCAACAACATGGTCCGATCGGACATTTTTCGCCGGAATGTCCGACCGTGTGTACAAGGGCTTAGACTTCTTCACAGTGTTGCAGGGACCTCTAGTCCCACGGAGGAAGATCTAATAAAGACTGAGTTTAGGCAGGCCTAAAGCCTACCCTTTGCCACACTTTAACACTGTGTCGTGCTAGAGGCAATTACAAGTGGATTACCTCACAACAGTTTCAGCATTCCCTTCAAGTTAACCCTCCTTACTACGCCACTGTTGGGTTACAAATTGTTACAAACACTAATAGCTAGTAGAAGAAAGAAGATCAAAGACTGCATCTAGTATTGCAAGGCCTTGTACCTTTATTAAAGTAGGGGGAGCTCCCTTGTAGTTGTGTTGTGCCATATTTATCTATTGTCTGAACCTTCTGTACTGTCATGTTATGTTGATGTGACAGTGCAACTGCTGTAATTATTACTTTAAACATAACCATAGTAAAGATACGTTTTTGGTTAAGTACTTTGATGTGGAGTATTGTTCCTTTCTCAGCAGGTGGAACCATTGGATGCCCAGGTAATAACAAAGGTATACTGTTATTCTATTGTATATTGTGGGGTTATCCTTCACCATTAGCTCCAAACCAACATTGCACCACAGCTGTGTCAAGGGGACTGAGCCAAGTCAGTGGGGGTTCACTAGCAGAGTGCAGGCCCAAACAAATTCAGTAGCTCCTTCAGTATATATATATATATATATATATATATATATATATATATATATATATATATATATATATATATATATATGTACAATTGCCCCCTTTTCATTACCACCAAGAGTAAAGGCACAACACAATAAAACATTGGACAACAATACACATGGTTTAAATGGTACTTGCAAAGGTGTGCCTACTCTAGAACGGGCAAAGGTGGGGATGAGGGTTAATGAAATGTGGGCAAGTGCAGTGATGAGAGTAGAGTGTTGGGATGGTGGAAGCTGTAGTGGAGTGAACAGGAGATTTAGGTGTTTGCAGGTGCAGTGGTGCATTTTAGAGTGGAATGGGTGTCAGGAGGACTTGTGAAAGTGGGAGCCAGGAGGCTACTCAGCCATTGGAATCAGTGCAGTAGTAAGTGATGAGGGGGGGGGGGGGGGTCAGTGTGCAGGTGTGGTGATGGAGAAAACAGGGAGGAAGGGATTGTGGTGATAAGGCACTGGGTACAGTGTGGTGGGGGGCATTCAAGGGCATTGCCACATGTACTAGACTCCTAGGGGATGATTTACTTGAGTATGCAAAATCTGGTGCAACTCTGCATAGAAACCAATCAGTTTCCAGGTTTTAATTTCAAGGCCTAACTGAACAAGCTGAAGTGTACTCCAATTTTAGTAAATCTCCCACCTAGTGCCTCTCCTGCGATCCATTGGAGCTAATCAAGGACAGAGCATTTGATTAGCTTCTTCCCTGGCCACAGCAACCAGAAATGATAGCTCTGAACCCGGAAAATGAAAATTAGTTTGATGCTTCCAGGTTCATTTACTGTAAGGAGAATAAGAGAGTGCATGTTTGATAAGCTCTACTCACTGACACCCACTATGCTAGTCCCAGGTGCCCAGGAGGGACAGCGGATCCAGGCATACATGGTGGTTTCATATTCCACATGTGCATTACACGTTATATCATTTTTCCTGACTGAGCATCACATTAACAGTTAAAATTTCCTTCATTCTGATTAGAAATGAAGCACAACAAAAAGTTCTCCATCCAACTCCTTTGAATCTACTCATCACTACGATCAAAGACAATCCTTAGTTTCTGCCCATTATCCATTAGATAATTGATTGAACATTTAAAAAAAAAAAAAAAACATTTTGTAGCAAAATTTTAGCTAGCTTAAAACGTCTGTAAACCAAATTTTTTTTAATAACAAGCATGTCATACTTACCTGCTCTGTGTAATGTTTTTGCACAGACCAGCCTCAATCCTCCTCTTCTGGGGTCCCATGCCGGTGGTCCTGGCTCCTCCCCTTTGCCAAGGGCTGTCATAGCAAGCTGCTTGTCATGGGGGCATTTGTGCGGGCTCGACCCTAAGGCACGCTTTGTGTGTCCATTGACACACAGAGTGGCTTGCCCCACCCTCATGGTTTTGAACTTGTTAAGATCATTATGACAGCACCCTAGGCAGTGGCGGCTGGTGTTTTTTGTTTGGGGTGGCAACAAACAACCACTCCCCCAGCAGCCAGTCGGGCATCCTGAAAGGGGCTGGGTGCATGGTTAAGGGGGTGGCACCCGTGCGCCCTTAATGGACGGGTCGTCCGTGACCATAGGGCCAGCATCTACTTCACATCTGTATGCTGACTCGTCGCCTACAGGAGCTGGTGCTCCTGGCTCCTCCCCCTTGCCAAGTGCCCTCATAGCAAGCTGCTTGGTATGGGGGCATTGGTGTGGGCTCGATTCCAAGCTATGCTGTGTGTGTGCTCTGCTTACTGGCTGTGATTGTGAAAAAACTATACAATAAGACATTGGGGTTGATTTACTAAAGGCAAATAGATTGTGCAATTTGCATGTGCAATTTCACTCTGCAAGGGTATTTGCTGCAGAGATTAGTAAATGAGGGAAAGCTTGACATAACCTAGTCATGTGTAAGCAAAAATGCTGGTTTTGTTTAATTTTCCTTGCAACTTTGTTGCAGATTCCTACCTTTTTCTGGTCTGAAGAAATAGCTGTTTGTTTGACCATGTCCTGTGCAGAGTGACTATAAATGGGAGGCCTGATTTATTATAATTACCTGTTGCACTCTCAGTGTTCAGAAGAAGAAAGCATCATCATCATCTGCATGGTTTTGAACTTCTTAAGGTTATTACGACAGCACTATAGGGCCAGTAGATCTACTTCATGTCTATATGCTGACTCGTTGCCATCTTGGATGAGACTGATGGCGGTTGTGTCATCCGTATTAACACTTTCACAGATATTTTCTCTAAGATGAAGCTATTTGGTATAGATCAGGGGTCTCCAAGCTGAAAACAAAGGGACAGTTTACTTCTCTTCAAACTTTAAGGGGGGGGGGGGCAGACTGTGGCCAGTGGGAGTAGAAAATGCCCTGGCATTGGTGGAAGTAAACAATACCATAGGCTTGGTGATCAGTGGGAGTAAAAAAATGACATCATTGGTGTCAGTGGGAGAATTTGTTTCCCATCTCATGTCCGTGGAAGGAATAGTGATCGAAGGCCTGGATAAAAGCAAGCAAATGGTCACATCTGGCCCTTGGCCTTGGAGACCCATGGTATAGAGGACAAAGAGTAGCCAGAAGAGAAAACATCCTTAGAAAGCACCAGTACTGACTGTACAGGCGTTGGATATGATTTACCCCAGCCCCCCCTGCTGCTTCCTGACCTGTTTGTCACAAAGTTAGTAGTACATCGGCAGATTACAAAGAGCTGGGTGAGTTTGGAGGATTTCTGGAGTGATAATGTTGGTGGAATGCAGACCTGAAATCTACAAACAGGATCAATGCATGCATCACTGGGGATTCAAGATATTGTAAAATGTAGTGCAACTCCATATTGAAAGCATCCTTCACTCATCTATTCACTCTACAGTCAAACTGCAGATGATCCAGCAGGGGACCTTCTGTGATGTCCTTCTGGTGGGATAATGCTAGTTTCTGAAAGGTCTTCATCTGGGCTTTTTTTACTCATAAAATAGGTGCAGGAACTCAATCATGACCCCCAAAAACTCTCTTCCCCCACATATACACACACCCTCCAAACCGCAGTCAATTAGTGGGTGTGGGTAAATTTAAACGGTGGGAGGGTCTTAAAGGGGCATTGAATACCAGGAGTGCATAGTACTGATCAGTACAGTGCAGAGTTTGGGGGGGTTTACACACAAAGTGCAGAGTTCAGAACTATGTGCAGAGTTCAGGGGTGTACTACATACACAGTGCAGAGTTCAGGGATGTACTACGTACACAGTGCAGAGTTCAGGGGTGTACTACATACACAGTGCAGTGTTCAGGGGTGTACTACGTACACAGTGCAGAGTTGAGGGGTGTACTACATACACAGTGAAGAGTTGAGGGGTGTACTGCATGCAGCGTGCAGAGTTCAGGGGCGTACTACATACACAGTGCAGTGTTCAGGGGTGTACTACGTACACAGTGCAGAGTGGAGGGGTGTACTACATACACAGTGAAGAGTTCAGGGGTGCACTGCATGCAGCGTGCAGAGTTCAGGGGTGTACTACATACACAGTGCAGAGTTCAGGAGTGCACTGCATGCAGCGTGCAGAGTTCAGGGGTGCACTACACACAGAGTGCAGAATTTAGTCTTCTTTTACAGCGGCATACCTCTGCTTCCCCATCCACATCTCACTTTTCACCCTCTTCTTCTCTAGTATCTCCCAACACACTGTAGGTGGCTCCTCCTCTCTCACTTGCAGTGACATCATCCATTGGGGTATTGGGCATACGCACTGCACCTTGGGCACCTGCATCTCCCTTGCCCCTATCCTGCACTCAGCGGGTGCCTCCCGAGAGGTCAGATCTGTGGGAGCCAAGTTGTCACTTGTAAACACAGAAGCTGGACTTCTGTGTTTACAAGTGATAGTGGTGAGAAGGGAGCAGAGGGCCTGAGCCAGAGGTGGTGGCACTGAGTTGCACCATGTCTGGAGAACACGGTATAATATGGGTTGTACAATATACTGTATGAATATGCTGCATTGGCAGAACCTCTTCTTTGGTCACACTATTCTTCCTCTCCATTTCATGAATGATACACATGGGAATGCAGGCTGCACCTTTACACCTTCCTTTATCCAAACTTATTCCCCAAAGATAACCAAATGAGACAACCAAATGAATAATACACACACCAGACATGTTTATGGCAAAACATGGCCACTTTATTTTGGTTTGAAAACAGTATAATAACCATGCAATCAATAATGTAAATTAACAATGTCGCATTGCTTAGTTATAAAATCCTACGCAAACAAGACATTTTAACAAAATAACAAGCCCCCCCCCCCCCCCCCAATTTCAAGGTAACATACCACAAATAAGTTCTCACGATGGGTGGGAGGGTGGGTATCTCCTTTTGATGATGCACAAAAATTAAAACAGGTTACATTCATGCTTTAATGCCATAAATAACCATAGTTGGCGGGAGGTGGACAGCCGCAGGCCCATGCAAGTGTGCCCAAATAAATTGAGCCCACTTGAGCATACTTCTTATACATACAGGGGTTGATTTACGAAAAGTGAAGAGTGCAAAATTTGGTGCAGCTGTGCTTAGAAACCAATCGGCTTCAATTTTTTCCTTTTTTTTGTCAAAGCTTAATTGAACAATCTGAAGTTGGGAGCTGATTGGCTACCATGCACATGCAAATTAACCCCACAGTATACTGCAGTCTTTACTATTCTCCTCTCTATTTTTTAAATAGCACAAATCATTTCTCCTTTTTTTCTTTTTTTCCACTTTCTCCTCTTTCTTATGATATATGCAATCCAATTATCTCTTTTTAATATATAGTATCTCTTTATCTCTTTTTCTAAAAAAAATAAAAAAATAAAAAAAAGATGTAAAAACCAGACATTTTCTTAATAGTAGTCTCCAAAAATCACAGGGTGGAGAGCCTAAATGATTTTGTTTGTGATGGGAATTGTGCAACATTGGAAGGAGAATGGAAGTATTGAAAAATGGTTACTTGGTAAGGTCAGGGAGGAAAAAAAAAAATAGAAAGGCAATTGGCAGAGGAAAGAAAAGAGGAAAGAGAATATTAGAAGAAGGATTTAAACTGTTTAAGAAATAGAGAGGAGGATATTAAATATTTTAGTGTATGTAGAGGAAAAAGTTGTCAAGAAATAGAGAGGAAGGATAGCGCATACCGAAGAAGCAGTACTGCCAGTGCTGCATATAAAAATTGTGCACCATTCCTATTATAGTTAACACTATATCTTTTGTGAGGTTGAAAACGTGTGGGGAAATTAAAGAAAAAATAAATAAAATATTATTGTTGGGGATAAAAGCTACATTTTAGTACTTAAAGGATAAGATCAATCAATGTCCCAAAGGCTCTCTTTTCTCAATTCTCCCATAGAAATACAACCGTAGGATTGTGATTATATATTGACAAGTTACAAATAGAAAAAAACGCTCTGCACAAATGTCCTCCCTAACTCATGAAAACATCCTCGAATGCCTATTTTAATTGTTGGAAATAAAAGCTAAATTTTAGTATGGAGTGGGTAAGATACTAAGTGTGTCAATTTCCGGAAATTTCTCTTTTATTTATATTCTGTGAATCATTTTTTTTATTTCCTTGATTAAAATGTTGGTATACTTGTTCTGTTTCTTTACATTTTGGGCCCCGGTGCTGCACAAATGATAGTTCTCTTGTAGGAGCTTTAAGGTGGTCTTTGATCATAGATAGCTGTATGAATTAAGAGGTTGTGGGCAACTATGGAGACAAAAAAAAATCTGAGTGGTTGCAAGCTCTCAATGGGAAGCTCTAAGTGGTTGGTGATGAACTTTGGCATTCATTATCACCTGCTGATCAATATCACTATCATCAGGGACATACTGTACTTTATTTTTAGCTTGGATATGATAATGGGTATATTGCATGTTTTTCTAGAAATGATTTGGAACATTTATTTTTTTCATATAAATCTTGCTAGGCACACCCTTTAAGAGTCACCGGGGTTCTATTTCTTGCACTGGAACCTTCTTACAACACTTCTCTACCAGTAGAGATTCTTCCAGCCATAACCCTGGACCAAAAAGTTACTCTGGAGCATAATGACTCAGTCTATTCCTCAAGGTATTATAATATTTCAGGAAAACAGAGCAGAAGGACAATTTATGCTAAACACAGAATTGGCAGTGTCACCAAGGACCAAATAAAAATGATGAATACTATTAATGGATAAAAAATCCACACTATTTTATTTCTCTAGTTGGGCACAGAAGTGGTGGCTCCTGCCAAATGTAAATCTCCAAACGGTTTGCAGTGAATAAAAAAGTCTAATTAATGTATTGACGAAATTTAGGAAATGTGCTCAACAGAACCGCTTCCATTTTAAGTTATTAAAACTAAGACCAAATTATGAGCCATCACCTAATCCTGCTGGTGGTTCTCCAGGACTTCACTCTGGAAGACCTCCACCTGGCAATCACTGTCCGTTCCAGCAAGGAAGCCCTACCCGTGCCTCTTATAATTGAAACCAGTATGGGGCTGTCGATGAAAAATTTGGTTTTAATGTCCTGTGGCTTCCAACTGAGTTGTAGAAAACTCATGTCCAGAAATAGCAAAACAGCAAATGTGCTGCAGAAAAACATTGCATGGAGAGACAGTTTTAGATTCGAACTATGTTTTGTCTGTTTGATAAAAATTATTGAATTAAATGTATTCAACATGATGCAGTCTACATTCTAAAGTATAAGTCCTCCTAAAACCTTTATTTCAGATATGAACAGAGATAAATCAACCAGCCGCATAGTTTTCATGCAACCCTTTCCATGGAGTTCCTCCAATGTGTTTGGCGGTCCTCATGTGCCATGCAGACCGCCATAATACATTAGCTTGCTTTGTGCAGAACATTGTGTATGTTCCTCACTTAAGTCTCTATTGGAATGCAAACGTGGATAATCCATCAAGGGCACCATGCAATATTGCAACCAGACAATATTGTTTTAGGTTGTAATGGAAGCAACATTTAAAATCTCAGAAAATCGTGGGCTTTTCTTGCTTGGTTTACAAGAGTTTAAGAAGCTAGTGGCTTATTGGTCTTCATGATATCTACTCAAACATCTCAGTAATACATTTGAGGCAGCTGTTTTATCTGCCATATAATATATATTTCTGTCCATCCATTTCTGAGATCTATGCATCTCTACTACACAAAAGTTGTCTGTCTGTCAGGATAGGAGACTGAATTTTCCTCCACTGCAGTTAAGTAACGCTTACCGGTCTTTTCCCTCCCACGGCCTGGTACTGGACAGAGAAGCAAAAGAGTTATGAGCTTGTAGGCAGGCGCAAATATATTGGAATTATTGAGTTAGCAGCTGGCAGGAAGGTAGTGGTTAACTGTTGCAGCCTCAATTCCTGGGCTTTTTGGTCCTAGCCAAGGTCCAAAAGCTGTTCTTTTTCCTGCACTTATTGATTCTGTTTGTGGTATTGGGCCTGCTTCGCCTTCAAGCCCGTTGAGGACACTCGGCCTCTCAGAGACATCGCAGTGATGGACAATGCCATAATGTATTCTCACCTCACAGAGGCATGCCTGGACAGCCACATTATTGTAGTTAGGGTTAGGGGAAGGATATTGTTCATATTGAACTGTAATGTTGAAGTCTCTTCAGTAAAGTTACAATAACTGTTATAAGCCTGGTGTCAGTAAGCGCATGCCAGCACCCAAGATGGCTGCCGAAGAAGACAACCTGTTACCTCTTCATGTCAGGAAGGGCATGCCAGCACCCAAGATGGCTGCAGAAGAAGATGACCTGTTACCTCTGCCCCTGTCAGGATGCCATTGATGTGCACGCACCATGTGACAGCTTTTGCCGCCCAAACAGGCTATTTAAACTCAACCAGTTTCCAGGCTCAGTGCCGTCTGCTCTACAGCGTTCCCTGTGTAGCCTGCAATTAGCTACTTGCCTTCTGTTCCTGTTTTGATCCGGCTTGCTTCCTGACGTTCCTGTTTCCTGCCTGCATCCGACCCCGGCTTGTCCCCCACTCCGCACCTGCCTGCTCCTTCTGTCACTCCGCTGCCAGCCTGTTGACGACCCGGCCTGTAATCTGATTCTGCTTCAGCCCCTGTTCCTGGCGTGCCCGTTGTGTATGACCCGGCCTGCCTGTACTGGTGCCACCATCCCTTCTGCTGCATCTGCACTCCTGCCTGTGGGGACCAGTTGTCTACTTGTTCCAGCTACCTGCCTACCACTGCTCTGGGATTTCTACAGACACCTCTACAGCCCGGCCGAGTGCTCCGAGCCAGCTCCAGGTTCAGCGATCTCGCCAGGCACTCGTGCGACTCTGCATCTCGGCTCTTCCTGTCAGCTTTATCAGGGGCTCCAAGTCAGAGTTGTAAGAGAGGCCGTCCTCTGCATATCAGGCTCCATCACCAGGTACGTGACACCTGGTCTGAAGTTATTCAAAGGGGTCCATGTTGGTTCTGGCATATCTAAAGAACCAGGGGCACTACAGGGTATGAAGTAACACCACTACAAAGGGTAATATTCAGCAATATAAGGAAGAGGAATACAGTTGCTAAGCGTAACCAAGTACAAATTCAAGAAGCAAGCAGCCAGTCTTTAGGCGTGGTACCTGGTAAGGTGACAGGTCCTCTTCCTAGTGGTCGGTATCCAAAAGCAACTGGATCTGCACTCTCGATATAGAGATCTATAGCTTGGTCACGAGGTACAGGAAGGAAATACACTGAGCAAAATTATAAACGCAACACTTTTGTGTTTGTCCCTACTCATGAGCTGAACACAAAGATCTACAACTTTTTCTATGTGCACAAAAGGCCTATTTCTCTAAAATGTTGTTCACAAATTTGTCTAAATCTGTGTTTGTGAGCACTACTCCTTTGCCGAGATAATCTTGTCCAACGGATTTTGTCCAAAACTATTGCATACACACGGTTGGACAAAGTTGACGGAAAATCCGATTGTACATAACGTGATGACGTTATTTTGTTACGACGGGACTACGTTCAGGCTAGTAGCCAATAGCTTTGGTCTAGGAATTTGATCTGAGCATGCGTGGCACTTTGTCCGTCGGAGTAGGCTACACATGATCGGAGTATGTCCGATCAAAGCATGTTGTAGGAAAATTTTATAGACAAGTTGGAAAACTTTGTCCGTCGGATATTCCGATGGAAACAGTCCGATAGAGACCACACACAGTCGGATTATCCGACAATACGGTCCGATCGGACACATTCCGTTGGAATCTCCGACCGTGTGTACAAGGGCTTAAATGTGCAGTTTTATCCCACAGCACAATGCCACAGATGTCGCATATTTTGAGGGAGTGTGCAATTGGCATGCTGACTGCAGGAATGTCCACCAGAGCTGTCTCCAAAGGCATTTCAGAGAATTTGGCAGTATATCCAACCCACCTCACAACTGCAGACCTGGACAGCTGCTGCAACAATCAGTTTGCATAACCAAAGAATTTCTGCACAAACTTTCAGAAACCGTCTCAGGGAAGCTCATCTGCTCCTTGTCCTCATCGGGGTCTCAATCTGACTGCAGTTCGTCATCGTAACCAACTTGAGTGGGCAAATGCTCACATTCGATGGCGTCCGGCACTTTGGAAAGGTGTTCTCTTCACGGATGAATCCCGGTTTTCGCTGTACAGGGCAGATGGCAGACAGCGTGTATGGCATCGTGTGGGTGAGCGGTTTGCTGATGTCAACGTTGTGGATGGAGTGGCCCATGGTGGCGGTCGGGTTATGCTATGGGCAGGCGTATGCTATGGACAATGAGCACAGGTGTATTTTATTGATGGCATTTTGAATGCACAGAGATACTGTGACGAGATCCTGAGGCCCATTGTTGTGCCTTTCATCCACGACCATCACCTCATGTTGCAGCATGATAATGCACAGCCCCGTGTTGCAAGGATCTGTACACAATTCCTGGAAGCTGAAAACATTCCAGTTCTTGCACGGCCAGCATACTCATCGGACATGTCACCCATTGAGCATGTTTGAGATGCTCTGGATTGGCGTATACGACAGCGTGTTATAGTTCCTGCCAATATCCAGCAACTTTCTCACAGCCATTGAAGAGGAATGGACCAACGTTCCACAGGCCACAATCAACAACCTGATCAACTCTATGTGAAGGAGATGTGCTGCACTGCATGAGGCGAATGATGGTCACACCAGATACTGACTGGTTTTAGGACCCCTCGACCCCCTAATACAGTAAAAACTGCAAATTTTAGAGTGGCCTTTTAGTGTGGCCAGCCTAAGGCACACCTGTGCAATAATCATGCTGTCTAATCAGCATCTTGATATGCCACACCTGTGTGGTGGATGGATTACCTCAGCAAAGGAGAAGTGGACAGTACTTGCTAGAGAAATTCTGCACTTTTACTGCACACAGTGAAGTCTCATTTCTAAATTGGGGAACTGTCTTAAAGGAGAATTCCAGCCTGAGCTCATTCGGCTGGGCTTCTCCTATGGATCACAGGAGTGCATCATTCGTTTTGCACTCCTGTGACCCGTTTTCAGTGGAGAGTGGTCTGAAAGTCCGCTGTCTGTACTGATGGCAGTCTCAACCTCTCAGCGAGCCACTGAGACAACCGCTCCCTGCCCCTCCACGGCTCAGCGCTCCAGTGAGCGTGGAGGAGCAGAGCAGGAGAGCTGCTGATTGACAGGCAGCATCTCCCCTCTTGGGGGGAGAGAGAACCGAGCCATCTGCAGTGTTCGATGGCTCGATTCTCAGTGAAGAGGCGGCGGGGGACAGATGCAGCATCAGTCTGAGGTAAATATGAATCTCCAAAAAAAAACGAAAAACCCATACTTCTCTTTTAATGTTAGATTCTTCACATGACCACAGTCTCCACCTGGTCACGGGGATTGATAAGCACACTACGCACGAAAGCCACCCCTACATGGCGGGCAATGTAGGACCTGCCCACAACTTGGTGTTGTCAAAAAGACCCTCTTACTAACCAGTCTCTCTATCTCTCTCTTCTCCTATCAGGGGAGGACTCCACTGCCGCCATTGTTTTCATAGAAGTGCTTGAAATCACTTCCTAAAATGTAAGTGTATTACTTTTAATACATTTTAATAGCCATACGGAATTATGCCATGTGGCCCTGTTTCTCTATTTCTCCTACCTACTGATTGAAATCTGGCGCCATCTGATGCATAACCACCTCTGCATGGAGACAGACTTTTCATAAGTTTTGAGACGCATTGGGTCTGAAGTCAGTGAGGATTCCAAAGGTCACATCTTGGTTGTCGGTTGACTCATAGAACGTATGTTCTTTTGGGTTCAAATTATCCGGTAAGCCTACATCTATTTTGGTGGTGGTGCTGCTACACTGGTGTCTTCAAGTTTCAGTTTTGTTGCCAGCATGGTGGTTTTAGGATCTTCAAGTTTCTTAAATATACACTGTTAACTAAAAAAAAATTCTCACGGGCATATACATTTAACCACTTAAGCCCGGACCATTTGGCTGGCCAAAGACCAGACCACTTTTTGCGATTCGGCACTGCGTTGCTTTAACTGACAATTGCGCGGTCGAGTGACGTGACTCCCAAACAAAATTGACGTCCTTTTTTTCCCACAAATAGAGCTTTCTTTTGGTGGTATTTGATCACCTCTGCGGTTTTTTTTTGCGCTATAAACAAAAAAGAGCGCCAATTTTGAAAAATATATAAACATATAAAAAAACATTTTTTTCCTCAGTTTAGGCTGATACGTATTCTTCTACATATTTTTGGTAAAGAAAAAAATCGCAATAAGCATTTATTGATTGGTTTGCGCAAAAGTTATACCGTCTACAAAATAGAGGATAGATTTATGGCATTTTTATTAATATTTTTTTTCACTAGTAATGGCGGCGATCAGCGATTTTTATCATGACTGCAACATTATGGCGGACACGTCGGGCAATTTTGACACATTTTTGGGAACATTGTCATTAATACAGCAATCAGTGCGATTAAAATTGCATTATTCACATGTGAGATTTGGTGTGATATATAATTTCTGTTATACGTTTTGTTAATATTCACTTGTAACTACTGTTTACTGATTTTATGCATGTTAGTTATGGTATTTACAGTTAATGGCATTAGTCTGGCTAAGCCATTAACTTAAACACTTTAGCGCTACACTTATGCACTTCCTTGAATATAACAAAATTATCTGTCTGTTGTGTTAGCTGCTACTATCTGCCTAGGCAATGCAGGGTTGCTTTATTTACACTAAATTTTAGCTGCCTCGGAGGGGACAGGGAGGGGGGTGGGACGAGCGCCATCAGATTACATACAGTGTCCAAATAGTGGGCAGAGGATGACCAGGTTGTAGACATATGCAATTAGTTTCATTCCGAATTAGTTTTTTAATGAATTTTGTCAAATTCATTAATTCGGATATATACCCGAATTAACGAAAACCTGTTTAACAAATTTTTCTGAATATTCATAAATTCGTAAATTCGAAATTTTGTAAATTCATAAATTCGAAAATTCGTAAATTTGAAAATTCATAAATATGTAAATTCGAAAACCCGATAATCTGAAATAATAACTAACTAATAATAACTTAACTATTACTAACTTTTAAATTATAGGAATTGGAATTTTCCTTTCAAATTTGGCTGTTAGTAAACATAATAAATAGGAATTTATGCAAAATTACGAATTATCTGAAAAACAAATGCCGTATCTAAACAAATGGAAAGTAACTAATTAATAATAAACCTGTTTAACACATTTTTCTGAATATTCGTAAACTTGAAAATTCATAAATTTGAAAATTCGTAAATGCATAAATTCGAAAATTCGTAAATTTGGAAATTAGAAAACTGGAAAATCTGAAATAATAACTAGCTAATAATAACTTAACTATTACTAACTATTAAATTATAGGTATTGGAATTTTCTTTCAAATTTGGCTATTAGTGAATGTAATAAATACAAATTTATCCAAAGTTACAAATGATCCCAAATAACAAATGCAGTATCTAAACAAATGGAACGTAATTAATTAATAATAAACCTGTTTAACAAATTTTTCTGAAGATTCGTAAATTCAAAAATTAGAAAATTCTTAAATTCATAAATTCGAAAATTCGTAAATATGGAAATTCGAAAAACGGAAAATCTGAAATAATAACTTGCTAATAATAACTTGTCTATTACTAACTATTAAATTATAGGTATTGTAATTTTCTTTTAAATTTGGTTGTTAGTGAATGTAATAAATACAAATTTATCCAAAGTTACAAATTATCCGAAATAACAAATGCTGTATCTAAACAAATGGAAAGTAATTAATTAATAATAAACCTGTTTAACAAATTTTTCTGAAGATTCGTAAATTCAAAAATTTGAAAATTCATAAATTCGTAAATTTGGAAATTCTTTATTCTTTATACAAGTGTTATCCTTAAGGTTGTGGCTGAAAAAAATGTATTCTTCCAAGAATTAAATGTGTGTTAAAAGTGTTTTTTTAAGGTTCGAGAGCTTTTGGGCAACAGTGTATAGCACCCTCTAGCCAGAGTGCTACTGTATATAGTTAGTTGGTAGTGTAGGTAAATTGGCTTGGCTGTGACCCAGGCCTCGGCTTAATCTGGGTCAGGGTTAGAGTGACTCAGGGAGGCTGGATGACTCATCAGACAGCTCTTCTGGTGCTCCCCTCTGTTTTCTGGAACCTTGGAGAATGTTCTAGATGTAGTGGGTGGGAGCTAGGAGGGGCTTTCATGCTTTCATGCATATTTATGAGGACCCTGGCCAATCCCCAGAAAATGGGCTGGCAGAGGGGCAGCTTACCTTACTAAGAGTCATACCAGTGGAAAGTCTGTGCAAGTTGGAAATGGAGTCTGTTGGAGGCCCTCACAGGGTGCCCCCTAGCCTGGGGGGGGGGGGGGGGTGACTTCAGGGCCGGGGCTTGGGTGCTGGAAGGATTCCCCACAACACACGGAGACTTCCCTTCCTGGTTCAACAGAAGCAAGGAGAGAGGACAGTGGGAGCAGGTCAGCATGTCTGGGAGATCTCCTGAGAGTCAGCCGGGTGGGCTGGTGTGTGTCAGTCTGGGACTGTGGAGGGGGGCTAGTGAAAGGTACAGCTGCTGCCAGGCGGGGTGGCAGTGCCTGAAGAGGGGCTGCTGGGATCAGTAACCACAGAAGGAATGTATGCTGGACACTGACTTTTTGCTACACATCTAACGGTCCTTGGATTCCAGCCTATAATAGGCTTTTGCTCTGCTCTGACTAAGTGCCTTGTCAGATCCATGAACAGAGTAGCAGTGGAATTCTGCAAGCAAGTGAGTGCTGGAAAAAGCAGAAGTGTGTATATAGGTCTGTATATAGGAAAAGTTGTCCCTGAAGTGGCTCTGAAGTCAAGTGGGCCTCCCATAATGCCAGGGGCGGACTGACAACTCATGGGGCCCCCGGGCAATAGGAGATTATGGGGCCCCTGGGCAATAGAAGATTATGGGGCCCCTGGGCAATAGGAGATTATGGGGCCACACAGTATACACATACATACACACACACACACAGACACATACTTTCCCTGGTTATATTGAGGCTGGCAACCCTGATGGGGCCCCCTAGTAGCATGGGGCCCTCGGGCAGTGCCCGAGTGCCCCAATGGTCAGTCCGCCCCTGCATAATGCCCAATCCTCATCCAAGTTGCAATCCCTCAATAAAACAAAAAAAAAACTAAGTACAGGACTGTTCTCTGTCTCTGAAGTGACTGTGGAAATGTGGTGTGCCTGGCAGTGCAGGGTGGGCGATCCCAATTACTTGCAGCTCCTCAGGGTGTGCGCTACACGTGTGAGAGATGAGCACTACATCAGACTGCCTTCACTAACGCAACTGTTCCACTGCCTCAAAGGGAGAGTCCTACCTTGAAAGTTCCAAGACTCTCTGTTTTGTAGCTTCAGAGCACCATGGTTTTAGCTCCTGAGCATTGTGTATATGCATGTTAGACATGTGCACACTGAAATATTTTGTTTCGTCATTTTGTTTTTCTCCGTAAAATAAATTTATTTAGTTACTCCCGAAATTCATTTTTATTTCTTTTGTTTCGTTAAAAAATGCATTAGTCTGAAAATCCAAAATAAATGTACAGTTTAGCTGCTCCGTCGAATCTTCTTAGAACATTCAACAGACATATGGTGTCTGTTGAATGTTCTAAGAAGATTCGACGGAGCAGCTAAACTGTACAATGTCACAAACGTACATTTCCCATTGAGTGTTCCGCCTAAAAGCTATAGTAGAATTCTAATGTTGTATGACACTAGTAATAATTATATTTATTAATTATTATTACTAGTCAACCAATATTAGAATTCTTCTATAGCCTATGGATGCAGCATTTGACCATAAATGTCCATTTGCGGTACTGCTTAGTCGAATCTTCATGTCAAATCTTTTCTCTCTGTCGAATAATCTTGGACTAATAGAGTTAGGTTAGGCACATTCAACCTTTTTTGCTATTGTCTCTATAATGTTGAATATTTTCTCTCTATGTCTAATCTTTTCTCTCTATGTAGAATAATCTTGGACTAATAGAGCTAAGGTTAGGCACATTCGACCACAGGTTCGATGGACACAGACCGCTATTGTCAGTGTCACGTCGAATCTCCTATCTATATCGAACTGTTTTCGCAACGAAAACGATAAAAAAGCATTTGTTTATGTCAGATCTTTCGGGTTTCGGATTCTGCACGTTCGTTATCGTTTGTTAAAACGATAACGAAAATACCCAAAATTCAGACGAGTATGCATTTAGACGAAAACAAATGCACATGTCTAATGCTGCAGGAGGCATTCTCCCTGCCTTCATTGCCCCTGCACATCCCAATGGGATAAACAGAGACAATCACTGTCCTTCCCACTCCAATTCTCTATCATCCCATTTTGTCAATACAATAAAAATAAAACCCCATAGACACCACCTGCTACTCTAGAAAAATAAAGAAGTGAGGTAAGTAGACATATTCAAATTCCCACCCTGTCTATGATGGAGTAAAAATTCTTAAAGAAGCAGTCAATGATAAAGAAGAATGCACAAGAACATTTTTGTGGCATTTGTAGAAGTTATATGAAGTCATTCAATTTGGGGTTGAGGGGACTGAAGCCTAATAAAATGTTGCATCAGCTAATCAACATAAAAAGTCATAAGGAATTGTCATAAATCTCCAAGACGAAACAACATATATCTTGTAACGGAACAATAAAAAATAAATATATGTGCTGTCTGTATCTGACTCATTATGAAGGGGCTGGAAAACTTCCAAAATCAGCTTGGGTTCTACGAGGAAAATGGATTGGAGTCTGTTCAGGATGCAATACTTTTTTCTCTAATGCTTTGCTACCAGGAATCCCATATTTATATAGTAAATGTATAAGTGAATTATTAACATAGAGATCAAGGATCACAAAAGCAAAGACATTTAGGATGTGGAGGAATTCCCTCATATGAGCTTAATGCCAATAATTTAAGCAAGATGGAACTTGATACATTTTTGTGAACTGCTTTTTTTTTTAAACCTATTCAATACATTTAAACAAAAAAAATAGGTTAAATATCTCTAGAAATCCCTCCCTTGTTAAGTTCTGGCAACATTTCGGTGATTTAGCCTAAATGTTTTTTAAAATTGGACTTGGCTGTCCTCATCCTCAACTCCTCCACAGTGCAATGAAGATGTACTGTATGTTCAGACGGGACTGGCTACTTAGCTGGAGGTAGTCACAACAGGGGCCACAGAAACATCTCTAACAAAAGTGTTCTATGGGCCTGAAAAAAGATGAGCTTTCAAGTTCTAACCATTTCATGACCAGGGATCACTGATGACGAGATGCCCAGCCAAAGTTAGCAGCGGCAGTTCTAAACAAGAACTCTTTTGCCGCGTACACGTGACCAGACTTTGACGGACATGGTCCGGCGGACAATCCGACGGACTTTGCAGCTGAGGTCCTCCGGACTTTCAAACGAACGGACTTGGCCACACACGATCACTCCAAAAGTCCAACAGATTCAAACGTGATGACGTAGAATAAGGAAGTTCATAGCCAATAGCCTATAGCTGCCCTAACGTCGGTTTTAGTCCGTCGAACTAGCACACAGACGACCGGATTTTTCAACCGGACTCGAGTCCATCAGAAAGATTTGAAGCAAGTTTTATTTCTAGGTCTGCTGGACTTTTGGGAAGAAAAAGTCTGCTGGAGCCCACACACGATCAAATTGTCCAACGGATTCCAGTCCGCCGGACCAAATCCGTCGAAAAGTCTGGCCGCGTGTACGCAGCATTTGAATAATCTGCAAACCAAAACTTTTTTTTATATATTTTTTTTGAAAGACATTTATGGCTTTTCTTTAGTACTTTATATAAAACACCTTGATTTTTTTTTTTAATTATAGAAATCAATTCGACTGCAGATGAGGTAGAGCTGAATTAAGGCACCATATCCCAACAGAAACCAGAACAAAATCTTCTTTTAGGCGCCAACATTTACAAAAAAACATTGCATGAAATCTATTTTTATTACAAAATGTTTGTTTACATCTCAAACATTGTTAATTTTTTATGCAATACTATGTTTTGTTCACTTTGGCAAAAAAAGTCCAATTTAATATCCAGTTGAAGACCAAGCATTTTCTGGCACTTGATGTGTACAAGTGAAAATCTGTATTTTATCTAGAAAATGACTTATGCCGCGTACACACGGGCGGACTGTATGGCCTACTTAGTCTGTCGAAACACATTTCAGCGGACAGTCCGCTCGTGTGTGGGCTTCAGCGGACTTTTTCAGCGTGCAGTCTGGCGTACTAAGTATTTCGGATTTTTCGAAATTCTGTCCGTCATACTTTGGTTTCAGCGAACAATCCGCTCGTCAGTAGGCTAGTTCGACGGACTAAGAATGGCGCATGCTCAGAAAGGATTTACACGGCGGAAGGGTGCATTGCTGTGTATTGGACTTCCTATTTCTAGTCCCGTCGTACGTGCTGTACACGTCATCGTGCAAGCTTTCGATGGACTGTTTGTGCATCCGTGTGTGGTCAAGTCCGTTCATTCGAAAGTATGACGGACTGTCCGTCGGATTGTATGACGGACTAAGTAGGCCATACAGTCCGCCCGTGTGTACGCGGCTTTAGAATTTCCTAACATTATATATATATATATATATATATATATATATATATATATATATATTTATGGTCCAGCGCCCTCTGACCGATACGGATAAGGATGACAAACAAGGTTAACATAAACTCGCTTACTCGAAATGGACCTGAAAGTGTGCCCTGGTCTAACGTACGGTATACCAAAATAAGGGGGCATACCTTAGATAGAGAAGTGGGTGATAAAATGAAATGAAAATGAAATGGAGTGAAATGAGTACTCTCATGAGGAGTATAACGCTTGAGAAATGCCCTGGAAAAGGGAATGGGAGGGTGGGTATCGCGCACCGGAACCGACGAGGAAGATAGGCGAACGGCTAGTTAAATACCCCACCGGGCTCCTCCCATAATTTCAGGCCACCATACTGGCCTTTCTATTTATGGTCCAGCGCCCTCTGACCGATACGGATAAGGATGACAAACAAGGTTAACATAAACTCGCTTACTCGAAATGGACCTGAAAGTGTGCCCTGGTCTAACGTACGGTATACCAAAATAAGGGGGCAAAAACATTCAGGTAGGGGTTGCATCTTCATTGTTTCAAGCTTGTTACTGGGTGAGCTTGACAAAGGCCTGGGCCATCTCCACTTGCGGATCGGGTATGCAGCGGGCGAGACAGGTGGACCTCCATCTGCCCAACCTCTTGTTAGAGTGGTCCGGGACGCCTTGGCGGGATGCTGTTGAAGCTGCTCCGATACGGAATGGATGTCCGGAGTAGTGAGTAGGATTGAGGTGAAGGATACCCTAGAGTATCCTGACGTGTTCCATAAAGCGGGCAGCGTTCAGAGGTTTAGTGTGAAATGGCAGAAGCAGACTAGTTCCTGGTTGATCAGCCAAAAGGGTCAACAAGCAGGTGAGAATGGCAACCGGGTACCAGCGGTTGTTGGACTTATAGAAGTGTATGTCCATACCCGAGCCAAGCTGCTGCGTCTTAGAGACTGTTAAGTGTAAGACGAAATGGTCTTCGTATCGGACCAGGTGGTGCTTGCACAGCATGCGTGCTGTGGGGCTACTACAAGTAAACTCGTTCGGCCGTAAGAAGCCGTAGAAGGCCAGGTGTATGGCTGCTTGTAAACGACACTAATGTGGTGACCGAAAGGTGAAGTGGCCAGGATATCTGACATATTCCTAAAACGTCTCCTGTGATAGGCAGTCGTTTGGTGCCGGCCATCGGCTGGCGCTTCTGGACACCGCGCATAACCGCCCGAACGGTGTGGTAAGAAATAAGGAGGGTACAGTAGGGTCCTGGAGGGATGTGAAACGTTGTACGCCGGTCAGGTATAGCCGGGTCGTATTAAAGGATAACGCCAACTGCGAGTGGCAGTATGAAATGAAGGCTATGACTTGCTTGACACGGGACGTCTCTGTGCTGAGACGCGTGATGAAGCGGTTAAAGGCCCTCCAGGCTGATTGATAGGCCTGGGGGTATTGCGGGAAAGGGAGTGATCGACGAGTTGGGTAGCCGCTCGGAGGTGAGGGGCTAATCCAGGGTCAGTTGAGACCAGTCCGGGATAGCTGCTGATGTTAGTCCGGCTCCGGGTACCTGATTGAAAATGAAACAATGTTAGAGCGGGAAAGGGCGTCCGCTGCCTGATTGAATTTACCGAGGATAAAGGAACAATGGATGTTGAACTGAGACAACAACAAGAGCTGGACCAGTCGACGTAGGAAGGACATAATTAACAGAGAGGACGCCTTGGCGCAGCCAGGAATTGCCAGTAACTGGGGAGGCCAGGGAGCTGCGAGCCAGAGGTGGCCAAAACAGCCGCAAGCCCGTGGAGGCAGCTGCATCGGTCATCACCTGGGGTGAAAGGGAAGACACACAGGGAATGAACAGGGAGACGCCATTCCCAGACGATAGGAAATCCTCCCGCATGGCAAGGACTGCTACCGCCGCGGGACCCAGGCTGAGGACTTGCTCTGAATCCTGTGAGAGGGACAGTGAGGCCAATAGGCGTGACACAAAAGCGCGACCCTGAGGGATGATGTGCATAGCGAAACTCAACATGCCGTGTAGGGACTGTAGGAGTCTATAGGATGACTAGACTGGGGAATATGCGAGGACATTATATGCCCCTAAAGATGGCAGTTGTGAAGGGCGAGCGTTTGCCGTTGGCTATGAGCTGATGTCTCTGGATGCCTCGTAGTGGGGATCTTGCTGTATGGGCCTTAACGACAGATGGCTCTCCGTGCATTGTAAGGGTAAGAAATGCTGAACGCTGGCTAGAAATAGCCTGGGCGAGCTACAGGAAGAAGCCAGTTGCGTGTGTCAACATGATCCTGGTGCAGGACGGAAGTTGAACTCAACTGTCCTGAGGAAGAGACGGGTAGGCAGACAACAGTGAGTGGTTTGTAAGAAAAGCCACAGGAGACAAGTGGCCAATTGAGTGCTGCTGAAAATGACGTGTAGCCAATTTGTGTGCCACTGAGAATGTGCTTGCCAACGAATGATTGCTATAAGTTATGATAAGTCACGAGCCTTGGCATGACTGAAAAGTTGTGTTTAAACATGTGCTTGCGACAATTGCCCGGGAGTTTATCACTGGAGATGTATGCGTAGTGACTGTGAGCAATTCGTGTTACCGCATGTGCACTGCGAAGACTGCAGGAGTTGTGCTTAAATGTATGTTTGGATGCGTGCTTGCGACGATCGCAAGATGTTACCCAGGATACGTGCTTGTTATGATTGCAGGATGTTATGCTGGAAGCGTGCCTGCCACTAATGCGAGGAGTTATGCCAGGACTCGTGCCTGCAGCGATTGCAAGGAATTATGGTAGGTTACATGGGTAGCCAGGCCGGCAAAGACAGAAGTCCATCCGGTCCAACCACAAATCAAAATAAATAAGGTATCACACAACCCGACACACCTAATTCTACGCCCATAGCTGATCCAGAGGAAGGCAAAAAAAACCCCAACAGAGCATAGGCCAATTCGCTACAGCAGGGGAAAAATTCCTTCCTGATCCCTCGAGAGGCAATCGGATTTTTCCTGGATCAACTATACCTATAATAAGTACCCCGTAATACAACGTACCTTTAGGAAAGTATCCAGGCTTTCCCTAAAGCAACCTATTGAGCAAGCCAGAAGTGCCTGCCAGCCATGATTGCAATGAGCTGTGCCTGGACATCTGCTTGCAACGACTGCAAGAGGTCCATGCTCGAATGCGAGCTTGCCATGATCGCAAGAGGTCTAAGCTTGAATGCGTGTTTGCAATGATCGCAAGAGGTCCGTGCTCGAATGCGTGCTTGTAATGAGTGCAAGAGGTCTATGCTCGAATGCGTGCTTACGATGACCGCGAGAGGTCTATGCTCGAATGCGTGCTTGCAACGATTGCCAGAGGTCCATGCTCGAATGCGTGCTTGTAACGAGTGCAAGAGGTCTATGCTCGAGTGCGTGCTTGCAATGATCGCAAGAAATCTATGCTCGAATGCGTGCTTGCAATTATTGCAAGAGGTCTATGCTCGAATGCGTGCTTGTGATGAGTGCAAGAGGTCTATGCTCGAATGCGTGCTTGCAATGATCGCATGATGTCTATGCTCGAATGCGTGCTTGCAACGATTGCAAGAGGTCTATGTTCGAATGCGTGCTTGTAATGAGTGCAAGAAGTCTACGTTTGTATGAGGAAAGAAAACAGTGAGAAACGCCTAAACGAAGCTGTGTTTCCCTTTGTGGTAACGTATAATGAAATGAGGCCGAGGAGCAAGGCCCCTGGTAGGCATCCAAAACATTGAAGAATCAACTGGACCCAAACCGGGAAGCGGTATGTGACAATGAAATGAGTGAATCTGCCATGACAGAGATCCGAATCGCCATGCCACAAACTTGCGACCGAGCACGAAACGGATTCTGGAGCATGTACTGAAATGAGGCCGTTCCTGGGGCACGCCGAGACGAATTTGGTACACAGATGTGACTATTCGTACCGGAACGTGATAGGTGAAATGAAATGAAAACCCATGACAAAGACAAGAATCAGAGGACGAGCCCATGAACCAAACAGATGAATCCTGTCTTTGGAGCATGTACTGAAATGAGGCGTAACAGCTGGGCACACCGGAACGAATCGGTGCATAAATAAATGCAACAGGATTCGAATCGGAGCGTAATAAGTGACAGAAATGATATGCCATGACAGAGACAAGATTCAACAACTGGACAGATGGTTACCACAAAGAATCCGTCTCTGGAGCATGTACTGAAATGAGGCGTAGCAGCTGGGCGCACCAGAACGAATCGATGCATAAGGAATGCGATGGGATTCGAATTGGAGCGTAATAAGTGAGAGAAATGATAAGCCATGACAGAGACAAGATTCAACGACTGGACTGATGGTTTACAATAAAGAACCCGTCTCTGGAGCATGTACTGAAATGAGGCGTAGCAACTGGGCACACCAGAACGAATCGGTGCATAACAGAATGCGACAGGATTCGCATTGGCGCGTAATAAGTGACAGAAATGATATGCCATGACAGAGACAAGTTTCAACGACTGGACTGATGGTTACAACCAAGAAACCGTCTCTGGAGCATGTACCGAAATGAGGCGTAGCAGCTGGGCACGCCAGGACGAATCGGTGCATAGCAGAATGCGACAGGATTCGAATTGGCGCGTAATAAGTGACAGAAATGATATGCCATGACAGAGACAAAATTCAACGACTGGACTGACGGTTACAACAAAAGAATCCGTCTCTGGAGCATGTACTGAAATGAGGCGTAGCAGCTGGGCACGCCAGGACGAATCGGTGCATAGCAGAATGCGACAGGATTCGAATTGGCGCGTAATAAGTGACAGAAATGAAAAGCCATGACAAAGACTAGAATCAAGGACCGTGCTTGAACCTGCGAGTGACTCAGTCTCTGGAGCATGTACAGAAATGAGGCCGAACCCTGGGGCACTTCGAAGCGAATCGGTGCATTGGAGATGCGACGGGATCCGCATCGGAGCGCGGTAAGTGACAGAAATGATGAAATGATTTAGAAATGGTAGAAATGAAATGATCCGATATAACAGACTGAAATGATGGAAATGACTCGAAATGATTGAAATGACTGAAATGATTGAAATGAAATGAAACGAAATGACAGACATAGTACAAACGGCATGAAATGATTGAAATGTTTAAACTTATTCGGATTTGAAACGGTCCGACCGTTTTTACGGTTTGAACAACATGAGATTGACATTGTCCGGACTGCTCAATTTAACGTGACAAGCAGACAGCTGTAATTTCGAAACGGTTCGATCGATTCGAACATAGAGAAATGATCGGGGGAGTCGTTCAGTTTAGCAACGACGTGCTACGAACGAAGTGCCTGGTGGCACGAACGACATGTACCGAAAAAGTGATAACGACTTCTTTCGAAGAAGGGGTAGTGACATGAAGTAACGAATACGAGTGCCACAGTTAAGACGTTCGTGCAATCTAGAGCGAGTGGTTCGTGAGTTCAGGAATCTAGTTTACGTGATTTGTAACACATGAAATGAAACGGGTGCCGAAGCCCTACCTGCGACAGCCGGCCCAGACGTGTTGTACGACAACGGAAAAATTTCGATTTTGAGTATAGCGACTCAGACGGCAATCAGACGGACGCTGACGAACGACAAGGCTTTGTCGACACGAAGGCGGACGGAATAGCGTGGGAACTCACGAACCCGGCTCACTGTAAGGTCTCGAGGATAGTCGGCCCTTGATTTCTGACGTATCAGATATCGCGCACCGGAACCGACGAGGAAGATAGGCGAACGGCTAGTTAAATACCCCACCGGGCTCCTCCCATAATTTCAGGCCACCATACTGGCCTTTCTATATATATATATATATATTAGAGAAGACCCTAAAAAATAAAATGGCGAATGTTGTTTTAAGTCACACATTTTTTCAAATGCAATTTGTTTTTAAAAACATACACATGAATTTTAATGCAAAAAACACAATATATAACCCATTTTGTTGTTAAAATATAAAAGATGATGCTAATGTGATGATGAGTAAATAGATACTAACACTTTAACCACACACTACTCACACTTTAACCACTTCAATAACAGGCACTCCCCCCCCACACCCCACTTCCTGCCCAGGACAATTTTTTGAATGACAATTGCGCGATCATGCAACACTGTACCCAAACTAAAAAAAAATTCTTCCCACAAATAGAGCTTTCTTTTGATGGTATTTTATCACCACTGGGGTTTTTATTTTTTTGCTAAACAGACTAAAAAAGACTGACATTTGTGAAAAAAAAAATAGTTTTTCTTTGTTTCTGTTACAAAATTAGGTTTTCTTCTTCACTGATGGGCACTGATGAGGCGGCACTGATAAATTGGCACTGATAAGGTGACACTGATGGGCACTGATGAGGAGGCACTGATATGTAGAATTGATGGGCACTGATAGGCGGCACTGATATGCAGAACTGATGGACACCGCTTGGACAAGAAAGGGGGTTACAGTGGTGGGGCAGATGAGCAGGCAAGTCCAGATGAGAAGATGGTTCAGTGGTGAGATAGAAGAGCATTGGGGTACAGTGGCAGGGCAGATAAAAAAGAAGATTACAGTGGTGGGGCAGATAAGCAGATAAGTTCAGATAGGAAGATGGTTCAGCGGTGAGATAGAAGAGCATTGGGGTACAGTGGCGGGGCAGATGAGAAAGGGGGTTACAGTGGTGGGGCAGATGAGCAGATAAGTTCAGATGAGAAGATGGTTCAGCGATGAGACAGAAGAGCATTGGGGTACAGTGGCAGGGCAGATGAGAAAGGGGGTTACAGTGGTGGGGCAGATGAGCAGATAAGTTCAGATGAGAAGATGGTTTAATGGTGAGACAGAAGAGCATTGGGGTACGGCGGTGAAGCAGATGTGCAGGGGGGTACAGTGGTGGGGCAGATGAGCAGGGTGGGCAGTGATCTGAAGTGTGAAGTTGCATGAATTGGGGCTGATCTGAAGTGTAGAGTTGCAGGATGTTAATTTCTCACTACTACTCAAGTAGTTTACAGCATTTACTTTATTAAAAAAAATCCTTTTCATAATTGAGAATGTGAAGTTGACATTTTTTTCTTATAAAATCGTATAAAGAGCTTGCCTTTGAATTTTAATGATACAGTTAGGAACATCTGTTTATACCTGTGGCAAAGAAAGCTGACAGAACATGAGCCCAAGAAATGAAATGATTCGTGCATTTGTTGGTGTGATTTCCCTTGCAGCGCTCAAGCTGGGACAAGATTTGTAGCAGATAAAGGAAACGCAACCTGCCAAGTAAGGCAGATAAAGATCAGATTCAGATAATATCCTGGCTGAGAATATTACAACAAGTAGCAACCATCCCTTTCTCAGCCCCCTGAAACACTTTCTGTTCCAAGGCTTGAAAAGTGTGTGTCCTGGACGGAGTTATTTAGAAATAAATGCTGGTATTATTATTACCCTGTTTTACTGCGATGCAAGGCATGACTCAAGAGTGAGTCACGGGAGTATCATCATACCAGGCCCTCTTCCCGCTATTTCCGTGCCAAAGAAATAAAAAATGAGAACAAAAACACCAATTCAGAACAGTAAATGATCGTAAAAAGCAATAGACTATCCTGCATATGTTTTGCTTTATATTAAAGTGAACCTGCATTTTGCTCCTATTGGTTAATGTGACAGGTTCGCTTTACTGTTGGGGCCCTTAACTACCTCAATACCGGGCACTTTCACCCCCTTCCTGCTTAGACCATTTTTCAGCTTTCAGCGCTGTCGCACTTTGAATGACAATTGAGCGGTCATACAACACTGTACCCAAATGCATTATTTTTTATCTTTTTCTTCACACAAATAGAGCTTTCTTTTGGTGGTATTTAATTACTACTGGGATTTTTTTTTTTTTACAAAAGTTTTTCTTTCAGTAAATTTTGTAAATAAGTAATTTTTCTCCTTTACTAATGTGCGCTAATGAGGCTGCACTGATGGGCACTGATAACCTACCAGAATAAGGAAAGGGATGGTCGGCATTAAGGATGAAATCCAAAATAGTTTTCCTTTTTTAAATACATGTACAGAGCTGTAAGCCCTTGTACACACGGTTGGAAATTCCGACGGAAAATGTCCGATCGGACCGTGTTGTCGGATAATCCGACCGTGTGTGGGCTACATCGGACTTTTTCCGTCGGAATGTCCAACCAACAAAGTTTGAGAGCTGGATATAAAATTTTCCGACAACATGATCCTAGAGTGTAGAGAATTCCAATCAGACAAAGTGTCACGCATGCTCAAATCAAATTACGAGACCAAAGCTATTGGCTACTAGCCTGAACGTAGTCCCGTCGTAACGAACAAACGTCATCACGTTCCGAACGATCGGATTTTCCGTCAACTTTGTCCGACCATGTGTATGCAACACCAGTTTCGGATAAAATCAGTCGGAAAAAATCCAACAGATTTTGTGGTCGGAATTTCCGACTGTGTGTACGGGGGCTTAAACAGCACTACGTGTTTCAGACGTTAGTTCTTAGTCATGACTAAGGATTAACCTCTGAAACCTGTAGACTGTAGAGCTCAGTTTCAGGGTCTTGGCAATCTTCTTATAGCCTAGGCCATCTTTATGTAGGGAAACAATTCTTTTTTTCAGATCCTCAGAGAGTTCTTTGCCATGAGGTGCCATGTTGAACTTCCAGTGACCAGTATGAGAGAGTGAGAGCGATAACGCCAAATTTAACACGCCTGCTCCCCATTCACACCTGAGACCTTGTAACACTAACGAGTCACATGACACCTGGGAGGGAAAATGGCTAATTGGGCCCAATTTGAGTTATTTTGAGGGGACAGCGAATTTACACTGTTATACAAGCTGTACACTCACTACTATACATTGTAGCAAAGTGTTCTCACATGAAAAGATAGAATAAAATATTTACAAAAATTTGAGGGGTGTACTCACTTTTGTGAGATATTATATATATATATATATATATATATATATATATATACACCACATTTATCGGCGTACAACACGCGCCTTAACTTTAAGAGGGAAGTTTCAGCAAAAAAACTTTACACAGCCCCCTGGTATAATACACAGACCTCCTATACATTACACAGACCCCCTGCACATTACGCAGACCCCCTGCATAATACGCAGACCCCCTGCGTAATACACAGACCCCCTGCGTAGTACACAGACCCCCTGTGTAGTACACAGACCCCCTGCACAACACACAGTCCCCTTTCATTATAAAGACCCCCCCTCACTCCCAGGAGACCCCCAGTCTCTTGGGCCAGCGCTGCCAGCATACTCTAAGGTTGACAAAATTTCACACTGTCAGCCCCTTCTCATACACCGCTCCTCCGGTATCACTCTCATTGTAAATTAAAGCTTCTAAATACCTCCATTAAAGCACCCGGTCATGTGACTGCTCTCCTCTCTTTCATTGACGGTCATATGACCGCTCTCCTCCTCCATTCAAAAGCTACATTCGAGGAGGAGGCAGAGAGGAATGAGGAGAGCAGTCACAACGAGTGGCATTTATTCAGGGATTCAGAGGCTTAGATTTACAGTGAGAGTGACACAAGAGGAGCGGTGTATGACAAAGGGCTGGCAGTAATGTTTTCTGAACTTTAAAGTTTACTGGCAGCACTGTCCCAGGTCAAGGAGAGGCAGGGCAGCTGGCCTGACACCCTCCCAATGGGTTGCACCTGGGGCAGACCACCCGATCTCTGCCCCTTGTTGGTAAAAAAACAGATATCGGCGTATAACACGCAGACACAGTATACTCTCTATTTTTAGGGTAAAAAGGTGCATGTTATACGCAGATAAATACTGTATATATTCAGGCCCTGCCAGCCCTCCTGGCTGCAGCTGCCTCTTTCCACTGTCCATGCCACCACAGACCACTCCACTGGCTCTGCACCCATCCCAGACTGCAATCCCCCAGTCCTCTCAGGTGTGCCTCCCCAGTCCTTCCCAACTGTGTGTCACTCACCAGCCCTCCAGGCTGGGATCTGTTGTTCCTCCCTGAAGACTTTGCCTGGCAGTGCTCTCCTGCTGTCCTCTCCTTGCTCCCGTGCCACCTGTCTAGGACACCTCCGTGGATCATGAGGAGGGTCCTCTCTGCACCCGAGCCCCAGGCCCAAAGTCAACCCCCCCCCCCCCCCCCAGACTGGGGAGCAGCTCCCTCAGGGCCATGACAGCCTAGCACTCCAGCTCCAGCTTCCACCCAAACAACTCCTCCCCCACTGGACTGACCCTGGGTATTTAAGGAGGCCTGCCCCCTGCCAATCCAAGTTGGGGATTGGTCAGGGCTCCTCAGAACAACCAGGCAGCTCCACCTTTCCTCTCCTCCTTCCTCTTCAGAAGACACTAGAACATTCTGGAGAGAAGTGGGAGGTCTTGGTGAGGTTGCCTGTGAGTCACCAGCTCTGCCTAAGTCACTCCAAACCCAGATCAAAACACACAGGCTTGGCTGCCAGCCAAGCCTGACAATTTGCCTACACTAGAAAAATGCTATCAATCTCTAGCACAGTAACTAGATGGTGCTACACAAGCATGGCGATTGCCCAGGACTTCTACTTTCTTATAAGGCCTCAGTGCCATCATTTGCAACCTTCAGCAGTGGACCTTTAGGTGCTAGGGTGGAGTTCTCTGCACAGGATCCATCAGCAGCACTGGTTTTAATCTTTCTTCTGGTTCAAACCTACACAACCTACACCACAGGTCACTGAAAGACCCCTGTTCTTTGTAGCCTGCTTGAAATACCCGGTCATATACTGAGGCAAGAAATAATGCCCAAACTTTCTTCCCCCTTACCAAATAAAGTATTCTCTCAGATTAACATATCTGCTGATTGGTGCTATACTACTATTGCGGGGTTCTGCTGATACATGTAGGCCAAGCTAATTGTAAAAGTAAATATTTAATTCCACAGCCAAATATGCACTGACAGTGTTTGCTGTTGCTGATGCTACAGTGCCTTGAAAAAGTATTCATACCCCTTGAAATTTTCCACATTTTGTCATGTTACAGCAAAAAATGTAAATGTATTTTATTGGATTTTTCGGAGATAAACCAGCACAAAGTGGCATATTATTTTGAAGTGGAAGGAAAATGATAAATGGTTTTGATTTTTTTTTACAAATAAATATCTGAAAGGTGTGGCGTGCATTTGTATTCAGCCCCCTTTACTTTGATACACCTAACTAAAATCTAGTGTAACCAATTGCCTTCAGAAGTCATCTAATTAGTAAATAGAGTCCACCTGTGTGTAACTTAATCTCAGTATAAATACAGCGGTTCTGTGAAATCTTCAGCGGTTTGTTATGCCGCGTACACATGATCGGACTATCCGGCGGACTTAGTCCAGCGGACAAACCGCCGGACTTTGCAGCGGAGGTCCGCCAGACTTTCCGAATGAGCGGACCTGCCCACACACGACCGGACTTTTCCGGCGGACAATCCACCGGACTATGGCGGGAGTCTGCCAGACTTTTGAAATGAATGAACTTGCCCACACTCGGAGAAAAGTCTGTTCATTTTGAACGCGGCTCCAGGCAGACTGGACTAGCGAAGGAAGTCAATGTTGCCACCTTCATCGGCGAGATTGACACCCCAAATTCCATATCAGACCCTTATCCGAGCACGCAGCCCAAACGGTCAGGAAAGAGAGTGGGGACGGGCGAGCACCCCCCCCCCCGAGCCGTACCAGGCTGCGTGCCCTCAACATGGGGGTGTTTTAGGGAAGGGGGGACCCAAAGCACCTTGTCCCCATGTTGAGGAGGACAAGGGCCTCTTCCCGCCAACCCTGGCCGTTGGTTGTCGGGGTCTGCGGGCGGGGGGCTTATCGAAATCCGGGAGCCCCCTTTAATAAGGGGGCCCCCATATACCGGCCCCCCACATTATGTTAATCAGAAGACCGGCCACCGCTAGTAAAAGAGCTATAGGAAGATAGCGGAGGCCCGGCAAGAAGAACTGAAGAGGGGGACAAGACCCCCGAAGAGGGGGACAAGACCCCCGAAGTCGGAAGGAAACCCCCAGCCAGCGGCGGCGATGACGAAGAAGAAAGCCGGGCTCGTCCGCTAATAAAAGAGCTAGCAAAAGAGCAGAAGATAGTGGAGGAGACCGGCGAGAAGACCCCCCAAGACGGAATACCACCGGAGCTGTGCAATAAATTATTTTAAAAACATGTGTTGTGTTTTTTTCTTTACACTTTTTTCACCAGGTGAATGGGGAGGGGGGCATGGTACCCCAATACTCAATCACATAGGGTGGGGGGGCGGTATCTGATATCCGATAAGCCCCCCGCCAGCAGACCCCGACAACCAATGGCCAGGGTTGTCGGGAAGAGCACTGTTCAATCCATCATTCAAAAATGGAAAGAGTATGGCACAACTGCAAACCTACTAAGGCGTAGCCATCTACCTAAACTGACAGGCCGGGCAAGGACATCTTTATTCAGAGAAGCAGCTAAGAGGGCCATGTTAACTCGGGAGGAGCTGCAAAGATCCACAGCTCAAGTGGGAGAATCTGTCCACAGGACAACAATTAGTAATGCACTTCACAAATCTGGCCTTTATGGAAGAGCAGCAAGAAGAAAGCCATTGTTGAAAGAAAGCCATAAGAATTCCTGTTTGCAGTTTGCTAGAAACCATATGGGTGACACAGCAAACATGGGGAAGAAGGTGCTCTGGTCACATGAGACTAAAATTGAACTTTTTGGCCTGAAAGCAAAACTCTATATGAGGTGGAAAACTAACACTTCACATCACCCTGAACACACCATTCCCACCGTGAAACATGGTGGTGGCAGCATTATGTTGTGGGGATGCTTTTCTTCAGCAGGGACAGGGTAGCTGGTCAGAGTTGATGGGAAGATGGATGGAGCCAAATACAGGGCAATCTTAGAAGAAAATTTGCAAAAGACTTGAAACTGGAGTGAAGGTTTACCTTCAAGCAGGACAACAACCCTAAACATGCAGACAGAAATACAATGGAATGGTTTAGACCAAAGCATATTCATGTGTTAGAATGGCCCAGTCAAAGTCCAGAACTAAATCCAATAGAGGATCTGTGACAAGACTTGAAAATTGCTGTTCACAGATGCTCTCCATCCAATCTGATAGAGCTTGAGCTATTTTGCAAAGAAGAATGGACAACAAAATGCACCCTAGATGTGCAAAGCTGGTAGAGACATCACCAAAAAGACTTGCAGCTGTAAGTTCTACAAAGTATTGACTAAGGGGGGCTGAATACAAATGCATGCCACATTTTTCACATATTTATTTGTAAATTGGAAAACCATTTATCATTTTCCTTCTACTTCACAATGATGTGCCACTTTGTGTTGGTCTCTCACATAAAATCCCAATAAAATACATTTAGATTTTTGGTTGTAACATGACACAATGTGGAAAATTTCAAGGGGTATAAATACTTTTTCAAGGCACTGTATTTGTGAAATCCCAAGTACAGCTTTACGGCAACCCCCCACTTTATGGTATCTTTTACAAATTGTTTTGGCATTTCTCTACATTCTTCATGGCAGTGCCCAGCTGCCTTTTTACCAATAGTTTGCCTATTAGCCCAAAAAAATTGCTAGAATTTACTAACAGGATTCACCCAACCCCCCTTAAACTTCAATGGGATTTTCCACTAATTTCTTGTTCAACCCATTCCAAATCAAATCCATTTAGATTAGCTTTTTTCCGAGAGATTAATGGTTTTGTTAATAAAATAAAAATACTAACCCAAATGTTATACTGTACACCTATCAGCCATAACATCAGGATGAGCCACCTAATGTTGAGTAGGCCCCCCTTTTGCTGCCAAAACAGCCCTGACCTGTCGTGGCTTGGACACCACTGGACCCCTGAAAGTATGTTGTGGTATCTGGCAGCAAACCATTAGCAGATCCCTTAAGGCCTGGTTCACACCTATGCATTTTTTAGTGTGTTTTTAGTTTTGCAGAAACACATTACAGTCTACTAAACGTGGTTTCTTCTGGGTCATGTTCACATCTGTGAATTTCATGGAAAAGGCCAAGGATTTTTTTCTGGTCTTTGTTCTATAGGCTTCCATGGATCAAAAATGTGTATTAAAAAACACTAAATGCACCTGGAATATGCAAACTGCACCCTGCACAAGTGTGAATCGGGCCTAAGTCCTGTAAGTTGCAAGGTGGGGCCTCCATTAAACTTGTTTTTCCAGCACATCCCACAGTTGCTCAATAGATTGAGATCAGGAAAATTTGGAAGCAAAGTCAACACCTCAAACACGTTGTGTTCCTCAAACCATTCTGGGACCATTTTTGCAGTGAGGCAGAGTGCATTATGCTGCTGAAAGAGGCCACTGCCACCAGGGAAGAGTTTTTATGATGCAATATATTTGGTCAGCAACAATTTTTAGCTAGTTAGAAAAAAGGCAAAGACATGAATGGCAGGACCACATTTTCCCAGCAAAACACTACCCAAAGCATCACACTCTCCGCTAACTTACCTATATCCCATGCTGCATCCTGTTGCCATCTACACCCAGCACCCAGCTATCCATCTGATGTAAAAAAAAAAAACTGATATATCAGACCAACCACCTTGTTCTATTGCTCTGTGGTCCCATTTTGATGTTCACATGCCCACTGTAGGCTCTTTTGGCTGTTTACATGGGTCAGCATGGGCACCCTGGCCATTCTGTGACTATGCAGCCCCATACACAACAAACTGCGATGCCCATTTTTCTGCTTTCAACACATCAAATTCAGGAGCAACATGTTTAGTTGCTACCTAAAATATCCTCCTGACTTTCAGATGCCTTTGTTATGATGTAACGCACCCCGTCAGGAGCCACAAGTAACTGGGATCCCCCCAACCTACATGCACTCCAGTCAAAGAACAGTCTGTAACTTTGCATTTTGTTATTTGTTGAGGGATAATAACTTTGATAAGGATGGGAGATTATGGAATGCCCACTTGACTTCAACAACAAATTTTAGGGACAATTCTTCCTATATATAGTCACTATATATACAGTCTCTACTTTTTCCTCCAGCACTCGTTTTTAGAACTCAGCTGGATCACTGTGAAGATCTGACAGACTCTCAGCCAGATTTAAAGTGTTGGCCCATTACAGGCAGGAACCCGAGGCCCCTTGGAAGTGTAGCAAAAAGAACAGTGTCCAGCTTCTATCACTCTTGTGGCTACTGCTCCCAGCACCATTCAGACACTGCCAACCCACCTGGCTGCAGCTGTCCCTTTCACTAGCCCTCCAGGCTAACTTCTCTACCACAGTCCTCCAGACTGACACTCACCAGCCCAACCAGTTGACTCTCAGAAGATCTCCCAGACGCGCTGATCTGCTGTCCTCTCTCCTTGCTCCCATTTCTCCAGGAAGTGTGTCTTGGCAGTATACTTCCACCCCCCGAACCCCCCGCCCCAAGGACACCCCACCCCCCCCCCCCCCAGACTAGAGAGCACCCTCAAGGGCCATCGACAGCCTCCAACCGACTGAATGGCCCATATCTATTTATGAAGTAAGCTCTGGCCCCTGTAGGCCCCATGGGGATTGTTGGAGCCAACAATTGTTGGCCAACAAGTACGAATGTATTGATGTACAAGATGTACTGCGTGGTTTTTCAGCTCTTTAGCACCACACTTTGGGCTCCTTCTGCTAATTTCATGTTAGTAGAAGTTTGGTGAATGTTGATTCGCTCTTTTCTTTTCGTGTTTTTCATTTCGCGCTTTTCAGTTCATGCTTTTCAGTTCATTTCTGAATGGTCGTTCGTCAACCAGCCATGTTGTGGAATCGGAGGAGATAACGTGTTATTTATTATTGGCCTTGGCGTTATTGCTTTGACATTATATTTTTGGTTGAATAATAATGATTTGATTTGGTATATTTTCTATATTTTCGGATGCATAGAATACACTTTTTGGTTAAGTTCTATTGGCAGATAGCATGTCTAATTTTATTTGTTTTGTTTTTTTAATGCACAATAAAAAAAATTGTGTAGAATAATACTTGGCTATGTGTTTTACTTTAAATGACAGTTTGGGAGTAGGCAGTTACATTTAAAAAAATACAATGTAAAATTGACAAGGGACAACAACATAGATGTATCTTTGTTCTTAAAAAGGATAATGGTGTTGTGGTAACTCGCCCAAATAAAAAAAAAGAAAAAAGAAAACCATAATAATATTATTCTTGATATCACTAGAAAAAAAAGCCTTTGAAAATTTGTTTGCAATAACTCCATCAGTATCACCAGCAAAGCAGCTTCATTATTATCCTACTAAAGAAGAAGAGAATTGTGCGCTGCATTTCGAGATTGCCACGTCACAAATGTTAAAGCGGTTGTATACCCGCTGACACTTTTTTTTGTTTTTTTATACCCCTGTAAGGCAAAAGGCATAATGAGCTAGTATGCACCGCATACTAGCTCATTATGAGATACTTACCTCAGAAGGAGGCGTCAGTATCTCACCTGGTCCACGCCGAGGGAGCTGACTTGTTGCCTCTGCGTATGTTCCAGGTATTGGAACTCCCACGCATGCACGTGGGAGACTTCTTTCCGGAAAGGTCCAGCGTCTGCCAAACTTTCAGCCAAGAATCCCCTGTGCGCATGGGCCGCAGTCAGTGGCTCATTGCAAGGGGAATATTTTTTCTTACATACAGATAAGCCTTATTATAGGCTTACCTGTAGGCAAAAGTAAAAAATGTGACCATACAACCACTTTAATTCTCCATTGCGAATGCTAGTTTACAAGACCGACTGCTTCAGTTTCCGAGCATGCGTGTTTGTACTTTGTACTTTTGACCGATGGACTTCTGTACACACGTTTGGAAAGTCCGACAACACACATTTGTTGGCGGAAAATTTGAAAACATGCTAGCCAACATTTGTTGTTTGAAAGTCCGACAACAATTATCCGCTGGAGTGTCCAAGCGGCCTGACATCCAACATTTCCCATCGGAAAGTCCGATCGTGTGTACGGGGCTTATATGTAAATGTTCATGACTAGGGATGAGCCGAACACCCCCCGGTTCGGTTCGCACCAGAACTTTCGAACGGACCCCACGTTCGTTACGAACGTTAGAACCCCATTGAAGTCTATGGGACTCGAACGTTCGAAATGGAAAGTGCTAATTTTAACGGCTAATATGCAAGATACTGTCCTAAAAAGGGTTTGGGGACCTGGCTCCTGCCCCAGGGGACATGGGTCAATGCCTAAAATGTTTTTAAAAATGGCTGTTTTTGCGGGAGCACTGATTTTAATGACGATTAAAGGGAAAAAAAAAAGTGAAATATTCCTTTAAATATGGTGCCTGGGGGGTGTCTGTAGTATGCCTGTGAAGTGCCACGTGTTTCCCGTGTTTAGAACAGTCCCTGCACAAAATGACATTAAACGGAAATAACACCATTTAAAACTGCTTGCGGTTTTAATCTTATATCTGGTTCCTGCAATATGATTGAAAATCATTGAGAAAAATGGCATGGGTAGCCCTCCCTGCCCATTACCAGCCTATTTGGGTCTTGTACGCATATTAAGGGGAACCCCGTACCCATATTAAAAAAAGGAAATGCGTGTGGCCCCCAGGCCCTATATACTCAGAACAGCAGTATACAGGCGGTGCAAACAAGACAGGGACTGTGTAGGTTTGTTGTGTTAAGTTGAATTTGTTTGTAATTTTCAACTTGTACATTTTTAAAGTGTAGCTCCAGTCAAAAAAACTATTTTAAGCTTTTTGGAAAACATAGGGAAGGGTTATCACCCCTGTATAATTTGTTTTGTCGTCCATCTTTTTTCATCTCACTTGCTGTTGTCTCCTTCCGTTTGCAAGTAGGAGATGTTTGTAAATTGGATGTTTGAAAGTAGGGGCCTGCCCTATATGCTCTGCAGAAATGGCGGAACAAGGTGTTGGTTTTGCCACAACATTGTAAGCCCTCAAAGTTACTCTTGGTGGGCGCTGGAGCGCTCTGCTGTGAACGATTATATCAAGAATTGTAATTACATGCCATTGTTGAACAGTGGTAGAAAAATTGACCTTTGGTGGTTGTGGTGCTGGTGCCACAACACTATAAGTCCTCACAATTACTCTGGGTGGGCACAGGAGCGGGCCTTCCTGTGAAATATTATATCAAGAATTGTAATTACATGTCCCTGTTAAACAGGGGCAGAAAAATTGGGCCGCTGGCACTGGTGTTACGACACTGCAACCTCTCCCATATACTCTAGTTTTATTGCAGGAATTAGCCCTGCTGTAAAGCATTGCATCAAAAATTGTACTTAAACGCCCCTGTTAAACAGGGGCAGAAAAATTGGGCCTTAGGCACTGGTGCTGGTGCCACCACACTCCAACCTCTGCCATATACTCTAGTTTTATTGCAGGAATTAGCCCTGCTGCAAAGCATTGCATCAAAAATTGTAATTAAACGCCCCTGTTAAACAGGGGCAGAAAAACTGGGCCTTAGGCACTGGTGCTGGTGCCACCACACTCCAACCTCTGCCATATACTCTAGTTTTATTGCAGGAATTAGCCCTGCTGCAAAGCATTGCATCAAAAATTGTACTTAAACGCCCCTGTTAAACAGGGGCAGAAAAATTGGGCCTTAGGCACTGGTGCTGGTGCCACCACACTCCAACCTCTGCCATATACTCTAGTTTTATTGCAGGAATTAGCCCTGCTGCAAAGCATTGCATCAAAAATTGTAATTAAACGCCCCTGTTAAACAGGGGCAGAAAAATTGGGCCTTAGGCACTGGTGCTGGTGCCACCACACTCCAACCTCTGCCATATACTCTAGTTTTATTGCAGGAATTAGCCCTGCTGCAAAGCATTGCATCAAAAATTGTAATTGAACGCCCCTGTTAAACAGGGGCAGAAAAATTGGGCTGCTGGCATCACCCAGAACCAAAAATGTTCTTCCAACATATCAGCGGAGGAGGAAGAGGATAGACAATCAACATAACAGGACAGTCACTCAGCATCAGCATAGGCAGTCTTGAAGGGATGTGGTATTTCAAAAAAAATTATTCGGTTACATCAGCTTCAGGTGCTTGGTAGCTGTGGGTGATCCAAGACTGATTCATCTTGATGAAGGTCAGTCGATCAACTGATTCGGTGGACAGGCACACCCTGTGATCGGTAACAAAGCCACCAGCAGCACTGAAGGTGCGTTCCGAAAGAACGCTGGATGCAGGACAGGCCAGTAGCTCAATTGCATACTGTGCAAGCTCTGGCCAGTGATCCATCCTCAAGACCCAGTAAGCCAGAGGATTTTCGGTGGGAAAGGTGTCCAAGTCTGACCTTGCCCCTAGGTATTCCTGCACCATGTAAATTAGACGCTGGCGATGGGTGCTGGAACCAATCATACCTTGGGGCTGCGGACTAAAAAATTGTCTGAAAGCATCAGTCAGACGGCCACCTTCTCCACCGCTCCTTCTGACTGATGCCTCAGCAACACGTTGTCCAGGACCAGGAGTTTGTGACCTCCCAGTCTCTGGGAACGCGTTACACAGAGCTTTCTGCAAGGCCTCCCGGAGATGTCTCATCCTCTGCTCCCTCTGCGATGGCAAGATAAGGTCGGCAACCTTACCCTTGTACCGTGGATCAAGGAGAGTGGCCAGCCAGTAATGGTCCCTCTCCTTGATCCGAAGAATACGAGAATCCTTCCGCAGGCTTTGCAGGATCAGGGAGGCCATGCAGCGTAGGTTAGCTGAGGCATTCGGTCCGGAGTCCTCTGGGTCACTAAGGACAACATGATCTACAGCTACCTCCTCCCAGCCACGTACAAGTCCACGTGTTTCTTGGGACTGTAAATCATCCCTATAAGACTGCTGCTGCTGATGCTGATGCTGAGTGCCAGCCTCCACCTCCATGCTGACACAATCATCCTCCTCCTCCTCTTCCTCCTCCTCACCCTCTTCCTGTGTGATGGGTGGCACAGCAGGAACACTGTCTGGATAAAGGGGGCCTTGAGAGGCAAGGAAGTCCTCCTCTTCCTGCCTCTGTTCTGCCTCAAGTGCCCTGTTCATTATTCCACGCAGCGTATGCTCCAAGAGGTGGACAAGAGGTACAGTGTCACTGATGCATGCACTGTCACTGCTCACCATCCTTGTGGCCTCCTCAAACGGTGACAGGACAGTGCATGCATCCCTGATCATGCCCCACTGGCGTGGTGAGAAAAAACCAAGCTCCCCTGACCCTGTCCTGGTGCCGTAGTCGCACAGGTACTCATTGATGGCCCTCTGCTGCGTGTGCAGCCGCTGCAGCATGGCCAATGTTGAGTTCCATCTGGTGGGCATGTCACATATAAGGCGGTTCTTGGGCAGGTTCAACTCCTTTTGGAGCTCAGCCAGCCGAGCACAGGCATTAAATGATCGGCGGAAATGCACATAGACTTTCCTGGCCTGCTTCAGGACATCATGTAAGCCGGGGTACCTGCCCAAGAACCGCTGCACCACCAGGTTAAGGATGTGAGCTACACAGGGCACATGGGTCAGTTGTCCCTGTCGGAGGGCGGAGAGGAGGTTGGTGCCATTGTCGCAAACCACCATTCCTGGCTTAAGCTGGCGTGGCGTCAACCACCTCTCGGCCTGCCCGTGCAGAGCTGACAAAACATCCGCCCCAGTGTGGCTCCTGTCCCCCAAACAAACCAGCGCAAGCACGGCATGGCATCGTTTTGCCTGCGTACTTGCGTAGCCCCTGGAACGCCTACGGAGCACCGCTGGTTCTGAGGACAGAGCACTGGAAGAGGCCATGGAGGAAGAAGAAGAGGAGGGGGTGGAGGAGAGAGGTGTGTCACAACCAATAGTAGCATTTTGGAGGCGTGGTGGTGGAACAACCTCCAACACTACTGCACCTTGTCCTGCATCCTTCCCAGCAGCCAGAAGAGTGACCCAATGGGCCGTGAAAGACAGGTAACGTCCCTGTCCATGCCTGCTGGACCATGAGTCAGCGGTAATATGCACCTTACCACTGACCGCCCTGTCCAGCGAGGCAAGGACATTGCCTTCCACATGCCGGTAGAGAGCGATTCCGTGAGAATCGCCTTCCGTGAGAAAAAGTGGCGTTTGGGGACCTGCCACTGAGGAACCGCACATTGTACAAACTCACGGAAGGGGGCCGAGTCTACCAACTGAAAAGGCAGCAGTTGAAGTGCTAGCAATTTAGCCAAGCTAGCATTCAACCGCTGGGCATGTGGATGGCTGGGAGTAAACTTCTTCCGCCGGTCCAGCAGCTGGGGCAGGGACATTTGCCTGCTATAATCGGATGTGGATGTACCACTAGCAGAGTTCCCGGAAGCATTTGGCTGTGACACACCTAATTCTACACCTTCATTCCTCTCAGAGCAGGTTTCAGAGAGGACTGAAGGTCTAGTGGGGTTGGAGATGCCAGCTGATGAGGAGCAAGGAGAGGTCCGCTTTGTTCTTTGGTGTGGGTCTTTGAGGTACGCTTGCCAACGAGCTGCATGGCAGGTCAACATATGTCTGGTCAAGCATGTGGTGCCCAAGCGGCTGATGTTTTGGCCACGTGAGATACGCTTGAGACATATGTTGCAAATAGCAGCGGTGCGATCTGATGCACTCGTCTCAAAAAAGGCCCACACCAAAGAACTTTTAGAATAACGCACAGAGGAAGCGCTCTGCGCAGGCGGAGCTCTGCGGTGTGATTCAGTCGGTGTGCTGCCCCTAAGCTGGCCCCCGGAGGGCATCCTGCCTCGTTGGACATGTGCCTCCTCCTCCTCCTCCTCCTCCTCCCTCCTTCCAGGCACCCACGTGGAGTCAGTGCCCTCATCATCCCCTCCCTCTTCATCGCTGTAGCAAACCTGGCAGTATGCTGCAGCTTGTGGAACATGACTGCCAGATTGCTGTCCTTCTTGAGCATCCCCTCTCTCTGCGCTCACGCTACTGCCTTCCTCTAGCTGAGTGTCATCATCAGAGCCCACCAAACACTGGGCATCCTCCTGGAGCATGTACCCAACACTGTGCTCAAAGAGTTCAGGAGACTCCTCAGGAGGACGTGGTGGGTCTAGGGAAGGAGTCACTGATGATGACATTGAGAGGAGGGAAGACGATGTGTTGGCAGCTGCTTTGCTACTACCCTGAGACTGGGTGAGAGAGGATGAGGAGGATGAAGAGGGCTTGGTCATCCACTCTACCAAGTCGTTGGCATGTTGCGGTTCAACATGTCCAGCTGCAGAAAAGAAGGACAAGCATGTCCCATGGCCACGTGCTGATGACAATGCACCGCGTCCACGACCAGCACTGTTGTCTCTAGACACAGAGCCTGCTTGCCCTCTTTTATCGGCTCGCGCCTGTCTGCCTCTCCTTGCTGGCCTTCCAGACATGGTAATGGCCTGAAGGGAGTTGGGTGAAACAGTAGTTGGGTAGTTTATATTGTGCTGGAGGCACACAACACCCACTAACTCCTGCAGATGCCTTTTTTATAGAACAGCAGAGATAAAGGGGTATATACAGATGTATACTGTGCTGTGCTGGAAGCACACACAACTTCCAATAACTCCTGCAGATGGCAATTGGGCCCAAATAGAGAACAGCTATGTAGGTGGATTATAGCGGTATTTACTGGGTACAGAGCACGCAGACAGCACGCACTATCTCCTGACACTACTGACTTCAAGCTCTATTATTAAAGATGGACCACTAGCTATATAGGTGAGGTGAATATCACGGTGTATACTGCAGTCAGGGCACGCAGACAATAACCAGAAAACAGCAGAGTTAAAGGGGTATATACAGATGTATACTGTGCTGTGCTGGAAGCACACACAACTTCCAATAACTCCTGCAGATGGCAATTGGGCTCAAATAGAGAACAGCTATGTAGGTGGATTATAGCGGTATGCACTGGGTACAGAGCACGCAGACAGCACGCACTATCTCCTAACACTACTGACTGCAAGCTCTATTATTAAAGCTAGATCACTAGCTATATAGGTGAGGTGAATATAGTGGTGTATACTGCGGTCAGGGCACAGACAATAACCACTACACAAGAGCAAGATAGGAAATCAGCCAAAAACGATTGGTGTGTAACTGTGTTGAAGGTACACAGAACACCCACTGCTTCAGATGCCAACACACTACACGAGGCCGCCTCAAAGGCGGCCTTATATAGTGTGGGGCGTGCACTACATAGCCTGAGCTATGATTGGCCACAGGCAGGATGCCTGTGGCCAATCATGGCTCTCCTCGCTGCTGGCGCTGCGATTGGCCAAGAATGCGGGGTCACAGTGCATGCTTGGCCAATCACGAGCCAGCAATGCACTGCGCCACCGCAGTGCATTGTGGTCCGCGCGCGCCACACGAATTTTGACGCGAACGGACCAAGAGTTTGGATTTCGCCGAACGCCCGAACAGCCAATGTTCGAGTCGAACGTACGTTCGACTCGAACACGAAGCTCATCCCTATTCATGACATCAGAGTGATATTCTAAAAGCGGAGGTTAGATTTATGGTATGGTTTAGGTATCTGAATTCTAAGAATATTATCAAAGAATGTTAAAAAGCATTGGCTGCCCCCAAAGACACAGGCTTATATATTTCCTTAACATAACAATAGCAAGGCAAGCAGCTAGAAGGTAGGAGATGTTGCTTTTGAAATTACTGCAATAGTCATGTTATATAAATGGGGATGAGATGCTTTTTTGGCACTGAACCTGCATACCTCCTGAGTACCGCATGCAGACGTTTGGCGCTGCAAGCAGGATTCTTCTTTGCTTTTAGGCCAACCTTAATGGTCTATGTCAAAAACCTGTTCCAAAATTTCCATCTTTATTCTTCCAGAAATTCATCTCTGTTGAATTCAGTGTATGTCAGCATTCCTTTTTATTTAGGCCTACTGGATTTCATTGTTATTTTTTGTATACAGTAGTTTCTGGTTAACAACTAGTCCAGTGGCATCAGTCTAATAAAGTCAAACAAAGGGGGAGTTGGACTCAAGCCCGGACTTAGGCTTAACTCAATGCTATGGAAGTAAATCAGCAAATACTTCCCAAGGAATCATCATGCCTGCTGAGCCAAAGTGAAGAATGCTAAAGTAATTAATGTTCTGCTAATTAACCACTTGCAGGCAGCCCACCCGCAATGTACTGTGTACGAGTGGCCCGCATGTGCATGTGCAGATTGGCTGTGTGCAATCACAGCCCAGAGCTCTGTGTTGACAATCAACACAGAGCTCTGTACAGAGGGAACAATTTCCTGCAAAGCAGGAATGAGAAACGAAGCAAGGACGTGCGGTGAGGTCAACGCTGTATCCTGGCCTAGGCCGAAAAGGCCCAGGCCTAGGGCAGCACTTTGCAGGGGGGTAGCAAGGAAAGAGTCCCCACCGGCTTGCTCTGTTAGTGTAGAGCCAGTCTTATTGGGCGGACTGGGCTGAGAGGCAAATTAGTCTAGCGCCCCCATAAAGCAGCCGCACTGCTTCCAGTATGCGGGCAGCCGGCTTTCCGTAACTGTAAGGGGGGCACCGCTTCTAATTTTGACTGTCCTATCATCCTGGACCACAAACCTTCTTCACTGTGCTATATGTTTTCTGCTGATCCATTGGCATGGTTCTATCTTCTTAGTACTCTCCATAAAATTATCAGAAATTTAAGTAGAACTATAGGCAACACTTTTTTTTCTTTCATTGTGGAAAGAATAAGGGAGGGTTATAACCCCTGTCAGTTTATTTTTTTTTACCATCCCTGTCCCATTGCAGAGATTTCCCTTCACTTCCTGCCCCATAGCCAAACAGGAAGTGAGAGGAAATCTATACAAATTAAATGAATCCATTCCCCCCCCCCGACCCCGGGCCCTCACAACTAGTGTCCCCAGTCGAAAATTTCAGGGTGGGTCTTAAACAGCAATGGGTGTGGCCTTGACAGGAATGGGTGGGTTATATCTAAATTAGGGGGTGCACGGGTTTACACAGGCCTAGGGCAGCACAAAACCTAAATACACTACTGGGTGAGGTCAGTGACTGGTGAGGCACTGGCTAGTATCAGAGCCAGATACACACAGGGTACATATTCACAAGTTACGTATTCAATTCTCTTTATGTAAGCAATTGCAGTTCTACTAATTATACTCATTTAACAAAAAATGTTATATAAATAGTGAGTAAACCCCACATCATCATTTAGTGAATAAACCCGCATCACCGTTTAGCGAATAAACCCCCACAGTGTAGCCGAGCGCTGTGAGATGAAAATTTTCATCTTCAGCCAATTGGCTTTTGCTTAAAAACTCGCACGTCTAGACGCAGGCAGGCAATTAGGTTCCCCCGGACAAATAAGCGTCAGGTGAAAGGAATATTGGACAGCAGATTGTTATTTTTTTAACGCCTCGTCTATGGATATTTTTAAGCACTGAAGTTTGGCGCCATTCCACGCGTGTGCACAATTTTAAAGTGCGACATGTTAGGTATCTATTTACTCTGCACAACATCATCTTTCACATTATACAAAAAAATCGGGCTAACTTTAGTGTTTTTTTATTGTTTTATTCATTTTACCAAAAAAAAAACACGTTTGAAAAATTGCTGTGCAAATACTGTGTGACATAAAAAGTTGCAACGACCACCATTTTATTTCCTAGGGTGTCTGCTAAAAAAAAAAATATATATATATATATATATATATATATATATATATATATATATATATATATATATATAATGTTTGGGGGTTCTGACTAATTTCCTAGCATAATTATTATTATTTTTTTTTTACATATAGAAGATAAGTGTCAGAATTGGCCTGGGTGGCAAGTGGTTAATTATCATAAGACCCCTTTCACACTGGGGTGCTTTGCAGGCGCTACGTCGCTAAAAATAGCGCATTCAAAGTGTCCTGTAAGAGCCGCTGCTGTGTCCACAATGTGAAAGCCCTGAATGCTTTCACACTGGAGCAGTGCGCAGGCGGACACTAAAAAAAGTCCTTCTAGAAGCATCTTTGGATTGGTGAAGGAGCGTTGTATACACTGCTCCTTCACTGCTTCTGCCCATAGAAATCAATGGGGCAGCCCGGCTATACCGCCGGCATAGCGATACGGCAGTTTTAACCCTTTCTCAGCCGCTAGCGGGGAGGTAGAAGGGTCCCGCTAGCACCCGAATAGCACAGCGAAATTAACGGTAAAGCGTTTTACTGCCGACGCACCCACCACCCCAGCGTGAGAGGGGCCTAAGTATGTAATATACAAATCATTATTATATATTGTTTTTAAGGTAATTTAATATGTTTTCAACATCTGTACTCACGCCTGTGGCTTAACGGACAAATTACTGACGTTTGATGTTATAACTTCCACCCATTAATTTCACAGTAAATAGATAAATATGGTATAACATATATAGAATAATAATATATGATTTAGCTTGATTAAAAAAGTACCTTTTCAGCAGCAGCAGATTCTCCCTCTTAACTGTGTGAGAAAAACATGGGATTATGGGTAAATCTTATACCCATAAAACCATGCTTTTTCCTTCTAGTTAAGAGGGCTGGGCTGGAAGGCAGTATGTATCTTTTAGACACATGCCCCTTCTATGACACTGCAGTGAGAGACGTGCCTCCACTGCAGAATTTTTATTAAACAGCTTGGACTAATGGTGCTTTACCATTGGTCTAGGGCTCCAAGCTGTCCATTGAGCTCAGTGCTTCTGACAAGAAGTCAGAGGCACTGTGAGCTCATCCTCTCAGTCTGTTGCAAACACAGTGGGGGTTATTCACGAAAAGCAAATCCACTTTGCACTGCAAGTACACTTGAAAGTTCACTGAAAGTGCACTTGGAAGTGCAGTCGCTCTCAATCTAAGCGGTAGATCTGAAATGAGGGGACACTCTGCTTTATCATCCAATCATGTGCAAGCTAAAATGTTTTTTTATTTTCCTTGCATGTCCCTCTCGGATCTACAGTGAATTTACTTCCAAGTGCACTTTCAGTGCAAAGTGGATTTTCCTTTCGTAAATAACCCCCAGTGTGCCAGCTTGTATTTAAACTGGCTGCGTTGTATGTAGCTTCTGACAGGCTGTGCAAGGAGCCCCGTATCTCCGGAACCATAGGTGGCAGGAGCCAGTGGTGGAGTAGGACTTTAAGACTTCAGCTACCTAATTTTGGGTCTCTGTGACCCCAGGTCACCTAGCTGTGATGCTTGAAGATTGATCGTTTTTTAAATTGGTCCAAGACTCCAAGCTGTCCATTGAGCTCAGTGCTTCTGACAAGAAGCTAGAGGCACTGTGAGCTCATCCTTTCAGTCCGCTGCAGAATGTGTCAGCTGGTATTTAAACTTTGTATGTAGCTTCTGACAGGCTGCACAAGAAGCCAAGTATCTCCAGAACCATCTGTGACCCCAGGTCGCCGAGCTATGACCCTTAAAGCTCGATCTTCTTTTTTTTTTTTTTTTTATTTTTTTTATTTCTTTTTTTATGTTAATGGAACTCTGCCTCACCTGTCTCCCCTGACTGCACGTCCCTACTGTGGGCGGATCTTAAGAGGTTTAACAATACTTTCCTGTGTGAAGAAATCTACATAGCGCCAGTTGGAACTTTCAATTCCTTGAAAGTTAGATTACTTGAAATCCTACAAGCTACTGGCCTACAGATGTTAAGTGAAGTTTTATTTTACAAGGTATGGTATTGTGAAAGTGATGCCAATTTCACGGTTCTCTCTAAGCTGAGCTGAAGCACATGTTGGCGCCTGTGTTCAGGTGCCGATCTACAGACCGCACCACGTGATTTTCCTCCCCAAAAAATTGCAGGACTCTAAATTGCCTTGCAAACTCTGACAGCTAACTATGCGATGGTTTGATAAAAGACAAACTTAGCAGTGCAAAAAAAAATATTTTCCTTGCAACCCAAGTGGAGATTTAGACTTTTAACAGAATATATGTCATGATGAGGGATAATCCTTAAGAGGCTGTCAGCAAAGCAAACAGAAGCCCCTTCTTATGTACTCTGCAGCCCTCGTCAACCCATTGCTCTCCAACGTCCCACGCGTTGCCCGACCAGTGACCCTGAACTTACCTATGGGATCTATGTTTTGTAAGAAGGACAACAGGATCAGGCATGGGTAATCTTAAGTCACTATATTGATTAGATGTAGGAAATATTCTTGCTGACCATGGCATCCCAGTGGATATAGGTGTATCTAGGGTTGCACATCCATGCTCTTGGAAGCATCCTTCCATAAAGAATACTACAGTGCATGTATAAGCAAGCCAAAAGCAAAAACAATTCAATTCAAATGAAAAGAATAGCTGCTTAACTACTTGACTTTCGGAAGGTTTTACACCCTTCATGACCAGGGGACTTTTTACTATTCAGCACTGTTGTAAAAGTTCGTATTTTTTTTGTTTTTTTTTAACCACTTCCCACCCGGCCAATGCACATATACGGCCGGGTGGGAGCCGTCTACTCCTGATAGGACGTTCAGGAACGTCCATCAGGAGGAGCGGCGCGATCCCGATGCGCCCGTGTCGCCGGGACACGGCGCATCTCAGATCGGCAGGAGGGCTCTGTGATTGGCCCTCCTGATCACATGATGGCCGTGTCTAATCACGGCCGTCATGTGATGTAAACAAACAGCCGGTTGCTAGGCAATTGGCTCCTCCTCTCCTCACACAGAAGTCATCGCTGAGGAGAGGAGAGCAGATTGCTGCAGCCGGCTGATGATCAGTGAGTATGAGCTGTTTTTTACAGCTTTTTACTCACTGATCACCAGTCTAGTGTAAACACACAACACACCACACAGTGTAAACACAGTCCCCACATATGTCCCCATAACACACATGTCCCCAAAACATACATGTCCCCAAAAAATAAAAACACATGTCCCTAATAATAAAAACATGTCCCCCCACATATGTTCCACTAAAATCACTTGTCCCAATGATTATGTGCACACATATGTACGTGATCACCTGCACACATATGTACATGATCATTTGCGTACATATGTCCGTGATCACACAAACCAATTATTATACACTTAACGGAATTTTTTTTACCAAAAACATGTAGCAGAATACATTTTGGCTTAAATTTATGACAAAATTTGATTTTATTGGATTTCTTTTAAAATAGAAAAAAGAAAATATTGTTTTTTTTCCAAATTTCCGCTTTTTTGCGCTTATATCGCAAAAAATAAAAAACGGAGTCATGAATAAATACCACCAAAATAAATCTCTATTTGTGCGAACAAAATGATAAAAATTTAATTTGGGTACAGCGTAGCATGACCGCGCAATTGTCACTGAAAGCGCTAGAGCGATGAAAGCTGAAAATTGGGGTGGGAAGGAAGGGGGCGAAAGTGCCCTGTATTGAAGTGGTTAAATAGCAAACATGTTCTACTTACCTCCTCTGTGCAAGGGACCTTGCTTTGTGCACTGGTGCGCAGTCATGTTGGAACAGGAAAGAGCCATCCCCAAACTGTTCCCACAAAGTTGGGAACATGAAATTGTCCAAAATGTCTTGGTATGCTGACTCCTTAAGTGTTCTCTTCACTGTAACTAATGCCGCGTACACACAATCAGATTGTCCAGCGTACTTAGTCCGCCGAAACGCATTTCAGCGGACAATTCGATCGTGTGTGGGCTTCAGCAGACTTTTCCAGCGTAAAGTCCGGCGGACTAAGAAAGTATTTTTGCACTCCAATCTTCCCGTCGGACTTGGGTTTCAGCGGACAATACGTTCGTCAGTATGCTAGTACGGCGGACTAAGAATGACGCATGCTCAGAAGCAAGTACGAAAAAGGAAGCTATTGGCTACTGGCTATTGAACTTCCTTTTTCTAGTCCCCTCGTACGTGCTGTACGTCATCGCGCAAGCGAACGTCGGACTTTCTGTGTGTCCGTGTGTGGCCAAGTCCGTTCGGTAGAAAGTCCGCCGGATTATACACCGGATTGTATGTCGGACTAAGTACGCCAGACAATTTGATCGTGTGTACGCGGCATAAGGAGCCAAGCCCAACCCCTGAAAAACAACCCCACACCATAATCCCCCCTCCACCAAATGATTTGACCCAGTGCACAAAGCAAGGTCCATAAAGACATGGATGAGCAAGTTTGGGGTGGAGGAACTTGACTGGCCTGCACAGAGTCCTGACCTCAACCCGACAAAACACCTTTGGGATGAATTAGAGCAAAGACTGCAAGCCAGGCCTTCTCGTCCACATCAGTGTCTGACCTCACAAATTCACTTCTGAAAGAATGGTCAAGCATTCCTATAGACACACTCCTAAATCTTGTGGACAGCCTTCCCAGAGGAGTTGAAGCTGTTATAGCTTCAAAGGATGGGCCAACCTAATATTGAACCCTACAGACTAAGACTGGGATGTCATTAAATTTCATGTTCCTGTAAAGGCAGGTGCCCCAATACTTTTGGTAATATAGTGTATATTTACTTAGAAAAAAACGGTGACGTGTTCAATACATATTTTAACCTCTGTATGTATGTGGAATAGCGTGGAATAGCAATTGCCATGTTTTTTTTTTTTTTTTTTTTTTATGTTTATTTAACCACTTTTTTGCTATATGGCACTGCGTTATTTTAGCTGACAATTGCTTGGTCAGGCAACGATGTACCGAAATTACATTTATGTCATTTATTTTCCCCCACAAATAGAGCTTTCCTTTGGTGGTATTTAATCACCCCTGGGTGTTTTATTTTTTGAGCTATAGACCAACAATTTTGAATAAAAAAAAATATATTTTTTTTCTTTCTGCTATAAGGCTCCATTCACACTAATGCGTTGTTTCTTGCTTTTTGCTCCTTGCATTTAATTTTTTAACATGGGTTCCTAAGGAACACGTTCACATCAATGCATTTTTGTACCTCTGCGTTTTTTGGAAAGGGTTGGGGACTTGTTTTCTCACAAAATGCATCATTTTGCATGTAATAGAGTTCAATGGACCCGCATCCAAAACGCAAGTATTGCATTTTTACCGCGATTCTACTGGGATTTTGCCGTAATTTGCATTTTGTGATTCGTGGTGTTTTTTTGGGCTTTACATTCACTGTATATAGCTGGTTGCTAGGGAGCAGGCCAGGAAGCTGGACGCCGTGTCCTTAACAACTGATGAGTCATCAGCTGTCAGCAGGCTTCCTCGCTGACAGCTGAATGTAAAAAAAAAATATTTGCCGTCTAAATAAATTCACGAAAGAAAAACAGCATTGGTTCCCTCTCAAAAGGGCCTCTTTCCCACAACCCTGGCCAGTGGTTGTGGGTGTCTGTGAGTGGGTGGATTATTAGAATCCGAAAGTAGTAAACAGACAGAGACAGTTTTTGACAAGTCCTTTAATAAAAATGTCTTCTTCCCCCTTTTCTTCCTCCGGTCTTCTTCCCTCACTTCTTCCTCCGGTCTTCTCCTTCCCCGCTTCTTCCTCCGATCTTTTTCCTTCTCCGGTCTTCTTTCTCTGGTCTTCTTTCTCCAGTCTTCTTCTTCCTCTGCCGCTGCTCCCGAACAGCTTCAAAAAAAAGACCCTCCACCGACGCTGCGGCCTGCCAATCTGTCCGCTTCGATGTCACACATTTCATATATAACTTCTTCCTCCAGTCTTCAGTCTTCTTCTTACCCCACTTCTTCATCCTTCCTCTTCTTGCCCCCGCTTCTTCTTCCAGTCATCTTATTTCTCAGCTGTTCTTCTTCCTCACCATGCTCCCTCCATCGACCCACTGAAAATACAAAAATAACCTCCTTCAACGCTGCAGTGGGATGGATGACTTAATTTAGAGACCCCGTCCCTTTATGATGTCTGGGGCATGATGGGTCTGTGACATTGCAAGGTGGATAACGCCACCTGATGGCCACACCCCATAGTTATATATGAAATGTGCAACATGGAAGCAGACAGATTGGTGGGGCGCAGCGTCGGGGAAGGTCCTTTTTTTATTTCAGCGGGTCGGTGGCAGGAGCGGCGGCGGAGGTAGAAGAACACCAGAGGAAGAAGCAGGGGGAATAAGAAGACGGAGGAAGAAGTGGGGTAAGAAGAAGACCAGAGCAAGAAGTGGGGGGAAGAAGAAGAGATTTTTAATAAAGTACTTGTTAAAAACTGTCTATTTTGCTTTTGTCACACTACACTACTTTTTTGGCAAATCGGTAGGGGTACAATGTACCCCATACTCATTCACATAGGGGGCGCCAGGATCTGGGGGCCCCTTGATAAAGAGGGCTTCCGGATTATGATAAGCCCCCCGCCCGCTGACCCCCACAATCACCGGCCAGGGTTGTGAGGAAGAGGCCCTTGTCCCTATCAACATGGGCACAAGCCCCCCAGCCCCAAAGCACCGCACCCCCCCATTTTGAGGGCATGTGGCCTGGTATGGTTCGGGGGGGAGGCACTTGCTCATCCCCTCCCTTTCCTGATCTGCTGGCTGCATGCTCGGATAAGAGTCTAGTATGGATTTTGGGGGGACCCCACACCATTTTTTGTTTTATTTTGGTGTGGGGGTGTCCCCTCCAAATCCATACCAGGCTCTAGATTTTTTTCACAAATTTTTTTTTTCCGGCAATTCTTTTCTCTCTTTTTTTTTACATTCAGCCACCCTGCGATCACTCTGGAAAGATAGAACGGTGGTCTTCCTATGTAAGCAAGGCAGACTATCATGCTGTCAGACAGGAAGAGAGACATCTGTGATTCCTGCTAATCAGGAACACAGATGTCTCTCTTCCTCGAGTCAGTCCCTCCCCCACACAGTAGGAAAACACTCCCACGGAACACAGTTAACCCTTTGATTGCCCCTGATGTTAACCCCTCTCCTGCCAGTGCCATTTATACAATATCAGTGCATTTTTTTAGCGCCGATCACTGTATTGGTCATGGGTCCCCAAAAAGTGTCACTTAACGTCAGACTTGTCCCCGCAGTGTCACAGCCCCGCCTTAAAATCGCTGATCGCTGCCATTACTAGTAAAAACAATACAAAAAAAATAAAAAGTCCATAAATCTATACCATGGTTTGTAGACGCTATAACTATAACAAACCAATCAATATACGCTTTTTGGGATTTTTTTTACCAAAAATTTGTAGCAGAATGCAAATTGGCCTAAACTGATGAAGAAATTAGATTTTTTTTTTAATTGAGAATGTTTTATAGCAGAAAGTAAAAAATATTGTTTTAAAAAAAAAAAAATTACGCTATTTTTTTGTTTATAGCGCAAAAATAAAAACCGCAGAGGTGATCAAATACTACCAAAAGAAACCTCTATTTGTGGGAAAAAAAAGTACATCAGTTTTATTTTAGTACAGCGCCACGCAACCACGCAATTGCCAGTTAAAGCAGCGCAGTGCAGTATCGCAATAAATGTCCTAGCCAGGAAGGGGGTAAAACCTTCCGGAGCTGAAGAGGTTAGTTTCCATTGTTGTAATTTGGTAACTTAACCCCCTGACGCTGACCATAAACAAATATGCGGCCTCTCCTTGGGTGGTCCTTGATGCAGAGACGCTGCATATTTACGTGAATTACTATAAATACAGCTGTGCCAAGAGCATGCCCCCTACCCACCGGCGGCTAACGGAAAAGTTTCCAATCGCTGCTTGTGATCGGGAGCTTTCCAATCATGTGACCGACGTGGTAGCCAATGATGGCGATCACATGATCTTAAACCCCGCCTCCTGGGATCATAAACCTCTTAAAGGGCCGAGGCGCAAAGAGGTTAACAGTCCCATAATTTTTCTTTGTTGTGCCGCGTACACACGAGCGGACTTTTGAACATCCAAAGTCCGACGGAATGATTCCGTCAGACTATTCGATCGTGTGTGGGCTGCAACGGACTTTTGATTCGCAAAAGTCTGACGGACTTTAGAAAATGGAACATGCTTCAAATTTTTCCGACGGAACTCCGCCGGACCCGGTCCCTCCGAAAAATTTGCTCGTGTGTATGCTATTCCGACGGACTAAAACCGACGCTAGGGCAGCTATTGGCTACTGGCTATGAACTTCCTTATTCGAGTCCAGTCGTACGTCATCACGTTCAAATCCGTCGGAGTTTAGTGTGATTGTGTGTGGCCAAGTCCGCTCAGTCGAAAAGTCCATCAGAACTCTGTCAGAACTCCGGCAGAACTCCTTTGGAAGTCTGTCGGACATAAGTTCTCTCGTGTGTACGGGGCTTTAGGGTTTTTTTTAGGCATATTAAATTTGGAATGTTGTACTTTTAATAACATTATAAATATTGCTCCCTTTTTTTCTTGTCTTTGAAGTGCACTGCAGTAAACTGAAAATATGATGCAAGCAGTGGCAAAAAAAATAAATGCCCCAGTATTGGCGGTGTCACTGGAAGGAAAAAATGGGGCCACTGGAAAGAAAAAAAATGCTTTTGCATCGATGGTGTCACTGAAAATAAAAAAAACTAAAATGTCCCTGGAATGGTGATGGCACTGGAAAAAAAAAATGTCTCTACATCAGTAGTGTCACTAAAAGGAAAAAACATCCCTAACTCTGTGGTGTCACCTGAATTCCATGGTGGAAGGAAAGAAAATTTGCATAATCTATGGCCTGCCTAATGGCCCGTACACACGATCCGAATATCGTACAAAAGCGGTCGTCCGAGGAAGGATCGTACGATTTGCGGATCATGTGTACACTACTTTCGACAGCCGCTCACGACCGTTCATCCGATATTATTCGATCGGACATGCACGGAAATTTTCCTCGTACGATTCCAGATCGTACGATTTTCGTTTAGTCAGTATAGTTGTCGTCCGAAAATACAATACAAATACATTACAACACATGATATCACTAACGATTTTTTTTTTTCTATCGTACGAGAATTTTCGTGACTTTATTTAGCTATTCAATTTCTACTTGCGATTATTAACCGAAAACGGTCGTGAGATCAGTCGTACGATATTCGGATCGTGTGTACGGGGCATAAGTAAGGGACCTTGGATTGTAAGCTCCTTGACCACTTATGGACTGCCGCATGCCGATATATGTCCTAACTTTGAAGAGGAATATCGTTGTTATGGCAGTAGCTAGCTGCCAGAACCCCAGTATCTACTTCTTTGGCGAGCGGTCTGCTTTCTGATAATAGTGGTCTCTGCGGCGGATTCCCTGTGAGATCACTTTTATTGGCGGCGGGAGAGAACCCCCCCCTCCAGTTGAGCTCCGGTGTCCTACGCCGCTTACCGGTGCCGTCGGCAGCGGCAGAGGTGATCAGATCCTCTCATGTCAGTATTGCATTTTAGTGTAAATATGATATGTGAGGTCTTTTTGACCCCAGATCTCATATTTAAGAGGTTCTGTCATGCTTTTTTTCTATTACAAGGGATGTTTACATTCCTTGTAATAGGAATAAAAGTGACACAATTTTTTTTTTAAAAGAACAGTGTAAAAATAAAAAATAAAAGATAAAATAAATAAGAAAAAAAAATGTTTTTTTAAACGCGCCCCGTCCCACCGAGTTAACGTGCAGAAGCAAACGCATATGTGAGCAGTGCCCGCATATGAAAACGATGTTCAAACCACACATATAAGGTATCACCGCGATCGGTAGAGCGAGAGCAATAATTCTAGCTCCTCTGTAACTCAAAACAAGCAACCTGGAGATTTTTAAGGGTAATAGTTTGCCGCCATTCAGCGAGCGGGTGCAATTTTGAAGCGTGACATGTTGGGTATCAATTTACTCGGCGTAACATTATCTTTCACAATATGAAAAAAAATTGGGCTAATTTTACTGCTGTGTTATTTATTTTGTATTAAAAAAGTGTATTTTTTCCCAAAAAAGTGCGCTTGTAAGACTGCTGCGCAAATACGGTGTGACAGAAAGTATTGCAACGACCGCCATTTTATTCTCTAGGGTGTTAGAAAAAAAATGTATAATGTTTGGGGGTTCTAAGTAATTTTCTAGCAAAAAAAAAACCTGTTTTTAACTTGTAAACAACAAATCTCAAATAGAGGCTCAGTCCTTAAAGTGGAAGTAAACCCATCGATTTAAACAGTTAAAAAAAAAAAGGCATGCCGGGAATGCTAACTGCACATTGGCTGTGCTCTCAGCCAAACTTTCAAACCATCCAATGGCTGGTGTCATAACGAATCACATGTGCAGCACCATAACAGATGAAGATTAAACAGAGGCAAAGATGGCAGCTTCCTTGGCTGAAAACGATAGGGGAGTTTACTTCCACTTTAAGTGGTTAAGGGTTTACAATGTAAATTGTCGATGCTATATAAATATCTAAAATAAAAATGAAAAATTAAACACTCTAGTGTCTTGTGACTGCAGCTGTCACTGTGCCTCTCTTATTTCAGATGTCCTGCTTATTGATAATGTAGCACCCTCTACCTTAGGTTGGTAGGTGCTGGGTTTTTGTGTAAGCTGCCAACACAGGTAAATTTAAGCAGGTCTATGCTGTGAGCTAGGCCTGTTTGTTTTGATCTGGGGGCAGGGGAGTGGTTTAGTGTAGCAGTAGGTGACTGACATGTACTTCAGCTCTTGGGCGCCTCCTCTGTTTTCAGGGAGAATGTTCTGGAAAAGGGGCAGGGCAGAGAGCTGGAGTGACATGGGGTTAGGGTTACCACCTGTTCAGGATTCACCCGGACAGCCCGGGTTTGGAATTATGTGTCCGGGTTTCAGTCTGCCTGAAACCCGGACACACTATTCAGACTGGGCTGTGGCACCCCAAGTAACTGAGATAGTCACACAAAAATCTGTTGCCATTTGGGAGCTGCAGGCCGCTATCTGGGGGCAGGTTTGGCATCAATGGGGCACAGGGGGTGATGATGTCAGCAAGAGCGGTTTAGCCACATCCACTTTTTGCAGCAGCGCACTGCATTACCTCTCTCCTTGGGGCACCTAAAGATGTCCAGGTCTTTTATAATACTATAGTGTATAGTATTAAAAAAAAAGTGCCCCGTGCTGCTAAAGTGTTCGGGTTAGGATTGAAGAAAAGGTGGCAACCCTACATGGGGTGCATGTGAGAAGCTCTGACCAATGCCCAACTAGGATTGGCAGGGGGCAGGCCTCCGAGATATACCTGTGGTCAGCCTGCGGGGGGAAGAGTTGTCGGCTGGGTGAACTGGATGATGGAGTGTTAGACTGTCATGTCTGAGGGAATCCCCTTTCTGGAGAGGGGGTGTACCTCGGGTGGGGGGCTCAGGAGCCTCTCCTTGCATGGTCATGGAGAGGTGTCCTGGAACAGGAGCTGGAGCTGGAGCTGGAGGAGACAGTTGATCCTCACATCCGGAGTAAAGTCATTCAGGAAGGATCCAGGGCAGGTGTTGGTTAGTGAAAAGCACAATGGAATAATCTGGAAGAGACATGTCAAGGGAGCTGGATGTAGAGCCAGAGGGATTTGCAAGTCAGACTTGCTAGGATCATAGTCCATCTACATTTATTCTTCTCAAGTAAATCGGTTGCTGCCGAAAAAGGGGTACTGCAGGCCCCAGCCTATAAAGGGCTATCAAGTAAAGAAACTGGGACTTATTCAGATGAGGCCTAGTCAAGTTCTGATGGTGTAACAGGATTATGAAAATGAAGTAGAGTGCTGGAGGAAGTGGTCTGAGGTAAAAGTCTGTCAAGTTTAGGGTCAGCCATCTTGTTCTGCTGAGAAGTGTGACACAGTTACTTTTATTCTACAAAGTACTAATACATCCTATGGGCATCCAATGTCCCTTTTCCCCAACCAAGTTCAACCCTTAAAAAAAAAAAAAAACAATAAAAAAAACAAGCAAGAGACTGTTCATTGACTGAGAAGTGTGTCTAATGGATGTTTGGCAGCAGGGTGAAATGTGTGGATGCTGTAACACGTAGCAACCCAGCAGGGTTATCGCTACAATAAGATACTATAACATACACATACATTTCACATTCCACTTCCTGAGGACTGCACGGAGGAGTGTGAATGCTACAGTCGCATGTCCAGTCCCAGTACTGTAGTAAGAGAAAAACAACTGAGAATGCCAGAGAACCATATAACCAGGAGATGACTTTTATGGAGATGTTCTATTGCAGTGATTAGCAAATCCCCATTTGCCATGTTTAGAAGGAAGTAGCATTTTAATTTTTTGTCAGCTTTCAATTAAAACACAAAACTAATTATTTTATAAAATGAAATTGCAAAATGGTTTATGTAGCAATTATATACACTATATTACCAAAAGTATTGGGGCGCCTGCCTTTACACCCACATGAACTTTAATGGCATCCCAGTCTTAGTCTGTAGGGTTCAATATTAGGTTGGCCCACCCTTTGAAACTATAACAGCTTCAACTCTTCTGGGACGGCTGTCCACAAGGTTTAGGAGTGTGTCTATGAGGATGTTTGGCCATTCTTTCATAAGCACATTTGAGAGATCATGCACTTATGTGGACAGGAAGGCCTGGCTCGCAGTCTCCACTCTAATTCATCCCAAAGGTGTTCTATCAGGCTGAGGTCAAAACTTTGTGCAGGCCAGTCAAGTTCCTCCACCCCAAAGTCGCTCATCCATGTCTTTATGGACCTTGCTTTGTACACTGGTGTGCAGTCATGTTGGAACAGGAAGGGACCATCCCCAAACTATTCCCGTGAAGTTGGGAGAATGAAATTGTCCAATATGTCTTGGTATGCTGATGCCTTAAGAGTTCCCTTCACTGGAACTAAGGGGTCAAGCCCAACCCCTGAAAAACAACCCCACCACATAATCCCCCCTCCACCAAATGATTTGGACCAGTGCACAAAGCAAGGTCCGTAAAGACACGAATGAGCAAGTTTGGGATGAAGGAACTTGACTGGCCTGCACAGAGTCCAGACCTCTACCCAATAGAACACCCTTTGGATGCATTAGAACTGTAGACCTCAGGCCAGGCCTTCTAGTCCAACATCAGTGCCTGACCTCACAAATGCGCTTCTGGAAGAATGGTCAAACATTCCCATAGATGCACTCCTAAACCTTGTAGACAGCCTTCCCATTAGCCCCCGTACACAGGGTCAGAGAATCCGTTGGAATGTGTCCTATCGGACCGTGTTGTTGGATAATCCGACTGTGTGTGGTATGCATCGGACTGTTTCTGTCGGAATATCCGTCGGACCACAATTTTCCAACTTGTTGGAAATATTTTCCGACAAACTGGTCCGATAGGACATACTCCGATCATGTGTAGAGAATTCAGATCGGACAAAGTGCCACGCATGCTCAGATCAAATTCCTACATCAAAGCTATTGGCTACTAGCCTGAACGTAGTCCCATCGTAACGAAATAACGTCATCACGTTCTGAAAGATTGGATTTTTCAACAACTTTGTCCGATCGTGTGTATGCAACAGTTTCGGACACAATCCGATGGACAAAATCCGACGGGCAAAATCCGACGGATTTGGTTGGCAGAATGTCCGACCGTGTGTACAAGGGCTAAGAGTTGAAGCTGTTATAGCTGCAAAGGGTGGGCCAACTCAATAGTGAATCCTGCGGACCAAGACTGGAATTCCATTAAAGTTCATGTGTGTGTGTAAAGGCAGGCGTCACAATCCTTTTGGTAATATAGTATATCTTATATCAAATGAATAAACATAAACAGTATTATCATTTACTAAAGACTTTTTAAAATATGTTTATAGATGCTGTAACGTTTTAAAAAAATCACTCCCTTATAGCAGCCCCCATTTATATCCTAAGGGGCTCCTTGCTGCAGCTGATAACACCCCCCTTTTAAGCACCTCACATAAAGCAAAGGTCTGACAGTCTTTGATGTAATGTTCCATAGGAAAATCCCAGATTACCGATAAACATGAAACAAGCATATGAAACGGAAAAACATAATTATTTAAAGATGTCCTGTTGTCGGTCTAGGAAGTGAGATAAGATTTTCTTTCAACAGAAGAGCATCTCACAAATCACAATTCGTCACCAACATGATTCACCCTACACACTTGTTTTATTCTTGTTGAGGAATGGCGCACCATGGCTTGAATGTGACTGCAGTGTGAAAATTATTGTTTTGAGAAGAATTGTAGTAACGTAGGGGGTAAAAACAAGACAGCATTGATCAAGTTCATCGTGGTGGCTCTGCGTTTACCAGCCTGGATTACCTAGGTTCAATACCCACCACCAAGGTGAAGCTCAACCTTTTCAATACAGAGGAATCCTTGAAATAACTTTCCAGGCTCAGGGAACCCCTGATAAAAATGACCATATCTACAACTTATGAAACAATAGTGTGATTGTCAGTGGGAAGAATGTTCCTTACCTTTGTGGTCATTGGGAAAAATTGTCCACTTACAGATAGCTAGATCTATGGTGTCAGTGGGAACTTATCTGAGAGACAGAAATTATTTATTGCTCCGGGAACTCCTAGCACCCTCTGGAGGAACCATAGGGTTCCAAAGAACCCTGGTTGAGAAACCCTGATGTAGCCCATATCACAGGTAAGCTATAGACATGTGAATGCTTGCTTTAGTCTACAGGCAGATTTGCAACAGGCAGCGGAAGTCAAATGACATGATATGGGGGGTCTCATGTACATCACCAAAGGGCCCCACATACTATAGATAACTCTACAGGGAACAGGCATCAGAGACTGTGGAACTCATATAGTCAGGGCTGTCTTTAATATTGATTGGGCCCTGGGCACAAATTCTCATGGGGCCCCAACGCCAAAGCCCAACCCGCCCCCCCCCCCCCCCCCATGCAATTTCGCTCTCCACCTGCTCTGAGATATACAATAAATAGCAGCTAGACTCAAAATCAGTTTACTGTATCAGATCAGGCATGAATGAAAGGATTCTACACCAAGCCCCAATGTAATGAGAAGATTTACTGACCACCAATGTAACTGAGACATTTAGCCTGCGTTCACCTTTGTGTGTCAGGAACGCATGCAAAATCTGCAGCTGCCCTTTAGCAGATACACAGTAATGCCATCAATTGTTAATGACACCCTCACACATCCGCTGACATGTGCCTCAGCACCATGTGATTTTGAAAAAGGGTTAGGGACTTTCATCCGCATTTCTAGCACATAGAGCAGCCTATTGAAATGAATGGGCTGCCCCACACGCGACCTACATCTTTATCCACCCTGTCACTACACCTTTGCATCATAAAACCCCTGCTTACCTCTGCACCCCAAACCTCCCCCATCCTCTCCACACCAACCCTCCACCCCCTTTAACTCTACCTGCCTACTCTGCTCATCTTTGGACCCACCTATTCGCTTGCCTTTGCAGAACAGGCAGATGTTAGGCTTAATGACCACAGTTGTAGGCAGGACTTTCAAGCATGCCCCTTCCTCCCCAGTGGGCAGCATTCAGTATAGGTGATGGTGGATTTGACCTGGAGGGGGCATGATATACATAAGAATGGCGCCACTATTTACATGTAAACACAGGTCTGCAGGTGAGTCATCTGTACACAATAGGGCAGAGCTGGGCAGCATTAGTAGCAGCACTTCACATGAGATATTGGGACATAACTTCAAGGAACAAGGCAAATTAAACCAGGATAGTTGGCAAGTATGTGGCAGCTGCTTTGGGCAGTGACAGGGCCCAGGGCAGCTGCCCCTTTTGCCCTGCCTTAAAAACGGCCCTGCATATAGTAGATGGTTATGAATATGTAGAGACCCTGCACTAAGCAGTGGTGTCCCTAGCATAAATGTTGTGTTACTAGGATGTAGCCAGCCTAAACATGGATTTATAGTTCTGTTTTCCTGAGGTTTTTAGTGTTATTGTTTGATTCAGCCTGCAGTTATGAATATTTATGTCTCTCTGGCCAGCCACTACAAGTTTTATTGCCAGTGGTACATGTTGGTATGGGGGAACTGCATGCTGATAGATTTGTACTGTTACACATTTGAGTTCAGGCCCAAAATATAGAAGGATAACATCCTTTACCTGCCAGTAACACTTGTCCTGTCACTGACCACAGAAACATTTTGATGGTAATAATGCTGAGTATTGATTTCTCTCCACCAGCTCTTCTCGCACTGTTCACTTGACCATGTTCAACATTAAGGTATGAAGAGGGGCATTGCGGCATATACTGCGCAATGCCTTGAACATCGTGGTTTCAGACTCAGTGTCTAGGACAGCCATTCTCAACCAGGGTTCCGTGGAACCCTGGGGTTCCTCCAGAGGTTGCTAGGGGTTCCTTGAGCTGTGGCTGATGAACCACCTATTGGATGGTGCCTACAGAGTTTAAGGTTCAGAACCACTTAGCAAAGCCAGCAGCATGGCACTAAATATCTTTTTAATTGTCTTTAAGGGTGGCATTCTAAACAGAACTTTAAGGGTGGACATTCTTCCTACTGACCACCAATATAAGGAGCATTGTTCCTATCGAGCCCTGATGATTTGGTTTTAGTAAGGGTTCCCCGAGACATGAAAATTATTTTTGGGGTTCCTCTAGGGTTAAAAGGTTGAGAAAGCCTGGTCTAGGAGGTTTCCATTCCATAGTGGGTCCTAAGATAGGGTCCCAGCACCACATGCCAGGCCGCCCTGCCTATGGAACCTCCATCACCAGCCACCACAACTCCCGAGCTAACTGCACTTCCTTCTTATTACGTTTTACTTCATAAACCAAAAGGTAAACTTGTAGTTATACACTTTGTTCACAATTTCACCTAAACACTGTTGAAAGACTTTCTCTCTCTCTCTCTGTTCATAAAGTAAATCAGACCAGATGTTGTTACTTAACCAGAACGTCTTTTACTGAAGTAATTCAATGGAACATTCAATTCTTTTGTAGTTTGTAATAAAGATACACAGCAATGGCATAATCTTCGGAAAACAGTGCTATTTCCATTTCTGCTTTTTTGTTAAGTGTGGTGTCAGGGCTGTGGCTGTGCTATGCTCTGGTGCTCATACCTTAAGTTGTGCTTCCTTTCACAAAAAGGAAAATCGGCTCAGTCCAAAGTCCGGCTCCAGGGTAACCCCAAACTTGGTATACTGATCACATTGCATGCGTATGATTTCAATCCCATATTCCCACAGGCGAGAAGACACCCACATCCTTCTGCATATATCCCCTCTAAACAGGTAGTGACACATGCAGGGGGAAGGTACACCACAGCACAAACTTAATCCATGGATCACCAACCATCAACCCTTTAGTACATTTTTCACCAGCCTACATGCATGCTGAGGAAGGGTATACATATTTGTGAGTTGCCTTGGAAAGCTCTTTTGCCTCCCAGACTTTGCCTGGAGAGGGTGCGTGTTGCTGCGTGCAACAAACCTCTCAGCCATGCTGCCTGGGGTAGGTGTGTTGTGCTAGATAGGGATCCAAGCATAGGGCTTCAAGATTTCTGCTGGAGGGTATCTCCAGGGAAGAGGAACAGGAAATAGAAGCCCGGAGCAAAGAGGAAGAAAGCAAGCATAGCCAGGGCAGGCATGACAGTGTTGTGGTGGGTAGCACTCTCACCTAGCAGTAAAAAGGGTTGCTGGTTCAAATCTGAACCCTGACATTACCTGCCTGGAGTTTGCATGTTCTCCCTGTGCTTGCGTGGGTTTCCTCCGGGTACTCTGGTTTCCTCCCACACTCCAAAGACATGCTGGTAAGTTAACCACTTGCCGACCGCCGCACGACGATGTACGTCGACAGAATGGCACGGGCAGGCATATGGGCGTACATGTACGTCCCTGCCTTCCCGCGGGTGGGGGGCTCGATCGGGCCCCCCCCCGGTGCCAGCGGCGGTCGGTATCCGTGCAGGAGCGATCCGGGATGAGGGGGCGGCCATTCATTCATGGCCACCCTCTCGCGATCGCTCCTGACGAATGGGAGTGAAGCATTGCATCACTTCCTCTCCTGTAATGTAAACACAGGAGAGGAAGTGATGTAATCTCTCCTCCGTGTCGGTATTTTTCGTTCCGGCACCGAGGAGAGAGGATCGGTGAGTTGCACCAACACGACACTTCACAGTAGAACATGCCAGGCACACTCACACCCCCCCTTTACCCCCCGATCACCCCCCAATTACCCCTGCCCCCCCAGTCACAGTGACACCAATTGCATTTTTTTTTTTTTTTGCATTGGTGTCATTTGTGACTGTAATAACTGTTAGGGCAGTTAGGGTTAGCCCCCTTTAGTTCTAATGTACCCCCCTAACCCCCCCAATAAAGGTTTAACCCCGTGATCACCCCCCGTCGCCAGTGTCACTAAGGCTGGGTTCACATTGCAGCGGTTTATGAGAACGGATGTGATTCGCACCGCACTGCAGTGCAAATCACATCCGATCTCTGTGCGATTCGAGTTCAGCCATTCGCCGCACCCGCCGCACCCGCCGCAAATTCGCACGGGACCCTTTTTTTGGTCCGCAGCAGAATCGGATCGCATGGGTGTTCACACCATGCGATCCGAGTTTGCAGATCGCACTGCGATATGCGAACTGATCTGGGGGTGTCATTAACATTTCACTGACACTCCCAGCAGTTCGCATAGGGCAGTGTGAACTGCCGCCGGGAGGCATGCGATGCGGGAACCCGCCGCGGATTCGTGGCGTTCCCGCATCACTCCAGTGTGAACCCAGCCTAATAAGCGATAGTTTTTCTGATCGCTGTATTAGTGTCACAGGTGACGCTAGTTAGGCAGGTAGGTATTTAGGTTCGCCGCAGCTTTTTATAGCGCCAGGGACCCCCATATACTACTGCATAAAGCCCCCTGATTGCCCCCTAGTTAACCCTTTCACCAGTGATCACCATATAACTGTTACAGGTGACGCTGGTTGGTTAGTTATTTTTTTATAGTTTCAGGGCACCCGCCATTTATTACCTAATAAAGGTTTAACCCCCTGATCACCCGGCGGGTGTCATTTGTGACTGTAATAACTGTTAGGGCAGTTAGGGTTAGCCCCCTTTAGTTCTAAGGTACCCCCCTAACCCCCCCAATAAAGGTTTAACCCCGTGATCACCCCCCGTCGGCAGTGTCACTAAGGCTGGGTTCACATTGCAGCGGTTTATGAGAACGGATGTGATTCGCACCGCACTGCAGTGCAAATCACATCCGATCTCTGTGCGATTCGAGTTCAGCCATACAGATAGTATTGCTGAATTCGCGTCGCACCCGCCGCACCCGCCGCAAACTCGCACGGGACCCTTTTTTTGGTCCGCAGCAGAATCTGATCGCATGGGTGTTCACACCATGCGATCCGAGTTTGCAGATCGCACTGCGATATGCGAACTGATCTGGGGGTGTCATTAACATTTCACTGACACTCCCAGCAGTTCGCATAGGGCAGTGTGAACTGCTGCCGGGAGGCATGCGATGCGGGAACCCGCCGCGGATTCGTGGCGTTCCCGCATCGCTCCAGTGTGAACTCAGCCTAATAAGCGATCGTTTTTCTGATCGCTGTATTAGTGTCACAGGTGACGCTAGTTAGGCAGGTAGGTATTTAGGTTCGCCGCAGATTTTTATAGTGCTAGGGACCCCCATATACTACCGCATAAAGCCCCCTGATTGCCCCCTAGTTAACCCTTTCACCAGTGATCACCATATAACTGTTACAGGTGACGCTGGTTGGTTAGTTATTTTTTTATAGTTTCAGGGCACCCGCCATTTATTACCTAGTCTCACTAGTGTACCCCTAAATTTAGGGGTGTCTACTTTCCAAAATTGGGTCATTTGGGGGGGGGGGGTTTTGTGCCATCTTGGCATTTTATGGCCTTCAAAACTGTAACGCCCTTAGAAAGCCTGAAGGCGGTGCTTGGTTTTCGGGGGCCCCGTACGCGGCTAGGCTCCCAAAAAAAAGCAGCAGAATTTATTTTGGGGTGTCATTTCACATATGCCCATGGCATGCGTGAGCAATATATCATTTAGTGACAACTTTGTGAAAAAAAAAAAAAAGTTTGTAATTTTCCCGCAACTTGTGGCAAAATATAAAATATTCCATGGACTCAACATGCCTCTCAGCAAATAGCTTGGGGTGTCTACTTTCTAAAATGGGGTCATTTGTGGGGGTGTTGTGCCATCTTGGCATTTTATGGCCTTCAAAACTGTAATAGGTAGTGAGAAGTGAAATCAAAAATTTACGCCCTTAGAAAGCCTGATGGCGGTGCTTGGATTTCGGGGCCCCGTACGCGGCTAGGCTCCCAAAAAGTCCCACATATGTGGTATCCCCGTACTCAGGAGAAGCAGCAGAATTTATTTTGGGGTGTCATTTCACATATGCCCATAGCATGTGTGAGCAATATATCATTTAGTGACAACTTTGTGTAAAAAAAAAAAAAGAATTTTTTTTTGTCATTATTCAATCGCTTGAGGCAAAAAAATAAAATATTCAATGGGCTCAACATGCCACTTATCAATTTCCTTAGGGGGTCTACTTTCCAAAATGGGGTCATTTGGGGGGGTTTTGTACTGCCCTGCCATTTTAGCACCTCAAGAAATGAGATAGGCAGTCGTAAACTAAAAGCTGCGTAAATTCCAGAAAACGTACCTTAGTTTGTAGATGTGACAACTTTTGCGCAAACCAATAAATATACAGTTATTGACTTTTTTTTTACCAAAGACATGTGGCTGAATACATTTTGGCCTAAATGTATGGCTAAAATTGAGTTTATTGGATTTTTCTAATAACAAAAAGTAGAAAATATCATTTTTTTTCAAAATTTGCGGTCTTTTTGCGTTTATATCGCAAAAAGTAAAAATCGCAGAGGCAATCAAATACCATCAAAAGAAAGCTCTATTTGTGGGAAGAAAGGGACGCAAATTTTGTTTGGGTACAACATTGCATGACCGCGCAATTACCAGTTAAAGCAGCGCAGTGCCAAATTGTAAAAAGACCTCTGGTCATTTACCAGCAAAATGGTCCGGTCTGAAAGTGGTTAATTGGCTTCTGTCCAAATTGGCCCTAGTATATGAATGTTAGTTGGGGACCTTAAAAAAAAAAAACAAATGTGAGTTGGGGACCTTGGATTGTGTGCTCCTTGAGGGTAGGGACTGATGTGAGTAGAGATAGGGACAATTGTAGACACACACCCACACTCACTCAGGTTGAACTGGATGGACTGGTGTCTTTATTCAACCTTACTAACTATGTAAAAGGGGAGACAACAAAGGGTTAACAGCAGGATTTGGGAGAAGGGAGATGGATTACCTAATGGGGGGGGGGGGGTATATCGGGGTGGTGCTTGGGTGATTTAAGGGGAAGTGAGCAGCCCTGGTGTCCAGTGGATGTCAACAGATGTAGGAAGCAGCTTCCCACCCACCCTTCTTGTTCTGGTCAGTTTTGTTTCTTCACAGGTGCAGCAAGAACATGGGACATCATGGCAGCTGGTTGTTGGTCTTTGATGTGGTAAGCAAGCTTATGATAAGGAAGGGTTTGGGACTCATTGGTGGTATGTGTCCCTCTGGTGTATTCCAGTTAACGATGGTTTCACTGGAATATGGTAATGGTTGCACTGCAGGCAGTGTATTGTCTCTGAGCCGGTGTGTTGTGGCTGGAGGCTTATCATGTAAAAGGTCCGGCAGTGCAGAAGTGGAACATATTATAATTGTGGGGTGCTGTCAAAGACCAACAGGCTTAGTGACTGATAGTTTATTCTCTGATGTTTCTGTTCTAAGGAATGTTTTATCGTTCATGTTAAGTTACTATTTTGTTGATAAAGAGGCTGCTATGGCAATTTGTACTTCATTCCTCGTGTGGTCTCCATTAATTTTAAGTAACTGTAAGGGATGGGTTGGAGTATGTGTATGGCTGGGCAGACATTGGGTAAAGTTGGAGACATCGGGTCTACTCTGGTCAGGTATCTGCTGGGATTGGACCACCAGGGGTGAAACTTTATCTGCTGGGGAGTGTCTGGAAGAGCCTTGTAGAGGCTGTGGACTTTGCAGAAAGTTCTAATGGCTCTTCTAAGAGGTACATGTGCTGCAATGAAGCTGTTCTACACTCTGAATAGTACAGAGTGAGGGTCTGACTTAATGGTCCTTTCATCTGTAATGGCTGTGAGTAGAGGTTGAGTCTGCATTTTGTTTTTCTTGGATATCCTGTACTCGAATCTCTCTCTACCTGAGTTTATTGGTTTTACAGTTAGAGTGCTAGATGCTACAAGATAATTAACAGAGGCTGCATGGCTGGGATAAATGACAGTTAGGAGACATGAGCAACCACAGAGATGAGTGTACAAATTCTTCTCTTGGAGGGAATTGGCAGTTGCCAAGAGACCCAGTAGGGTCTCTAACTAGCAGCAGTAGCACTAGCAGCCAGTCTAATTCATAATTCTTCTTCCTCTTCTAAGCATCCAGGTGTGAAAAACAGTAACACGGCCTGAAGGGGCTTACGTTCTACAAGCACAGACAGCCGCAGACAGCCCTCGGGCCATAGGTTGGGTACTAGGCCCCTGACTGGGAGTTGCACTTTGCACAAACTGGGACGAGTCACTCAAATGTAACAACCTGTGCTGCTCTCAGTTTAGTACATGGGATTTTTTGGCTCAAAGCATCGGTTTAAAGCTGTGTCATAATCTGATTCTTTCTCAGTTTTCCCCCAGTTTCAAACTTCAGGTCCCATCATATTCTGAGGAACTCTGTTTTGCTTTCACAGTCACTCTGAATTTTGTAGCAAAGAAATTAAAATAGTTCTAAACCCAGTTACTAAAATGTCATATAAGCATTGGTGTGTTAATCTAATTTCAAAACTTTTCTTCAACTTTTAAAAATTGCAGCTTTTCTTTTTTACCATACTTGGAGATGCCGCTATGAAGACCCTTGTTTAGGCACTTCCTGTTATGATATGACCATTGTCCCATTGTACTCATCCGTTGTCACCGTCACACTCAGCCCTTTGTGGATACTACAAGCAGCCGTGCTTACACATTGCCCAGGCATGATCCACTATTGTCATAATCGTGATAGCCATCCAGAGCAATGATGTGCAGCCATTCCTGGAGCGAGTGTGTAGGCAGGTAGCCTACTGTATATGTAGTTAGCAATCGGCTACCCAGGTCAGGGGGAAGGGGTTATTGTTTTTGTCAACTTTCCCTGGTATGTTTGTGGGCTTTCACTGGGGTCTGTCTAGCCCCCCTCCCATGTCCTATAAAAGGGAAGAGGCCTGGACCCTGGTGGAGCTCCAGGGAACACTTGGAGAAACACATGTAGAACGCACGCTAAAGACTTGCTGGGACCTATGGTCTGCTCTGGAACACCAAATTGCCAGAAGAACCCTGGAACATGGACTTCTGTGTTAGAGCACTACCAAGTTTAGACTTTCCTATAGGAAAGTTAGGAATGGAATGTTATTACATGTAGCCAAGTTTACAGGAAATGTTGATTCAACTGCTCAGAACCTGGTCTAAAGTTATTTATGGGGGTGCATGTGATCTCCTGACATACTATTAAAGAACTTGGGTCCTTAACCACAAAATGAGGTATGTGTAACATCACTATGGTAAAGGTTTATGAGAAATCACAAGGAGAACCAGCAACCAGTCATTGGTGTGGTACCTGAAAGGTGACAGGTTTTTCTGGTAGCGAGAAGGTCAAAGCTTGGACTTCCTCCCTAGCTGTCTGTCTCCATCAGTCACCTGAAGTGAATCAGCATTATAGAGATCTATGCTTGGTCGCTTGCTATGGAAAGAAAAAAGTTAAGTGAGAGCAACGTATGAGATCTGTGCTATGTGCACTGCAGGACCCCAATCTGTTACTGGGAGTGAGGTACCAGAGGTGTGCTGACTGGTGGAGTAGACAGTGGCTCAGCCTGTCCCTACAAATACCACACATACATCAGAGCAAGTGTGTAAGACATGAGGCGAAGAAACTTAAGGAGGAACTCTGTATCTTGGGTACTGCACACATGTGGCTCATCACTGAGTTGGGAGAGCACCTACATGTTTGACTTTCCACATGACTGCGTCTCCTGCCTGGTCCCCAAGCATGGTTGAGCATGCCTTTGGGCGATGTATTAGCCTGTGCCAGAGCTAGTAACCTTGATTAATGTTCCCAGCGAGAGAGCTAAATATGGAGGACATGACAGAACACCAGTCAGCCCTCCTTACAAGTGTATAACACAAAGTAAATACATGCTAAAAAGAAACAAAAACCTTTGCACTTATATACAAATATTAATATGGGCATCTCAGGATACACCTTATATTGGCATATTCTGTTGTAAATATCCTGGAGCAGGAAAGATGTTTCACCTTGGACAATGCCACATAAAGTGGCGTGAAGTTAACATTTTTACCTGTTTGGACTCAACAAGATGCAAATGACCCTGTTTTCCCTAGACTTTCTCCTGCAGATAAGTCATATAGCGTTTCAAAGACTCTAAAGCCCCATACACATTATCAGTTTTTCTGTTGAGTTTTTCCTTCAGATTTACCAAAACCATATAATATGAGGACTCAACAAGATGCAAATGACCCTGTTTTCCCTAGACTTCCTCCTACAGATAAGTCCTATATAGTTTCAAAGACCCTAAAGCCCCATACACACTATGCCCTTGTACACACGGTCAGAGATTCCGACGGAATGTTTCCTATCGGACCGTTTTGTCGGATATTCCGACTGTGTGTGGTCTGCATCGGACTGTTTCTGTCAGAATATCCGATGGACCAACTTTTCCAACTTGCCGGTAAAATTTTCAGACAAAATGCTCAGATCGGACATACTCCGATCATGTGTAGCCTACTCCGACGGACAAAGTGCCACAAATGCTCAGATCAAATTCCTAGACCAAAGCTATTGGCTACTAGCCTGTACGTAGTCCCGTCGTAACGAAATAACGTCGTCACGTTATGTACAATCGGATTTTCCGACAACTTAGTCCGACCGTGTGTATGCAACATCACTTCCGGACCTCTTCCGGAATTAATCCGTCGGAATTACTCCGATGGATTTGGTTGTCGGAATCTCCGACCATGTGTACAAGGGCTATCAGTTTTTCTGTTGAGTTTTTCCTTCAGATTTACCAAAACCATATCACATGAGGTCAAACCTTAGGAGTTTCAACTTGTATGCAATCAGGCAGGCCCTTACACTACATGGTTTTGGTAAACCTGAAGGAAAAACTCAGCAGAAAAACTCATAGTGTGTATGGGGCTTCACTTGCAACAAAGCTTGGTGGAAGAAAACCCTAGCGGTCCATCACCCATAGGCTCCCATAGTCCAGCCATTGTTGGTGCTCCCTTCTCTCCTCTGCAGCAGACTTTCACTGACAGAGGAGCCAGAGCTGTGGGATCAAGTGACCATACCGGAACAGATTCAAATTAGGTAAGTACACCTTGAGCTTTGTTTTTATAGGATAAGTTCACTTTTGGAGTATGTTACATGGTACAGCCGTATTTACAGCAGTCTGTGAATGAAAGAACTACAAGTCCCATCCTCCACCGTAGCAGATGGCTTGTAGTTCTCAATGAACTGGAAGGGTGCTGATGAGTATATATTCCATTGACGCTTCCTTCGGCTTTCAAGCAGAAAGCAAGATAGCTGGAGGACGTGTCTGCAGGAGCCTGACATTGCACCCATGATCCACTGATCACAGGTGCAAGACTTTGCAGGCCCCTGGGGGAAAAATAATCAATGCACATCAATGCAAAAAAACAAAAAACTGTTTCTTCCCCTAAAGATGAACTTATCCTTTAAATATGACTTGTATCTTCTTGCAAGATATATTAAAAATAACCAAGGTCAAAGTCTTTTTAGTAATTCAGCAAAGCTAACTCTTTTTCTTCTTTAACATCCGAGAGGAAAAACTATTATTTCACATGGCCATTAAAAAAAATATATGACAGTTTCCAGAAGCTTTGGAGGAAAGGTCACTAAAATGTGTAAGAAATGCGGATCTATAACATGGTGCATACTTTAGAGATTAACGTCTTGTAAATTAACAGATTGAATGACTAGATTTCATTAACATAATCATTGGAGCCCTTATCTGGGACTGGGCCAGTTAAGGATGATCTCACTTTTTCAGACACTTTTTTTCTTTCCCTGTGCGCCCCTCCCATATAAAGAATATGAAAAACAAAATAAAAATACAACAGATGGGAAACAAACCAAGCGAGGAACACAAAGAAAATGTTTTATAGAATTTATGTCAGCCATAAAACAGCTTCAACATATTAGATTTTATGTTTTCATTTACTTTTTGGTAATAAATTATAGCCAGAGGGCTAGCGAAATCTGATTATCTCCGGAGGGTCATCCCCTGTTTCACAATTCCAGTTTTAGCCCTTAAATTCCTGTGTTCCCTCCTGACCTCAAGCAGGATTGTGGGAAGTAATGATAGATGCAACAGCCAAGTTGTGATATAATGGCAGACTTTACCCGTGCTGTTAGCTATTGATATTCTTATGTTTTCTGGATACGAAATAGAAAAGAATAGTTGGGTTCTGGAAATCTGTGCAATACAAAAATGAACATTAAAGCCTCGTACACACGATCGGACTTTCCTACAACAAAACTGTGTAATTTTGTCCGAAGGATGTTGGCTCAAACTTGTCTTGCATACACACGGTCACACAAATGTTGGCCAACAATTACGAACGTAGTGACGTACTAGACATCTATGTGATTTTTCAGCTCTTTAGCGTCACCCTTTGGGCTCCTTCTGCTAATTTCGTGTTAGTAGTAGTTGGTGAGTGTTGATTTGCGCTTTTTTTTTCGCGTTTTTTATTTATCGCTTTTCAATTCCTTTCTGAACGGCCGTTCGTCAACCAGACATGCTGCAGAATCGGAGGAGATGACGTGTTATTTATTATTGGCCTTGGAGTTATTGCTTTGACATTATTTTTTGGTTGAATAATGATTTGATTTGGTAAATTTTCTATATTTTTGGATGCATAGAATACACTTTTAGGCTATTTTCTATTGGCAGATAGCATGTCTATTTTTTTTTTAATGCACAATAAAAAAATTGTGGAGAAAAATACTTGGCTATGTGTTTTACTTCAAATGACAGTTTGGGGGTAGGCAGTTAAATTTTAAAAAATATAATGTAAAATTAACAAGGGACACCAACATAGTTGTATCTTTCTTTTTAAAAACTAGGGAATAATAGTGTTGTGGTAACTTGCCAAAATAAAAAAAAAAACAACATAATAATATTATTCTTGATATCACTAGAAAAAAAAAAAAGCCTTTGAAAATTAGTTTGCAAGAACTCCATCAGTATCACCAGCAAAGGAGCTTCATTATTATCCCATTAAAGAAGAAGAGAATTGTGCGCTGGATTTGGAGATTTCATAATTTGCCACGTCACCAATGTTAATTCTCCATTACGAACGCTAGTTTACAAGACCGACCGCTTCTGGCTTGTCCTTGCTTCCGAGCATGCGTGTTTGTACTTTGGACCTTTGTCCGACAGACTTATGTACACATACTCGGAAAGTCCGACAACACACATTTGTTGGCGGAAAATTTGAGAACATGCTAGCCAACATTTGTTGGCAGAAAGGCCGACACCAATTATCCGCTGGAGCGTACACGGTCGGACTTACCGCCAACAACCTTACATTCAACATTTCCCATCGGAAAATCCGATCATGTGTAGGCAGCATAAGGCTAGGTTCACACTCGTGCGGGTGATACCGCTGCGGGACTCGCACAAATTCACGCAGCTACAACCACCCGCACAGTAAAATGCAGGACCCTCTGGCGAGTGCCATGAATCCTAAGGGAATCCTAAGGGCATGCCGCCCTCACTGGAAATTGCACCAACATTGGGAAACTTCATATCAGAAGCCACCCTTCACACCAGAGGTTCCCCCATCACATCAGAGGTTTACTTAATCACATCAGAAACACCCTCTCACATAAGAATCCCTCTTTAATATCAGAGGTTCTCTCATTACATCAGAGGTACCCCCTTCACATCAGAGCCCCCCATAATGTCAGAGGTCCCCTTGATGTCAGAGTTCTCTTATCAGAGTCCACCCTTCATGTCAGAGGTCCCCTTGATGTCAGAGTTCCCCTATGCATTAAACGCACCACTATACAGTGCCTTGCGAAAGTATTCGGCCCCCTTGAACTTTTCAACCTTTTGCCACATTTCAGGCTTCAAACAAAGATATAACATTTGAATTTTTTGTGAAGAATCACCAACAAGTGGGACACAATTGTGAAGTGGAACGAAATCTATTGGATATTTTAAACTTTTTTAGCAAATAAAAAACTGAAAAGTGGTGCGTGCACAATTATTCGGCCCCTTTACTTTCAGTGCAGCAAACTCACTCCAGAAGATCAGCGAGGATCTCTGAATGATCCAATGTTGTCCAAAATGACTGATGGTGATAAATAGAATCCACCTGTGTGTAATCAAGTCTCTGTATAAATGCACCTGCTCTGTGATAGTCTCAGGATTCTGTTGAAAGCGCAGAGAGCATCATGAAGACCAAGGACCACACCAGGCAGGTCCGTAATACTGTTGTGGAGAAGTTTAAATCCGGATTTGGATACAAAAAGATTTCCCAAGCTTTAAACATCCCAAGGAGCACTGTGCATTGATCATTTTGAAATGGAAGGAGTATCAGACCACTGAAAATCTACCAAGACCTGGCCGTCCTTCTAAACTTTCAGCTCAGACAAGGAGAAGACTGATCAGAGATGCAGCCAAGAGGCCCATGATCACTCTGGATGAACTGCAGAGAACTACAGCTGAGGTGGGAGAGTCTGTCCATAGGACAACAATCAGTCGTACACTGCACAAATCTGGCCTTTATGGAAGAGTGGCAAGAAGAAAGCCATTTCTCAAAGATATCCATAAAAAGTCTTGTCTAAAGTTTGCCACAAGCCACCTGGGAGACACACCAAACATGTGGAAGAAGGAAGGTGCTCTGGTCAGATGAAACCAAAATCCAACTTTTTGCCCACAATGCAAAACGATATGTTTGGCGTAAAAGCAACACAGCTCATCACCCTCAACACACCATCCCCACTGTCAAACATGGTGGTGGCAGCATCATGGTTTGGGCCTGCTTTTCTTCAGCAGGGACAGGGAAGATGGTTAAAATTGAGGGGAAGATGGATGCAGCCAAATACAGGACCATTCTGGATGAAAACCTGTTGGAGTCTGCAAAAGACCTGAAACTGGGACGGAGATTTATATTCCAACAAGACAATGATCCCAAACATACAGCAAAATCTACAAAGGAATGGTTCACAAAAACGTATCCAGGTGTTAGAATGGCCAAGTCAAAGTCCAGACCTAAATCCAATTGAGAATCTGTGGAAAGAGCTGAAAACTGCTGTTCACAAACGCTCTCCATCCAAGCTCACTGAGCTCGAGCTGTTTTGCAAGGAAGAATGGGCAAGAATTTCAGTCTCTCAATGTGCAAAACTGATAGAGACATACCCCAAGCGACTTGCAGCTGTAATCGCAGCAAAAGGTGTCTCTACAAAGTATTAACGTAAGGGGGCCGAATAATTTTGCACGCCCCACTTTTCATTTTTTTATTAGTTAAAAAAGTTTCAAAAATCCAATAGATTTCGTTCCAATTCACAATTGTGTTCCACTTGTTGGTGATTCTTCACAAAAAATAAAAATTTTATATCTTTATGTTTGAAGCCTGAAATGTGGCAAAAGGTTGATAAGTTCAAGGGGACCGAATACTTTGGCAAGGCACTGTACACGAGACTCCTATCACATCTGACCATCCCCATTACCACAGAGTCTCCAATTACATCAGAGGTCCCCCAATTACATCAGAGATACCCACCTTAATGTCAGGATCGCATCAGAGTCTGCCCATCACAGAGCCCCCCCACCCGGTCACACAGGCCCCTCCTATTAAGGAGCCCACCCCAATCACACAATCCCGCCATCCCTGAGCCACCCGGTCACACTGTCCCATCATCACATCACATTCCTTGTTTTTGGCACCACCAGCATGGCAGAGGGTGGGAGGTGAAGGAGTTCTGGAGGAGGTGGGCTTCTGTTTTCCCTTAAATGTTGGGGGAGGCCCTGCATGTTCTCTGCCCTGGATCAAAGTCATGCATAGCCATGGTGCAGGCAAGCCGGGACTTTTAAAGAGAGTTGGTGGTGATTAGGTGGGCCAAATATATCATTTGGTAGCTACTGTGCCAGATACATCTCTCAGGCTACAGCTGGTTATCTAGCTGCCCCAAAAATATGCTTTCCTAAAAAAGATGCTTACAGTTTTTGGTCGACCATGGCAGGAAGAAAGAGCCCCATTGGCTGGGTGAAGGAGAAGTTCTTCGGAGGCTGTTGAGAGAAGCATTCTGGCCTTGATGGGTAGTAAAAAGTCACTCAACTAATGTGCTGATGCAGAATGAAAGATTGACATGTGGCCTCATTTTTTGCATACATGGAGCATGAAGCACACATTGGTGAATCAAGGAAAGCACCTGAACGGACAATCAGAATGGTGGTACAAGAGCCTTGAGAGGAGCACTTAATAGTAGCTCAGTAGCAGTTGTCTCATTTAATATAGTGTATATCCATGACAATACTAACACATCCTCAAGCAAAACTTTGATTTCATCATCCCCCTTTACAATAGGAATAAAAAGTAGAACTGTTTCTTCTGCATACAACCATTATTTTTCAAACGGCACAGAGACACTCCACACGTGCCTTCTGTTCATTTCCATGCACATGTACAGCATGCTGGGCTTTCCAAAAGGAAAGTCAAGCACTGCCTGTGGCTTTGTTGGCTACTGTTCAATTGAAAATTGATATCAGTCTGTATGATTTTGCAACAGGTAAGTCAGAATACACCACCTTCAGACACATTCAGGTAAGTCTATGCTGTGAGTTGACCCGACTGGCAGAAAGGTAAAATAAACAAGCTTGAAGCTCCAACCTTTTTTACCTAATCCTTCAGTGGTGCCGATGATACAACCGTGTATCATATTACATGGTTGGTCTGTACTTGGAATTTCATGTACGTTGTGACATCCCCTAGATTAAAACATAGCTTTACTGGTGACATTGAAGTCACAATTGCCAATTTATTTTTTTACATATCTTGACAGATTGAAGTCTATACCCTAAAGGCCAACATAAGCCAAATACAGCACATTTGGTTGCTATTACTCTTCTTCATGGTGAACTTCCTCTAAAGAATGAAGTGACCAAGCTTATCTGACTCTTTCAGAGCAGTCACTGCTGAGGCACGCAGCTCTCCATCTTGATTGTGAAAGAATAATAGCATATTTATTTATCTTGCTTTGAGATACGTTGAGCAATAAATGTGCAGAGAGGTTCTGATACCCATGTTCCCATGGAAAAAGCCTTCCAAACCAACAATCTGGGACATTTTTAAGACTTCTCTTTTTTCATCTAAGAAAATGAAAACATTACTCTTTCAACAAAGAAAACTAAATATTAGAGTTCATTATTGTGTGCAATGTGTGAGAGGAACCACTCAAAGTCCTGGTAGAGAATGTGGAAGTCTCCAAAGCAGCAAAAACTCTGACGGGCAGAACTTATCACTATTTCCTCCTCTTACTTCGCAAAATCATTGTGATTTGAGAGTAAATTTGAGAGTAAATTTGAGAGTAATACGGAGAGTTTTTATGGTAAAATTCTGCCCAAGTTATATATATCTATCTATATATATATATCTATATATATATCTATATCTATATATATATATATATATATATATATATATATATAGATAGATATAGATATAGATATATATATATATATATAGATAGATAGATGTATATATATATATATAGAGAGAGAGAGATATAGATATATATATATATATATATATATATATATATATATATATATAGAGAGAGAGAGAGAGAGAGAGAGAGAGAGAGATATACAGTAGGGATGGAAAATATTCAGACCCCCTTAAATTTTTAAATTTTTCACTCTTTGAAGGGTTCTGGTCTTCCATTTAAGAATTATGGAGGTCACTGTGCTCTTAGGAACCTTAAGTGCAGCAGAATTTTTGTTATAACCTTGGCCAGATCTGTGCCTTGTCACAATTCTGTCTCTGAGCTCTTCAGGCAGTTCCTTTGACCTCATGATTCTCATTTGCTCTGACATTCACTGTGAGCTGTAAGGTCTTATATAGACAGGCGTTTGGCTTTCCTAATCAAGTCCAATCAGTATAATCAAACACAGCTGGACTCAAATGAAGGTGTAGAACCATTTCAAGGATGATCAGAAGAACTGGACAGCACCTGAGTTAAATATATAAGTGTCACAGCAAAGGGTCTGAATACTTAGGACCATGTGATATTTCAATTTTTCTTTTTTAATAAATCTGCAAAAATGTCAACAATTCTGTGTTTTTTTTTCTGTCAATATGGGGTGCTGCGTGTACATTAATGAGGGAAAAAAATGAACTTAAATGATTTTAGCAAATGGCTGCAATATAACAAAGAGTGGTAGGGGGTCTGAATACATTCCATCCCCACTGTAGATATATAGATATAGATATATATATATATATAGATAGATAGATAGATCTATACAGGCATACCCCACTTTTAAGTGCACAATGGGGTTTATTTACTAAAGCTGCAAAGAAACCAATGAGCTTCTAACCCCAGCTTGTTCAGCTTTGGTAATAAAACCTGGAAGCTCATTGGTTTATCATGCAGAAGTGAGCCTGATTTTGCACTTTCCAGCTTTTGTAAATAAACCCCATTCTGTACTTAAAAGTGGGGTATGCCTGTATAGATATATCTATATATAGATATATCTACATAGATAAATCTATATATAAATATACAGTATCTCACAAAAGTAAGTACACCCTCATATTTTTGTAAATATTTTATTCTATCTTTTCATGTGACAACACTGAAGAAATTACCCTTTCTACAATGTAAAGTAGTGAGTGTACAGCTTGTGTAACAGTGTAAATTTGCTGTCCCCTCAAAATAACTCAACACACAGCCATTAATGTCTAAACCGCTGGCAAAAAAACTGAGTACACCCCCTAAGTGAAAATGTCCAAATTGGGACCAATGTACACTCACTACTTTACATTGTAATAAAGTGTAATTTCTTCAGTGTTGTCACATGAAAAGATAGAAACCACACAGTTCAAACTTCAGTTACAAGATTTTCTACCATTCTAGGAGATAAGCAGGGGCGGGCTGGGCCGGGGGGCAGGGTGAAAATTTCCCCCCAGGCCGGCGCCTACATTATGTTTAAAACGGCCGCTGGCTGTTTGTTTTTTTTTTGTTTTTTTTCACGCTGTGACGGGCAGCCGGGACCCGGTGCAATAATCCCCTTCTCTCTGTGATTACGTCGCACCGTTCTGATCAGTCCCGGCAGCGGCTGTCACTCACAGCCGAGCAGAGTGAAGCCGCCTCCCCCTCCTCCCTGCACAGCACTGTGTAGACAAGGAGGGGGAGGCGGCTTCACTCTGCTCGGCTGTGAGTGACAGCCGCTGCCGGGACTGATCAGAACGGCGTGACGTGAGTCACGCAACCACAGAGAAGGGATTATTGCGCCGGGTCCCGGATCACTGAGCCGACAGATGTCCCTCCACTCTGGTGCTTCTCGCACCTCCCCCCTGCAATGCCACTGCCTTTGGCTCGAGGTACATTATGGGTCCTTAGGTCCTTCTTTACTGTGGGGGGTCCTGCACTGTAGAGGGGGTCCTGCATTGTAGAGGGGGTCTGCACTGTAGAGGGGGTCTGCACTGTAGGGGGTGTCCTGCACTGTAGAGGGGGTCTGCACTGTAGGGGGGGTCCTGAACTGTAGGGGGGTCCTGCACTGTAGGGGGGGGGTCCTGCACTGTAGAGGGGGTCTGCACTGTAGGGGGGGTCCTGCACTGTAGAGGGGGTCTGCACTGTAGGGGGGTTCTTGCACTGTAGAGGGGGTCTGCACTGTAGAGGGGGTCCTGCACTGTAGAGGGGGTCTGCACTGTAGGGGGGGTCCTGCACTGTAGAGGGGGTCTGCACTGTAGGGGGGTCCTGCACTGTAGGGGGGGTCCTGCACTGTAGGGGGGGTCCTGCACTGTAGGGGGGGTCTGCACTGTAGAGGGGGTCTGCACTGTAGAGGGGGTCTGCACTGTAGAGGGGGTCCTGCACTGTAGAGGGGGTCTGCACTGTAGAGGGGGTCCTGCACTGTAGAGGGGGTCCTGCACTGTAGAGGGGGTCCTGCACCGTAGAGGGGGTCTGCACTGTAGGGGGGGGTCCTGCACTGTAGAGGGGGTCTGCACTGTAGGGGGGTCCTGCACTGTAGAAGGGGTCCTGCACGGTAGGGGGGTCCTGCACTGTAGGGGGGTCTGCACTGTAGGAGGGGTCCTGCACTGTAGGGGGGTCTGCACTGTAGGAGGGGTCCTGCACTGTAGGGGGGTCTGCACTGTAGGGGGAGGGGTCTGTACTGTAGGGGAAGATTCGGCACTGTAGGGGGGTCTGTACTGTAGGTGAGGATTCTGTACTGTAGGGGAGTCTGTACTGTAGGGGAGTCTGTACTGTAGGGGGGGTCTGCGCTGTAGGGTGGAGGGGTCTGTACTGTAGGAGGGTGTGCACTGTAGGGGAGGATTCTGTACTGTAGGAGGGTCTGCACTGTAGGGCGGGGTCTGCGCTGTAGGGTGGAGGGGTCTGTACTGTAGGGGGGGGGGGTCTGCGCTATAGGGTGGAGGGGTCTGTACTGTAGGAGGGTCTGCACTGTAGGGGAGGATTCTGTACTGTAGGGGGGTCTACACTGTAGATGGGGGTCTGTATGGTAGGGAGGGGGGTCTGCACTGTAGGGGCTCTGTGTAACATGCAGGGGGTCCAGAGCTGTGAGGGGCTGTGTAATGTAAAGGGGTGCAGAGGTGCAGGGTGCTGTGTAATGTAAAGGGGTCCAGAGGTACTAGGGCTGTGTAATGTAAAGGGGTCCAGAGGTTCAGGGTGCTGTGTAATGTAAAGGGGTCCAGAGGTACAAGGGCTGTGTAATGTAAAGAGGTTAGGAGGTTCAGGGTGCTGTGTAATGTAAAGGGGTCCTTAGGTGCAGGCTGCTGTGTAATGTAAAGGGGTCCAGAGGTGCAGGCTGCTGTGTAATGTAAAGGGGTCCTTAGGTGCAAGGTCCTGTGTAATGTAAAGGGGTCCAGAGGTGCAGGGTGCTGTGTAATGTAAAGGGGTCCCTAGGTGCAAGGTCCTGTGTAATGTAAAGGGGTCCAGAGGTGCAGGCTGCTGTGTAATGTAAAGAGGTCCTTAGGTGCAAGGTCCTGTGTAATGTAAAGGGGTCCAGAGTGCTGTGTAATGTAAAGAGGTCCTTAGGCGCAAGGTCCTGTGCAATGTAAAGGGGTCCAGAGGTGCTGTGTAATGTAAAGAGGTCCTTAGGCGCAAGGTCCTGTGTAATGTAAAGGGGTCCAGAGGTGCAGGGTGCTGTGTAATGTAAAGAGGTCCTTAGGCGCAAGGTCCTGTGTAATGTAAAGGGGTCCAGAGGTGCAGGGTGCTGTGTAATGTAAAGAGGTCCTTAAGCGCAAGGTCCTGTGTAATGTAAAGGGGCCCAGAGGTGCATGGTTCTGTGTAATGTAAAGGGGTCCAGAGGTGCAGGGTGCTGTGTAATGTAAAGGGGTCCAGAGATGCAGGGTGCTGTGTAATTTAAAGGGGTCCAGAGGTGCAGTTGTGGAGAGGGGGGGGTACACAGTAGTGACAAAAAGATATTGAAGGATGCAGAGGTATGCAGGGGACACAGTGGGTGTTTTTACATTTTATGGTGGGGGGGGGGTGCCATATATAGGATCCGCCCCTGGTGCCAAATGCTCTAGGTAGTGGTATGCCCCTGGTGTGAGCACAGCAGACTACAACTCCTACCTCCCAGGAGTCTCAGAGGCAGGCCAGGTGTGTGGCACGTCAGGGGAGGGGACGCCCGGCGTCAAGAACGTCACGCCGCACGTGACCTGCTGGGCTTATGGGGAGCAGTGGCTAGCTGCAGTCTGCAGAGAAGATGAGACCTGCTTCAGGATCATCATCCCCCCCCCCCCCGAAGAGTGGCAAGGACCTGGCTCAGTGTCTCCAGTCCTCACTGAATCAATGCTCCCCAGCCTGAAGTAAGTCATCTGTGATAACCTTCACAAATGGAATAGAATGGGAAAATCTGCTTCAGTTGTAAATTTAATTAATAATGCATAGTCATCATGACAATTTAAAATTTTGGCAGTGGCAGCGTGTGTTTTTTTTTTTCTAGCACCTCCCTCCCCACCAGCGGACTTGACACCCTCCCCCCCCACCAGCGGACTTGACACCCTCCCCCCCACCAGCGGACTTGACACCCTCCCCCCCACCAGCAGACTTGACACCCTCCCCCCACCAGCAGACTTGACACCCTCCCCCCACCAGCAGACTTGACACCCTCCCCCACACCAGCGGACTTGACACCCTCCCCCCACCAGCAGACTTATCTAACATCCTCCCCCCAACCAGCGGACTTATCTAACACCCTCCCCCCCAACCAGCTGACTTATCTAACACCCTCCCCCCCACCAGCAGACTTATCTAACACCCCCCCACCAGCAGACTTATCTAACACCCTCCCCCCACCAGTGGACTTTTCTAACACCCTCCCCCGGTGATGTACAACACGTACGACGGGACTAGAAAAAGGAAGTTCAATACCCAGGAGCCAATAGCTTCCATCTCGTAGTTGAATCTGAGCATGCGTGAGTTTTTGTGCGCCGGAATTGCATACACACGATTGTAATTTCCAATAGAAACTTTTTCCATCCGGGAAATTGAGAACATGCTATCAAATTTTTGCTGGTGGGAATTCGGCCAGCTAAATTCCGATGGAGCATACACACGGTCACATTTTCCGATGAAAAGCTCTCATAGGTCTTTTGCTAGCCGAAATTCCGTTCGTGTGTACACTCAAAGCCCTTGTACACACGGTCGGACATTCCGACGGAAAATGTCCGATCGGACCGTGTTGTCGGATAATCTGACCGTGTGTGGGCTTCATCTGACTTTTTCTGTCGGAATGTCCGACCATGTCCAAAAGTTTGAGAGATGGATATAAACATTTTCCAACAACATGATCCGATTGGACTTTGTCCGATCGTTTGTAGAGAATTCCGATCGGACAAAGTGCCACGCATGCTCAGATCAAATTCCTAGACCAAAGCTATTGGCTACTAGCCTGAACGTAGTCCCGTCGTAACAAAATAATGTCATCACGTTCCGAACGATCGGATTTTCCGACAACTTTGTCCGACCGTGTGTATGCAACACCAGTTTCTGCCAAAATCGGTCGCACAAAAAACGACGGATTTTGTTGTCGGAATGTCCGACCGTGTGTACAAGGGCAAACGGAAATTCTTGTCATTCCCGGGAACAAACATTCTTTCACTGCTGTCTGTGTTCCTTTATACGTTATAGTGTATATATTTCTTTCTATCCCATGGACTACAATTAGAAAGTTTAAAGCGGAGGTCCACCCTAAAGTGGACCTTCCGCTCATTGGAATCCTCCCCCCCTCCGGCGCCACAATTGGCACCTTTCAGGGGGGAGGGGGGTGCAGGTACCTGTACAGTACAGGTATCTGCACCCACTTCCGGGATATCTCTCTGCGGAAAGGGGCGTAGATCTACGCCCCTTTCCGAAAGTCCCCCGCTGCCTGCTGGGAAAACACACAGATCCCAGAGGCAGCGGGTCCATCCTTATTGCGCAGCGCGACTCGCGCATGCGCAGTAGGGAACCGGGAATTGAACCCGAAAGGCTCCACTTCCTGATTCCCATACCCAAGATGGCGGCGGCAGCACCCGAAAGACGATCGAGAGATCGGCTTCGGGTGCCGACATCGCGGGCGTGCTGGGCGGGTAAGTGTCCTTATTTTAAAAGTCAGCAGCTGCTGTATTTGTAGCTGCTGGCTTTTAAAAAAAAAAAAAAACGGCGGAACTCCCGGCGGACTCCCGCTTTAATTCTCCCCAGCGGGGAAGCACACAGCAATAAAAAAAAACTCAAGAGCGGTTCTATTCTTTCCTCAATCTATCCAAAGCTATAAAATTAAAGTGTAGTTCCATTATTTTGTTATGGGTACTGGACTCTGCCCTCCCTTAGTATTTTTGACCTTCTTTGCTTTCAGCGACAGATATGAATTCCATTATAAAAACTTTCATACTGAGTCATGTGGCATCCTTCATAACTTTGTTTTCCAAGTATGACTCATGACATCACAGATGTCCAACTTATGTAACATATTTCAGGAGAGACCGATGACTAAAAAGTGGTGGATTGTACTGGAGAGGCGTTGCGGCTCTTTAAATCAAGTCAAATGTTATGTAAGTTAAATGTAGATTAGATGGAAACCCTAAAGCCTCTAAATGACAGGCTGTTGGCGGTAAATCTGACCGTGTGTACGCTCCATCGGACAACTGTTGTCGGATTTTCCGCAGACAAATGTTGGACCACCTGCCCCACCCCATTAGATTGTAAGCTCTTCTGAGCAGGGCCCTCTTAATCCTCTTGTATTTTATTGTATTATAACTGTATTGTCTCCTTTTTATATTGTAAAGCGCTGCGTAAATTGGCGCTATATAAATCCTGAATAATAATAATAATGGCAGGCATTAAAATTTGCCGCGGAGGTCTGTTTTCGGATTTTCTGAGCGCGTGTACACAAGTCCGTCGGACAAAAGTCCAAAGTACAAACACACATGCTCGGAAGCAAAGAGGAGCCAGAAGCGGTCGGTCTTGTAAACTAGCGTTCGTAATGGAGAATTAACATTCGTGACGCGGCAAATTATGAAATCTTGAAATGCAGCGCACAATTCTCTTCTTCTTTAATGGGATAATAATGAAGCTGCTTTGCTGGTGATACTGATGGAGTTATAGAAAACAAATTTTCAAAGGCTTTTTTTTTTTCTAGTGATATCAAGAATAATATTATTATGCTTTTTTATTTTTTTATTTTTTTTGGGCAAGTTACCAAAACACCATTATCCTGTAGTTTTGAAAATCAAAGATACAACTATGTTGGTGTCCCTTGTTAATTTTACATTGTATTTTTTAAAATGTAACTGCCTACTCCCAAACTGTCATTTGAAGTAAAACACATAGCCAAGTATTATTCTCCACAATTTTTTTTATTGTGCATTAAAAAAATAAAAAAATAAAAATAGACATGATATCTGCCAATAGAATTTAACCAAAAAGTGCATTCTATGCATCCAAAAATATAGAAAATATACCAAATCAAATCATTATTATTCAACCCAAAAAATTATGTCATAGCAATAACTCCAAGGCCAATAATAAATCACACGTTATCTCGATTCCGCAACATGGCTGGTTGATGAACGGCCATTCAGAAACGAACTGAAAAGCACGAAATGAAAAGGACGAATCAACACTCACCAAACTTCTACTAACACGAAATTAGCAGAAGGAGCCCAAAAGGGTGGCGCTAAAGAGCTGGAAAAACCACGTAGTACATCACTACGTTCGTAATTGTTGGCCAACAATTGTGTGGCCGGGTGTATGCAAGACAAGTTTGGGCCAATGCCCTTCAGACAAAATTCTGTGGTTTTGTTGGTCAACAATCCGATCGTGTGTACGGGGCTTATCTGGATGTGTGTATCCTTTGTGATCTGGTCCTGGTGTCCCACCTGTGGCCTTCAGGGCCCATGCAGACACTAAATTTGTGTTTCCCTATTTGTATCCAAGAACATCTACGCTATTACTAATTGTTGGGCTGTTAAAATATTAATATAAACAAAGCTGATAAAACACCTCTGTGTAATCACCAAGACTACCGGAATTAAATCAATAAAATAAAATAAATAAAATATATGTGGAGCTTCCTCAGTGTGCAGTTTATTTCATATCAAAAAATCTATAAATTGCATACAAAAAAAAAAACTAAATAAAAAGCACAAAAATGTATCAGAACAAAAAAAAACTTGATTTGTGAAAAAATACAGTGACTCTGAAATTGAAGATTTATTTTTCAGGATTAATTTATTGATTGCACTTTATTCTTTAACTAATCAAGGGCTTGGGGTTTATGATACATATACTTTTTTTTATGTATATTTGCTTATGGTATGAATTACGTTATGCACAGAAGTGTTATGCTATATAGTATACACTATATTGTCAAAAGTATTGGGACACCACATGAATTTTAATGGCATCCAGGTCTTAGTCCATATTGAGTTGGCCCACCCTTTGAAGCTATAACAGCTTCAACTCTCCTGGGAAGGCTGTCCTCATAGTTTAGGAGTGTGTCTATGGGAATGTTTGACCATTCTTCCAGAAGCTCATCTGTGAGGTCAAGCACTGATGTTTTGGACGAGAAGGCCTGACTCTCAGTCTCCACTCTCATTCATCCCAAATGTGTTCTATCGGGTTGAGGTCAGGACTCTCTGCTGGGCAGTCAAGTTCCTCCACCCCAAACTCGCTCATCCATTTCTCTATGGACCTTGCTTTGTGCACTGGTGTGAAGTTACATTGGAAGCAGAAGGGGCCACCCCCAAACTGTTCCTACAAAGTTGGAAGCATGAAATTGTCCAAAATGTCTTGGTATGCTGACCATTTAAGATTTCCCTTCACTGGAACTAAGGGGCCAAGTCCAAACCCTGAAAAACAACCCCACAACATAATCCCCCCTCCACCAAATGATTTGGGGGAGGGGTGGCCCAATACTTTTGGCAACATAGTGTGAATGAGTGAGTTTGGAGTGGAGGAACTTGACTGGCCTGCACAGAGTCCTGACCTCAACCTGATAGAACACCTTTGGGATGATTACAAATGTATTACATATTCTACATTGTAGAAGTAGAATGGAAAGCATTAAAGAGGAAGTAAACCCTGATGAGTTTACTTCCTCTTTTTTTCCCTACAAAGGTAAAGCATAATGGACTACTATGCATCGCATAGTAGCCCATTATGTGTCACTTACCTGACACAGGAGCCAGCGAAGTCGCCGCTGTCCCCTGTAGTCCGCCGCATCCATCTTGCTGGTGGCGTCTCGCAGCTCCGCCGCTGTCATTCGGCGAAGCCGCGATGACGTCACAACCGCGCATGCGCACAGGAGTCGACAAATGCGGCAGCTCCATTTTTGGAACTGCCGCGTAAAGTGCGCCTGCGCGCCGCTGTCTACGGCGCATGCGCCGTAGACAGCGGTGCCCGTTTTCGGGCAAATATCTCCTAAACCATATAGGTTTAGGAGATTTTGCTTGGACCTACAGGTAAGCCTTAATCTAGGCTTACCTGTAGGTCAAAGTGGTTTGTAAGGGTTTACAACCACTTTAATGCCCAATATAACAGAGGCAGAAAGTGTAAATATGTGCTGTACAACAGAGCCCCTAGGAAACATATTACCATTGTAAAAGCGATACATTCCAAATATTGTTACATATTTTACACAGTTCTCCCTGTGCCTGTGTGGGTTTCCTCCTTGTACTCCGGTTTCCTCCCACACTCCAAAGAAATGCTGGTAGGTTAATTGGCTCCTGTCTAAATTGGCCCTAGTGTGTGTATGTATGGATGTAAATTAGGGACTTTAGATTATAAGCTCTTTGAGGGCAGGGACTGTACAATATGCACTCACCGGCCACTTTATCCTGTGCAATTGCTTGGTAACACAAATGGCTAATCAGCCAATCACAAGGCAGTAACTCAATGCATTTAGGCATCTAAACCTGGTGAAGACGACTTGCTGAAGTTCAAACTGAGCATCAGAATGGGGAAGAAAAGGGATTTACCTGACTTTGAACGTGGCATGGTTGTTGGTGCCGGACAGGCTGGTCTGAGTATTTCAAAAAACTGCTGATCTAGTGGGATTTTCATGCACAACCATCTCTCGAGTGTACAGAGAATGGTCCGAAAAAGAGAAAATATCCAGTGTGTGGCGGTTGTGTGAACAAAAATGCCTTGTTGATTTCAGAGGAGAATGGGCAGACTGGTTCCAGATGATAGCAAGGCAACAGTAACTCAAATAAACACTCGTTACAACCAAGGTTTGCTGAATACCATTTCAGCATGCACAACACATCAAACCTTGAAGCAGATGGGCTACAGCAGCAGAAGACCACACCGGGTGCCATTCCTGTCAGCTAAAAACAGGAAACTGAGGCTACAATTTGCACAGGATCACCAAAATTGAAAAATAGAAGATTGGAAAAAGATTGCCTGGCCTGAGGAGTCTTGATTTCAGCTACGGCATTCAGATGGTCGGGTCAGAATTTGGTGTAAACAACATGAAATCATGGATCCACCCTGCCTTGTATCAACGAGTTCAGGCTGGTGATGAAATGGTGTGGAGGATATTTTCCTGGCACACTTTGGGACCCTTAGTACCAATTGAGCATCGTTTAAACACCACCTCCTACCTGAGTATTGTTGCTGACCATGTCCATCCCATTATGACTACAGTGTCCCCATCTTCTGATGGCTCCTTCCAGCAGGATAATGCACCATGTCACAAAGATCCAATCATCTCACCACTGGTTTCTTGAACAGAACAATAAGGTCCCTGTACTACAATGGCCTCCACAGTCACCGGATCTCAATCCAATAGAGCACCTTTGGGATGTGGAGGAACGTGAGATTCGCATCATGGATCTGCAGCCGACAAATCTGCAGCAACTATATGATGCCCTCATGTCACTATGGACCAAAATCTCTGATGAATGTTTCCAACACCTTGTTGAATCTATGCCAGGAAGAATTAAGGCAGTTTTGAAGGCAAAGGGGAGTCCAAGCCGGTACTAGTAAGATGTAACTAGTAAAGTGGGCGGTAAGTGTATATGTAAAGTGCTGCATAAATTGATGGTGCTATATAAGTACCTGTAATAAAAAATAAAATAATGTACATCATAGAAATATAACATAAAGCATTAATATCAAATGCAAAAGAAGCATAAAGTGTATATACAGTGCCTTGGGAAAGTATTCGGCCCCCTTGAACTTTTCAACCTTTTGCCACATTTCAGGCTTCAAACATAAAGATATAAAATTTTTATTTTTTGTGAAGAATCACCAACAAGTGGGACACAATTGTGAAGTGGAACGAAATCTATTGGATTTTTGAAACTTTTTTAACTAATAAAAAAATGAAAAGTGGGGCGTGCAAAATTATTCGGCCCCCTTGCGTTAATACTTTGTAGAGCCACCTTTTGCTGCGATTACAGCTGCAAGTCGCTTGGGGTGTCTCTATCAGTTTTGCACATCAAGAGACTGAAATTCTTGCCCATTCTTCCTTGCAAAACAGCTCGAGCTCAGTGAGGTTGGATGGAGAGCGTTTGTGAACAGCAGTTTTCAGCTCTTTCCACAGATTCTCGATTGGATTCAGGTCTGGACTTTGACTTGGCCATTCTAACACCTGGATACGTTTATTTGTGAACCATTCCTTTGTAGATTTTGCTGTATGTTTGGGATCATTGTCTTGTTGGAAGATAAATCTCTGTCCCAGTTTCAGGTCTTTTGCAGACTCCAACAGGTTTTCATCCAGAATGGTCCTGTATTTGGCTGCATCCATCTTCCCCTCAATTTTAACCATCTTCCCTGTCCCTGCTGAAGAAAAGCAGGCCCAAACCATGATGCTGCCACCACCATGTTTGACAGTGGGGATGGTGTGTTGAGGGTGATGAGCTGTGTTGCTTTTACGCCAAACATACCGTTTTGCATTGTGGGCAAAAAGTTTGATTTTGGTTTCATCTGACCAGAGCACCTTCTTCCACATGTTTGGTGTGTCTCCCAGGTGGCTTGTGGCAAACTTTAGACGAGACTTTTTATGGATATCTTTGAGAAATGGCTTTCTTCTTGCCACTCTTCCATAAAGGCCAGATTTGTGCAGTGTACGACTGATTGTTGTCCTATGGACAGACTCTCCCACCTCAGCTGTAGTTCTCTGCAGTTCATCCAGAGTGATTATGGGCATCTTGGTTGCATCTCTGATCAGTCTTCTCCTTGTCTGAGCTGAAAGTTTAGAGGGACGGCCAGGTCTTGGTAGATTTGCAGTGGTCTGATACTCCTTCCATTTCAAAATGATCGCTTGCACAGTGCTCCTTGGGATGTTTAAAGCTTGGGAAATCTTTTTGTATCCAAATCCGGCTTTAAACTTCTCCACAACAGTATTACGTACCTGCCTGGTGTGTTCCTTGGTCTTCATGATGCTCTCTGCGCTTTCAACAGAACCCTGAGACTATCACAGAGCAGGTGCATTTATACAGAGACTTGATTACACACAGGTGGATTCTATTTATCACCATCAGTCATTTAGGACAACATTGGATCATTCAGAGATCCTCGCTGAACTTCTGGAGTGAGTTTGCTGCACTGAAAGTAAAGGGGCCGAATAATTTTGCACGCACCACTTTTCAGTTTTTTATTTGCTAAAAAAGTTTAAAATATCCAATAGATTTCGTTCCACTTCACAATTGTGTCCCACTTGTTGGTGATTCTTCACAAAAAATTAAAATTTTTATATCTTTATGTTTGAAGCCTGAAATGTGGCAAAAGGTTGAAAAGTTCAAGGGGGCCGAATACTTTCGCAAGGCACTGTATGTGTGGTTCAATAGAGGCACCTACAGGAAATGCTTGAGAACATATGCAAAATCTAAGATATCTCAATTCCTGGACACCATTACCTGCATTAAACGATAGTTGTAACAGGTTAGCATGGCTTCACATGGCCATTTCTCTGTCTCCTCGTGCACTTGCAGGCAGGTGTTGGGCTGCAGTATAGCCATTAACCTGAAGGTGGCAATGTGCAGCTTCTGTGGGCTGGCAGGGGGCCATTGATAACCAATTTGTCCCCTGATTTGGGCTCCAGGCAGCCATCTTGGGAAGGACAGTATAACTTATTAGATGCCAAACCTCATGAACTTTGCTTGTAAATCTTGACACAAAAGTTCTTAAATACGAGTTTTAGTGTAATTCAGTGTGCCCGTAATATGGGATTAAGAAAGGGACAGAGTCCCCAATGGCTGGGGAGAGAGTAGGAGCAGAATTAGGGAGAGATACCTGTTGAGGATCCCTCTAAGGCAGTGGTTCTCAACCTGGGGGTTGGGACCTCCTCGGGGGTCAAATGATGATATGCCAGGAGTCACCGAATCCTGGGCTGTTCCTGATGCCTGCATCGCTCTCCCAGCCTTTTTGCGGCCACCCAGCAGGGCTGTCCCTGGAGCCTGTGGCTGCCCAGCTGGGCTGTTCCTGGAGCCTGTGGCCGCCCACTCAGCCTCTTCGCAGCCGTCCATTCGGTTCACGGCATGACTGGGGGGCATAGACTAGAGGTCAGCTGACTGTTGAGGAATGTGAAGTGGGAGGGGCTGGAGGAGACCCTATCTCCTGATTTCGGCATAGGTGTCACTGCTACAAGACACCACAAAGTCGGAGACACAGTGAAGCCAGAGACACAGTGAGTTACACCATCAAGTTGCCATCAAAAGTCTTCAGTACAGTTCTTAGATCAGCAGATGACCTTGATCACAAGCACCTACGTTGGCTGAACAGAACTCCCCCCAGTATTGCCACTCATCCCAACTCCCTGGCAGCACTGGCACTCATCCCCCTTGCCAAGGAGAAAGAGAATGAATAAGAATAGCGAAAACATGAAAAGGAGAGGAAAAGAGGGGGAGGAACAAAGAAAACAGGAGAGTAAGAATAAGAGAAAGAACAAGAAAGATGGCTAGAGAGAGAGATGGGGGGGACAAGAAATTAGGATAAAGAGAGAGATAAAAGGGAAAGAAAGGACAACAAAGAGAAAGAGTGATATATCCTACAATGTACCATAAGGGGTTTTAATACTGTACAAGTGGAAGGGAGTGCTAAATGTCCATGGATTAGGGGTGCAAATTACTTGTCTTGCCTTGAGTGCTGACCCCCCACGCTACGAAAATAATTTTACTCTTGGGGAAATTTTAGCAAGGGGTCAAAGCACTAGAGGGGTTGAGAACCATTGCTCTAAGGGAAGAGTGCTCCTCCGGCATCCTGTCATCTGTAAGTTTGTATTATAACACTACTGGAAAACCTCCTTACTGATAAACATGACTTTCTCAGCCTGAAGGACTGTACGGTCTGCATCTGCAGCATATGTGGTACCATTGCTATAACTGCCTTGTTTGTGGCTATTTAATTCCTCCAATATAAACAATGTTAGATTTATATTTAATATTTTATATTTAATAAAATTGTCACTTGTGATGATAGATAGATAGATAGATAGATAGATAGATAGATAGATAGATAGATAGATAGATAGATAGATAGATAGATCATATTGGCATTTATTTTAATATTATTTAATATTAATTAGATATAGATGTCACTTATGATCTAAATACAATCTCTGAGGTTCTTCAGAGACTGGATCTATATTGTGTACAATTCTGTAGTTGCATTCAACATTCTAACACTTTGGAAGTCAAGAGTCTCCAATCTTGTATAGCGTATGTAATAGGCTGTGGTCTAAGCGCTCCTTATCTCCACAACACAGGTTTTCTGGAATTATAGAGGTGTTGACATATTTGTTTGAGTCTCCAAGGGCCCTACAGCCACTATCAGATGGGTTCCCATAATAAACAAAGAGTAGGCTACATTATCCATAGTGTATGCTCATGCCGTGTGCAATATATCAAGCCGTTGCCTGCTATCCTGAGACTTCTCTGGTCCAGCATGAAACCTGAGGATCAGCAGAGTTTCCAAAGACATAAAAACGCCATTAAAGCTTGATAACACTTACTATTAGCGTATATATTAATGGATAGTGTGATGTATTGTGAGTCTCACCTTATACGACCACCACAACTCTTTCCAAGGTCTTCTTGGCTCTGAATGGAACATTACAATTTCCTGAGTCTTCAATTATAGTTTTAAAGTACGTCTACTTTCACAAGTTCAAAATGGTGTACAGGGTTGTGTTAAAACCTATCTCCGGACAAGTCAACATTTTTACCTTAAAGGCTTTTTCACCCTTGTGTAGCCCCCCCCCCCCTCTTTTTTTTTGTACAGTGGTAAAGTTACTAAATAACTTTTACCTGGTTCCATGGCTCTCCCGAACCTCCTGGGAATACCTAATGGCTTTGGATGGAGAATGGCAGCAGTTTCAGGAACATCCATTCTTCAATCTACCCTACACAGAATGAGCCCAGAAGCACTCAAATCGAATCACTTCTGGGTTCCGAGCTGTCAGAACCTAGCTGCTGTAGCCAGGTAAACGGGGGATTGGGGACTGTGTGTTCTCAATCCTGGGCAAGGTGCAGGGGATACATTGGGGGGGGGGGGGGGGGGGTGATTACTAAAACTGGTGCACACAGAATCTGATGCAACTGTACAAAGTATTATAAGAAAAACACTGTGGTGGTAAACAACAAATAACAGGAGCTGCAACTCAAAAGTGAAATATACACCAAACCAAAAAATTAAGAAAAAGAGCTGCGCTAATAGTGAGGGAAAAAAAAATGTATATATATATATATATATATATATATATATATATATACACACACAATATGATGAGCAGGCAATAAACAGTCAAATGAACATATAGGATAGTGATTACAGCATAACCTGCAAGAAAAACCAATATAAATGGATGTAGTCTAGAGGAAACACACACATATCACTTCTTGAATAAGCAAAAAAAGAATCCAATATAGCAAATAGATAGGTGATAAAAATAATCAGTGAAAAAATATAACATGTGAGATTTAAATAAAAAATAAAAAATAATAATTTAATGCATATAAAGTCTCTTCCATGAAACGCCCCAACAGGGAATAAGGGTTAAGAACACCTTGTAGGGATCTTCTATACTTAAGGACACTGTGAATCCACCACCACATAGATTGAAGGCTTACCAGCTGGACAAGCTGTGGAAGCTTGTGGCCAATACCCGACCTGGGCCTTTAAGTCCTCCCGACACCTCCAGTGGCTGATCATGCCAAGCGTTCCTAAAGGCTTAGTGGAAATCAGCACTCAAACGAGCAGCCACGAGTGTAACATCAATGAGTAGGTTTAAGCCTGTAAGGCTGTGCGGGGCTCCAGGTGGGTCCGCTCTTCTACAAGGACCCGGTGTAAGAACTCTCTATATTTTTTCTCACTATTAGCGCATCTGTACAAAGGCTTTATTATTAAAGTGGTTGTAAACCTAGTTACACCACTTGTACCTAAAGGTAAGCCTATAATAAGGCTCACCTTTAGGTACTGTAAATATCTCCTAAACCTGCACAGTTTAGGAGATATTTACCATATACACTTGCGCCACTGTCATCGGCCCTCCGTACGCTTTCTTCACTAGCAAGTGCTGTGACTGATGGCTCAAGTGACGTCACGCAACTCCGGCCAGTCACAGAGCCGGAGTCTGTGGCCCCCGGAAGGAAGAGGGGTGAAGATGGATACAGCCACCAGCAGAGACATCGTGGGCTTCGTTTGCAGGTCAGTGCCACATAATGGGCTAGTATGCAATGCATACTGGCCCATTATGCTTTTACTTTGCAGGGGAAAGCAGGGGAAAAAAGAGGAAGTAAAACTCATTCTAGGGCCATCTTTCATGAAAAACTCTAAACTAGGGATGAGCCGAACACTCCCCGGTTCGGTTCGCACCAGAACCTTCGAACGGACTTTAGAACCCTATTAAAGTCTATGGGACCCGAACGTTCGAAATCAAAAGTGCTCATTTTAAAGGCTAATATGCAAGATATGCAACATACAACACCAGCAATAAGGGGTATCTTCAGGTGTATACTGTGCAGGAGGCTGTATTAGAGAACACCAGCAATAAAGGGTAGATACAGGTGTATATTGTGCTGGAGGCACACAACCCCCACTAACTCCTGCAGATGCCTTAATTAGAGAAAAACAGCAATAAAGGGTAGATACGGGTGTATACTGTGCTGGAGGCACACAACACCACTTTAACTTTAAGATGCCTGAGAAAAGAACACACTGTCCCTGCCTATCTAGCTCTTTCCCTGCACGCCGGAACACACTACACAAGGCCACCATGCTGGCAGCCTTACATAGTGTGGGGTGTGTACTAAACCCCCTGAGCTATATGCCTGTGGCCAATTATGGCTCTCCTCGCTGCCGGCGCTGTGATTGGCCAAGCATGCGGGATCACAGTGCATGCTTGGCCAATCATGAGCCAGCAATGCACTGCAGTGCCACACGAATTTTGTGCGAAAGGTCCACAAAGTTCTGAATTTGCCGAACAGATGAACGGCCGATGTTCGAGTCGAACATGCGTTCGAGTCGAACACCGAGCTCATCCCTACTCTAAACTGATGAGCTGTAAAAGTTTTCAAAGCAACACCTATTAATAATTTTGGATAATGTAATTGTTTTGCCCTTTCACGGATATTTTTAAGGGTTTTTAAGGGTTGACATATTTGTTACCTATTATTTCACCCAACTTACTTTGCAACAAGCCCCAGTTCTAGGGTGTGTCTACATCCCACCGGTAGACATGTGCACCCCGAAATATTTAGTTTCGGATATTCGTTTTCGTCCGAAAAATACATTTATTTAGTTACTCCCGAAATTCTTTTTTATTTATTTTGTTTTTCGTTAAAAATTGTATTAGTCCAAAAATCCAAATTAACCACTTGGGTACCGCGCTATTGCCGAATGACGGCATTAGCGCGGACCTAGATTTCCGGGACTACGTCTATTGACGTCGTCCCGGTTACGAGCGGCCTGCGCGCCCCCTGAGGGGCGCGCGCGGCGCGCTCTGTGATCGGCGAGTCTATGAGACTCGCCTGATCACCGATCCGTGCAAGGGGTCGATCCCGACCCCTTATCACGTGATCAGCTGTCAGCCAATGACAGCTGATCATGTGATAGAACGGAGCCGGTAATCGGCTATTATTCCTCCTCGCGCTGACAGCGCGAGGAGAAAAAAAAAAAGCCGATCACCGGCGGCCGTGATCGGGACATCAGTCCCGATCACGGCCAGCAATGCAAGGCACCACATGCCACCTGCCAGTGCCCACCTGCCTCCCGCAGTGCCATCCTGAAGTATAACTAAAAGTAAAAGTAAGTGCCCCCCGTCTGTGCCCATAGTGCCACCCACAGTGCCACCCACAGTGCCACCCACAGTGCCACCCCACAGTGCCACCCACAGTGCCACCCCACAGTGCCACCCAATCTGCCTCAAAGGTGCTGCACCCCAGTGCCGCCCATCAGTGCCCAGCAGTGCCGCCCATCAGTGCCCAGCAGTGCCACCTATCAGAGCCACCTATCAGTGCCACCTATCAGTGCCCATCAGTCCCATCTATCTGTGGTACCTATCAGTGCCCATCCGTGCCACCCATCCGTGCCACTTATCCGTGCCACCCATCCGTGCCATCTTATCTGTGCCCATCTTTGCCCATCAGTGCCGCCTTATCTGTGCCCATCGGTGCCGCCTTATCTGTGCCTATTAGTGCCGCCTTAACTATGCCTATCAGTGCCCACCAGTGCAGCCTATCAGTGCCCACCAATGCAGCCTATCAGTGCCCACCAATGCAGCCCATCAGTGCCCACCAATGCAGCCTATCAGTGCCGCCTTATCAGCGCACTTCAATGAAGGAGAAAAATGACCCGTTTGCAAAATTTTATAACAAACTATTAAAACATGATTTTTTTTTTATTTTTTTTTTGCATCTTTTTTTGTTTGTTTAGCAAAAAATAAAACTCCGAGCTGTAACTAAATACCACCAAAAGAAAGCTCTATTTGTGGGAAAAAAATGATAAAAATTTCATTTGGGTACAGTGTTGTATGCCCGCGCAATTGTCATTCAAAGTGCATCAGCGCTGAAAGCTGAAAATTGGTCTGGGACTGAGGGGGGTTTAAGTGCCCAGTAAGCAAGTGGTTAATTAACCACTTGCCGCCCGCCCTATAGGCAATTGACGGCAGCAAAGTGGTTTCATAATCCTGACCGGACGTCACATGACGTGATCAGGATTATGAGCCGCTGCGCGCCCCCGGGGGCGCGCATCGCGGCGATCGTTGTTGCGGGGTGTCAGTCTGACACCCGGCAACTACGATCTCGGTAAAGAGTCTCCGAAGGAGACTCTTTACCATGTGATCAGCCGTGTCCAATCACGGCTGATCACAGTGTAAATGGGAAGAGCCGGTGATCGGCTTTCCCTCACTCGCGTCTGTCAGGCTGCTCCTCTGACAGGGGGGGTCTGTGCTGATCGATTATCAGCACAGCCCCCCCGAGGATGCCCACACTGGACCACCAGGGACGCCACCAGACCACCAGGGAAAAGGTAATAAAGGTCATAATCCTCCCTAGACCACCAGGGATGCCAGTCAGCACAATGGGTGCCACTCAGTGCCCATAATGGATGCCAATCAGTGCCCACAATGGGCATCACTGATTGGCATGCATTATTGTTTGGCACTGATTGGCATCCATTACTATAGTATAACACCGATGCCACCTATGAGTGCCCACCTGTGCCGCCTATGAGTGCCCACCTGTGCCGCCTGAGTGCCCACCTGTGCCGCCTATGAGTGCCCACCTGTGCCGCCTATGAGTGCCCACCTGTGCCGCCTATGAGTGCCCACCTGTGCCGCCTATGAGTGCCCACCTGTGCCGCCTATCCATGCCCACCTGTGCCGCCTATCCATGCCCACCTGTGCCCATCCGTGCCACCCATTCGTGCCGCCCATCCGTGCCAGCTATCAGTGCCAATTTGTGCCACCTATCAGTGTCCGTCCGTGTCGCCCATCCATGTCGCCCATCCGTGTCGCCCATCAGTGCCGCCTATCAGTGCCACTTCATTGGTGCCACATTGGTGCCCATCAGTGCCGCCTTATCAGTGCCCATCAGTGTAGCCCCATCAGTGCCCATCAGTGAAGGAGAAAACGTACTTATTTACAAAGTTTTGAAACTGAAACAAAAAAAACATTTTTTTTTTTCAAAATTTTCGGTATTTTTTTATTTGTAGCGCAAAAAATAAAAACCGTAGAGGTGATCAAATACCACCAAAAGAAAGCTCTATTTGTGGGAAAAAAATGATAAAAATTTAATTTGGGTACAGTGTAGCATGACCGCGCAATTGTCATTCAAAGTGCGACAGCGCTGAAAGCTCAAAATTGGTCTGGGCAGGAAGGTGTTTAAGTGCCCTTTATTGAAGTGGTTAAGGTCGAATCTGTCATTGAAGGCTTATGGTGTCTGTCGAATGTTCAAAGAAGATTCAACGGGGGAGCAGCTAAACTGTATGAGTCCGTATAGTTTAGCTGCTCCGTCGAATCTTCTTAGAACTTTTGACAGACACCCAAAGCCAAAGATTCGATGTTTGTATGTTTTTCGCTGCTTTGTCAAATCTTTGCCGTTCATGTTGAATGTATATAGTTCAAAACAGAAAATGGACTGATGATAGTTATCACTGATCAGACAGGTAACAAGATAGGGTATATAGAATCTCAATCTATAATATAGAATCTATAATAATAAATCCCCCCCCCCCCCCCCCCCCCAACAACACAGGCAGCCTCTGAGGCTATCACAACACTAGAAACACCAGTATCACCATCAGGTTCACAACACTAACACAATAGCAGCAGATTATTATGAAAAAAGTTAAGTTGAACTGTAGCTTGCTTCACTATTGTTCTGCTGCTGTGCTTATGCTTAATAGCTAAATAAATTAGGTTTTCTGACAAACGGACCAGATAAGATTGACTTTCTTCTGAAATGATTCAGAGAGTGTGTCTCTCTCTGCTAGCAATCCTAAGTGAAAGTAAGTTGGCTGTACATGTGTACTTTTTTCTAGCTACTTTACTGCTCCTCCCCTTTGGTTACAATCAGCCAATAACATTCATCATCATCATTATTTTTATTTTACTTCCCCCACCCAATTCCAGCAGCGATCTTTTCTCTCGATGTCGAATCTTTTCTCTCTATGTCGAATCTTTTCTCTCTATGTCGAATCTTTTCTCTCTATGTCGAATCTTTTCTCTCTATGTCGAATCTTTTCTCTCTATGTAGAATAATCCTGGACTAATAGAGTTAAGGTTAGGCACATTCGACCACAGGTTCGATAGACACAGATTGTTATTGTCAGCATCATGTCGAATCTCCTATCTATATCGAACTGTTGTCAAAATGAAAATAAAGCATTTGTTTATGTCGGATCTTTCATTTTTCGGATTCTGCACTTTCGTTATCGTTTGTTAAAACGATAACGAAAATACCTGAAATTTGGACGAAAACGAATGCACATGTCTACCCACCGGCAGATCTTCAGTGCAAGGGTTATGCAAAAAGGATTAGCACTCTATGAAAGTGCAATTCTAGTGTGTGCTTAAAAATATTGGCATCACTAAACCCAAAGAGCCTGCAAGCATGCTATCACAAATTGCTAGTTTCCTAAAATACTTGGGGCAGCCCTGGGCACCTAAATGGAAATGCGGCTCATAGGATAAAACTAAAAGCAGGTGTTTTGTCTTCTCCTTGTTCTTCTTTCTCTTTGTTGTCTTCCATCTATGAAGTCTTCTATCCCTTTTCTGCTTTTCTTAGATAGAAGTCATCAGCTATTTGTCTCTTTGCTGACAGAGGCCCCGGGTCAATAAAATAGGGATCTCAGAAGGATAAACTTCAACCCCACTGCTTCCACCATGCTGCATATGCTTCGCTAAGTCATGTAGAGACATAAGATGACACTGGGTAAAGGATTTCACTGGTATTAATGGGAATGCATATTGATTTTGTACATATTTTTTATTTTTTTATTTATCATGTTCAAAGCTAAAAAATTAACTAGCCAATAATTGGACAATGAATGAGACCCAACATATTTATGAGGTTATCTTTCTCCTCCTGTCAGCCTGTTTTTTATTGTTTTTTTTTGTAAGTACGTGTGCAGATCAGCATCTCTTACAACTTTGTGGAAGGCTCTAGATTAATTTACATAATCCCCCTTAGCTAATATAATGGAGATTCTGCTATACAGTCACATGTCTATCTGTGGCAAGGTAAAACTATTGGGCCATCATAGAAACTACCCCTGCATTCTTTCCCACAATTTCACTTTATAAAAAACATAGAACAACTGGTTGGTAAAGAAGTTCATCCTGTCATTCTTCCTTCTGTGAAGTCACATCTTGTAATCCCATGAACATGAAACTCTGAAGGAAAGAGAGGGGGTGGTGGGCCCAAGTGGCTTACATAACATGCCCCAGCAAATTGGGTATGTGGCTAAAATATTAGGTATTTATTTAGTATTAGGGGTGTGGTTTGATAGTGGCAGGCCAGCAATGAATTCGTAATAGGCTCCTCAAAAGAAAGTGTTGACTAGATATCACACTCACAAGATGACACCATAAAAACAAACTGTGGAAATATATGCACAAGTGTGTAAATGTAAAACAATCAGAAATAGTGATAATGTGTGGGCAACAAACAGACAATGATGGCAACACATGGGCAAAAAATGGGCAATTGTGACAATTAAAGGGCAAAAAGCTGGCAATTGTGACAATATATGAGCAGAAATCGATCATGTGTGACAATATGTGAGCAGAAAGGGGTATTTGTGGCAATAAACGGGTAATTAGGAAAATTCACGAGCAACAAATTGGTAGTTGTAATGTGAGCAGAAAATTGGCATGTGTGACAATATCTAAGCAGAAAGCAGTCATTCAGACATTAGCAATAAATTGGCAATAGTGACAATTCATGGGCAACAAATTGGTAATTGTGATAATATGAGAGCAGAAAAATGGGTGTGTGAGAAAATATGTAGGCAGCAAATGGGCAATCATGGCAATTCATAGGCAAAAAATAAGCAATTCACGGGCAACAGATTGATAACGGTAATGATATGTGAGCAACAAATGGGCATTTGTGACAATACAGTATAGTGGCAAGAAATGGACAGTTGTGACAATATATGAACTGCAAAGAGGGAGTTGAGACAATACCTAGATAACAAACTGACAATTGTTAAAATACTTTGACAGTAAGCTGCCAATGATGACAAAACATATGCTAAATATACAAAGAAAATAACTGGAGCCAAGTTTGTCTCCCGCCTCCTCTTACCTTTATTCCAGGTCTCCAGCTGTAAGCAAGGGCCCCTGTTTCCTGGCCACACCCAGCCTCTTTGTGGTATAAGGGAGGAGCTGAAAAAGTAAGGAGTACACTCTTGCCTTCGCCAACTTCTCTCCTCCCCTGCAGAGCCAATCCACTGCTCTGGCTGCTGTGTGATTGGTGCAGTCAGTAATCCTATTAGCTGCGGTTTATAGGCCAGTCCCAAATAATTTTCAGCTACATATCGTATATCATGTCTTATAAAATATGGAGTAACATTACTTAGAACTTCTCTTGCTCTCTGCTTCTTTCAGTTTAGCGATCGGTTCTACAGTCCACACATGGGTTAAGTCATTCCTCACACCGCCATGGAACTTGGCCTACCAGACGTCTGCCGGTGCGGTGATGAAACCTTTCCATGATGAATAAACCGTGGTTAGATCGCTCTGATTGTGTCTGAGTATGAAAACACAGCAGTCCCCCTTCAGCAAACTCCAAAACCTGTAAAACAACAGATGCCACGGCGGTGACGACTGAATGGATTACCATTACAACCACAGGAGGAAATACCTGTACAATAAAATGTTTCGCTAACGACGCACACTCCTCTGATGGCTCTAACAGGTGTTTGGGGATAAATGTAACATTTGTAACAATGTGACAGAAAAGGAATAGGAGAATGTTATCTGTAACATGGTCCTAAACATGATAGACTGAGCGTTTAACATGATGGAATAATCCCACCCAATACTGGAAGAGGAACCAACTAATGTAGAATAATTCCACTCCTTGGTTTCTGTATATTGTCTAACTATCCATCCAATATCTATCTACCTACCTACCTACCTATCTATCTATCTATCTCCCCATCCATCAATATATCTACCTATTTATCTTTGTCTACGTATATTATTTAGAAATCAAATTCACCTGAAAATTTGCAAGGTAAATAGTGTATAGATGCACTCAAAATGATCAATGCATAAGATCTCTCATGACCATATGTGTACTAAGACAAAAGCCGCGTACACACGTAGCCGTCTGTCCGACGTACTTAGTCTGGCGGACTTGCCGCCAGACTGTCCGTCGGACTTTCCGAACGGGCTACTTGCCCACACACGGCACTTTTTCAGCGGACTAATACGGCGTACTAAGTCCGCCGTACTATCTGCCCTACTTTTGAAATGAACGGACTCGCCCACACACGCGGAGGAAAGTCCGCTCATTTCGAGTGCGTCTCCAGGTAGGCGGGGCCCGTGAAGGAGACGCCGCTGGCCCCGCCACCTGGTATGGACTTAAAGGGGAACCCCAACGCCGAAAAAAATCAGCGTGGGAGTCCCCCCAAAGTCCACAACAGACCCTTGTCCGAGCACGCTACCTGGCCGGCCAGGAAAGGAGGGGCGAGCGAGCGCCCCCCCCCTCCTGAGCCGTACCAGGCCGCGTGCCCTCAACATGGGGGGTGCCTTAGGGAAGGGGGGGCCGCAGGGCCCCCCCACCCCAAAGCACCTTGTCCCCATGTTGATGAGGACAGGGGCCTCTTCCCGACAACCCTGGCCGTTGGTTGTCGGGGTCTGCGGGCGGGGGGCTTATCGGAATCCGGGAGCCCCCTTTAATAAGGGGGCTCCGGATACCGGCCCCCCACCATATGTGAATGAGTATGGGGTACAATGTACCCCTACCCATTCACCTGTAAAATAAAGTTAAAAAAAAACACAACACACAAGATAAAATAGTTTATTGCACAGCTCCGGGGGTCTTCCGTCTTCGGGGGTCTTCTCGCCAGACTCCTCCGCTATCTTCTTGTAGCTCTTTTACATTTTTTCATTGTGAGCGGAGGACTCGGCGAGGCAACATCTGAAGAAGAAGAAGAGAAGAACGGAAGGCGGCTGCGGCGATAGAAGAGCGGGCCACCGCCTGTAAAAGAGCTAGAAGAAGGCACGGTGGCCCGGCAGAAGAACCGAAGAGGGGCACAAGACCCCCGAAGTCGGAAGAAGAGGCCGCGGCGACGAAGAAGAATGCCGGGCTCCTCCGCTAGTAAAAGAGCTACAAGAAGATAGCGGAGGAGTCCGGCGAGAAGACCCCCGAAGACGGAAGACCCCGGAGCTTTGCAATAAACTATTTTATCTTGTGTGTTGTGTTTTTTTTGTACTTTATTTTACAGGTGAATGGGTAGGGGTACATTGTACCCCATACTCATTCACATAGGGTGGGGGGCCGGTATCCGGGGCCCCTTATTAAAGGGGGCTCCCGGATTCCGATAAGCCCCCCGCCCGCAGACCCCGACAACCAACGGCCAGGGTTGTCGGGAAGAGGCCCTTGTCCTCATCAACATGGGGACAAGTTGCTTCGGGGTGGGGGGGGCACGCGGCCCCTCCTTCCCTAAGGCACCCCCCATGTTGAGGGCACGCGGCCTGGTACGGCTCAGGAGGGGGGGGGGCGCTCGCTCGCCCCTCCTTTCCTGGCCGGCCGGGTAGCGTGCTCGGACAAGGGTCTGTTGTGGACTTTGGGGGGACCCCCACGCCGATTTTTTTCGGCGTTGGGGTTCCCCTTTAAGTCCATACCAGGTGGCGGGGCCAGCGGCGTCTCCTTCGCGGGCCCCACCTACCTGCAGACCCGCTCGAAATGAGCGGACTTTTCTCTGGGCGGGAAAAGTCCGTTCATTTCAAAAGTACGGCGGACTGGCGCACACACGGCCGGATTGTCCGCCGAAATGCGAGTCCGGCGGGAAGATTGGAGTGCAACACTGCCTTCTAAGTCCGCCGTACTTTCGGGTCAAAAAAGTATGCCGGAGGCTACACACGGGGGGATTTTTCCCCCCGCTTGTTTGATCGTGTGTACGCGGCATAAGAAAAAACACCCGGTGATGAATAATAACAGTGAAAAACAAAAAACAAAAAAAAGTCCAAATAAACACAGTAGTGTAAAGCCTCGTACACATGATCGGATTTTCCGCAAACAAAACCTCTGACTTTTGTCCGAAGGCATGTGCCTGGATTTTGTCTTGCGTACAAACGTCAAGGGATTTCCGGCCAACAAACATGAACATAGTGATGTATGACGTGGTTTTTCAGATCGTTAGCGCCATCCTTTGGCATCCCTCTGCTAATTTTGTGTTAGTAGAAGTTTGGTGAGTGTTGATTCGTGCTTTTCATTTCACGCTTTTCATTTAGCTCTTTTCAGTTCGCACTTTTCAATTTGTGCGTTTCAGTTTGCGCTTTTCATTTTGTGCTTTTCTGTTCATTTCTGAGCGGCCGTTCATCAACCAGCCATGTTGCGGAATCTGAGGCGATAACGTGTTATTTATTATTGGCCTTGGAGTTATTGCTTTGACCCAAGTCCAGTCCAGGAACAAGAGGAGGAGGAGTTCTTAGACCAAAAATTGTTTGCTTTATTAATCGTGACCAATTATGTCATATGCCTTTGCTGCGAGAGCTCCAGGAGAATAATCCGGATGTTTTTCGGAATTATCTCCAGATAACAGACCCCTGCTTTCACCAACCCTTGGCATTGTTGAACCCCTATATTAAGAAGCAGGACACATGCATGAGGCTTTTATTTTATTTTTTGGTTGAATAATAATGATTTGATTTATTATATTTTCTATATTTTTGGATGCATAGAATGCACTTTTTGGTTAAGTTTTATTGGCAGATATCATGTCTAATTTTATTTGTTTTCTTTTTTTAATGCACAATAAAAACAAATGGTGTAGAATAAAACTTGGCTATGTGTTTTACTTCAAATGACATTTTGGGAGTAGGCAGTTACATTTAAAAAAAAATTCAATGTAAAATTGACAAGAGACACCAACACAGTTGTATTTGGATCTTAAAAACTATGGGATAATGGTGTTGTGGTAACTTTAAAAAAAAAAAAAAAAAAAAAAAAAAAAGCATAATAATATTATTCTTGATATCACTAGAAAAAAAAGCCTTTGAAAATTAGTTTTCCATAACTCCATCAGTATCACCAGCAAAGCAGCTTCATTATTATCCCATTAAAGAAGAAGAGAATTGTGTGCTGCATTTGGAGATTTCATAATTTTCCACGTCACAAATGTTAATTCTCCATTACGACCGCTACTTTACAAGACCAACCACCTCTGGCTCGTCCTTTCTTCTGAGCATGCGTGTTTGTACTTTGGACTTCTGTCCGACGGACTTGTGTACACACGCTCCAAAAATCCAACAACACATATTTGTCTGCGGAAAATGTTAAAACCTGCCATCCAACATTTGTCCGCAGAAATCCGACAACAATTTTCCGATGGAGCATACAAACGGTAGGATTTTATGCCAACAGCCCGTCATCACACATTTCCCGTCGGAAAATCTGATCGCCTGTACGCGGCTTAAGTGCCGGTTCACATAGGGTAGCCCGATTTACAGCGCAACTTTGCAAGGCGATCTGCACACAACTTCAGCGGCGGCTTGCATGACTTCCATAGAGAAGTTAATGCAAGTCGCCCTGAAGTCGTCCCAAAATAGTACAGGAACCATTTTCTAAGTCGGAGCGACTTGCGTAATTCCTTTTAGAATGGTTCCATAGCACAGAACGGAGCACGACTTGCCAGGCGGCTAAGTCGCCTAACAAGTCGCCCCTGTGAGAACCTGTGTTTTCAGCTCATGAAACGCTCATAAAATGCCTGGAAAAACACCCAACAAGCAAAATCCCATTCATTTCAATGGCACCTGTTCACATCTGAGCGTTTTGTCACCAGAAGCAAAATGTCGGAAAAACGCCCTAAGCTCAAAAAAGAACACAAGCTTCTTTGGGGCAGATTACAGGTGTTTTTCTGTCTTTTACATTGGTGACCTGAACAAAATCGCAGTGAAAATGCAGCAAAATTCCGGTAAAAACCCTGCAAAAAAGCGGAAAAAACGCATGACTTTGAAACACTCAGGTGTGAATGCAGCCTAAGTGTTCATAAAATGCAGTCCATAAAATTCCAATGATGTGACGTTATTATATCTTCACACCGCAGCACGTGAGAGCATGCCACCTTCCCCATTAGGTTTAGACTCACCAGATGAATTTTCCTTACATTCTCGTGTTTGGCAAATAGGCAGTTTTCCCCACAGGGTTAAAGTTGTTGGAACCCTAAAAAAAAATAAAAAAATGGATCCTGTTCCCTTAAAGCATGTTACCCCCTGTATCACCTAAAGTACCTGGCTGATCTTGCCTGGTTCTGCCCCCCTCCCTGTAAGCTGACCACGGTATATGATGATTGCTGAGCCCTGACACCGTGGTCAGTTTACGGTCCTCCGTCATCCGCAGCTCTCCTCTGTCCTCTTCACCCCCTCCCCTCCCTGCCGGTCAGCTGGTACTCGTACCAGTGCCCACCCCCACTCCTGCTGCTATCAAACCACAATGGAATTCCTACAATCAGCTCTGCTATATTAAATAATGTCCCCAGTGTATGTGTGTTTTTTTTTTTTAAATGCTTGGCGCTCACGTGACTGGTCGCCTCTCTCCTCCTCTCATCTTCCTGGTTGACGTCAGTGGGGGTTTCTCAGCCCATGCCCGCTTTGCTGTCAGATCTAGAGAGGCAAGAGGCAGCTGGTCACGTGAGCACCGAGCGGCGCTGTGAAATGAGGTACACAGCGGCATTTTTTTAATATATCTATCTATCTATCCTATATGTCTATCTATCACTCCATTTACTTACCGACCAATTTATCCTATCTACCTATCTATCTAATTCAATATCTATATATCTTTCTCTATCTATCTCTCCATCTATCAATATACAGTATCTACCTATCTATCATTGTCCGTCTATCTATCTGTTGACCAGATTACTCTATCTATCTATTTATCTATCTATCTTTGTATCTAATTCAATATTTATATATTGTTCTCGATCTATCTCTCCATCTATCAATACAGGGGGTCCCCGAGTTGCGAATGGGTTAGTGACTGCCTGTTTGTTTCTAAGTCAGATTTGTTCGTAATTCGGACGCGCATGCGCAGAACGGCTTTTCAAATGCTTTCTGATCTTTTCTGCTGTTTTCCGACATCTTTTTTTGATATTTTGCGCTGTTTTACAATGTTGTCCAATGTGGCCGCCGGCGCCACCTGCCATTCGTAAGTACAAGTTGTTTGCAAGTCGGAGGTTCATAACTCGGGGAACCCCTGTATACAGTATCTATCTATCTTTGTATCTAATTCAATATTTATATATTGTTCTCTATCTCTCCATCTATCAATATACAGTATCTACCTATCTATCTTTGTCTGTATCTATCTGTTGACCATTTTATCCTATCTATCTAATTATCTATCTAATTCTATATATATATATATATATATATATATATATATATATATATATATATATATATATATATATACATATATATATATATATATATATATATACATATATACATATATATATATATATATATATATATACAGTGCCTACAAGTAGTATTCAACCCCCTGCAGATTTAGCAGGTTTACACATTCGGAATTAACTTGGCATTGTGACATTTGGACTGTAGATCAGCCTGGAAGTGTGAAATGCACTGCAGCAAAAAAGAATGTTATTTCTTTGTTTAATTTTTTTTTAAATAGTGAAAAGTTTATTCAGAGGGTCAATTATTATTCAACCCCTCAATTCAACAGAATTCTGTTCGGTTCCCCTAAAGTATTAAGAATTAGTTCCGGCACAAAGAACAATGAGCTTCACATGTTTGGATTAATGATGTGTTTTTCCAGCCTTTTCTGACTATTTAAGACCCTCCCCAAACTTGTGAACAGCACTCATACATGGTCAACATGGGAAAGACAAAGGAACATTCCAAGGCCATCAGAGACAAGATCGTGGAGGGTCACAAGGCTGGCAAGGGGTACAAAACCCTTTCCAAGGAGTTGGGCCTACCTGTCTCCACTGTTGGGAGCATCATCCGGAAGTGGAAGGCTTATGGAACTACTGTTAGCCTTCCACGGGCTGGACAGCCTTTGAAAGTTTCCTCCCGTGCCGAGGCCAGGCTTGTCCGAAGAGTCAAGGCTAACCCAAGGACAACAAGGAAGGAGCTCCGGGAAGATCTCATGGCAGTGGGGACATTGGTTTCAGTCAATACCATAAGTAACGTACTCCACCGCAATGGTCTCCGTTCCAGACGAGCCCGTAAGGTACCTTTACTTTCAAAGCGTCATGTCAAGGCTCGTCTACAGTTTGCTCATGATCACTTGGAGGACTCTGAGACAGACTGGTTCAAGGTTCTCTGGTCTGATGAGACCAAGATCGAGATCTTTGGTGCCAACCAAACACGTGACGTTTGGAGACTGGATGGCACTGCATACGACCCAAAGAATACCATCCCTACAGTCAAGCATGGTGGTGGCAGCATCATGCTGTGGGGCTGCTTCTCAGCCAAGGGGCCTGGCCATCTGGTCCGCATCCATGGGAAGATGGATAGCACGGCCTACCTGGAGATTTTGGCCAAGAACCTCTGCTCCTCCATCAAGGACCTTAAGATGGGTCGTCATTTCATCTTCCAACAAGACAACGACCCAAAGCACACAGCCAAGAAAACCAAGGCCTGGTTCAAGAGGGAAAAAAAATCAAGGTGTTGCAGTGGCCTAGTCAGTCTCCTGACCTTAACCCAATTGAAAACTTGTGGAAGGAGCTCAAGATTAAAGTCCACATGAGACACCCAAAGAACCTAGATAACTTGGAGAAGATCTGCATGGAGGAGTGGGCCAAGATAACTCCAGAGACCTGTGCCGGCCTGATCAGGTCTTATAAAAGACGATTATTAGCTGTAATTGCAAACAAGGGTTATTCCACAAAATATTAAACCTAGGGGTTGAATAATAATTGACCCACACTTTTATGTTTAAAATTTATTAAAATTTAACTGAGCAACATAACTTTTTGGTTTGTAAGATTTATGCATCTGTTAATAAATCCTGCTCTTGTTTAAAGTTTGAAGGCTCTAACTTATTTGCATCTTATCAAACCTGCTAAATCTGCAGGGGGTTGAATACTACTTGTAGGCACTGTATATATATATATATATATATATACATATATATATATATATATACATATATAAATATATATATATATACATATATATATATATATATATATATATATATATATATATATATATATATATATATATATATATATATATATATATATATATATATATATACATATAAATATATATATATATACACATATAAATATATATATATATACACATATATATATATATATATATATATATATATATATATATATAAATATATATTATATAAATATATATATATATATATATATATATATATATCGTTCTCCATCTATGTCTCCATCTATCAATATACTGTATCTATCTATCTAATTAAATATCTATATATAGTTCGCTATCTCTCCATCTATCAATATACATTATCTACCTATCTATCTTTGTCTGTCTATCTATCTGTTGACCATTTTATCCTATCTATCTATCTATCTATCTATCTATCTATCTATCTATCTATCTATCTATCTATCTATCTATCTATCTATCTATCTATCTATCTATCTATCTATCTTCCTGATAATCTATTATGTGAGTGATGTATAGTAATAACACCTGGGTCGTTCTTCTAGTCAGTAATGTTATGTAATAAATCCTTGTTAGAGGTATGTGTTTCATTATTAGGATATTGTTGTCCGTCTGCCATGAACAGGAAACTGAGCCGTATCATCACACATTCCAAGGCTGAAACATTGCCGGTATGTTTTTTATAATCTCTCTGCGGTCTATATTTATTGGTGTTTTTCTTATATTGTCTGGCTGTGAACCAGATCCCTACCTGCACTGGAAAGTGACATTTGAGAAGTGAAAGTCTGAATGTAATTGGGTGGTGGGGGGGTAATAAGTATTAAGCCAATTACTAAACTCTCATTGAAAGTGATTCTAAAGGCTTATTTTTTTATTTATTTTTTAAAACAACAAAACATGTTATACTTGCCTGCTCTGTGCTAAGGGGTTGCACAGCTTAAAAGGAGAGAGAGGGAAGCATTTAGGGGCAGTAAAAATGCGGTTCAACTGTTTTTATTGCTGACCACCAACAAGTGTTGGTCGATTGATAAATATTATTAACATATGAAAAAATGTGGATGGAGACAGTTCCTCAGACTAGTCTCCGAAGATCAAGGAAAATTGACTATCTCGGTACCAATAGGACATAGTACACATTTAAGTAAAAGTTATAGTTTTAACCGGTTCCCGACCAGCGCACACCGATGTACGTCGGCAGAATGGCACGGGCAGGCATATTGGCGCACAGATACGTCCAATCTCTAATGCTGCCCTGCCCTGCTCGCATGCCGGTCGGGACCCCCGTGAGCCGCGGTCATAACCGTGATCGTCTCACGGGGCGGCTGAACTGAGATGCCGTTGTAAACAGCATCTCCCCATTCGGCCTAGCAACTAGTGACGCTGATCTCTGCTCCATGTGATTGGAGCAGAGATCAGTGTTCACTAAATGAAAGCCCAGCCCCCAACAGTTAGTAACACACCCCTAGGAACACTTAACCCCTACACTGCCACCCACTGGTTAACCCCTTCACTGCCAGTGTAATTTACACAGGAATCGCTGCATTTATATAGCAGTGATTGCTGTATAAATGACAATGGTCCTAAAAATGTGTCAAAAATGTCTGATGTGTCCGTGTCCGCCGTAATGTCGCAGTCACAATAAAAAAAATCGCTGATCGCCGCTATTACTAGTAAAAAAAAATTATTAATAAAAATGCCATAAAACTATCCCCTATTTTGTAAACGCTATAACTTTTGCGCAAACCAATCAATAACCGCTTATTGCGATTTTTTTACCAAAAATATGTATAATACGTATCGGAAACATTTTTTTATGTATATTTTGGGGAATATTCATTATAACAAAAAGTAAAAAATAATGTGTTTTTTTTCAAAATTGTTGCTCTATTTTTGTTTATAGTGCAAAAAATAAAAACCGCAGGGGTGATCAAATACCACCAAAAGAAAGCTCTATTTGTGGGGAAAACATTTTTTTGTTTTGGAGCCATGTCGCACGACCGCGCAATTGTCAGTTAAAGCGACGCAATGCCGAATCGCAAAAAGTGCTCCGGTCTTTGACCAGCAAAATGGTCCGGGGCTGAAGTGGTTAATTATACACAAAGATTAAAAAAAACAGTATATCCAGACATAAATGAGAACATCATTTGCATACGAAACAATATAAAAAATATAAGGGTGTCTATAAAAGTGTGTTACTGATACTTAGTGTACTCCAAGAAATGGAGACAGATGGTATAGTAGGTTCCCAGAGGACATATAGTTCTCTACATGTTTCGTGGAGTGTTAGGGCCGGTTCACACTGCAGGCGAGGTGAGGCGACTCCGACTTGCCTCGCCGCGACCTGCCGCGGCGACTTGCAAATGACTTCTGTATAGAAGTCAATGCAAGTCGCCCCGAGGTCGCCCAAAAGCACAGGAACCTTTTTTCTGAGTCGGAGCGACTCGAGTCGCTCCTCTCAGAACGGTTCCATTGTACAGAACGGGGGCGACTTGCGAGAGCGAGGCGAGGCGAGTCGTGTCGCCTCGCATCGCCCGCTGTGTGAACCGGCTCTTACTGCTTTATCAGGAGGATAATGTCTAGGATGAAATAACAAGTGTTACATAATAATCAAAAATACAGAGAACAGATGCTATATAATAGATACAATTGGTAAATGGGGAAAGAAAACAATGAGTTCACTGCCGCTTACCCATAGGCCCACACACGGCCACAGCCACAGCCAAGGTACCACCAACGTTCCCGCACGGCGGATATGGGGGATGTATGCAAGTCAATGAATTTAACTTCCGCAGTAACTAAATATCTCTCTCTCTCTCTCTCTCTCTCTCTCTCTCTATATATATATATATATATATATATATATATCTATATATATATATCTATATATATATATATATATATATATATATATATATATATATATTAGGGCTGTTACTGATTAAAAATTTTGTGTTTGATTAATCGTTTTTATTTTTTATAGATTAATCGTTTTTATTTTTTATAGATTAATCGACTAATTTCGATTAATTATAACGCACATACAGATCCAACTACTTTTAGCTGATCTCCTTGCATTGCATTAGTCAGTGGTAAATGTGGTATACACTATATACAATCACCCAACACTAGTTCTTTCTACAATCCATGACTTAACTTCACAGTTCACACAAATATGTTTTAAATTCAAACTGTAGCACTGACGTAAGTCATTTATTTTTTTCCACAGTAGTGTGACAATCCCTCTACCCCTGGTCTAACTAATCACTCTCACCTTATGGCATGGACCCCTGTGCAAACAGGTGGTCATGCAAGCGGGTATCAAAAGGGTTAACACGGACCATAAACTTCTCTCACGTCTCCTTAGATCTCAGCAAGGACGCCAAGTCATGGGTAGAAAGAAAAGATCTAAGTGCTCACCGCTTAAGTATAAGATACATTTTTGTGTTCAAACACAAACTACTCACATAAAGATGATAAAAAACACAGCATGTAAAGCCGACAATCATGTTAGTTCTGTAGGGTAGCAGCGGGTGACGTAATGCGTAGCTCCTCCCCCATACGCGTTCCGTTTAATCAGAACTTTGACGTCACCGGAGTCCGGTGACGTCGATGTCCGTGATGTCACCGGATCACTGATGGAACTCCATGAAGACCCGGAGAGGTGAGTATTTTGATCGATCAAAAAAATTTATGATTAATCTAGGAATTAATATTTAATTAAAAGCCCTAATATATATATATATATATACATATATATATATATACACACACACACACACACACGTAAGTAAACTTGTATATAAGGGGCAAAGACAAAAGATTGTAAGCTCCATCAATATTGGCAGGGCATAATTTTAACTATTAATGAGGTGCTTCAAATCAAACTGTTAGTGGCTCCTGGAATTTGTATATTAATAGAGTAATCTAGTTTGTCTAAAAATACTAATTATACATTAGCTAGAAGTTTGTTCCAGGCATGTAAATTCAACTCAGCAATTGCAGTCTTTCTATTTTCCATTGATAAGAGCACATCACATTCTCTGATATACGGATGACCTATGAGGGAAGCATTTACAAATGTGTAATTAAACATAATTGTTGAAATATGGAACATCAGGAACATACATAAAATGTGAGAATAGGAGATCAGGTGTCTAATACTATTATTTTGAATACAGAGGTACGACAGGGATGTGTGTTAAGTCCAGCCTGTTTACATTGTTTACGCACGACTGTACTCCTCCCATACATGCATCTAACACTATAGTGAAGCTTGCCGATGACGCCCCTTTAGTGGGACTCATACGGGATAATGATGAGACAGCTTATAAGCAGGAAATTCAACATTTGGTTGAGTGGTGTACAGAAAATGATTTAACCAGTTGTGTAACGCCCACCGTACATTTACCGTGACAGGGCAGCCGCTCTGTGCCAGATTAGGTACGTGATCTGACACTTCCGGGGTCTGGGCGCGCACACGTGCCACCAGGAGACCCGCTCCCGCTGTGATCACACACATTGGGTGCCCAGCTAGGGTTGCCACCTTTTCTTCAAACCAAACCCAAACACTTTAGCGGTCTAGGACTCTTTTGGGTGCCCCAAGAAGAGTAGTAATGTGGTGCACAAAAAGCATGCTGCAGCGAACAGTGGGTGTGGCCAAATTGCTCTTGCCGATATCATCACCCTGCCCCCCCAGTGATACTGAACCTGCCCCCACAGACAGCTGCCCACAGCTTCGGGATGGCAACAGATTTTGTGTGTGACTATCTGGGTTACTTGGGGAGCCCAAGCCCGGTCTGAATAATGTGTCCGGGTTTCAATCCGCCTGTCCGGGGGAATCCTGGACAGGTGGCAACCCTAAGACTCGATGGACTCGATGGACTCGATGTCCTCCAGCACCTGCTGATTACACAGTGCACAGGCACCCTGGCTGAAGCCCTGGGCGGGAAGACTTACCCTGATCACCTGACTTCTTTCCATTAAATAGCTTTTGCCAGCACGCGTCGCACAGAATATGATTGGCTGAGAAAAGTATGTTTATCATAACTTAAGTATACTGAAGCTCATCACACTAATGTCAAAGGCAACAGCGCCAACTACTGACAAAAGGGAGAAACCACAACTTATGCCACGTACACACGACCAGACTTTCCAGCAGACTAGGTCCAACGGTCTTCCTAAAGGGCTTTCGGACTTTCCGAATGAACGGACTTGGCCACACACAACCACACCAAAGTCCGACGGATTCGAATGTGATGACGTACGACCGGACTAGAATAAGGAAGTTCATAGCCAGTAGCCAAAAGCTGCCCTAGCATTGGTTTTCGTCCATTGGACTAGCATACAGATGAGCGGATTTCTCCATAGGAACTAGGTCCGGCGGAATTCTGGCAGAAAAATTTGAAACATGTTCTATTTCTAAAGTCCGTCAGATTTTTGGACAGCAAAGGTCCGATGGAGCCCACACACGATCGAATTGTCCGACGGATTCGTTCCGTCTGACCTTTGCTGTCGAAAAGTCCAGTCGTGTGTACATGGCATAAGAACAGAAGTCAATTGACCATTAAACACTACAAATTAGCCAGGCTGGCTACCACCCAGCACAACTAAATTTACCTGTAGCCCTATTCTAAGGACAAGGGTGCTACACCAATGTTGAGGGACAAGACAAGAGCGTTTTGCCCACATCTGAAGCCCCAAGAAAGAATTAAAGATGTGGGGGTAATATAGGGGGCACTTATAGTTACTAGAATCTGAAAGACCCCTTCATAATAAAGGGCACCCAGATATCTGCCCCTGCTGAATAAGTACATTTGTACTCCTTATCCATTTTCACAAAGAGGTTAAAAGAAAAAGAAAACCCAATATTGAGGAAAAAAATAACTTTAATTACAATAAAACAAGCACACAAAATAGATCCACATCAATCACACAGTCCAATTATGTAAATCCTCGTCAATCTAGATGACCTGATGCCTGCCCATGTTTACTCTCGCCAAGGTCCCCAATGCTGTGGTCATGTTAACACGCCACCAGGGCTCCAGGCAGACGTCATTGACCAGAAATGGTAAAGGAAGTTCATCGTTAGGCTTTACATAGTAAACTGCTAAATCTGGTCTGGTCAAAAAGGGTTAAAGAAAACCTGTTTCAATGTAGATTTACCCATAAACCTCCAGAGACGTACCACTGCCAGCTCCAACACATGTTTTGGTTTTACCACTATGTTCAGCTAAACGGCCTAAAGAGTTATCATTTCCATGTTACCACTGATGGATTGAAACCATACAGGAATATTTTTGGTCAGCGACAATTTTCCTTTACGTGCCGGGATGAGGTTAAGGTTCTCGGGCATGATATTTTCTTGTTTTCTGTTCCTCTTCAACGCACTAATACATTCGCTTGCCGTTTGCGCACAGATTGTTTGTCTTGGTCCAGTCAGGTCCGTCATGTTAACACAAATTTTCTTTCAGATATAAACCCGCAATACATTTCGGGTTGCGGGGTTTTGTTACTGCCAGATGTCGTACGCTGCAGGAAAATAATAGCGGAACACGCGAGTCCATTGAATTTGTTATGGGGTGTTGATTTCAGGAATGCTGCGGCTCCAAGTGTATCAGTACGGTTATGGAGCTCTCCTTTAATGAAAAGCCCAGAACTTGAGAAGAGACAGGAGCGTTCCAACTCACCTACTCACCTATAGAGTAAATAACATCTATTGTGCTGTGTACTCTTGACTAACCTCTTCAGCCCCGGAAGATTTTACCCCCTTCCTGACCAGAGCACTTTTTGCGATTCGGCACTGCGTCGCTTTAACTGAAAATATCACGGTCGTGCGGCGTTGTACCCAAACAAAATGAATGTCCTTTTTTTTCCCCTCAAATAGAGCGTTCTTTTGGTGGTATTTGATCACCTCTGCGGTTTTTATTTTTTGCGCTATAAAAAAAAAGAGCGACAATTTTGAAAAAAAAAACGCAATATTTTTTACTTTTCGCTATAAAATCTATCCCACAAAAATATATTAAAAAAAATGTTTTTTTTCCTTAGTTTAGGCCGATATGTATTCTTCTACATATTTTTGGTAAAAAAAAAAAAAAAATCGCATTAAGTGTATATTGATTGGTTTGCGCAAAAGTTATAGTGTCTACAAAATAGGGCATGGTTTTATGGCATTTTTATTATAATTTTTTTTTATTAGTAATGGCGGAGATCTGCGATTTTTATCATGACTGCGTCATTATAGCGGACACATCAGACACTTTTGACACTCTTTTGGGACCATTGGGATTTATACAGCAATTAGTGCTATAAAAATGCACTGATTACTGTGTAAATGACACTGGCATGGAAGGGGTTAAACACTAGGGGGCGATCAAGGAGGTAAGTGTGTCCTAGGGAGTGATTCTAACTGTGGGGGGGGGGGGGGAGGGCTACCACTGACATTACAGCAATCACTGCTCCCGATGACAGGGAGCAGTGATCTCTGTCATGTCACTAGGCAGAACGAGGAAATGCCTTGTTTACATAAGCATATCCCCATTCTGCCGCTCTGGGACACGATCACCAGGAGACCGGCAGACATCAAGTACGCAGGTCCCGCGGGCGCGGTCACACTGTATGCGGCGGGTACGCGTCTGCTGGCCTCGCCAATTAAAGGGGACATACAGGTACGCCCATTTGCCCACCGCTGCCATTGTGCCGACGTATATCGGCGTGTAGCAGTCGGCAAGTGGTTAACAGACAATTGCGCGGTCGTGCAACGCTGTAACCAAGTAAAATTGATATCATTTTTTTTCCCCCACAAACAGAGCTTACTATTGGTGGTATTTGATCACCTCCTCCTTTTTTTATTTTTATTTTATTACCAAAAAAAAGTCTGACAGTCTTGTAAAAAAAAATAAAAAAACTGTATTTTTTACTTTCTGCTATAAAACATATACAATAAAAAAAACAAATGACTTTGATCAATTCAGACCAATATGTATTCTGCTACATGTTTTTGGTAAAAAAAAAAATCCCAATAACCGTATTTTGATTGGTTTGCACAAAAGTTATTGCGTCTACAAACTATGGGACATTTTCTGTATTTTTATCAATTTTTTTTTTTTTTTTTAGTAGTAATTGTGGTGATCAGCGACTTATAGCGGGACTGTGATATTGTGACGACATTTGAATACTAACTGACACTTTTTTGGGGAACCAGTGACACTAATACAGTGGCTAAGTGCTAAAAATATGCACTGTCACTGTACTAATGACATTGGCTGGGGAGGGGTTAAACATCTAGGACGATCAAAGGGTTGAGTGTGTGTGCCTAGCCAGTGTTTTGGTGTACAGTGGGAGGTGCTTTTACTAGTGGAAACAATGGATTTTATTCTGTGCTTTGCGGGGAAAAAAATCTATTACTTCCCCTGCTGGCAGGCTAGGGCTCTGCCTTGTTTACAAAGTGTCTGATGTGTCCGCCATAATGTCGCAGTCACGATAAAAATCGCAGATCGCCACCATTAGTAATAAAAAAATTATAAAAATGCCATAAATCTATCCCCTATTTTATAGATGCTATAACTTTTGCGCAAACCAATCAATATATACTTATTGCGATTTTTTTTTACCAAAAATATGTAGAAGAATATCTATATATCTAGATATATTGGCCTAAACTGAGGGAAAAAATTTTTTTTTTTTATATTTTTGGGGGATATTTATTATAGCAAAAAGTAATTGCGTTTTTTCAAAATTGTTGCTTATGACATGACAGAGATCACGGTTCCCTGTCATTGTTAGCAATGATCGCTGTCATGTCAGTGGTAGCCCATCCCCCCCACAGTTAGAATCACTCCCTAGAACACACTTAAGCCCTTGATCGCCCCCTAGTGTTTAACCCCTTCCCTGCCAGTGTCATTTACACAGTAATCAGTGCATTTTTATAGCACTGATTGCTGTATAAATCCCAATGGTCTCAAAATAGTGTCAAAAGTGTCCAATGTGTCCGTCATAATGTCGCAGTCAGAGCCCTATCACACTGGGGCGTTTTTTAGGCGTTTTTCAGGCGCTTTAGCGTTAAAAAAAATTTGCCTGTAAAGCGCTTGAAAGAAGCCTCATCTGCAATCCCAATGTGAAAGCCCAAGTGCTTTAAGGACCCTTTCACACTGGGGCGGTACGGGCGTCGGTGGTAAAGCGCCGCTATTTTTACCGTAGTTTTAGCGACGATATGTGGCCGCTAGTGGGGTGGTTTTAAAAAGGGTTAAAACCGCTGCAGCGGCGCTTTGCCGGCGGTATAGCCACGCTGCCCCATTGATTTCAATGGGTAGGAGCGATGAATACACCGCTCCTTCACTGCTCCAAAGATGCAGCTAGCAGGACTTTTTTCACCGTCCTGCTAGCGCACTGCTCCAGTGTGAAAGCCGGACGGGTTTTTCAGGCGCTACACAGGCGTTATTTTTAAAGCTGTAGCACCTGAAAACCGCCCCACTGTGAAAGGGGCCTAAGAGCCCTTTCACACTGCCAGCGCCTAAAAAACGCTCGTAACCCCCACTAGTGCCCAATTAAAGGGTTAAAAGTGCCCACAAAGCGCTGCTGCCAAAAGCGCTTTGCAGGTGCTTTTCAGGCGTTTTGCAGGCGCTTCCCATTGATTTCAATGTGAAGGGGCGCTTTAGGAGCTCCAAAGAAGCTGCTTGCAGGACTTTTTTTGATGCCCTGCCAGCGCAGCGCCTCAGTGTGAAAGCACTCGGGCTTTCACATTGGGATTGCAGTTGCGGCTTCTTTCAGGCGCTTTACAGTCGCTTTTTTTTAAGCTAAAGTGCCTGAAAAACACCCCAGTGTGAAAGGGTTCTCAGTGTGAAAGCACTCGGGCTTTCACATTGTGGTTGCAGATTAGGCTTTTTTCAAGCGCTTTACAGGCGCTTTTTTTAACGCTAAAGCGCCTGAAAAACACCCCAGCGTGAAAGGGGTCTCACGGTAAAAATTGCAGATCGCCGCCATTACTAAAAAAAAAATAATAATAATAAAAAAAAAAATGCCATAAAACTATCCCCTATTTTGTAGACACTATAACTTTTGCGCAAACCAATCAATATACACTTAATGCAATTTATTTTACCAAAAATATGTAGAAGAATATATATCGGCTTAAACTGAGGGAAAAAAAAATGTTTTTTTTAAATATATTTTTGGGGGATATTATAGCAAAAATAATGCGTTTTTTTTCAAAATCGTCGATCTTTTTTTGTTTATAGCGCAAAAAATAAAAACCACAGAGGTCACCAGAAAAAAAATCTCTATTTATGGGGAAAAAAAGGATGTCAATTTTGTTTGGGTGCCACGTCGTACAGCAGCGCAATTGTCAGTTAAAGCGACGCAGTGCCGAATCGCAAAAAAAGTGCTCTGGTCAGGAAGGGGTGAATTCTTCCGGGGCTGAAGCGGTTAAAGTAACGCAGTGCTGTAGCACAAAAAATGGCCTGGTCATTAAGGGGGATAAATCTTCCAGAGGGCAAGTGGTTAAAAAAAGTAAGTCTGAGGTTTTCTGCTGACAGCTTTGAATCTGAATGTATATTATAATACATGATGACATCATCGAAAATGAAACATACAGCATGTGGAATTGTTTGCAAACACCCAACCCCCGGTGTAATGTCTCGGGCAATCTTCAATGCTTATGTTGCAGTGACATAACTCTGTAGCCGACAAGCAGAGAGAATACCTTTCCTCCATCATCCACATACCAATCCCTCCCGTCACATTCCATCCACTGACCTCCTCTTTGTGGAATGGCAATCCAGAGAACAGCCAGGATCTGGGGAACATTGGCTGGACTGCTGTCTACACTCTGAAGATAAGGGGGGACCGCAGGCTTTTATCTGGACTCCATACATGACACAACATTGTAGTCTTTTGGGATTTTTCTAGAAGACCTGCCAATCCTCACTTTACACTTAGGGATTCACCCCCTTCAATACATGGCATTTTTACCCCCTTCCTGCCCAGGCCGATTTTAAGCATTCAGCGCTGTCACACGTTGATTGACAATCATGCAACGCCAGGGGCGGACTGACCGTTAAGCCACTTGGGCACTGCCCGAGGGCCCCAGGCCACTAGGGGACCCCATCAGGGTTGCCAGTAAAACCAGGAACAGTACGTAAAAAATCTTAGTTTTTTTTACATCTGCCTCTGAAATGTCCCTTACCGACATCCTTTTGGTCTAAAAATACAGAGATTATAGCTGCCCCACCTCTCCAGTACCTTCTCAGCCAATAGAAACATGTATGTATGTATATACTGTGTGTACATGTATGTGTATACTGTGTGATTGTATAATGTGTGTATACTGTGTGGCCCCATAATCTCTGATTGCCTGGGGGCCCCATAATCTCCTATTGCCCGGGGGCCCCATGAGTTGTCAGTCCGCCCCTGTGCAACGCTGTACCCAAACTCAATTTTTATCATTTTGTTTACACAACTAGAGATTTCTTTTGGTGGTATTTAACCCCCCTGACGGTATTCCCGAGTCTGACTCGGGGTGGATTTTTTATACCAAGAGCGGTATCCCCGAGTCAGACTCGGGACTGCATCGCTGGATCCAGGAGGAGGATTACTTACCTTCTCCCTCGGATCCAGCGTTGTCTCCCCGCTGTACGAGCGAGCCGTGTCTCGCTCGATGCATTACATCGCCGATCTCCGTGCCCTGCGAGCGTTGCGACGCACGGGCACGGAGATCGGCGCCAAATTCAAAAAGTGAAACAAACAGTAAACATACAGTATAATGTAATCTTACAGATTACATTGCTGTATGTAAATATGTCACATCCCCTTTGTCCCTAGTGGTCTGCCCAGTGTCCTGCATGCAGTTTTATATAATAAAAACTGTTCTTTATGCCTGGAAACTGGAGATTGCCCATAGTAACCAAAACTGTCATTTTACATCAAAAATGATTTTAGACCAGCTAGAAAACAGCGATAATAAATTAGAATCACTCGCAGAATTGAGGGATAGTGATTTGTGGGGAGATCCGTCATCAAATATTGAAAAGTAATGACAGTGACAATTCTGCAACTGAGCAAATTTCAGTGTTTTTGATTTGATTACATTATTGAATAATTTTTATTATTGTTTTATTATTATTTGGTACAATTATTTATAATTATTTATTATATTATAATTTATGATTTAATTTTTCAAACTTTATCATACCCGGGATGTCTGCTAGACTCTGGTTTGGACAGATTTAAAAGAGTTATTCCTAAGAATTGCAGGACTACAATATAAAACGCCAAATTTTCATGCAAAATAATGGTACCGCTTTTAGCACCTAAAATCCGAAATAATCATACCGCCAGGGAGGTTAAACACTTGCTGAGCAGCCGCCGCAGCATTACTGAGGCAGAATGGCACAGCTGGGCAAAACAAAGTTATGTTACATCGCTTCACCCTGCGGCCACTAAGGGGCATGCACGTGCCCGCTATTCGCCCACTGAGCCTATGTGAGTGCCCTGAGGGTGCGACACCTGCCGTGATCGCCCGTGACACACTGAGAATCGGGACCTGTGTGTGAAAACATACAGATCTCGGTTTTCTGAGGGGAGAAGAGATTGATTGTATGTTCATACAAAGTATGAACAGCGATCTGTCATCTAATCTAGACAGTCCACTCCCCCCTTCAGTTAGAACACAGAGAGGGAATACACTTAACCCCTTGATCGCCCCCTAGTGTTAACCCCATTCCCTTCCAGTGACATTTTTACAGTACACGGCATACCCCACTTTTAAGTACACAGTGGGGTTTATTTACTAAAGCTGGAATGTGCAAAATCAGGCTCACTTCTGCATAGAAACCAATGAGCTTCTAACCCCAGCTTGTTCAGTTAAGCTTTGGTAATAAACCTGGAAGCTCATTGGTTTCTATGCAGAAGTGAGCCTGATTTTGCACTTTCCAGCTTTAGTAAATAAATCCCATTGTGTACTTAAAAGTGGGGTATACCTGTAATCAGTGCATTTTTATAGCACTGATCGCTGTATAAATGACAATGGCCCCAAAAATGTGTCATAAGTGTCCGATGTGTCCACCATAATGTCGCAGTCCCGATAAAAATCACAGATCGCCGCCATTACTAGTAAAAAAATAATATTAAAAATACTATAAATCTATCCCCTATTTTGTAGACGCCAGGAGCATGGCTAGGTCTACAAAAGATTTGGGGCTAGAGCCCATAGCAGCGTAGTAAAGAAAGTCATATGCTTGGGCGGGCATACACATATATAAAGTAATATATACGTGTGTGTGTGTATCCCCAGAGAGCCCCCCACTTACATCAGGGGTCCCAGAGAGCCCCCCTTACATTTGGTTCCCCAGAGAGCCTCCCCCTTAAATCAGGGTCCCCAGAAAGCCTCCCCCTTGCATCAGGGTCCCCAGAGAGCCGCCCACTTACATCAGGGTCCCCAGAGAGCCGCCCACTTACATCAGGGTCCCCAGAGAGCTTCCCTTCCTCTTGGGGACCTCTGCAGAGACTCAGGGCTATGGGTCACAGATTTGGGGCTATAGCCCCAAAAGCCACCCCCCTAGCTACGCCACTGGTAGATGCTTTAACATTTGTGCAAACCAATCAATATACACTTATTGTGATTTTTATTACCAAAAATATGTAGAAGAATATATATCGGACTAAACTGAGAAAAAAAAATAGCTTTTAAAAAAAAAAATGGGGACATTTATTATAGCAAAAAATACAAAATATTGTGATTTTTTTCAAAATTGTACCTTTTTTTGTTTATAGCGCAAAAAATAAAAACTGCAGAGGTGATCAAATACCACCAAAAGAAAGCTCTGTTTGTGAGGAAAAAAAAGTTGTCAATTTTGTTTGAGTACAACATCGCACGACTGCGCAATTGTCAGTTAAAGCGACGCAGTGCCGTATCGCAAAAAATGGCCTGGTCATTCAGCAGCCAAATCTTCCGGGGCTGAAGCGTTTAATCACCACTGGGTTTTTTATTTTTTGCTAAATCCGCAGGAAAAAAATTTAAATTGAAAAACAAAATGAAAATTAAAACAAAAATGCGTTTCTGTTATAACATTTTACAAATGAATAATTGTTCTTCATAAATTTAGGCCAAAATGTATTCTGCTTAATTTCTTTGGTGAAAATAACCCAAATTAGTGTAGATTATTTAGTCTGTAGGAAAGTCCACAAACTATAGTGTATACTGTATGTCTGAAACTTGATCAATCCTGATGTACTGACGGCCTATCTCATTTCTTGAGACCCTAAAATGCCAGGACAGTACAAATATACTCCAAATGACCCCTTTTTGGAAAGTAGGCAGTCCAAGGTATTTAGTAAGAGGCATGGTGAGTTTTTTGAAGTTGTCAATTTTTGTCATGAAGAAGAAGAAAGCCATCTTTATGTAGAGTAACAATTATTTTTTTCAGATCCTCAGAGAGTTCTTTGCCATGAGGTGCCATGTTGAATTTCCAGTGACCAGAGAGAGAGTGAGAGCGATAACACCAAATTTAACACACCTGCTCCCCATTCACACCTGAGACCTTGTAACACTACCGAGGCACATGACATTGGAGAGGGAAAATGGCTAATGACATTTTTTCTTAGGGGTGTACTCACTTTTGTTGCCAGCGGTGTAGACATTAATTGCTGTGTGTTGAGTTATTTTGAGGGGACAGCAAATTTACACTGTTATACAAGCTGTACACTCACTACTTTACATTGTAGCAAAGTGTCATTTCTTCAGTGTTGTCACATGAAAAGATATAATAAGATATTTACAAAAATGTGAGGGGTGTACTCACTTTTGTGAGATACTGGGGTTGATTTACTAAAGGCAATTATACTGTGCACTTTGCAAAGTACAGTTGCACTCTGCAAGTGCAGTTGCTCTAAAGCTTAGTAAATGAGGTAACGGTTCACTTTGCAAAGAATACCCAATCACATGCAAGGAAAATTATAGGACAGCGTTTTTGCTTGCACATGATTTAATGGTGGAAGTCAGCAGAGCTTCTGCTCATTTACTAAGTTCTGGAACAACTGCACTTCCAAAGTGCACAGTCTCTTTATCTTTTGTAAATCAACCCCACTATATGTGTGTGTGTGTGTGTATACCGCTCACCCAACAAATTTAATTCAAAATACTAACAATGACTTACAATGCCATCCACAACTCTGCCCCCAGCTACATCACTGACCAAGTCTCAAAATACCAACATAATCGTTCTCTTCATTCTTCTCAAGACCTCCTTCTCTCTCACATCACCTCCTCCCATGGTCACCTCCAGGACTTTTCCATAGCCTCTGCACTCCTATGGAACTCCTTATCCCAATCTGTCTGATGGACTCCTACTCTATTAGCTTTTAGACGATCCCTGAAAACTTCTCTCTTCAGAGAAGCCTACCCTACCCACACTTAACCACTTCATTTTCATTTTCTCCGTCAGTTCATCCCCCTCAAGTTATTACCTTTTGTCCCACTTGACCCTCCCGTCTAGATTGTAAGCTCTAAGGAGCAGGGCCCTGTGATTCCTCCTGTATTAAATTGTATTGTAACTGTAATGTCTGCCCTCATGTTGTAAAGCCCTGCTCAAACTGTTGGCGCTATATAAATACTGTATAATAACAATAATATTATATAATATTATATATTGCATAATATAATAATAATAATAATAATAATAATAATAATAATAATAATAATAATATGTTTGTACCTATAAAATTATTTTTCACTTTTACTATAATTCAAAGTGATTTCTGGTGCCTCCAAAGTCCCCCCTCAATCCACTGCGTTTTTGTCCTGATCTTTATTCTAAGCAAAAAAAAAAAAATGTGATTCTCATTTTATCCAGAATTGTACAGCTCTAATATGTAATGAGAAAATATGTCTTCCCCTATACACATAAGCTGTTCACAAAAACAAGGGTTTTAAACACGATCGCTTGAATAAATTATTCACGCTAAACTGATCACATGGACCCGTGTATCTAAAACTTGTATCGTTTCCCTTTAAGTTGGAGGTTCAAAAAAATTGATGACAGTTTCTTCTTGTGCTCAGCGGTACAAATATCCTTTTGTGGCAGCACCTCCATCGTGTTTGGATTAAACTGTAGGAATGTACACTGTTTTTGCTCCCTTCCCATAATAAATTGAATCTATTGGATGTAATTCCAGCTGGAACACAAATACACCTTACGGGCACGACCCGGGCTGGGTACGGACTCCCAGCGGAGCAGAAGCCTAACGTACAATTAAGAGCTGCAAAGTCAAAATACCTTCACACTGAGAGCTAAGGAAATGGAGGTGTAAGAATGTAACTGAAGATTAACCGGTGCTAAATCCAATTACCGAAGGCATGATCGCCATTTCCAAGTACAGCTAAAGGAGAGACAAGCAGAGGTTCTCAGGATGAGTGACATGGGGCTGTGTCTATCAACCGAGGACAAAATCCAGATTACAGTTGTCAGAATTTAATATACTTAAGTTGGTCATACACGACCATGACAGATTCCTCCATCCAGATTCCCCCTTCCTCTGCTGAATTTTTTTTTTTTTCGTTTTCATTTCATGATTTATTTATTTATTTTGTTTTTGGGTTATTCATTATGATCGCAATTCGTAAATTAAAATATTCTAAAATGTAAAAATAAGAAAGAAAATTAGAACATTTGAAAGAATAACTAACTAATAATAACTAACTATCTATTAAATTATAGGTATTGGAATTTCCTTTCAAATTTGGCTGTTAGTGAATGTAACAAATTAGTTTTTCGGGTTATTCGTCATGAATCACGACGAATAACCCAAAAAAGGAATTTGTTACATTCACTAACAGCCAAATTTGAAAGGAAATTCCAATACCTACAATTTAATAGATAGTTATTAGTTAGTCTTTCAAATTTTCTTTCTTATTTTCAGATTTTAGAATTTTTTCAAATTTACGAATTTTCTAATTTACGAATTGCGATCATGACTCATAATCGCAATTCGTAAATTAGAAAATTCATAAATTCGAAAAAATTCTAAAATCTGTTTATATCGCGAAAAAATTAAATCGCAGAGGCAATCAAATACCATCAAAAGAAAGCTCTATTTGTGGGAAAAAAGGACGCAAATTTTGTTTGGGTACAGCATTGCACGACCGCGCAATTAGCAGTTAAAGCAGTGCTAAATTATAAAAAGTGCTCTGGTCAGGAAGGGGGTAAATCCTTCTGGGGCTGAAGTGGTTAAAAAAACTAATTTGGGACGAAATTAACTGCTCATGTCTAATCTAAGACTTCCTCTCATCAGCACATTGTATTGTTATAGCGGGCACTTAGGAATACACTGATCAGTGGCTGCAGCTGATTGGCTGCAACCATTGTTCGGGGGAAAGTTCTCAACCAACTCCCTTTACCAGATGCCAATTGAATGACCGGCTTCTGACGGCCGGAGGGTGGTCCCACGGTGATCAAAATCCAACTGGTCCCCGTTGAACTGCCTGAATTTCAGTGTACAGCCAGCTATATTCTATGTGCATTGTCCCCTTTATTATTCTGCAGACAAGTCCCAGCAACAAGGTCCTGATGTCAAGACCAGTGCATTGTCTATGAGGATGAAGAGGGGCATTTGAGTAGATATTTAAAGAAAAAGAAATTATAAAATACCTTTTTAGTAACCATATACCCTCTGTTCTCAGCTGCATAAGAGCTGGGGGAGGAGAAGGTGCATTAAACTGGTCTTCCAAGTGAATGGTTGTAAAAGGGGGGTGTCAACAGAAGCCTGTTTATTAGAGGAGAGCAGACTGAGCAGACTGATTTCCCAGCACAGCTAGGGAACTAACCACACTCTGCTCTTATGCCTAATGTGGTCAGTTTTTAACAGGAAAACAAAGGGACTGGCAGGAACACCAGGGATTTCATACAAAGGAAGCAATACAAAGAGAACAGGAGACTTTCTCATACAAGAACATGTTACAGCAGCCACATATCAGGACTATGAAATGTTGGGTTTACATACTTTGTAAACTAGGCTTGCACCGATACCGGTGTAGCGCCGGTACTCCTAACGATTAAGCGCTATATGTTTAAATTTAGTTTTTGCTCAAAACTGCAATGAGTTTTGGGACTAATTGTGTTAAATTTTACTTTGGCATCAGTTTGGCTGGGCTGTATAGAAGTTCTGCCTGGTCATAGGTGGGGTTGTACACCTGTGGGAGGCTATAGAACGCAGTCTGGTTGGACGCATTGGGTACCAATCTATCTCGGAAACCAATGAGTGGGCGCGTTTGTCTCACTCCATATCTGGGAAAGGGTACTTAAGGTGCTGAAGTCACGTGGTTCTGGGTTCCGGTCCAGAAGTTGTTGCTGACTCCGTGGTCCTGGTCCTCCTGACCAGCCCCCAGGGGCGGATCCATCCGTTTCTGAGCCTCAGAACTGGCTAGTTCGAGGCGCAATATCTGGAAGGAGGATTCTAAGGTGTTCCGGTGCCGTCTCGGGTTTGGAGAGGCCCAGGAACTCTACATACAACCAGGGGAGGACTCTTCAGGGAGAGAGCCACGCACAAGGCTGGCTGCTCAGTAAGAGCCTGGAAGCTGAGCTGCCATGGACATTGATTGAATCCACAATTCTTATGGTATCGCCAGACCGGCTGAAAGATTCTGGTACAGTAAGAAAAGTTCCTACTTCTACTCTTCCAGTTGTAACCAAGTTTCCAACCAAGTCTGCGTGAGAGACTTTGAAAAGCTAGAATTACCTGTTGGCTGCTAAACCCAAACTTAAGGATTTATCCAACAGTTAAAGAGTCCAATTACGAGCGGCTGTTCCCTGGATTGTGTACAGAGAGAGAGACTTTTATTGAAGTCCCCAGTTCCAAGCACCTGAGCTAAACTTTATCCTGATACTCTCTATTCCCAACTGAGAGACGGAGTTTGTTCAACCGTTTTATGCAAAATAAAAATCCTAACAAGGAATTCAAGTGTCGGTCTCTACAGTTACTGGGTTATCAGCCCTGGGAACCCCTAGACAAGGACAACGAGTGCGAGCTGGAGGAGGTAATCGGTAAGCCCAGAAAAATCCAGCAGCTCTTTCGGGGCTTAGTGCTACACCGGTATCGGTGCTGACACTAAGCATTTGCACGAGTAATAGTATAGGTACTTGTGCAAATGCTCCGATACCTGAAACCGAAACTTTCAGGCTCGGTTCTTTTAGTTGTCAGTGGGATTCGTCAATTAACAGCAGGGCCATCGCGTTCTCAACAACCGATGACTCATTCAGCTGTCAGTGGGGTTCCCCTGTTGACAGCTATATTTTAAACAAAGTCCAATTGGAGTTGTCAAAAAAAAAAAAAAAAAACAGCCAGACAATGTTTATCAACAAAATTGCACAGAAAGATAAAAAGAAACACTGTTTCATTTTATATCTTTCTGTTTATTCATCTACAGATCAAAGGGATGAAGTTAAATCTGCAGATCAAGTCAGCTTAAAGTATAACTAAAGACAAAACTTTTTTTTTAGTTTTGGATAGAGTGCAGAGGGATTAGAACCCTTTTTATTGCTGTCTGTGCCCCTGTTATGGAGATCCCGCCTCTCTATTTGTCCTGTTTACCATTATCATTGAAAGTGAAAGTAAAAGAAAAAATCACACATTTTGGGTTGTCCCCAGAAAAGTGATAGAGGGGAAATCTTCCAATGAGGACACTCGTTCTGGTGATCTGGGGGCCCCCAAGGAATTCCCTTAAATTGAAGGGATTTCCTCTCACTTCCTGTTTGGCTATGGGACAGGAAGTGGTGTGAAATCTCTGCAAAGGGACACAGATGGCAAAATAAATTCTGGCAGGGGTTATAACCCTCTATCCAAAATAAAAATAAAAAGTTTTGCCTATAGTTCTACAGTAAAGCAACCTGTGAAGTAAAAAATAAATAAAAATTGTGTTTTTTTTATTAAATGTTCCTCTGTTTAACCCCTTATTAACCATTAATTTACACTAATCAGCCCTAACTCCTTATTCTCCTTCTCCATTTTATTATTATTTTCACTTCTATTTTATAAACAAAACTATTAATAATTAAAACTTGTTTTGCTTTTGTTTGCTTTGTTCATTAATATTTTTACACCTTTAACAAGTAGTTACACGTTTCACATTGAAAAAGCACAAAAAAAATTATATAAATAAATATATATATATATATATATATATATATATATATATATATATATTTATATATATATATATATATACATTATATATATATACATTATATATATATATATACACATATACACATACACACATACACACACATATATATATATATATAAACCAAAACAGGCAATGAGAGGAAATTCCTCCAAAGTGAAGGAATCCATAGTTGTCCCCATTGGAAGATTTCCTCCCTATTCCTGTTCTGGTGACAACCCAAAATTTGGGATTTTCTTTTTCTTTCCCTCTTGATGATAGCGGTAAACAGGACAAATAAATAGGGTGAATCTCCCTAACAGGGGCACAGACTGCAATAAAAACTGTCTGGTGTTCTAATCTCTCTCCACTCTATCAAATATATATATTTTTTAAGTACCTTTAGTGACACTTTAACAGCTCATTTGAGAGTTTCTACTTCATTTAAATTTTACTTTGATAATTCCGCTGCAAAAATATTTTTTTCCCTGAATTCGCTTTACACATCCCTATCCATGAGCACAAAATTTCCTTTTTTAATCACTTTAGGACAGGAAGGATTTGCCCCCTTAATGACCTGACCATGTTTTGCAATACGGCACTGCGTCACTTTAACTGACAATTGCGTGGTCGTGCGACATTGTACCCAAACAAAATGTATGTCCTTTTTTCCCAAATATAGAGCTTTCTTTTGGTGGTATTTGATTACCTCTGCAGTTTTTATTTTTTGCGCTATAAACAAAAAACGGGAAACAATAAAAAAAAAAAAATATATATATATATATATATATATATATATATATATATATATATATATATATATATATATATATATATATTTTTTTTTTTTTGCTTTAATAAATATCCCAAATTTAACCGCTTTAAGACCGGGCCTCAGTTTTTTTTGCTAGAAAATTACTTAGAACCCCCAAACATTACACATTTTTTTTCTAACACCCTAGAGAATAAAATGGCAGTCGTTGCAATACTTTTTGTCACACTGAATTTGCGCAGTGGTCTTACAAGCACATTTTTTTTTGAAAAAAAATAAAACAGTAAAGTTAGCCCAATTTTTTTTTGTATTGTCAAAGATAATGTTACACCGAGTAAATTGATATCCAACAAGTCTTCAAAATTGCGCCCGCTCGTGAAATGGCGTCAAACTTTTACCCTTAAAAATCTCCATTGGCGACATTTAAAAAATTCTACAGGTTGCATATTTTGCTTTATAGAGGAGGTCTAGGTCTAGAATTATTGCTCTCGCACTACCGATCGCAGCGATACCTCACATGTGTGGTTTAAACACATGTAATATAAAAAAAAGCATGACAGGACCTCTTAAATATGAGATCTGGGGTCAAAAAGACCTCAAATCTCATTTAAAAAAATGTAAAAAATAAAATGGCCCTTTAAGAGCTATGGGCGCAAGTGGTGTTATGACGTCGCTTCCGCCCTGCAGTGTCATGGAGATGGGTGGGGGCCATCTTCCCCTCACTCGTCTCCATGCACAGCACTGAGAAGGATCCGATTGCCTCCGCCGCTGCCAACGGCTCCGGTAAGCAGCAGAGGGCACTGAATCGCAGCAGGAGGGTGGCCCTCTCCCTCCGCCGATAAAAGTGATCTTGCGGTGAATCCGCCGCAGGGACCACTTTTATCTTGTTCCGGTCCACCGATACGGGAATTATGACAGCTGGCTACTTCCATAACAGCGTTATCCGTCCCCAAAGTAGGGATGTACATCGGCGTGCAGTGGTCCGGAAGTGGTTAAAAAAACAAGAAAAAAAAAATTTCTTCATCAGTTTAGGCCAGGGGTCTCAAATTGGTGGCACTCCAGCTGTTACAGAACTACAATTCCCATGAGGCATTGCAAGGCTGAGGGTTATAAGCATGACTCCCCATAGACAGAGACAGGATGGGACTTGTAGTTCTGCAACAGCTGGAGGGCCGCCAGTTTGAGACCCCTGGTTTAGGCCAATATATATTCTTCTACCTATTTTTGGTAAAACAAAATCACAATAAGTGAATATTGATTGGTTTGCGCAAAAGTTATAGTGTCTACAAAATAGGGGATAGATTTATGGCATTTTTATTATTTATTTGTTTTTCACTAGTAATGGTGGTGATCAGCGATTTTTAGCAGGACTGCGACATTGCGGCGGACAGATTGGACACTTTTGACACTTTTTTGGGACCAGTGACATTTATACAGCGAGCTAAAGATAGCCACTAATTACTGCATAAATGTCACTGGCAGGGAAGGGGTTAACACTAGGGGGCGATGAAGAGGTTAAGTGTCCCCTTAAGTTTCTAACTGTTGGGGGAGTGTAGTGCAAAGCTCCCAACTGTCCCTGATTTCGAGGGACTGTCCCTGATTTCGAGCAAAGTCCCTCTGTCCCTCTTTCCCCCTCATTTGTCCCTCATTTTGGTCTGATCCAAAAAGTTGTATATAAAATGCACTTTTTATCTTTCAAGAAGTGTTTCCCAGTGCTAAACCTTTCATCCAATTTCTAAATTGCTGCATTTGTAAGTTTCAAAAACCAATATAGAGGAATAGTAGTGGTAGATAAAAATTTCAAAAAAGCATTTGTGGGTTTAACTAATCATCTTTTTGTATAATTCTCCTTTAAGGGGGCGTGGCCGGGGGGTTGTTATCTTTCAAAAAGTTGATTCCCAGTGCTAAACCTTTCATTCAAATTCTAAATTGCTGCATTTGTAAATGTTAAAAGCCAATATAAAGGAATAATAGTGGAAAAAATGAGCCCTTGTGGATTTACACTGCTGCTGGTAAACAGACGTTCAGAGGCAGTTGGACGCTTTTTCCAGTTGCCCCTGACCTCATCCAATGTTATCTTATGTGTACATGTACACAGGCTTGTTTAACCACTTAAGCCCCGGACCATTTTGCTGGCCAAAGACCAGAGCACTTTTTGCGTTTCGGGACTGCTTCGCTTTAACTGACAATTGCGCGGACGTGCGACATGGCTGCCAAACAAAATTGACGTCCTTTTTTCCCCACAAATAGAGCTTTCTTTTGGTGGTATTTGATCATCTCTGCAGTTTTTATTTTTTGCACTATAAACAAAAAAATTGCGTCAATTTTGAAAAAAAATACATAATTTTTTACATTTTGCTATAATAAATATCCCACAAAATATATATAAAAATGTTATTTTCCTCAGTTTAGGCCAATGCGTATTCTTCCACATATTTTTAGTAAAACAAAATATTGCAATAAGCGTTTATTGATTGGTTTGCGCAAAAGTTATAGCGTTTACAAAATAGGGGATAGATTTATGGAATTTGGCGGCGATCAGCGATTTTATTGTGCCTGCGACATTATGGCGGACACATCGGACATTTTTGACACATTTTTGGGACCATTGTCATTTATACAGCAATCAGTGCTATACAAATGCACTGATTCCTGTGTAAATGACACTGGCAAGGAAGAGGTTAACCACTAGGTGGCAGTGTAGGGGTTAAGTGTGTCCTGGAGAGTGATTCTAACTGTGGGAGGAGGGGCTGTTTGTGACACGTCACTGATCTCTGCTCCCGATTTCAGGGAGAGCTGATCAGTGACACTGTCTCTAGGCAGAATGGGGAGATGCTTGTTTACATTAGCATCTCCCTGTTCTTGCTCTCCGTGAGGCAATCATGGGTATCCCAGCGAACATCAAGTCCGCGGGATCCGCGACCCGACTTTGGAGCTTGCCACGCACGCGCGCCCGCAGGCCGCCTCTTAAAAGGCAATATCCAGGTACGGTAGTTTGCCTGTACGAGCCCTTCTGCCGACGTATATCGACGTGAGGCGGTCGGCAAGCAGTTAATGTCATTTTTAGGAAGTTGAGTTTAGAGGCCTTTTTTTTTGGAAAGCCAAAAAATTAGTTTAGAGGCAATTAGTTTAGAGGCATTTCAAGCGCCAAGCGAAACACGGCTAAACACGGTAACTCGCATTTAGCTGCATTTAGTTTACAGGCGTTTTTCATATTTTGAAAAATAAAAAAAATATTTTTCAAAAGCTTAACGCAAACGCGGCATGTAAACGCGGCAAAACGGACATTTTAAACACGGGTTACTATCTGTCAAGTTAAATCGTTCAGGAGAGGTTGTAAAAATTTTCCGTGTACATTAAGCCTAATGCCCCGTACACACGATCGGAAATTCTGACGGAATAAGTCCGATTGGATTATGTTGTCGGAAAATCCGATCGTGTGTGGGCTCTATTGGACTTTTTCTGTCGGAATTTCCGGCTGAAAAAGTTTGAGAGCTGGATTTAAAATTTTCCAACAACAAAATCCGATCTAACTTTTTCCGATCGTGTGTAGAGAATTCCGAAGCACAAAGTGCCATACATGCTCAGAAGACGAAAGCTATTGGCTACTGGCCTCTACGTAGTCCCGTCATACGTTACGAACGTCACCGATGGATTTTGTGGTTGGAATGTCTGACCGCGTGTATGGGGCATAAGAGGATGTGGTGGGGGGGGCGTGTCCTATGTCTACATACGTTTGCTAGTAGGTGTCCCTCATTCCCATCTCAAAATGTTGGGAGGTATGGTAGTGATTAGAGGAGGAGAGAGGTCGCTGTTCCTGATCACTAGGAACAGCAGATCTCTCTCTACTTCCCTGTTGTTTACATTGACAGATCCCCATTCTGGCTGTCTAAGGAGCGACCGCAGGTGGACATCGTGGCCAGCGGAAATGCACATCGGCTCCGGCGTTGCGCCACAGGCACGCATTCACCACCCATCGCTCTTGAAGCAGCTGACGTACACCTATGGCGATTCGTGCAGCCTTGCCAAGCTGCCGCCGTATAATGACGGTGGCTGGTTGGCAAGCGATTAATGCGGAACGATACGCACCACATATACTTAAGTAAGTCCACCCCCAATGTGCTGTACAGCCATGTCCTTTTCTAGAACTGTGATATCTAATCCAGGACAGATTCTAGCAATAAATGACTCCTCCTACCTGGACACCTCTGACACCATTCTGATCCGTTCCATCCATTGTATCCAGGCCTTATCATGGCCGAACAATAAACAGGACGGCGTACACTTCCCTCCCCGAAAATCTGTTAAGCATTACTATCTAATGTGAAAGCTCTGGCGTGTGACATAATTAAATTTAGCACAATAAAACAATATTCCCCGTCGGCAGGGAACGCGGGGCCGTGGGCTCCGGCTGTACGGGGCCGGGCGAGCTCCATGGCTTAACCATGGGAAATGCTATTACAGCATTACTGTTTGATATCACAAGCCCGATTCCTCGCACAACTATCCAGCTGTTTGAAAATAAAACTTGCAGACATCCAGGAAGATGTCTAATTCGTTCGCTGATCCGGGGGGCCCGCAGCGGGGGGGGGGGGTTCTGATTCTGACACGTAAAAGGAGATCTTTGCTAGGTAAAAAATAATAATAAAATTCATGCCTACAAAGGAGAATACAACATTTTCTGAAAATAAATAAAATTAACCGCTGACGCCGTGTACACACGATCAGAATTATCGTCGGAAAAAGCGGTGATAGTTTTCCCGACGGAATTCGGCTCAAGCTGTCTTGCCTACACACGGTCACACCAAATTTCGATCCTTTAGAACGCGGTGACGTACAACGGGACTAGAAAAAGGAAGTTCAATAGCCAGTAGCTTCCATCTCGTAGTTGAATCTGAGCATGCGTGATTTTTGGCGTGTCGGAATTGCATACACACGATCGGAATTTCCGATAGAAAGTTTTTGCGTCGGGAAAATTGAGAACATGCTATAAATTTTTGGCTGGCGGAAATTCAGACAGCTAAATTCCGATGGAGCATACACACGGTCGCATTTTCCAATGAAAAGCTCTCATCGGTCTTTTTCTGGCCGAAAAACCGATCGCGTGTACGCAGCATTAAAGAGGAACTGCAGTCTGCTCACATAATTTGTCATAAAAACATCTTTTGCCATTCTGAAGCTTCCCTCCGACTGCTTTGCATATTATTTTATATATAGTGTGATTCCGTACTTGCCAAATATGCTGCAGAAATCTCCCTCTACTGAGTCTGGCTGCAGCCATTTTCATAGTTGCCAACATTGTAAAAAAAAATAAAAAATAAAATAAATAAAATTGGGACACTTAAACGTACGTAAAATAGTGGGCGTGGCTTACATGGGCGTGGCTCGAATGGGGTGTGGTTAGAGTCTGAGATGAATGCGGGATGGAGAGGGAAAGGGGATGGAGGGACAGCAGCCCCCGATCCTACACCACAATAGCAATATGTGTTTTCCAGAGTTTGACAATTAGCAGATAAAGATACTCCAAATACCTGGTGTTAGAGCTTCAATCATCCCGGCGCCATGATTGTTATGGTGTCAGGATGATTGAAGCGCATTATTTCTATTATTACATTGTAATATAAAATGAAATCATTCAACTCACCATAATGCCGAATCAGTGAGAGCCCTGAGCGTGTCACTAGCCACGTTGCCTGCCACCAGATGCCATCGGGTGCCCCCAGCAGAGTCCCTCCTTATATCAGGTGCCCCATCAGAGCAGCCTTCCTCACATTTGTGTCTCCATCAGCGGAGCCCCTCCTTACATCTGGTGTCCCCATCAGTCCTCCTAACATCTGGTGCCCCTCTGACATCCAGACTGGCCCCCTCTGACATCCAGACTGCCCCCGACATCCAGACTGCCCCCCCCGACATCCAGACTGCCCCCCAGACATCCAGACTGCCCCCCCCGACATCTATACTAGCCCCCCCGACATCCAGACTCTGACTGGCCCCCGGCAGATCCTCCAGACTCTGACTGGCCCCCGGCAGATCCTCCAGACTCTGACTGGCCCCCGGCAGATCCTCCAGACTCTGACTGGCCCCAAACATCCTCCATACTCTGACTGGCCCCCGACATCCTCCAGACGCCGTGACCATCGTTGCCGTGCAGAAAGAGTTTGAACTGCGGCACCGCCCACCTTCCATAGACACTGGAAGTGGGGGTGGGCGGCGCCGCAGCATCTCTATAGACCAGCTTCTGGTCTTCTTTAGAATGGCGGCCGGCGGAGACAATGGACCTCTAGTGGCCGGCGGCGAAATTAACTGGGACAAACCGAATTTCCCGGGACATTTCCCGGGACAAAATTAATTCGGGACAAGGGTCCTAATCCCGGGAATGTCACAGGAAATTCAGGACAGTTGGCAACTATGCATTTTAACTGTGGGCAGCTGAAGCTGCTGCCTGTTCACTTCCTGAATTTACACAGAGGCACACCTCCAGCTCTGCAGCTCTCATTGGCTCTTGTATCAACATATTCGGCGACCCATCACAGTTTGCTTCGGAAGTGACGTTCCGTCGCCGCCATCTTGCTACACCCCGCACTCGTCCACAGTAAGGATACACTAAGAAGGGGGAAAGCGGACATGTTGTTACACCCACCAGAGTTTTGCATTTTACATGTATTTATAATAGTAGTGTGTTTCTATAGTGAAATACAGGACTTACAATGCCGTCTGACTACTTAGATCTTTAATTTTAAAAGCAGCGGCAACCCTGCTCATCTAACAGGTAATCTGACAGAAGCTCGCTGCTTTTAAAATTCAACATCTAAGCAGTCAGGCGGAGTTGTAAGTCCTGTGTTTCACTATAGAAACTCACTTTACTGTTATAAATTCGTCTAAATTGCTAAATTCTGGTGGGTATAATAACATGTCCACTTTCCCCCTTCTTAGTGTATCCTTACTGTGGACGAGTTCGGGGTGTAGCAAGATGGCGGCGACGGAACGTCACTTCCGTAGCAAACTGCGATGGGTTGCCGAATATGTCATTACACCCTCTTATGACTCATCCCCCTCCATACCGCCCAACATTTTGAGAGGGAATTGAGGGACACCTACTAGCAAACATATGTAGGCATAGAACACGCCCCCTGTCATACCCCCTTAAAGGAGAATTTAACCCCAAAAAATGTATTAAATCTACCAATCAATATATGCTTATTGGGATTTTTTTAATAAAAATATATAGCAGAATACATATTGGCCTAAATTGATGAAAAAGTTTGATTTTTTTACATTGTTTTTATTGGGAATGCTTTATAGCAGAAAGTAAAAAAATATTGTTATTTTTTTTTTCAAAATTGGCGGTATTTTCTTGTTTATAGAGCAAAAAATAAAAACCGCAGAGGTCAACAAACACCACCAAAAGAAAGCTCTATTTGTGGGGAAAAAAGAACAACAATTTTATTTGGGTACTGCGTCACACGACCGCACCACTGTCAGTTAAAGTAACGCAGTGTCGTATCGTAAAAAATGTCCTGATCGGGAAGGGGGGTGCACCTTCCAGAGCTGAAGTGGTTAACAAGTACTAAAAAATAAATGAAGGCAAACAAAAAAATACAAATGTATGCCTAAAAAGGAAAATGCAAAGAAAATACTAAATAGTACTAATAAATAAATAAAAAATAAAAATGAAAAGAAATGCAAAACTGGGAATGCAATAGAATTGTAAAGGAACATTTTTTGTTTCGATTTATTTAACCACTTTCAGACCGGACGAATTTGCTGGTCAAAGACCAGACCACTTTTTGCGATTCGGCACTGCGTCGCTTTAACTGACAATTGCGCGGTCGTGCGACGTGGCTCCCAAACAAAATTGACGTCCTTTTTTTCCCACAAATAGAGCTTTCTTTTGGTGGTATTTGATCACCCCTGCGGTTTTTATTTTTTGCGCTATAAACAAAAATAGAGCGACAATTTTGAAAAAAACGCATTATTTTTTACTTTTTGTTATAATAAATATCCCCCAAAAATATATAAAAAAACATTTTTTTCCCTCAGTTTAGGCCGATACGTATTCTTCTACATATTTTTGGTAAAAAAAATCGCAATAAGCGATTATTGATTGGTTTGCGCAAAAGTTATAGCGTTTACAAAATAGGGATAGTTTTATAGCATTTTTATTAATAATTTTTTTTTTTTTTTTACTAGTAATGGCGGCGATCTGCGATTTTTATTGTGACTGCGACATTGTCGGGGACCCATCGGACATTTTTGACACATTTTTGGGACCATTGTCATTTATACAGTAATCACTGCTATATAAATGCAGTGATTCCTGTGTAAATGACACTGGCAGTGAAGGGGTTAACCAGTGGGTGGCAGTGTAGGGGTTAAGTGTTCCTAGGGGTGTGTTACTAACTGTGGGGGGGTTGGGCTTTCATTTAGTGTACACTGATCTCTGCTCCAATCACATGGAGCAGAGATCAGCGTCACTAGTTGCTAGGCAGAATGGAAAAATGTTGTTTATACAGCATTTCCTCCATTCGGCCGCTCCGTGAGACGATCGCGGGGATGCCCGCGGCGATCGAGTCCGCGGGTCCCGCGACCGGACTCACGGGGGACCCGACCAGCGCGGGAGCGCGCTGCCGGCAGCGCGCTCCCGATGGCAGGGCGGCATCGAATATTGGACGTACATGTACGCCAATATGCCTGCCCGTGCCATTCTGTCGACGTACATCGTCGTGCGCTGGTCGGGAAGTGGTTAAATTAAAAAAAATAGCCAATAGATGAATTCTAAATAATTTCTCAGCATTGTGTGATAAATGCAGGGCTTTTTTTCAGCAGGAACTAGGGGGAACTCAGTTCCAGCACCTCTGGCTCAGGTCTTCTGCTCCCTGCTCACCACAATCACTTGGTAACACTGAAGTCCAGCTTCTGCGTTTACAAGTGATAGCTTATCTCCCAGTAGCTCCCACAGGTCAGATCTCCTGCGAATATCCCACTGAGTGCTGGACAGGGACAAGGGAGATACAGAACAGGTGCCCAGGGTTCAGTGCAGTCATGGGCAGGAGAGGGTGCGTGGTAGGCTGCACCCTCTGTGGTCTCCATTTTTTCCCTGGTGACCAGTTGTTGATACCCTACTGCATAATCTCCCTTGCAAGTGACTGTAGTATAGTATGCTAGGAGGTGCTACAGCCGGATAGGTGTTTCAGCTTAATATTGCAACAACCCGACTTTAATGTCTCGGGGTGGCTAGCCCAAGGCAAGGAAACTAAAGGAGTATTCTGAGGTGGTTGGGTGACGTCTCCGGTTCGGGAGAGACCCATTGTACTTCAAGCATTCCAGGGGAGGACTCTTTAGAAGAACACCACGTACGGGTTGGTTTTCTTAACAAGAGCCTGGAAGGGCTGAAGTCTTGTGGATATCGCCAAGTGAGCTGAAAGATCCAGGTATCCTACAAGTGTTCTAAAGCTTAGTTTCCCTACATGTTCTGCAACAACGTCTGTGACAAAGACTTCCTGAGGAAGCACCTTGTTGGCTGCTAGGCCTTGTGAGAGAGGGACTGTCCAACTCGAGTGTTCATCCAGCTGCGAATGGCTATTCTCTGGATGCAGGCAAAGTAAGCAAGTTCTTCAACATTTTTGGACTTTGATATTAAGAGTACCTGAACTTTCCTTTCCAACCCTCTGATCCCAACTTGAAAGACTGTTCAATTGTCTGAGTTTTTGCAAATAAAATCCATTCAAGTGGATCTATTGTCAGTCTCAAGGTACTGGGCCACTTACCACGGGACATCCCCTATACGTGATAATAGAGTGTATGTGATGACATGGAAGAAATGTATTCTTGCAGGCTTGTAATGTCACATGAACAATCCAATTTAAGGTGAAAAACTGATAGCTTCAAACCCGTGTCAGCTAAAATTAGAGGATAGTTTCCCATGGAATGCTGAAATATGGTCTGTTCCATCTGTTCAGTCCGGCCTTTGTAATCACTATCTCCTACATTTGTCTTGCCGGTCCGTCTCTCAATTTGCCCATCAATTCAGCAGTCATCAGCCATCCCGCCTCCATCAGCTTCACCTTCCGCAGACCATTATCTCAGCTGAATCAGACAGTCTGGGTGACAATGCGTCAAGTGAAAGAGGAGAGGCGAGATATTATCCTATGGGAGATTATCGCCTCGCGTAATCTTAGATGCCTTCAAAGCCGCGTCGCATTGTACTTAATGGTACCCCGTCATTTCATTGGGAAACATCAAATAATATACATCTGGCTTTCATAGAGCAGAAGATAAGTGTCCACATTCCGGGAATGTCTACCATTGAAATCCCGTTTTACTGGAAATATGGATGAGTGGAGATCGTTTCAAGGGCTGCTGAATACAAATCCAATCATTTTCATTGGTTTATGGACAAGAGGCTTTAAAGCTGAACTCCAAGCAGATAGAAAGGACACACATTCATGTATTTAATGATATTTCTTGTCATTTATTATTTTAAATCAAGCAGTCTAAGTACCTGAATCTGACCTGATATCATCCTTTTGCAGTCCCCTGTACAGCAGAACTTAGACAGGGGGAGGGCGAAGCAGTACACAGAGTCAATCGGTTGTGCTGCAGTGCAAGGGGTATGCTGATAGAAGGAGAGAGCACAGTGACAGAGAGAGGTGAGCTGGTCACTCTGCTGCTTCTCTTTTCACTGTCCACTCACAGGCTGGAGGGAGAAAAAGACCTGTAAAGCCACGTACACACAATCAAATTTTCCGACGGGAAATGTTGAATGTCAGGCTGTTGGCAGAAAATCTGACCGTGTGTACGTTCCATCGGACAATTGTTGTCGAACAAATGTTGGCTGTCATGTCTTCAAATTTTCTGCCAACAAATGTGTGTTGTCGGATTTTCTGATCATGTGTACTAGGGGTGCAACGGATCGGCACCGATCCATGATCCGAACTGGTCACCACGCTCGGATCGGCACATGTCGCGCTCCGCGGTGCGCTCCGCGGTCTCAGCTTTAGGAAAGGCCGTGGCCTCGGCCTAGTTCCGGAGCGGCAGCCATCTTGGTACACCCGTCTGCGTTTACAATGTGATCGCTCCATGACCGAGCGATCACCTGTAAACAAGCCGGCATCATGATGACGCCGGTTCCTCTCTCCCCTCTCTGTAATGATCTGTACAGTGGAGGGGAGAAATCGGATGGCAGCCACAGCCATCCCAGCAATTCCCTGCCAATACCCTGCAATACATGCCCTGCCAATACCCTGCAATACATACCCTGCCAATACCCTGCAATACTTACCCTGCAATACTTACCCTGCCAATACTTACCCTGCCAATACTTACCCTGCCAATACCCTGCAATACTTACCCTGCCAATACCCTGCAATACATACCCTGCCAATACCCTGCAATACTTACCCTGCAATACTTACCCTGCCAATACTTACCCTGCCAATACTTACCCTGCCAATACCCTGCAATACTTACCCTGCCAATACCCTGCAATACTTACCATGCCAATACCCTGCAATACTTACCCTGCCAATACCCTGCAATACTTACCCTGCCAATACCCTGCAATACTTACCCTGCCAATACTCTGCAATACTTACCCTGCCAACACTCTGCAATACTTACCCTGCCAATACTCTGCAATACTTACCCTGCAAATACTCTGCAATACATACCCTGCCAATACTCTGCAATACATACCCTTCCAATACTCTGCAATACATACCCTGCCAATACTCTGCAATACATACCCTGCCAATACTCTGCAATACATACCCTGCCAATACTCTGCAATACATACCCTGCCAATACTCTGCAATACATACCCTGCCAATACTCTGCAATACATACCCTGCCAATACTCTGCAATACATACCTTGACAATACTCTGCAATACTTACCCTGCCAATACTCTGCAATACATACCCTGCCAATACTCTGCAATACATACCCTGCCAATACTCTGCAATACTTACCCTGCCAATACTCTGCAGTACCCTGCCAATACTTACCCTGCCAATACCCAGCCATACCCATCCATGCTTAGCCAATATTACATTGGGGGAGTTGACGTGGATATTACAGTGGGGAAGATGTATATTGCAGTGGGGACTATATGGTGGTGGCATTTTCACAGGTTTTTCCAAATTCAATTATTATTTGCTGATCCGAAAAATGATCCGATCCGTGACTCTGATCCAAGGAACGATCCGATCCGTGAGTTTTTTTGATCCGTTGCACCCCTAATGTGTACACAAGTCCGTCAGACAAAAGTCCAAAGTACAAACATGCATGCTTGGAAGCAGAAGCGGTCGGTCTTGTAAACCAGCGTTCATAATGGAGAATTTATATTCACAACGCGGCAAATTATGAAATCTCCAAATGCAGCGCACATTCTCTTCTTCTTTAATGTAATAATAATGAAGCTGCTTTGCTGGTGATACTGATGGATTATTGCAAACTCATTTTCAAAGGCTTTTTTTTCTAGTGATATCAAGAATAATATTATTATGGTTTTTTGTTTTGTTTTTTTATTTGGGCAAGTTACCACAACACCATTATCCCGTAGTTTTTAAGAACAAAGATACAACTATGTTGGTGTCTCTTGTCAATTTTACATTTTGTATTTTTTTAACTGTAACTGCCTACTCCCAAACTGTCATTTGAAGTAAAACACAGAGCCAAGTATTATTCTACACAATTTTTTTATTGTGCATTAAAAAAATAAAATTTGACATGCTATCTGCCAATAGAACTTAACCAAAAAGTGCATTCTATGCATCCAAAAATATAGAAAATATACCAAATCAAATCATTATTCAACCAAAAAATAATGTCAAAACAATAACTCCAAGGCCAATAATAAATAACACGCTATCCCCTCCGATTCCACAACATGACTGGTTGACGAACGGACGTTCAGAAACAAACTGAAAAGCCCAAAATGAAAAACGCGAAAGTAAAGCACGAATCAACACTCACCAAACTTCTACCAACATGAAATTAGCTGAAGGAGCCCAAAGGGTGGCGCTAAAGAGCTGAAAAATCACGTAGTACGTCACTACGTTCGTAATTGTTGGCCAACATTTGTGTGACCATGTGTATGCAAGACAAGTTTAAGATAACACCCTTCAGACAAAATTCCACATTTTTGTTGTCAGAAAGTCCAATCGTGTGTAGGAGGCATAAAGCCCCGTACACACGAGAGGACTTATGTCCGACAGACTTCCGAAGGAGTTCCGTCGGAGTTCTGCCGGAGTTCCGACAGAGTTCTGACGGACTTTTCGGCTGAGCGGACTTGGCCACACACAATCACACTAAACTCTGACGGATTCGAACGTGATGACGTACGACTGGATTCGAATAAGGAAGTTCATAGCCAGTAGCCAATAGCTGCCCTAGCGTCGGTTTTAGTCCGTCGGAATAGCACACACACGAGCAAATTTTTCGAGGGGCCGGGTCCGGCGGAGTTCCTTCGGAAAAATTTGAAGCATGTTCCATATTCTAAAGTCCTTCGGACTTTGGCGAGTCAAAAGTCCGTTGCAGCCCACACACGATCGAATAGTCTGACGGAATCAGTCCGTCGGACTTTGGATGTTGAAAAGTCCGCTCGTGTGTACGGGGCTTAAGTGTTACTTAATCACTTTCACCCCCTTCCTGCCCAGGCCAATTTTCAGATTTCAGCGCTGTCACACTTTGAATGACAATTGCCCGGTCATACAACACTGTATCCAAATTAATATTTTTGTTTTATTTTGAGACAGATAGAGCTTTTGTTTTGGTGGCATTTAATCATCCTTGGGTTTTTCTAAACATTTATGTTATATAAATGAAAAAATGACAAAAATTTGGAAAAATTATCTCCTCCCAGAATAAAAGGGCTCCTGCTCGGCCATTTTTTAAAAATATTATATAATATTATATATATATATATATATATATATTATACAGTATATAACATTATTTTATACTATAGGTCGGGCAGGAGGTGGTTAAAGTGGAACTAAACTCACTGCCACAATCTTCTTTTTTTTCATCCCCCTTCCCTCTTACAGAACTGCTTAATATTTTAATTTGAATTTTTTGCTGTTTTACTTCTTTTTGTGGAAATTTTCGCTTTCAGGGTTCAGGCCTAGGCTGGGCCCCACTGCCTCTTGGGATGCTACATCACAGATACCCCAGGAGGCGGCATGTCACTATATTGCATCTGTGTGCTCATCATGTGTAGAGGATATGCACATGTGCGCACAAACACCACCTGGTGGGTGGTGTAGTCAGGGCCGTCTTTAAGGCAGGGCAAAAGGGGCAGCTGCCCTGGGCCCTGTCATTATTGTGGGGCCCAAAGCAGCTGCCTCATACTTGCCAACTATCCCAGTTTACATTCCCTTGAGGTTTTAGTCCTGTTGTTGTGTACAGACGACTCACCTGCAGACCCTGTGTTTACATGTAAATAACCAGCATTCATATGTAAATAGCAGTGACATGCATATGTAAATAGCTGAGGCCAACTGCATTGATATGTCAATAAGGCAGCATTCATAGGTATATCATGCCCCTTGCAGTGAGGAGATGATGTTCTGTAACCTACAGCAACCAGTGAGCAGTATTACTGTACAGTAATCTCTATTAGCCAATCAACAAGCCGAAATCATGTGCTGTAACCTCTAGCAAATAATCAGTGAGCCTTAAGGAGTGCTGTAACCTCTAGCAACCAGTCAGTAAGCAGTAATGATATGCTATAACCTCTGACAACCAATCGCAATCGCTGCCTGATCTGATACAGTAAACTGATTTTAAGTCTAGCTGCTATTTATTGTATGTCTCAGAGAAGGTGGAAAGCGAATTTGCATGGGGGGAGGGGGGCCCTAAGCAAATTTTTGCCCAGGGCCCAATCAATATTAAAGATGGCCCTGGGTGTAGTGGCAATCTTCCTTAAGCTGGCAGTGTTTGTATGCATGAGCAAAAATCCTGCATTGCACGCTTGTATGCGTCGTAGGTCTCTACCAGGTCCTAGATACCTTGGAAGTCACTGGCGGCCATATTCGCTCTGGAGTTTTTGAGATCGGCAGCAGGGAAGAGAGGTGGGGGGGGGGGGGGTTGCTGGCATTCATTTAGAGGTTTAGTTGTGATTTAACTGCAGGAAAGAGAAATGGGCTCTCCTACTCTGCCAGACAAAGCTGTGTCATATGGCTTAGCTGTGTAAATCCAAGGACTGGGTGGCCAGATACAAAGTACAAGTGCACCCCAAAATGTGTGGAGAGAATGGGGGAGAAGTGCTGAATACCATGCCACCCTCATTTCCCCAGAATCCACAAGTCAGTGACTGGGCTCGAGCCCATGGGCCCCGCCCAATAGGGGGCCCCGCGGGCCCTGCCGAGATACATAGCTGAGTGTACTCGGCTCCGCTCACAGTCCTGCCCAATGATGGACATAACACAGGGACTGGGTGTGACTGTGAGCCGAGCCAAGTACACTCGGCTACTCTCGGCTCCGCTCGGGACCGCGAGAGGACCCGAAAGCCACTGAGATGACCCAAGAGGACCCAAGAGCCACTGAGATGACCCAAGAGGACCCGTGAAGCGCAGAGAGGACCTGAGAGCCGCCGAGATACAGAGGACTCTGTATCTCTGCGACTCCATTCAAGACTGCAATGAGAAGGCTATACTGACAAGGCTGCAGATGGACACTAGACAAGGCTGCAGATGGACACTGTTAAGGCTGCATTGATGGGCATTTAAACGTAAGTTTTTTCCTTAAACTTCCCCCATAAAAGTTTTTTTCCTTAAAATTCCCTTGGGGCACGTGTTATACGCCGATAAATACGGTAATGCATAGAAGGTAGGGCCGAAAGTGACTCAAGCCCAGGGGCCCCCCACCACCCTAAGTCCTGCCCTGCACCTGATGCGGATCCCCATAAGAGGCATCGACTGGGACTACTTTTGTATATAATACTGTAGACAAGACAGCACTGGCTATGTGCAGCTGAGCAGTTTAACCACTTCAGTCCCAGAAGATTTTACCCCCTTCCTGACCAGAGCACTTTTTTCGATACAGCACTGCGTCGTTTTAACTGACAATTGCGCGGTCATGTGACATTGCACCCAAACTTTTGGTGGTATTTGATCACCTTTGCGGTTTTTATTTTTTGTGCTATAAACAAAAAAACAGCGACAATTTGGAAAAAAAAGCAATATTTTTTACTTTTTGCTATAATAAATATCCCCAAAAAATATATATATATAAAAAAAAAAAAAAAAAAAGTTCTCAGTTTAGGCCGATATGTATTCTTCTACATATTCACAGTAAAAAAAAAATCCAATAAGCGTATATTGATTGGTTTGCACAAAAGTTATCGCATCTACAAAATAAGGGATAGATTTATGGCATTTTTATTATTTTTTTTTATTAGTAATGGTGACGATCTGCGATAAAATCAGTGCTATAAAAATGCACTGATTACTGTGTAAATGACACTGGCAGGGGAGAGGGTTAAACACTAGGGGGCAATCAAGGGGTTAAGTGTGTCCTAGGGAGGTGTTCTAACTGTGGGGGGGATGGGCTACCACTGACATGACAGCGATCACTGCTCCCGATGACAGGGAGGAGTATATCCCTGTCATGTCACTAGGCCATACAGGGAAATGCCTTGTTTAAGGCATCTCCCCGTTCTGCCTCTCCATGACACAAATGCGGGACATTGAGTTCGCAAGACCCGCAGGCTCGGATTATGCAGTGTGCGCACGCACACAATGCCACAATTTAAAGGGGGCGTACCCGTACGCCCATTTGCCCAGCCGTGCCATAGTGCCGACGTACATCATCATGCGCTGGTCGGCATTTGGTTAAACATCTTGTTAAGCACATATGTATCCATAAGCGCATATGCACAACCAGAAGCAGCCTCTGCAAACCCTTAATGACACTGCTGGTCCATCAGCCCCTACTGTATATTTACATTGGGATGCCATTTGGAACAAATGGCACAGTAATACAATGCACAGTGGCATACAGTAGGACGTGTTACGTTAACATGCAGTAAAATGCATTGCACATTAATGCAACGCATAGGTGGGAAGGAGGTCTACAAGTATTTGTGTTACTACAAACAGTAAAAGTATCGAAATTAGGCTTTGTGGATCAGAACAGAAAGATATCTATTTGGCACCATCATCCCTTTATAATCAAAAATTAGTAACAGAGGGTTTGAAGGATGGTACTTTTTAGGTGCAAACTACTTACTACACAAACCACTGTTACATAAGTTTTATTTACAAAATATAATTAAATACATTGATACGTTGATTCAACCATGTATCGGTATACAACAGGCAAGGAGAATCTCCCATCACGCTTATTCTTCTACATGTTTCGCCATCCTGGCGTCTTCAGGAAATGCAGGATCGGAATACTGATAAGCAAAGTAAAAAAAGAACAACGCAAAGAATCAAAAAAATCAACATGCTGAAAAATATACAGATATATACAGATATACAGATCATGTTAACCAGTTCCTGACCGGCACACGCTGATGTACGTCGGCAGAATGGCACGGGCAGGCATATTGGCATACAGGTACGTCTATTTTTAAATGCCACCCTGCCATCGCGAGCGCGCTGCTGGCGGTGCGCTCTCGTGCCGGTCGGGACCCCCGCGAGTCCGGTCGCGGGTCCCGCGGACTCGATCGCCGTGGGGATACCCGCGATCGTCTCATGGGGCAGCTGAACGAGGTGATGCTGTTGTAAACAGCATCTCCCCGTTCTGCCTAGCAACAAGTGACGCTGATCTCTGCTCCATGTTAGTGGAGTAGAGATCAGTGTTTACTAACACAAAGCCCATCCCCCCACAGTTAGTAACACGCCCCTAGGAACACTTAACCCCTACACTGCCACCCCCTGGTTAACCCCTTCACTGCCAATGTCATTTACAAAGGAATTAATGCATTTGTATAGCATCGATTGCTGTATAAATGACAAAAAATATGTCAAAAATGTCCGATGTGTCCGCCACAATGTTGCAGTCACAATAAAAATCGCTGATCGCTGCCATTACTAGTAAAAAAAAAATAATTATTAATAAAAATGCCATAAAACTACCCCCTATTTTGTAAACGTTATAACTTTTGTGCAAACCAATCAATAATCGCTTATTGCGAAAAAATATGTAGAAGAATACATATCGGCCTAAACTGAGGGAAAAAAATATTTTTTTATATATTTTTGGGGGATATTTATTATAACAAAAAGTAAAAAATGATGCGTTTTTTTCAAAATTGTTGCTCTATTTTTGTTTATAGCGCAAAAAATAAAAACCGCAGGGGTGATCAAATACCACCAAAAGAAAGCTCTATTTGTGGGAAAAAAAGAACGTCAATTTTGTTTGGGAGCCACGTCGCATGACCACGCAATTGTCAGTTAAAGCGACACAGTGCCAAATCGCAAAAAGTGGTCTGGTTTAAGCCAGCAAAATGGTCCGGTCTGAAAGTGGTTAAGCACCATCACACCCACCAGGTTAGCTTAGGTCCCATGAAGACCTTGCCCTCAACTGTAATTGGAAGTACCAAGGTGTTAAATTATACAAATTATACAAGCAGGCCAGGAGGGGTTGGGACAAGACATGTAGGGCCAGATTTAGACCTTAGGGGGCCTGGGGTGGGGCCCCTCATACATAAATTTGGCATACATTCTCAATGACAGTCACACACCTTTAAAATGCATGACACAACATCATTCTGAGGTCATGTGTGCGCACACACACGCCGTTACAGCGCTGTCCCCATTGACAACGTCTGCTGATGACGAAACGCATCTGGAGGAAGGCATGTAGTGGCGTACGTAGTGGCGTACGTAGTGGCGTACGTAGTGGCGTCACCACGCGATTGGAGTAGGAGGACAGGCTCCGTTTGTGCTTGCTGGCATTCTTTTAAATGTAAGTGCAATATTTTGTTTTAATAAATGGGAAATTAGACTATATTACACTATGGCTAGTTTCTCTTTTCCTGAGAATCCAATTGAGTATATACGGACACTTTAGCGGGACAGAGGGAGCGATCTGCACCATCCAATTTATCGTCGCTATTGTGGTCATCTGCAAGCTGAAAGGCCTAGGCTGGGCTATAGCCATCTGCCTTTTAAGCTTGCCGTCTGGTAAGCAGAAACTACAGCTACGGCGGTCAGGCACCCTTGAATGAATGAATGAAATACTTGTATAGCGCACAATGCGAACTGAATCGCCTCTTGTTTGTGTGTATCAGTTTTCAAGTGGTTTAAATCGATTTCCTTGTCTTTATGCCAGTTTCTGTGGACTCATCCATTGGGACTTTTTAGTGAAGCTTTTTTAATTTTAAGGACATGGATTACTGGAACCATGTCCTGTGATCTGATGAGACCAAGATAAACTTATTTGGTTCTGATGGTGTCAAGTGTGTGTGGTGGTGGAAACCAGGTGAGGAGTATAAAGACAAGTGTGTCTTGCCTACAGTCAGGCATGGTGGAGGGAGTATCATGGTCAGGGGCTGCATGAGTGCTGCCGGCACTGGGGAGCTACAGATCATTGAGGAAACCATGAATGCCAACATCTACTGAGACATACTGAAGCCAAGCATGATCCCCTCCCTTTGGAGACTTGGTCGCAGGGCAGTATTCCAACATGATAAGGACCCCAAAGACACCTCCAAGACAACACCTGCCTTGCTAAAGAAGCTGAGGGTAAAGGTGATGGACTGGCCTAGCATTTCTCCAGACCTAAACCCTATTGAGCATCTGTGGGGGATCCTCAAACGGAAGGTGGAGGAGCACAAGGTCTCTAACATCCACCAGCTCTGTGATGTCATCATGGAGGAGTGGAAGATCCAGTGGCAACCTGTGAAGCTCTGGTGAACTCCATGCCCAAAAGGGTTAAGGCAGTGCTGGACAATAATGGTGGCCACACAAAATATTGACACTTGGGGGCCCAACTTGGACATTTTCACTTAGGGGTGTACTCACTTTTGTTGCCAGCGCTTTAGACATTAATGGCTGTGTGTTGAGTTTTATTTTGAGGGGACAGCAAATTTACACTGTAAGCCCTTGTACACACGGTCGGATATTCCGATGGAAAATATCCGATCGGACCGCGTTGTTGGATAATCTGACCGTGTGGGCTCCATCGGACTGTTTCCATCTGAATATCCGACCGACAAAGTTTTAGAGCTGGGCTATAAAATTTTCCGACAACATGATCCGATCAGACTTTGTCCGATCGTTTGTAGAGAATTCCGATCGGACAAAGTGCCACGCATGCTCAGATCAAATTCCGAGACCAAAGCTATTGGCTACTAGCCTAAACGTAGTCCCGACGTAACAAAATAACGTCATCACGTTACGAATGATTGGATTTTCCGACAACTTTGTCCGACCGCGTGTATGCAACACCAGTTTCGGACAAAATCCATCGGACAAAATCCGACGGGTTTTGTTGTCGGAATGTCAGACCTCATGTACAAGGGCTTATACAAGCTGTACACTCACTATTTGTAGCAAAGTGTCATTTCTTCAGTGTTGTCACATGAAAAGATATAATAAAATATTTACAAAAATGTGAGGTGTGTACTCATTTTTGTGAGATACTGTAAGTGTTGCTGAACTGCAGAAAAGAAAAATTAGGTCAGGGCTGTGCTGTGTGGCAGGGCTGTGCAAATCTCAGGAGGGGATGAACAGAAGTACAAATCCTTTTGGCAAGTATAACAGCTCTGTTATATGAATTTCATCTGTGTATTTATCTGTCTGTCTGGAGTTCAGCTTTAAGTCAAGCGAAAATGACTAATGATGTGTTTATGTTATGTGAGCATTGACTGCATGGCCTGTCAAGTACAGTGTTTAACCAAAGCTCGAAAAAGTCACCCAAACCCTCTTAAGCTGCCACGCCATTGTCTGTGCTGATGGAAAGGCAGTAGGAGCACACCGAGGCCGGCCTCTCCTCCTGACCCTTCTAGACATACATAAATGTCCTCTGATATGACCCACACCGACACACCATAACACCGGGCTCTCACATTTAGTCTGTGAAAGTGACAGCGTGTTTGAGCTCAGTTACCAAAAATAAAGAAATGTAAATCATTGCTGAAGTTCACTAAAATATCGGACACTCCCTCTGCGGCCAAGATTTGCTCTCAGTAGGAGAGCGTCTGTTATGCTGCTTTGGCTCTGCAGTCTACATTAAAAACATATAGCGAGTATGGAAACGCATACCGGGAGACAAAATACTCAACTGTGGATTGTGGGGTTTTTCCTGGAATTGCTGATATATGCCAGGCCTCAGATGTCTACAATTGTCTCTGCTTTCCTTTATCTCTCTTCTCATTCCACTTGATCTCCTGTAGATATTCAGTTACGTTCAGTTCAGATCATTTCAATGCAATCAATCGAGCTTCACCTGTAAGCCCTTGTACACACGGTCGGACATTCCGGAAAATGTCAGATCGGACCGTGTTGTCGGATAATCCAACCGTGTGTGGGCTCCATCGGACTGTTTCCGAATATCCGACCGACAAAGTTTTAGAGCTGGGCTATAAAATTTTCCGACAACATGATCCAATGGGACTTTGTCCGATCGTTTGTAGAGAATCCCGATCGGGCAAAGTGCCACGCATGCTATTCTATTCCTTTATTTTCTATTCTATTTTATCCCGTTCTTAGTTTTTTTATTCTATTTGTAGCTGTTTTATGCTATTCTTTTATTTTCTATTCTATCCCATTATTTCTATTCTATTTTGTATTCTTTTATGTTCTATTATGTTTAACTCTATTATATTCTTTTATTTTCTATTCTATTATATTTTTTTGTATCTCTTTATTTTCTATTCTATTTTATCCTGTTCTTTTATTTTTTTATTCTAATTATATCTGTTTCACGCTATTCTTTTATTTTCTATTCTATTTGTTTCTATTCTTTTATTTTCTATTCTGTTCTGACTGTATTATATTCTATTATTTTATTTTCTATTCTATTCTATTATTTTCTATCCCTTTATTTTCTATTCTATTTTATCCTATTCTTTTATTTTTTATTCTATTTATATCTGTTTTACGCTATTCTTTTATTTTCTATTCTACTTGTTTATATCCTTTTATTTTCTATTCTGTTCTGTTTAACTCTTTTATGTTCTATTCTTTTATTTTCTATTCTATTATATTCTTTTCTATCCCTTTATTTTCTATTCTATTTTACCTTGTTCTTTTATTTTTTATTCTATTTATATCTGTTTTACGCTATTCTTTTATTTTCTATTCTATTTGTTTCTATTGCTTTGTTTTCTAGTATGTTTAACTCTATTATATTCTATTCTTTTATTTTTTATTCTATTATATTCTTTTCTATCCCTTTATTTTCTATTCTATTTTATCCTATTCTATTTATATATGTTTTACGTTATTCTTTTATTTTCTATTCTATTTGTTTATATTCTTTTATTTTCTATTCTGTTCTGTTTAACTCTATTATATTCTATTCTTTTATTTTCTATTCTATAAATTTTTTTTTCTATCTATTTATTTTCTATTCTATTTTATCATGTTCTTTTATTTTTTATTCTATTTATACCTGTTTTACGCTATTCTTTTATTTTCTATTCTATTTGTTTCTATTCTTTTATTTTCTAGTCTGTTCTGTTTAACTTTATTATATTCTATTTTTTTTAATTCTATTATATTCTTTTCTATCCCTTTATTTTCTATTCTATTTGCGTCTATTATTTTATTTTCTGTTCTGTTCTGTTTAACTCTATCATATTATAGTCTTTTATTTTCAATCCCTTTATTTTCTATTCCATTTTATTCTCTTCAGATGTTCAAATTTGATTTGAAAATTAGTTGAATTTGATCTCCCTTCAGCCCTGGTTGTTCAGGATCTACCCAAGCCTGTGAATGGACAGTAAAAGAAGAAGCAGCGCAGCTATGAGCTCATCTCTCTGTCACTCTGCTCTCTCCTCCTATCAGCATGGCTCCTTGCTTTGTTTGCAACATACCTAATTGCCAAAATGCTGATACCAAGTCAAATTCAGACACCTTCACTGCTTGCATTTAAAATAATAAATGTAATTGCTGTATGTATTAATGAATACTAATTAATGAATATTTATGAATACAGCTGCAATAATGTGTGTATTTTATATCTGCCTGGAGTTCAGCTTTCAATTTTGTATAAAAAAATAAATAAAAAATAAATGAATAATAATAAAAAAAAAGTTACAAACCCATTAGAATTTCCTTTTAACAAAACATCTGCTGCTTTTTATCAACAGTAGTAAAAAAAAAAAAAAAAAAAAGAATTAACGCGCTGTGTAAACTATCTATCCTGTAAACTGTTCTGACAAGCTTACAGATCTCAGTCACTGAACGATGAAGAAATATTCTGCTGCTGATCAGAACAGACAGACGAAAATCTGACATGTCGGCGTTTTCACAAAGCAACACTCCACTACTAAAACAATTAGAGGTGTTGGAAACTGTGCAGACGCAGAAAAGGGAGCAGCTGCTCAACCCTCGCACCATTACTCCGCCGCCGCCGGGGTCACCGAAAACACCGACACCGGCCGCCAATTATCCACTATCACATGAAATCATGGGGGTTTTTTTTTTTTCTTTAGCTGCGGCCTAACTCTTCCAGAGTATGTCAGACTCAATCTGTCCACGCCTCAAACATCTGCTAATGAGTGACCTGACAGCGAGGGTGTGCTGCTTTACACCCTCTCATTCCTCAACACGGAGGTAACCTGACTCTCTTACTGATGAATTTTACACTTCGGCTTACGCCGTCGCCCTGGCACTCTGACCTCCGCGTACAGATGGGCACAGGCAGACCCCCTGATTATTATTATTTTTTTTCTTCATTTTTTTTGTTAAATAAAACCTGTGCTGAAAGAAATATGCAGCCTGTCTGAAAATGTTAGATCCATGACTTGTATTTGGCTTCAGTGCGGCAATGGTTCGGAAAAAAGGCTTACTGAGCCCCCCCCCCCCCCCAATTTGCATATTTCTCTTAACCTCTTGCTTACCGGGCACTTAAACCCCCCTTAGTGCCCAGAAAAATTTTCAGCTTTGAGCGCTGTCACATTTTGAATGACAATTGCGCGGTCATGCTACACTGTACTCAAATGAAATTTTTATCATTTTTTTCTCTCACAAATGCAGCTTTCTTTTGGTGGTATTTAATCACCATTTGGGTTTTTATTTTTTGCTAAACAAACAAAAAAAGACAGAAATTTTTGGAAAAATAACAAAAAAGTTTCATAGTTTGTTATAAAATTTTGCAAACAGGTGATTTTTCTCCATTGATATTCGCTGATGAGGCTGCACTGATGGGCTGCACTGATGGGCACAGATAAGGCGACACTGATAGGCACAGATAAGGCGACACTGATAGGCACAGATAAGGCGACACTGATAGGCACAGATAAGGCGACACTGATAGGCACAGATAAGGCGACACTGATGGGAACAGATAAGGCGACACTGATAGCCACAGATAAGGCGACACTGATAGCCACAGATAAGGCGACACTGATAAGATAGCCCTAATGGGTGGCACTTATGGGTGGTACTGAGGAGTAGCATTGATGGGTGGCACTGATCACATCTTCAGCTCTGAGGGGGTTCATGCTGGGACCTGTAGTCCTTCACTTTTGGGGGGTCACATCCCTCAAAAGTGAAGAACAACAAATCCCAGCATGAGCCCCTGAGAGCTAAGGATGTGTCCTCCTGCCATCCCTCTGATGATGTCATCTGTCCTCTCTGCAGTCAGTGCTTCATGACACACATTGTGTTCCATCCATCCATGGTACCTGGCCTCACCTCTGAGTATTGAGAGTTGCTCTGAAATTCCGGCAGTTCCCTACCCTCTGTGCATGCCGCCAGAGAAAATTGAGGAGCAGGTGGGTGGAGCTAAAGCACTAGGCACGAAGGAGGTTGAAGTTAAATCCTTCTCCGCTCTTAATGCTGGGGCCTCAGCCTTGGTCTGTGGTCATGTGATGTCACTGATTGCTAGACGCCAGGTGGTCCTAGCAACCAGTTTCGGCAGTGTAGAGCAAGCAGTGGAACAAGGTAAAACAGGCCTTGGCCGGCCAGGAGAAGTACTCTCAGTGAGTAAAGCAGCGATGCGGCAGCCTTTTTTGGGGGCATCAGATTGTTTTGGAATGAAGATGCCTGGGACCCAGGACACTGTATTGTCCTGGAATGAAGGTGCCCAAGACCCGGGACAGACCTGCAAAATGCCGGGACATGTGGTCACCCTAGTTTCCCTGTGTGTGGTGACATGCAGCTAAACCCTCCTATTCTGCAATAAGCCAGACTGAGTGCCATTTTGAAGTTTTAATCACAAAACAGGGTGGGGTGAAACTTTTGAGAAAAAACAAATGCAGATACATATAATCAATATATAGAAATACAATGAACAACCTAGGCTGTAGATGGCAATAAATAATCCTCACCAGTGATGCTGCATTTAAAGGATGAATACGCATGCAAGTTTTAGTCCAACATGTGCTCTGGTAGCTGGTTCCTTTTTTCAGTCTCTAAGATGGAGTCTGAGTTCCCAGGATGCACCTGTTTCTCTTCCTTAGACTGAAGAATCATGTGAAGTTTTGTTAAAGGTGAACAGTGTCTAGTTTCTGCAAAAAACAGTAACTTTACCACTGGCTCCATCTTGTGGTAAAATCTGATATTGCAGGCAAAACAACTTAATATCCTGCTGGAGGCCGAACAAACCCTGTGAGCAGAGTGCAGTATGGTGTAGCAGGCTATGAGTAAGCACATTGCGATTGATGTGAAACGTGTTAGCAGTGTGTGTGGGTCTGTACTTATCTGTGGATGTATTTGTATTCTGTTTTTATGAAATAAATGAGTGTGGCTATCCAGCGTTTGGTTTTCATGGTGTAGCAGCAGTAGGGAACACACACAGGTAAATTTTGGTGAACTAAATATTTTTAAAATGTTCCAACAAGGTACAGCCAGGCCCAGCGGGTAAGCACAGCCATTCAGAACCTTATACAAGACTCACAACAGTGATATTGCGACTTGGAGTGACGCTGACAGCATCTGCAATGAGAAGTGGACATGCGGCCAACGGGAAGGAGGAAGACGTAGTCCCTTCACTTTTCCTACTCTTCCAGAAACTTTCCCTACCACTAAATACTACCCCTACTCTAGGCACTCACAAAATGCTCCCAGATCAGGGGACCAGAGGCTTAAATAAGCTCTGTCCTCAACCAAGATGACCGCGGAGGTCACAAAGAGGCCAGCATCCAATCAGACAGCGTCTCCCAGGCCACCATAGGAAATCCTAGAGGAAGTTAGTTTCCCAGGACTTCCTTCCCTTTCTGTATTGCTGATTTGATCAAGCCTCACTCACCAAGTGGAGAGTACAGACTGCACCTGCCTACAACACTGCTATGGAAAAAGTGCGGCAACCCTATTGGATTATCTGTGGGGGTTGCAAAGCTTCCTGATGCTGAACTCCTCAAAGTAGAAGTTAACTAGATAGTAAACAAGGAGAAAACTAGATAATAAACAAGTGAGACCCTGCACACCCCCTGTGCAGGGTCTCACCTCCGATATTCCCCCTTTCACTCCCCCATTGCAACCACACATTCCTTGGCTTCTTTGCCCTTATTCAATCAGCACTAGGTATTCTTCATTTCTTATTTCCCCTTTATTTTATCTCTTCCTTTTTCACTTTAGTTTTTTTCATTCCCTGTTTTCGTCTTTACATTCTCATTAACTTTTCCACATCATTTTAATACATACCATATTATTTGTTTATTTTTTATAGGTCCCTTCAGTAAGGGCCACCTCACCATTCAACACTTTATTTGTGCCATATCCTACACTTATAGCTGCCGGGGGTGTTGTCTGTGCGCTTTGGGTGTCGTCCGGGCGCGCTCCCTCAGCCCCGGACCATGGCAATTTTGGGCTGGCCCATCTCTCGGTGTCCGGTACCGCCTCTGCGCAGATATATATGTAAGTCTGTGGGTCAAATGTACATGTGTGGGGGGTCCTCCATGTTTGTACAATTGTCCACTTTTTCTGAGTTGATTTAAATACGGTTGTTTACTCTACCCATAGGTTACCATTACGGTGTTTCTCCTGACGAGTGGTTATAAGGTCACGAAACGCGTAGAGCTTTCAACTGCTGTTTTGTGTATACAATCTTCAACAAAGCATGAACGTTCCTTCTTGACCTTTTGTTTCTTTATATATTTTTTCTCTTAAATGACGCTTCAATGTGTCATGTATTTACATATAATTTGTGTTTATTAAATATTCGGCTCTTCATGTGTTTACTACTAAGTCCTTGTTGGAATGCATATTCTGATGAAATAGAAAATACTAATATATGGCTATGTGTATTAACATGTAAATATTTGACTACTTGTATTTATTAAAATATGTTTTTTTACCAAATTTTATGCTTCTGCTCCCGTGTACTTCATACAAAGTCCCGCCTGCTGCTCCTTCCTTTTTAAATAGAAGTTAACTAGAGAATTCTTCTTTGGCCAAGCTTAGACCAGTTTCACAAATAGAAACTGAAATTTTGAAACCCGTTCTATAATATAAACGAATGACCAAGGTAGATCAGAGATCACCTTCCTTTTTAATCACATCTGACCACGCTCCTAACCCCACCTTTCCAAAGTCTCCCCAAAGAAGTCTCATTACTCTAAAGTGGCGTTAAACTATAGCAGCCTTTTCTTATAAATGTAGCGCTGGCTCCTGACGAGCAAGCGCTATATGTTTTTCAAAGTAAAATTTTCCTGAAACCACAGTTTGGTTTTGGGGCTAATTCTCTAAATTTATGGTTTCAGTAGCAGTCCAGCTGGGTTGCACTGGGTTCTCCTTGACCGCAGGTGTCACTGTCCCCGCCGGCAAGAGTAAGAATGCAGTCTAGCTGGGTGTATTGAATGCCACTGTTCTTTTGGAAATAGCCCAGTGGGAGTGTTCTCCTGCTGTGCATTCTGGGAGGTGTTATTTAAGGTACGGAGATCACGTTGGTCTGTTCTGTTCCAGAGAATATTTGCTGTCTGTCTGGTTCTGGTCTTCCTGACCAGCCCCCGTGGCCCTCCTGGCCTGGGGTGCGGAACCATGCATTTAGAGTCTCGGGGCTGGCTAGCCCGAGGCAACACAACTGCAGGGACAGGCCTGAATAGATTTCGGGGGCCAATTGATCCAAAGGTGGTCCGGTGCCGTCTCATCCAAGGGAGAGGACCAGCAACTGGAGAAACCCCAGGGGAGGGCTCTTCAGGAAAAGGCCATGCGCAAGGCTGGCTTCTCTGAAGGAGCCTGGAGGCTTAGTTGAAGGACACTACATGGATCTACACTCATACGGTATCGCCGGATCGGCTGAGAGATACTGGTGCCGTATGATAGCTCTTTAAACTTGTCTATGTCCCTCAGTAACGCTCAAGTCTGTGGCAGAGACTTTCTCAAATATTCTACGCTCAAGTCTGTGGCAGAGACTTTACCTAACACCCTACCGGCTGCTAGGCCTAGTGAGAGGAGGTCTATCCGGGGGTTGTAAAATCCAGCTGTGAAATGGTCGCTGTTCTCTGGATTTTTCCTATAAGAGACTTTCCATTTTTGCAGTCTAAAGTACCTGAACTTAATCCTAACCTTCTACCCTTATCTAAAGACTCTGTTTTTGTTACAAATAAATAACCCAAAAGAAGATTCAGTGTCAGTTTCCACATTTCTTTGGGCCATCTACCACGGGAACCCCTAGATGGAGAAGCAGTCAAGAAGGTAACGGTAAGCCCAATAAAACCAGCAGCTCCTTCAGGGGTCAGTGCTACATAAATAACACACAAATTGTAAATATAATTAGAGAAACCAAACATAAAATGACAGATCAAATAAGATTGCAGGTCTTTGAAGGCAGCTTATTGCGGTACCAAAATGTTTGTGGAACCAGTTAGCTATATTTTGCCCCCACCTGCAAAACACCTCCTCGGGGGACGATTCAAGCTGATCTCAGCTACACATTGATCTCAATTACCTGGTCCCTATGAGTTGACCGGACCAGGTAGAAGACACTACACCAAAGAGGGCTTCCCAAAAAAAACATATTAAAACACCTTCAAGGACCTTCAAGGAAGCGTGCCTGCTCCTCTCACAGCCTATCCTTCAGAGCTACCTCCATTTTTTTAAAACAGTTAACTCCATGTTGTCTGCTTCCCATTCCACCCAATCTTGTAGGCCCAGCACTTGTTTTTGATCTTTCATAGCTATGGGTGTTTCTGTGTGAAAACCCATCTTTGCAGACCTAGCTTCCGCAAAAGCAATACTTTCGAGAATTTAGTATGTTATTGGTAATTCTTAATGAAGAACAGATTTGGTGAGGCTTGTCAAGGAAAGGGACTGAAGCAAACCGTAGCCAGACAACAAAAAAGGGTAATCAATGTAATGCAGAATTATGGCGGTGGACCAAGTTGTCGGCATTTGGTTACTCTGAACAGAAATCTACGACTATAAACAGCCATGAGGATTTGTTCCGCTGGCCATCAAGCAAATCCGGTTCTGCCTTCTGTTGTCCTGGTTGAATTATTTGTGTAGATTGACATCTAGGATTGAACTAGTAGAAGTGTCTTTTAGATCCATTGCCAGTCCAATTCCAAATTTGGGGTTTTGTTTCAGAGTGTAGATCTTAGCTGACCAGTGACCATGTGAATGGGCCAATGAGTGTTCTATTATATAAACAATGGCTTCTTATTGGGGATGTGCTGGTGGTGAATGTCTGTAATCTGTGGGTCTGTGGCAGTATATTTAAAGCCAAAACTTTTTTTTTTTTTAGGGAATGAATAAATCCTCTGTGAGATTGTTTCTTTTGCTATCTGTGTCCCATTTTAGATATTTCACATTCCTTTGCTATGGACATAACAAAAACTGAGATGAAATCTCTCCAAAGTTTGTTAAATCTCCTCTTAAAAAGTTGTCACCTAAATAAGTGTTCTGCAAGATTTCCCCTTCTTGTTCCAGTGACAACTCAATTATCTTATTTTCCTGCAGGTTCTCTACCCATGACAATGTCCACCAGGGCAAATAGCACAAGTAAATCCCCCTAACAGCAACACAGACAGCAAAAAATAAAATAAAACTCAGAATACATGCATAAGAGGCATTCAATCTTTGATTATTATCTTCCAATGTTGTGAATGGCCGTTTCATTAATTAAAGTGACACTACACAATATTCTTTTTTATATATAATCCATACACATCTACAACAGGCATACCCCACTTTTAAGTACACAATGGGGTTTATTTACTAAAGCTGGAAAGTGTCAAATCAGGCTCACTTCTGCATAGAAACCAATGAGCTTCTAACCCCAGCTTGTTCAATTAAGCTTTTGTAATAAAACCTGGAAGCTCATTGGTTTCAATGTAGAAGTGAACCTGATTTTGCACTTTCCAACTTTAGTAAATCAACCCCATTGTGTACTTAAAAGTTCCTGTACTTAAAGTGATATTAACCACTTCAATACAGGGCAATTATACACCTTCCTGTCCAAACCAATTTTGAGCTTTCAGCGCTGTCGCACTTTGAATGACAATTGCGCGGTCATGCTCCACTGTACCCAAACTAAATTTTTATAATTTTGTTCCCACAAATAGAGCTTTCTTTTGGTGGTATTTGATCGCCTCTGGGATTTTTATTTTCTGCTAAACAAATAAAAAAAGACCGAAAATCTTAAAAAAAAACATGTTTTTTTTTGTTTCAGTTACAAAACTTTGTAAATAAGTAAGTTTTCTCCTTCGCTGATGGGCACTGACGGAGCTGCAGTGACGGGCACCGATAAGGCAGCACTGATGGGCATTGATGAGGTGGCACCAATGAAGTGGCACTGATAGGCGGCACTGATAGGCGGCACTGGTAGGCGGCATTGATATGCGACACAGATAGACACTGATAGGTGGCACAAATAGGCACTGATAGGTGGCACGGATTGTCATGGATAGGTGGCACAGATTGGCATGGATGGGCGGCATGGATAGGTGGCACAAATGGGCATGGATAGGCGGAACGGATGGGCATGGATAGGCGGCACGGATGGGCATGGATGGGCACTGATAGTCGGCTAGGATGGGCACTGATAGGCGGCATGGATGGGCACTGATAGGCGGCATTGTAATTTAAAGTATTGTAGGGATGGATGCCAATCAGTGCCAAACAATAATTCATGCCAATCAGTGATGCCCATTGTGGGCACTGATTGGCATCCATTATGGGCACTGATTGGCATTCATTATGGGCACTGGCTGGCATCCCTGGTGGTCTAGGGGGGCATATCTGGTGCTGAGCATCCCCTGATGGTCTGGTGGCATCCCTCGTGGTCCAGTGTGGGCATCCTCGGGGGGGCTGTGCTGATAATCAATCAGCACAGACCCCCCCTGTCAGAGGAGCAGCCGATCGGCTCTCCTCTACTCGCGTCTGACAGACACGAGTGAGGAAAAGCCGGTCACGGCTCTTCCTATTTACACTGTGATCAGCCGTGATTGGTAAAGAGTCAGACTGACACCCCGCAACAACGATCGCCGCGATGTGCACCCCGGGGGCGCGCAGCGGCTTAATATCCTGATCACGTCATATGACGTCCGCTCAGGATATTAAAACCACTTTTCCACCGTCATTTTACTATATGGCGGGCGGCAAGTGGTTAAAGTCTTGAGGTTTTTTTTTTTGTTGTTTAAAAATAACAAGCATTTTATACTTGCCTGCTCTGTACAGTGGTTTTGCACAGGACAGCCCAGACCTTCCTTTTTTAGGGTCCCTCACTGGCGCCCTTGGCTCCTCCCTCCTGCAGAAAATGCATTAAGATAACAAACCTTCTGCCTTTAGAACCACTTTAACCCTTCAAGTTAAAATCCATATTTTTTGCTAGAAAATAACTTGGAACCCCCAAACATTATATATATTTTTTTAGCAGAGACCCTAGGGAATAAAATGGCGATCATTGTAGTATTTTATGTCACACTGTATTTGCGCAGCGGTCGTTCCAATGCAATTTTTTGGGGAATAAATATACTTTCATGAATTACAAAAAACAAAACATTAAAGTTAGGCCAATTTTTGGGCAAGCTACGACAAACTACAGTAATTAAAAATCTACATAGGCAACGCTTTAAAAATCTCTACAGGTTACCAGTTTAGAGTACTAGAATTATTGCTCTCGCTCTGGCAATCGCGGCAATATCTCACATGTGTGGTTTGAACAATGTGTATATTTGCGGGCACGACCTACGTATGCGTTTGCTTCTGCGTGCGATCATGGAGGGATGGGATTCTTCATTTTTTTTTTCCAATTTATTTTATTTTTTTCATTTTACACTGCCCCCATAAAAAAATCAGATCATTCTTATTGCTGTCACAAGGAATGTCCCTTGTGACAGTAATAGGCAGTGACAGGTACTCTTTATGGAGGGATCTGGGGTCTAAAAGACCCCAAATTCCTCCTTTGCACTTAAAAGCATTCAAAACGCCAAGTTTGTCAGTTTTTAATGCTGTAATCTTTTGAAATTTGGCGCCTTTATGTATTCTGTAAACCGGAAGTGATATTATGACATTGCTTCCGGGTTACTAGATCTGAGACCCGATCAAAGCCGATTCCGGATTTTTTGGGTCTCCAGCCATGTCGGCTGGTCGATCGGGCCTCCCGGTGGGACGGGTTCACCTGGGGCCCCATCAGAGCCAGACAAATAGAAGAGGCAGTGGGACAAGGAACACCACCTAACAAGTAAGGCCTGTTCTACAAGTAAGGGTGGGGGGTTGTGTGTGTGTGTCTGTGTACATGTGTGTGTGCCTGTGTACATGTGTGTGTATGTGTACATGTATGTCAGGTGCACATGTGTGTGCTCGTGTACATGTGTGTGTGTCTGTGTACCTGTGTGTGTCTGTGTTCATGTGTGTGCATGTGTACATGTGTGTGTGTGTGTGTGTGTGTGTGTGTGTGTCTGTGTATGCCTGTGTACATATGTGTGTGCCTATGTACATGTGTGTGTGCCTGTGTACATGTGTGTGTGTCTGTGTACGTGTGTGTCTGTGTACATGTGTGTAACTGTGTCTGTGTACATGTGTATGTGTGTCTGTGTACGTGTGTGTGTGTCATATATACACATGTGAGGGAGGCTGCGAGCATATAGGTGTAATGGGGGGCTGAGAGCGTACAGATGTGATATAAATTGGATAGGCTTGTAGGGGCCCCATAGCATTACTTTGCCCAGGGGCCCATGATGTTATTAAGATGGCCCTGCCAGGGTGATGCGTGCAGCTGCATATCACGCCGGTACAACCCCTTCAAGCTGTGGAATGTATATTTGCGTTACGTCGGCGTGAAGGGCTTAGTGGCCTGTAATCTATTTTTAATCAAATTAACGTACTTTTTTTCCCACAAATAGAGCTTTCTTTTGGTGGTATTTGATCACATCTGCGGTTTTTATTTTTTGCGCTATAAACAAAGAAAGAGCGCCAATTTTGAAAAAAAGCAATATTTTTTACTTTTTGCTAAAATAATTATCCCCCCCAAAAATATAAAAAAACATATTTCTTCCACAGTTTAGGCCGATATGTATTCTTCAACATATTTTTGAAGAATACATATCGCAATATACAAAATCGCATATACAAAATCACAATAAGCGTATATTTAATGGTTTGCGCAAAAGTTATAGCGTCTACAAAATAGAGGATATATTTTTGGCATTTTTATTATTATTATTATTATTTTTTTTTTAGAAGTAAAGGCGGTGATCTGCGATTTTTATTTTGATTGCAACGGACAGATCAGACACTTTTGACCATTGACATTTATACAGCGATCAGAGCTACAAATAGCCACTAATTACTGTAAATGTCACTGGCAGGGAAGGGGTTAACACTAGGGAGCGATCAAGAGGTTAAATGTGTGTCCTAGGGAGTAAATCTAATGCCCTGTACACGCGGTCGGAAATTCCGATGGAAAAAGTCAGATCGGATTATGTTATCGGAAAATACGATCGTGTGTGGGCTCTATCAGACTTTTTCCATCGGAATTTCCAATGCACAAAGTTTGATAGCAGGATCTAAAATTTTCCGACAACGAAATCCGATTGCATGAATTCTGATCGTGTGTAGACAATTCCGACGGACAAAGTGCCACGCATGCTCAGAAAAAACTAAGAGACGAAAGCTATTGGCTACTGGCCTGTTTATAGTCCCGACATACGTGTTTGATGTCACCTCGTTCAGAACGATCGGATTTTCTGACAACTTTGTGCGACCGTGTGTATGCAACACAAGTTTCGGACAAAATCCATCGGAAAAAATCAGACGGATTTTGTGGATGGAATGTCCGACCGTGCATACAGGGCATAAGTGTAATGGGATTGGACTGCCTGGAGGAGGAGACCGATCACTGTTCATACTTAGTATGAACAACAGATGTGTCTGCTCTCCCCTGACAGAACGGAGATCTGTCTGTTTACATTGACAGATCTCCGTTCTGTCTCTCTCAGGAACAAAAATACAGGTGCTCGGCAGACATCATGGCCGCCGGGCACGTGCATCGACTCTGTCATCGCGCCCCTCTTCTCGGGTCCCTCGCCAGCGTTCCTGGCCCCTCCCTCCTGCCGAGTGCCCCCACAGCAAGCAGCTTGCTATGGGGCATCTTCTCTGTGTGTCCATTCAGACATGAAGCCATGGCTCAGCTCCGCCCCGTCTGTCCTTATAGGCTCACTGACTTTGATTGACAGCAGCAGGAGCCAGTGACACCCATTGCTGTGTCTCAGCCAATCAGGAGGGAGAGTCCCGGACAGCCGGGTCTCTCATGCAACATCGCAAGATGGGTGCAGGTAAGTGTTAGGGGTGTTGGGAGGGGGCTGCTGCACACAGAAGGTTTTTCTACCTTAACCGCTTGCCGACCATGCTATAGCCGAATGATGGCTACAGCGCGTCTCAATAACTCTGGGAGGGCGTACATTGACATCCTCCCAGAATCCCACTCTTGCATGTCCCCTGGGGCACACTCCTGGTAATATTCAGAGGACCCGGCGCATCACGGATCATGATAAACAGCCGCTGATATCCGCCATTTAACGCGTGATCACTCCGTCAAATGACGGAATGATCACTTGTAAACAAACCGTTGTCATGTCTGGTTCCTCTCTCCGCTCTCTGTACCAATCTGTACAGTGCGAGGGGCGATGGGAGAGATCGGTGGCAGCAGCGCTATTGCCTGGATGTGTAGTGCCCACAGCGCTGATATGTACCCATTCCAGCCATTCATCCATCTATACTCAGCCATCCATGCTCAGCATCAGGGATGAGTTTTATGTTCGAGACAAACTCATGTTCGACTCGGACATTGGCTGTTCGCCAGTTCGCCGAAAACAGCGAACAATTTTGGGTGTTCGCGGCAAATTTGAAAGCCGCGGAACACCCTTTAATAGTCTACGGGAGAAATCAATAGTGCCAATTTTAAAGGCTTATATGCATGGTATTGTCGTAAAAAGTGTTTGGGGACCTGGGTCCTGCCCCAGGGGTCATGTATCAATGCAAAAAAAAGTTTTAAAAACGCCCGTTTTTTTGGGAGCAGTGATTTTAATAATGCTTAAAGTGAAACAATAAAAGTGTAAAATTCCTTTAAATTTCGTACCTGGGGGGTGTCTATAGTATGCCTGTAAAGGGGCGCATGTTTCCCGTGTTTAGAACAGTCTGACAGCAAAATGACATTTCTAAAGGAAAAAGGTAATTTAAAACTACTCACAGCTACAATGAATTGTCGGTCCGCAAAACACATAAAAGTTTATTGATAAGGGGAAACCCGAATCAAAAAACGTGTGGGGGTCCCCCTAAATTCCATACCAGGTCCTTCAGGTCTGGTATGGATATTAAGGAGAACCCCATGCCAAAATAAAAAAAAAATGGCGTGGGGGTCCCCCTCGAAGGGTCTGGTATGGATTTTAAAGGGAACCCCACACCAAAAAAAAAATAGCGTGGGGTCCCCCCAAACATCCATACCAGACCTTTATCCGAGCACGCAACCTGGTAGGAAAAAGATGGGGGATGAGAGAGCGCCCCACCCTCCTGAACAGTACCAGGCCACATGCCCTCAACATTGGGAGGGTGCTTTGGTTTAGGAAGGAGGTTTAAGTGCCCAGTGGGTAAGTGGTTAATGCATAGAATACATTAAGATAAAAAACCTGCCTTTAGAACCACTTTAAGTTTTGACAATAAAACCTGGAAGCTGATTGGTGTCTATGTAAAGCTGCACCAGATTTCGCACTCTTTTTTTTAGTAAATCAACGCCATAGACTCTGCTTTGCAAGTACAGTATGCAGGTGCAGTTGCTCCAGAGCTTAAAACGGAGTTCTTCCGCTCACCCCCCCCCCCTGCCAGTTTTGGCACCTTTCCTGGTGGATACCTGTCTTTACTTGTAGCAACTGCACTTGCAAAGTGCACAGTCTATTTGCCTTTAGTATATTAACCCCTAAGTGTATCCAGTTTTACTAATGCATGCACAAGTTGCAAAACTGAGTTGAGGCATTAAAGCATTCTCTTCATTAAGATAAAAAATAAACACCCCACTATCTCTCCTTCCATTTCTCTATCCCTATACACTTACCTGGCTCCTTGCTACCACTCCAGCATGGTCTCTGTCTCTAGCTCCCCTCACTTCTTGCTTTTACACTGTGGCATTGATTTACTAAAGGCCAATAGACTGTGCAATTTGCAAAGTACAGTTTCTCAGAGCTTAGTAAATTATGTAAAGCTTCACTTTCCAAAGGATACCGAATCACATAAAAGGCAATTTTGCTTGCACGTGATTGATTGATGAAAGTCAGCAGAGTTTTTGCTCATTTACTAAGCTCTGGAGCAACTGCACTTTGCAAAGTGCACAGTCTTTTTGCTTTTAGTAAATCAACCCCTAAGTGTAGTGTGAGCCAAAAGCTGTTGTTGTCAGTCAAACTCCTGTGAACTGGGAACAGTGACAAAGGTTTAACGGGTGCTGTGTGTGTCTATGAATGCACGCAGCCCAGCCCAGCTACCACAAATAGAGCTTTCTTTTGGTGGTATTTGATCCCCCTGGCGGTTTTTATTTTTTGCGCTATAAACAAAAAAAGCGACAAATTTTGAAAAAAACACATTATTTTTAACTTTTTGCTATAATAAATATCCCCCAAAAATATATATAAAAAACTTTTTTTTCCCTCAGTTTAGGCTGATACATATTCTTCTACATATTTTTGGTAAAAAAAATTCGCAATAATCGTTTATTGATTGGTTTGCACAAAAGTTATAGCATCTACAAAATAGGGGATCGTTTTATGGCATTTTTATTAATAATTTTTTTTTTTTACTAGTAATGTTGACAATCAGTGTTTTTTTATTGTGACTGCAACATTATGGCGGACACATAGGACAATTTTGACACATTTTTGGGATCATTGGCATTAATACAGCGATCAATGCTATAAAATTGCATTGATTACTGTAAAAATGTCATTGGCAGTGAAGGGGTTAACCACTAGGGGGCGGAGAGGGGTTAAGTGTGTCCTAGGGGAGTGTTTCTAACTGTCTGGGGGATGGGCTTTGTGTGACACGTCACTGATCGCTGCTTCCGATGACAGGGATCAGACGATCAGTGTCCTGTCACTAGGCAGAACGGGGAGATGCTGTTTACATCGGCATCTTCCCATTCTTCAGCTCCGTGACATGATCGCGGGTATCCCAGGCACGGTCACGGAGCTCGCGGCAGGCGTGCGCGCCAGCGGCTCACGGGCGTGCACGGTGGGAAATTCAAAGTAACGCACGGGTACGTTACTTTGCCCAGCCCTGGCATTCTGCCAATGTATATATGCTGGCAGCGGTCGGCAAGTGGTTAAGCACCCACCTTGTTAAGGAGGCACCTGGAGCAGGGAGAAGCTGGCAGCACCAGCAGGGGACTGCCAAAGGAGCAAAAAAGGTGTTTTCTGTGTACTATCGTATTTTTTAAAATTATTTTTAAATACTTTTGTATCACTTTAAGATTTGTTTTACCTTCAGGTACGAAGGGGTTAATCAAGCTTTAATTTTGTTTCTTAAACAATAATAGCCTCTTACATGATTAAAGTGAACACGCAATGAAAATCCTATAATATTTTCAATATATCCAAGAAAGTTATCTCAAAAAAAGATGAGAAATATAAAATCATTAAAGACGTCTGCACTAGGGAGCGGTTAATCTGGTTTCAGGAGTCAAAGATTGAAACTGGAGGATGACTTCACATACCGAGTTTGCAGTGTTTGCAGAGGACCCTGAAAACTACGGCTCATTGACTAGCATGCGGAGGGGCAATGCTCGAAAGGACCAGATGTGGTCATACTAAACCGCTGTCTCTCTCCATTCCCCGTGACCTGCAGAACTCCGTGGCCTGGTGTAAAAATATCTATATTTGTGGAGGGCAGAATCAGTAGTTTATGTTTCTTTCCAATTCAGCTCCCTATAGTTATTAAACGAAATCCTCAGGTCTAGCGGAATTTGCTCTATAAAGGCAAGTAAGGATAAAATGGCCATAAAAATACATCAAGATGTCATTCTGTCTGAGTAGGCACACTTAAAGTTGGGTCAATTAAAGAAGAGCTTTGGGCAGTTGTAAAAACCTCTATTTGGTCTAGGCATATGTTTACAGAATGTTTGCTGAAGGTAATAGTACATGTTAGCAATTTGACGTTAAACCAACTCAGGGCACACTGCCTATGTGCTCAAAGGCTATGAATGTTATCCTGGCATCCATCGTTCAGAGCCGACTGGCTGAGTCACCAAATTCCTTTTGGTTGTTTGTAACATTTTTTCTGTATACGAACCTGTGCCAAGACAGGCTATACAGTGTGTATATATATATATATATATATATATATATATATATATATATATATATATATATCTCAAAATGTGAGTAATATGCTTCTAAATGCCACCAATCAAATTCAAATCTGCCTCAGAACATTGACTATAGATGGTAGTAGTACCATATCCAGAGAGAGAGATATGGCTACACAGTACAGAGTTCAAGGAACCATCCAGTACACATGTGTGGGGACTTTGTAGAATTTGCCTGGATAACAGAGCATTCCGATTAAGGTAAATTCAGATGATTTCTGAACATCCGTCATTTTTGCTGATCATGGTGTTACCCTCTACTTAGCAATGAGTCCCCCGGGTGGGAAAAACAATGGACATCTTCGGGTCAGGGAACATAGGACTCCTCGATCCACACAGGTCACAGGGGGAGCTCCAACCCCCAAGACCACACCATGGCATAGAAGTAATCTGCCCTGATGCTCCCAAGTCGCCTAGCACAGAGGCTCAAGTCACAATCAATTGCATTAGAATCATTAAGATGCCTTCACACACACACCATTACTGCCAATAGACATAGGGTAGCTACCTGGTGAACCAGATTGACTCAATCTGCTTCCAGAGTTCAAAATATTCAAAGATGTTTGCCCTTTTTCCTCCAGGTACAAGTTCTTCTATCAAGAACACTCCCCAAGCATAGAAGCGAATGTCCAAATGGCATAATTCATTGTATAGAAATGGCGTCAGAAGGGGGCGAGGTCACCCGATTAAGTCAATGGGTTTCCCCACCCTTGCCTATATAAGAACTGTCAAAACAAAGAGAGATCAGTCGTGGGAGGCCTCCCATGGAGGCAGAGCATTTTCATTTTTGCTATATTTTGGATCCGTCTGACGGCGTTATTAATGGTGGATTTACATCGCGGGACACTTTTTTTTTTAAATAAAGGATTTGTCAAAAACTGTCTCTTATGCTGAATGGGTAGGGGTACAATGTACCCTATATGCCAAAGCACCTTTCCCATGTAGGGCAAGCATCCTGGTATAGTTTGGGGGGGGAGTCGCTAGTTCCCCCTCTTTCCTGGCTTGCCAGGCTGCATGCTCAGGTAAAGGTCTGGTATGGATTTTGGGGGGGACACTCCCCTTTTTAAAAAAACAAGAGTTCCCCTTAAGATCTATACCAGACCCTGAGAGCCTGGAATGGTTTTTTTTTTGGGGGGGGGGGGGCACACCGCTCTTTTTTTTTATTTTGGCATGGAGTTCCCCTTAAAATCTATACCAGACCCAAAGGGCCTGATAAGGATAAGGATTTTAGGGGGGAACCCATGCCATTTATTTTCTTAATTCTGTCATAGGGTTCCCCTTAACCCCTTCAATACACTGTATTATATACTCTGCAGTAGGGATGAGCCGAACACCCCCCGGTTCGCACCAGAACTTTCGAACGGACCCCAAATTCTAATGAACTTTAGAACCCCATTGAAGTCTATGGGACTCGAACGTTCGAAATTAAAAGTGCTAATTTTTTAACGGCTAATATGCAAGATACTGTCCTAAAAAGGGTTTGGGGACCTGGCTCCTGCCCCAGGGGACATGGGTCAATGCCTAAAATGTTTTTAAAAATGGCAGTTTTGGCGGGAGCACTGATTTTAATGACGATTAAAGTGAAAAAAAAAAGTGAAATATTCCTTTAAATATGGTGCCTGGGGGGTGTCTGTAGTATGCCTGTGAAGTGCCACGTGTTTCCCGTGTTTAGAACAGTCCCTGCACAAAATGACATTAAACGGAAATAACACCATTTAAAACTGCTTGCGGTTTTAATGTTATATCTGGTTCCTGCAATATGGTTGAAAATCATTGAGAAAAATGGCATGGGTAGCCCTCCCTGCCCATTACCAGCCCCTTTGGGTCTTGTACGCATATTAAGGGGAACTCTGTACCCATATTAAAAAAAGGAAATGCGTGTGGCCCCCAGGCCCTATATACTCAGAACAGCAGTATACAGGCGGTGCATACAAGACGGGAATGTGTAGGTTTTTTTGTGTTAAGTTGAATCTGTTTGTAATTTTCAACTGGTACATTTTTAAAGTGTAGCTCCAGTCAAAAAAACTATTTTTAAGCTTTTTGGAAAACATAGGGAAGGGTTATCACCCCTGTATAATTTGTTTTGTCGTCCATCTTTTTTCATCTCACTTGCTGTTGTCTCCTTCTGTTTGCAAGTAGGAGATGTTTGTAAATTGGATGTTTGAAAGTAGGGGCCTGCCCTATATGCTCTGCAGAAATGACGGAACAAGGTGTTGGTTTTGCCACAACATTGTAAGCCCTCAAAGTGACTCTTGGTGGGCGCTGGAGCGCCCTGCTGTGAACGATTATATCAAGAATTGTAATTACATGCCATTGTTGAACAGTGGTAGAAAAATTGACCTTTGGTGGTTGTGGTGCTGGTGCCACAACACTATAAGTCCTCACCGTTACTCTGGGTGGGCACAGGAAGGGGCCCTCCTGTGAAATATTATATCAAGAATTGTAATTACATGTCCCTGTTAAACAGGGGCAGAAAAATTGGGCCTTAGGCACTGGTGCTGCTGCCACCACACTGCAACCTCTGCCATATACTCTAGTTTTATTGCAGGAATAAGCCCTGCTGCAAAGCATTGCATCAAAAATTGTAATTAAACGCCCCTGTTAAACAGGGGCAGAAAAAATGGGCCTTAGGCACTGGTGCTGGTGCCACCACACTGAAACCTCTGCCATATACTCTAGTTTTATTGCAGGAATTAGCCCTGCTGCAAAGCATTGCATCAAAAATTGTAATTAAACACCCCTGTTAAACAGGGGCAGAAAAATTGGGCCTTAGGCACTGGTGCTGGTGCCACCACACTGCAACCTCTCCCATATACTCTACTTTTATTGCAGGAATTAGACCTGCTGCAAAGCATTGCATCAAAAATTGTAATTAAACGCCCCTGTTAAACAGGGGCAGAAAAATTGGGCCTTAGGCACTGGTGCTGGTGCCACCACACTGCAACCTCTGCCATATACTCTAGTTTTATTGCAGGAATTAGCCCTGCTGCAAAGCATTGCATCAAAAATTGTACTTAAATGCCACTGTTAAACAGGGGCAGAAAAATTGGGCCTTAGGCACTGGTGCTGGTGCCACCACACTGCAACCTCTGCCATATACTCTAGTTTTATTGCAGGAATTAGACCTGCTGCAAAGCATTGCATCAAAAATTGTAATTAAACGCCCCTGTTAAACAGGGGCAGAAAAATTGGGCCTTAGGCACTGGTGCTGGTGCCACCACACTGCAACCTCTCCCATATACTCTTGTTTGATTGCAGGAATTAGCCCTGCTGCAAAGCATTGCATCAAAAATTGTACTTAAACGCCCCAGTTAAACAGGGGCAGAAAAATTGGGCTGATGGCATCAACCAGAACCAGAAATATTCTTCCAACATATCAGCGGAGGAGGAAGAGGATAGACAATCAACATAACAGGACAGTCACTCAGCATAGGCAGTCTTGAAGGGATGTGATATTTCCAAAAAAATTATTCTGTTACATCAGCTTCAGGTGCTTGGTAGCTGTGGGTGATCCAAGACTGATTTATCTTGATGAAGGTCAGTCGATCAACTGATTCGGTGGACAGGCGCACCCTGTGATCGGTAACAAAGCCACCAGCAGCACTGAAGGTGCGTTCCGAAAGAACGCTGGATGCAGGACAGGCCAGTAGCTCAATTGCATACTGTGCAAGCTCTGGCCAGTGATCCATCCTCAAGACCCAGTAAGCCAGAGGATTTTCGGTGGGAAAGGTGTCCAAGTCTGACCTTGCCCCTAGGTATTCCTGCACCATGTAAATCAGACGCTGGCGATGGGTGCTGGAACCGATCATACCTTGGGGCTGCGGACTAAAAAATTTTCTGAAAGCATCAGTCAGACGGCCACCTTCTCCACCGCTCCTTCTGACCGATGCCTCAGCAACACGTTGTCCAGGACCAGGAGTTTGTAACCTCCCAGTCTCTGGGAACGCGTTGCACAGACCTTTCTGCAAGGCCTCCCGGAGATGTCTCATCCTCTGCTCCCTCTGCGATGGCAAGATAAGGTCGGCAGCCTTACCCTTGTACCGTGGATCAAGGAGAGTGGCCAGCCAGTAATGGTCCCTCTCCTTGATCCGAAGAATACGAGGATCCTTCCGCAGGCTTTGCAGGATCAGGGAGGCCATGCAGCGTAGGTTAGCTGAGGCATTCGGTCCGGAGTCCTCTGGGTCACTAAGGACAACATGATCCGCAGCTACCTCCTCCCAGCCACGTACAAGTCCACGTGTTTCTTGGGACTGTAAATCATCCCTACAAGACTGCTGCTGCTGCTGCTGCTGCTGATGCTGAGTGCCAGCCTCCACCTCCATGCTGACACAATCATCCTCCTCCTCCTCTGTGGCACAGCAGGAACACTGTCTAGATAAAGGGGGCCTTGAGAGGCAAGGAAGTCCTCCTTTTCCTGCCTCTGTTCTGCCTCAAGTGCCCTGTCCATTATTCCACGCAGCGTATGCTCAAAGAGGTGGACAAGAGGTACAGTGTCACTGATGCATGCACTGTCACTGCTCACCATTCTTGTGGCCTCCTCAAACGGTGACAGGACAGTGCATGCATCCCTGATCATGCCCCACTGGCGTGGTGAGAAAAAACCGAGCTCCCCTGACCCTGTCCTGGTGCCGTAGTCGCACAGGTACTCATTGATGGCCCTCTGCTGCGTGTGCAGCCACTGCAACATGGCCAACGTTGAGTTCCATCTGGTGGGCATGTCACATATAAGGCGGTTCTTGGGCAGGTTCAACTCCTTTTGGAGCTCAGCCAGCCGAGCACAGGCATTAAATGATCGGCGGAAATGCACACAGACTTTCCTGGCCTGCTTCAGGACATCCTGTAAGCCGGGGTACCTGCCCAAGAACCGCTGCACCACCAGGTTAAGGACGTGAGCTACACAGGGCACATGGGTCAGTTGTCCCTGTCGGAGGGCGGAGAGGAGGTTGGTGCCATTGTCACAAACCACCATTCCTGGCTTAAGCTGGCGTGGCGTCAACCACCTCTCGGCCTGCCCCTGCAGAGCTGACAAAACATCCGCCCCAGTGTGGCTCCTGTCCCCCAAACAAACCAGCACAAGCACGGCATGGCATCGTTTTGCCTGCGTACTTGCGTAGCCCCTGGAACGCCTACGAAGCACCGCTGGTTCTGAGGACAGAGCACTGGAAGAGGCCATGGAGGAAGAAGAAGAGGAGGGGGTGGAGGAGAGAGGTGTGTCACAACCAATAGTAGCATTTTGGAGGCGTGGTGGCGGAACAACCTCCAACACTACTGCACCTTGTCCTGCATCCTTCCCAGCTGCCAGAAGAGTGACCCAATGGGCCGTGAAAGACAGGTAACGTCCCTGTCCATGCCTGCTGGACCATGAGTCAGCGGTAATATGCACCTTACCGCTGACTGCCCTGTCTAGCGAGGCAAGGACATTGCCTTCCACATGCCGGTAGAGAGCCGGAATCGCCTTCCGTGAGAAAAAGTGGCGTTTGGGGACCTGCCACTGAGGAACCGCACATTGTACAAACTCACGGAAGGGGGCCGAGTCTACCAACTGAAAAGGCAGCAGTTTAAGTGCTAGCAATTTAGCCAAGCTAGCATTCAACCGCTGGGTATGTGGATGGCTGGGAGTGAACTTCTTTCGCCGGTCCAGAAGCTGGGGCAGGGACATTTGCCTGCTATAATCGGACGTGGGTGTACCGCTAGCAGAGTTCCCGGAAGCACTTGGCTGTGACACACCTAATTCTACACCTTCATTCCTCTCAGAGCAGGTTTCAGAGAGGACTGAAGGTCTAGTGGGGTTGGAGATGCCAGCTGATGAGGAGCAAGGAGAGGTCCGCTTTGTTCTTTGGTGTGGGTCTTTGAGGTACGCTTGCCAACTAGCTGCATGGCAGGTCAACATATGTCTGGTCAAGCATGTGGTGCCCGAGCGACATATGTTGCAAATAGCAGCAGTGCGATCTGATGCACTCGTCTCAAAAAAGGCCCACACCAAAGAACTTTTAGAATAACACGCAGAGGCAGCGCCCTGCACAGGTGGAGCTCTGCGGTGTGATTCAGTCGGTGTGCTGCCCCTAAGCTGGCCCCCGGAGGGCATCGTTGGACATGTGCCTCCTCCTCCTCTCTCCTTCCAGGCACCCACGTGGAGTCAGTGCCCTCATCATCCCCTCCCTCTTCATCGCTGTAGCAAACCTGGCAGTATGCTGCAGCTTGTGGAACATGACTGCCAGATTGCTGTCCTTCTTGAGCATCCCCTTTCTCTGCGTTCACGCTACTGCCTTCCTCTAGCTGAGTGTCATCATCAGAGCCCACAAAACACTGGGCATCCTCCTGGAGCATGTACCCAACACTGTGCTCAAAGAGTTCAGGAGACTCCTCAGGAGGACGTGGTGGGTCTAGGGAAGGAGTCACTGATGATGACATTGAGAGGAGGGAAGACGATGCGTTGGCAGCTGCTTTTCTAGTACCCTGAGACTGGGTGAGAGAGGATGAGGAGGATGAAGAGGGCTTGGTCATCCACTCTACCAAGTCGTTGGCATGTTGCGGCTCAACATGTCCAGCTGCCGAAAAGAAGGACAAGCGTGTCCCATGGCCACGTGCTGATGACAATGCACCACGTCCACGACCAGCACTGTTGTCTCTAGACACAGAGCCTGCTTGCCCTCTTTTATCGGCTTGCGCCTGTCTGCCTCTCCTTGCTGGCCTTCCAGACATGGTAATGGCCTGAAGGGAGTTGGGTAAAAAAGCAGTTGGGTAATGGGTAGTGTATATTGTGCTGGAGGCACACAACACCCACTAACTCCTGCAGATGCCTTTATTATAGAACACCAGAGATAAAGGGGTATATACAGATGTATACTGTGCTGTGCTGGAGGCACACACAACTTCCAATAACTCCTGCAGATGGCAAGTGGTCTCAAATAGAGAAGAGCTATGTAGGTGGATATAGCGGCATTTACTGGGTACAGAGCACACAGACAGCACGCACAAGCTCCTAACACTACTGACTGCAAGCTCTATTATAAAAGATAGATCACTAGCTATATAGGTGAGGTGAATATAGTGGTGTATACTGCGGTCAGGGCACGCAGACAACAACCACTACACAACAGCAAGATCGAAAATCGTCCGAAAACGATCGGTGTGTACTGTGTTGAAGGTACACAGAACACCCACTAACTCCTGCAGATGCCTTTATTATAGAACACCAGAGATAAAGGGGTATATACAGATGTATACTGTGCTGTGCTGGAGGCACACACAACTTCCAATAACTCCTGCAGATGGCAAGTGGGCTCAAATAGAGAACAGCTATGTAGGTGGATATAGCGGTATGTACTGGGTACAGAGCACGCAGACAGCACGCACAAGCTCTATTATAAAAGATAGATCACTAGCTATATAGGTGAGGTGAATATAGCGGTGTATACTGCGGTCAGGGCACGCAGACAACAACCACTACACAACAGCAAGATCGAAAATCGGCCGAAAACGATCGGTGTATACTGTGTTGAAGGTACACAGAACACCCACTGCTTCAAACGCCAACACACTACACAAGGCCGCCGCGCTGGCGGCCTTATATAGTGTGGGGCGTGCACTACACAGCCTGAGCTATGATTGGCCACAGGCATCCTGCCTGTGGCCAATCATGGCTCTCCTCGATGCTGGAGCTGCGATTGGCCAAGCATGCGGGGTCACAGTGCATGCTTGGCCAATCATGAGCCAGCAATGCACTGCGCCATCGCAGTGCATTGTGGGCCGTGAGCGCCACACGAATTTGGCGCGAACGGATCAAAATGTTCGGACTTCGCCGAACGGACGAACAGCCGATGTTCGAGTCGAACGTATGTTCAACTCGAACACGAAGCTCATCCCTACTCTGCAGTGTATTATATATGCTGCACTATATACTCTGCACTGCACTATATACTCTGCACTGTATTATATATTCTACACTGACTGCACTGTATTATATACACTACACTGTATTATATATTCTTCAGTGCCTGCACTGTATTGTATACTGTCAGCAAAGTAGAAATAAGCCCAGGCACATAGTTACGTGCAAAAGGAGAATCTCTGCTAACCAAATTCACAGACGCAGAAAACCAACACCCATTTAGCTAAACCCATGGACAGAGAATCCCCTCTAGCCTGACCCACGCACATGCGCATACGCATGTGCACAGGCACACGCGTCGCCAATAAATGGCATCAAATGGACTATATAAACCCCTCAGCTGCACTAGGACTTTGCCTTATGGTCTACAGCGTTCTGCTACCTTTTTCCTGTGTTTGATCCAGTTGGTGTTCTGATCCATCTGACCACAATTGTACTGTACCTGAACCGACCCCTGGCCTGCTCTTCGACCACGTCTCCGCTTGATCCTTCTGTTTGTCTGTTTGCTGTTACCAAGCCTGGACCTGACTACTTTGCTGCCTACTGTTCTATTCCTGATGTGCCTGCTAGTGACCGACCCAGCGTGCCTGACCCTGTTCTGTACCCAGCCTGCTAGGAAACCTGCTGTCTTCTGTCTGCTACCTGGCAGCCTGCAAGTACCTGCTGTTGGTGACCTGCCAGCCTGCCAAGTACCTGCTGTCCTGAATGACGATCTAGCCTGCATCCACGTATGCACAGACCCCGCATCTGCAGCCTTCACCATCTGAACTACTAGGCACTCATGCCACTTTGTGCTTCCATGCCTCCTGTTTACTCTATCAGGGGCGCCAGGCCACAGGAATAAGAGGTCCCTTACTCTCCACGTCTGGCTCCATCTCCAGGTACGTGACATTTACACTACACTGCCTGCACTGTATTATATATTCGACACTGACTGCACTGTATTGTATACACTACACTGACTGCACTGTATTATATATTCTACACTGACTGCACTATATTATATACACTACACGGACTGCACTGTCTTATATATTCTAGACTGACTGCACTGTATTATATACACTACGCTGACTACACTGTATTATATATTATACACTGACTGCACTGTATTGTATACACTAACACTGACTGCACTGTCTTATATATTCTACACTGACTGCACTATATCATATACACTACACTGACTGCACTGTCTTATATATTCTACACTGACTGCGCTGTATTATATACACTACACTGACTGTACTGTATTATATATTCTACTGACTCCACTGTATTGTATACACTACACTGACTGCACTGTATTATATATTCTACACTGACTGCACTATATTATATACACTACACTGACTGCACTGTCGTATATATTCTACACTGACTGCACTGTATTATATACACTACACAGACTGCACTGTATTGTATATTCTACACTGACTGCATTATATCATATACACTACACTGACTGCACTATAACATATACACTACACTGACTGCACTGTATTATATATTGTACACTGACTGCACTGTATTATATATACTACAATGACTGCACTGTATTATATATTCTACACTGACTGCACTGTATTGTATACACTACATTGACTGCACTGTATTATATATTCTACACTGACTGCACTATATTATATACACTACACTGACTGCACTGTCGTAAATATTCTACACTGACTGCACTGTATTATATACGCTACACTGACTGCACTTTATTGTATATTCTACACTGACTGCACTATATCATATACACTACACTGACTGCACTATATCATATACGCTACACTGACTGCACTGTCTTATATATTCTACACTGACTGCACTGTATTATATATTCTACACTGACTACAACTACACTATATTGTATACACTGCACTGACTGCACTGTCTTATATATTCTACACTTACTGCACTGTATTATATACACTACACTAACTGCACTATATACTCTGCATTGTATTATACACACTACACTGCCTGCACTGCATTATATATTCTACTCTGACTGTACGCTCAATCCACTAACTACCCTGCCTAATCTCCATTCATTTACACTATACATGGCTGCCGAGTAAGCAGCCTTATATAGTGTGGGGCGTGGACTTAGCACCTGAGCCATCATTGGCCAAAGGCACCCTGCCTTTCTCCAATCATGGCTCTCATTGTACATTGCTCTGTGATTGGCCAAATTATAAAGGTCAGGGGCATGGCCAATCAGCAGCCTTCAATGCACTGCGATCTCGCAGTGCATTAAGAGGGTCTCCACGGTGAGCGACTGTCCAGCGAGTGTCCCATATGTTCGCTTGTTCTATTAATCCATCCCACCATCAGAGGAAAGTTGCATTGGGTGTACTAAGAGGAGACTGTAAGTGCAGATGCTTTTATGTTTAAGGGTTGCAGCACATATTTTTTTTTAACTAGAGGCTATAGTTCTATTTTTTACATAGCCAAATTGTCATCTGTGCAATGGTTGCAATGGATTCTGCAAAATAAAACCATTTTTATTTTCAATAAAGCCTTCAGTTTGCATGTGAATACTGATATAGTTATCATATAGTTGGGATAACACTTTGGTTCATTCTTGATCTTGAGCAGGGCTGGACTGGGACAAAAATTTGGCCCTGGACTTTATACAGACTGGCCCACTTTAATTTTGCAAACACGCACAAAAACAGTATATAAACTATACGCAATTGCGCAAAAAAATAAGTAAAACATTCCTAAGTAAGTAAAACTGATACGTGGCACTAATGACAGATGGCACTAATATGTGGCACTGATGACAGATGGCACTATGTAGCACTGATGACACGTGGCACTGATGACAGATGGCACTATGTGGCACTGATGACATGTGGCACTGATGACAGATGGCACTTATACGTGGCACTGATGACAGATGGCACCGGGGACAAATGGCACTGACAACAGGTGGCACTGGGGACAAATGGCACTAACAGGTGTCACTGGGGACAGATGGCACTAACAGGTGGCACTGGGGGCAGGTAGCACTAACAGGTGGCACTGGGGGCAGGTAGCACTGGGGTGGATGGCACTGGGGTGGATGGCACTGGGGCGGATGGCACTGGAGGAGCATGGCACTTTTTTTAATTAATTTTTTTATTTTCCCACTTACGGCCGCTGCAGCCGTTCATCTCTCCCTCCTCACACGCTGTCTGTGTGAGGAGGGAGAGAGGCGCTGAGAGATGATCTCATATGTTTACATATGAGATCATCTCACATTGGACACGCCGATCGCGCTGTAAACGGCTGCTGTGATTGGCCGTTTACAGCGATCTGTGTCTCTGGGGGACACGGCAAACACAGAACTTCCCCGATGCGCGCCAGCGGCGGCGCACATTGCGGAAGTAAATACCAGGACGTCCAGGGACGGCCTCCCGGACGAAAGCGCCTGCTCTATAGCCGTCATTCGGCTATAGGGCGGGCGGGAAGAGGTTAATCAGTTACAGTGGACAGTGGCAGTACATTTACTCCTACCCCCCCCCCCCTCCCCCCCCCTCCATGCTGCATATTACAGATATCACATAATTATTTAGCTGGTTTTCTCTGTTAGGCCGCGTACACACGCGCGGACTGTTCGCCCAACTTTGTCCGTCAAACAGTTTCGGCAAACAGTCCGCTCAAAATTAGCATGGACGGACATGGCCACACACGACGGACGAACAGTTTGCTGAAACCGTGCGCGATGACGTGAACGGCACGTACGACGGGATGAAAAATACGACGTCCTATACACTGCATTATAACTTTCGGCGTGTAAATCCTTTCTGAGCATGCGCGGAACTTAGTTTGACGAACAAGCCTACACACGAGCGGACTGTTCGCTGAAACAAGGTTTCAGCGGACAGTTTTTCGGAAATTCCGTAAAACCTTGTTCGTCAAACTGTCCGCTGAAACTGTCCGCTGAAAGCCCACACACGAGCGGACTGTCCGCCCAAACACTGTTCAGCGGACAAAGTTGGACGAACAGTCCGCCCGTGTGTACGCGGCCTTAGTAGAGCAATGCTAAAATGTACAGTAATCTTTGAAATCCATCATATAGGCTACAGTGGTGTGAAAAAGTGTTTGCCCCTTCCTCATTTCCTGTTCCTTTGCATGTTTGTCACACTTAAGTGTTTCGGAACATCAAACCAATTTAAACAATAGTCAAGGACAACACAAGTAAACACAAAATTCAATTTGTAAATGAAGGTGTTTATTATTAAAGGTGAAAAAAAATCCAAACCATCATGGCCCTGTGTGAAAAAGTGATTGCCCCCCTTGTTAAAACATACTATAACTGTGGTTGTCCACACCTGAGTTCAATTTCTCTAGCCACACCCAGGCCTGATTATTGCCACACCTGTTCACAATCAAGGCATCACTTAAATAGGAGCTGCTTGACACAGTAAGGTCCACCAGAAGATCCTTAAAAGCTACACATCATGCCGAGACCCAAAGAAATTCAGGAACAATTGAGAAAGAAAGTAATAGAGATCTATCAGTCTGGAAAGGGTTATAAAGCCATTTCCAAAGCTTTGGGAATCCAGCGAACCACAGTGAGAGCCATTATCCACAAATGGTGAAGACACGGAACAGTGGTGAACCTTCCCAGGAGTGGCCGGCCGCCCAAAATTACCCCAAGAGCGCAGCGACGACTCATCCAAGAGGTCACAAAAGACCCCACAACAACGTCCAAGGAACTGCAGGCCTCACTTGCCTCAGTTAAGGTCAGCGTTCATGCCTCCACCAGCAGGAAAAGACTGGGCAAAAATGGCCTGCATGGCAGAGTTCCAAGGAGAAAGCCACTGCTGAGCAAAAAGAACATCAAAGCTCGTCTCAATTTCTCTACAACACATCTTGATGATCCCCAAGACTTTTGGGACAACATTCTGTGGACCGATGAGACAAAAGTGGAACTCTTTGGAAGGTGTGTGTCCAAGTATATCTGGCGTAGAAGGAACACTGCATTTCATAAAAAGAACATTATACCAACAGTAAAATATGGTGGTGGTAGTGTGATGGTCTGGGGCTGTTTTGCTGCTTCAGGACCTGGAAGACTTGCCGTGATAAAAGGAACTATGAATTCTGCTGTCTACCAAGAGATCCTGAAGGAGAATGTCCGACCATCTGTTCGTGTACTCAAGCTGAAAGGAACTTGGGTTCTGCAGCAGGACAATGATCCTAAACACACCAGCAAGTCCACCACCGAATGGCTGAAGAAAAACAAAATGAAGACTTTGGAGTGGCCTAGCCAAAGTCCTGACCTGAATCCTATTGAGATGTTGTGGTATGACCTTAAAAAGGCTGTTCATGCTCGAAAGCCCTCTAATGTAACTGAATTAGGACAATTCTGCAAAGATGAGTGGGCCAAAATTCCTCCAGGACGCTGTAAAAGCCTCATTGCAGGTTATCGCAAACGCTTGGTTGCAGTTGTTGCTGCTAAGGGTGGCCCAACCAGTTATTAGGTTTAGGGGGCAATCACTTTTTCACACAGGGCCATGATGGTTTGGATTTTTTTTCACCTTTAATAATAAACACCTTCATTTACAAATTGCATTTTGTGTTTACTTGTGTTGTCCTTGACTATTGTTTAAATTGGTTTGATGTTCCGAAACACTTAAGTGTGACAAACATGCAAAGGAACAGGAAATGAGGAAGGGGGCAAACACTTTTTCACACCACTGTACATTCAGACACACAGATGGTTCAGGTTTGGTCAAGTATTGTAAATGGAAGTGCGGAGAGACGAGCACATGCCTGTCTGTGGTATACTGTTAAAACACGCTGACCAAAATATTAACAGCCTGCAGTTGATTTTACTATTTAGTGCTTACTTGATGTCTGAAAATGTGATTGCTTTGTCCCTGGACAGTGGACACTGACACAGTCTGTGCTGCTGTTTACTCTGGAGACAATCCTGCAGGCTGCAGCTGTGGAGCAATGATATGGTTCCTCGCTCCTCGTTCCTCCTCGGCGGCGCTTTCCCTTCACTCCCAGACCAGGGAGCTAGGCTTGAACTCCTCCCATATCCCCGGGCCGCCTCCGCCCTCCGGCCGTGACGTCACGGCGCTGGGACAAGGGGAGTGAGTGGCAGCGTCAACCGGGGGGTTGTACTTGTGCGCCGGGCCGGCCCAGGTGCTGTGGCGGAGCCGCGTTCGCGGCCGCCACCACCGCCGCCGGCGGTGTAAAAAAAAAATTAATAAGCTGAAACTGATAACAACCGGCCCAGCGGCCCACTGAGCCAATCGGCCCACCGGGAATCTCCCGGTAGTCCCGATGGCCAGTACAGGCCTGATCTTGAGTGTTATCAACAAGGAAGAACATTAGGTAATGTATCCTTAGCTGTATTCCCCATCATACTGACGAATGTTAATGTACAGATTTAGATCTAAGTAGATCTAACTTCAGTCTTTTTTAGTCATATCGTCCCCTAGCTTGTTTGCAATACTTACCTGCAATCTGGAGCTGTTGTTGGCAGCACATTGTTTTTTGCTACAAGATGTACTTAGTCTTCCAAGTTGAATGACACCAGTTTCAACCCAAAAGACTGAGGGGACCACATGAACCTTCGGAAAAAGGTATTAAAAAAAAACCTGCATGAAATACTGCTATGGGATAAGGTGGGGGATTCTGCTGACTAAAGGCTATTTCCCGAGTTGGGCTTTAACCACTTCAGCCCCAGAAGAGTTTACCCCCTTCCTGACCAGAGCACTTTTTGCGATTCAGCACTGCATTGCTTTAACTGACAATTGCGCGGTCATGCGACGTGGCTCCCAAACAAAATTGACGTCTTTATTGTTTGCGCTATAAACAAAAAAAAACGCATTATTTTTTACTTTTTGCTATAATAAATATCCCCCAAAAATATATAAAAAAAACATTTTTTTTCCTCAGTTTAGGCTGATACCTGTACTTCTACATATTTTTGGTAAACAAAATCATAATAAGCGATTACTGATTGGTTTGCATACAAGTTATAGCGTTTACAAAATAGGGGATAGTTTTATGGCATTTTTATTAATATTTTTTTTTTAAATGGCTGCGATCAGCGATTTTTATCATGACTGCGACATTATGGCGGACACATCGGACACATTTTTGGGACCATTGTCATTTATAAAGCAATCAGTGCTATAAAAATACACTGATTCCTATATAAACGACGCTGGCAGTGAAGGGGTTAACCACTAGATGGTAGTGTAGGGGTTAAGTGTGTCCTAGGGGCGTGTTGCTAACTTCGGGGGGCGTGGTTGTGTTTTACAGATCACTTATCTCTGCTCCAATCACAGGGAGCAGAGATCAGTGTCACTGTTGCTAGGCAGAACAGGGAGATGCTTGTTTACTTTAGCATCTCCCCGTTCTTCCTCTCCGTGAGGCGATCGCGGGTATCCCGCGGGGACCCGCGATCGGACTCACGGAGCAAGCGCTCCGCCGGCGCCACACGCGCCCCGCCGCCTCTTAAAGGGCGACGTGCAGGTACGTGGTTCTGCCTATATGTGCCTTCTGTCGACGTATATCGGGAAGCGGTTAATAAATCACATTGTTGTAACTTTTTGTATGTTAAGTGTGCCCTTGGACTCCAAATGCATGGGCATTGTGATATGCAAATGTAGCACCCTCTAGTGTGCTAGAAGCAGAATGGCTAGAGTTTTGTGAGAGTAGGTAAATTCCCAGGCTTGGCTGGAAGCCTGGGTGTGTTTTGATCTGGGTTGGGAGTGACTCAGAGTAGAGCGGGGTACTCACAGGCAGCATCACTCAGATCTCCCTCTTCTTTTCAGAGCCTTCTAGAATATTCTGGAAAGGAAGGAGGAGAGGGGAGGTGGGGCTGCTTGGGGTGCTTTGAGGAGCCCTGACCAATCCCCAACCTGAATTGGCAGGCCTCCTTAAATACCTAGGGTCAGCCCAGCTGGGGGAGGAGTTTTTCAGGTGGACGCCAGAGATGCAGTGTTTGGCTGTCGGGGCATTTGGAAGGAGCTCCCCAGTCTGTGGGGAGAATGACCTTGGTCCTGGGGCTCGGGTCTGGACAGGACCCTTCTCACGACACATGGAGGTGTCCTGGACAGATGGCACAGGAGCAAGAGAGGACAACGGGAGAGCACTGCCTCAAAAATTTTCCAGAAGAGGAACAACAGGTCGCAGCCACCAGGGCTGGTGAGTGACGCACAGTCAGGTGAGAACTGGGAGTTTGCAGTCTTGGGGTGCAGAGCCAGTGGAGTGGACTGTGGTGGCACAGGCAGTAGAGAGAGGTAGCTGCAGCCAGGAGGGCTGGCAGTGCCTGAAGAGGTGGTACTGAGAGCAGAGCCACAAGGACAGCTAGCGCTGGGACTTTCTAATTTTTTTTTGGTACACCTGCCTGCAAAGGGCATCTGCTTTAGGCCTGGCTGAGCCAGTGTCAGGCCTACAAATCAGCGCTAGCTGGTCCAGGAAGTGCAAGCACTGGAGGTGTTGAGGAGACATAATCTGCAACAAGTGATGTGCTGGAGTTAAAGACTTGAGTTTTATGTACCAGAGGTGTATATAGATAGTCCCAAATATATTTTTCTGTAATCAGATAGGCATTTCATGAATATGCAACCCCCATCCAAGTTTATGCCCCTCAATAAAGATTACAAAAAAATTCAAGGACTCTGCCTGAGGGTGAATGAGAACTGTGTGCCTGGCTGGGCAGGGTGACAGAAGGACCACAACACACAACAGCCCTCACGAGGGTACCGCTACACAAATCTTAATTTTCTCTGTAAAATCTGAGTTCTGGCTCTTTAACTAATAGGAAGTTACAGAGGGGACATGACCTCCTTCAGCTTTAGCTGAGAAAGAGTCATGTTCTAGATATTAGAGGGCCTCTGCCCATTGGGGATGAAGTTAAAGTGGTTGTAGTCTGAAGGTTTTTTACTTTAATGCACTCTTTGCATTAAGGTAAAAAAAAAAACCTTCTGAATGCAACTCCCCACCCCTCCCCCCCCAACCCTTCCTTATAATCAACTGGGGCCGAGCTGCACCACAGAGATGGCTCGGGAGCGAGCCTTTATGAATGCCATGTAATCCACGGTTTACGTTCCAAAATCCAAGAAATGGCATCACCAGAAGTCTCTGTACCTAATGTATTTCATTCCACCTAATGCATTAGGTACAGAGACTTCTGGTGAGGCCATTTCTTGGATTTTGGAACGTAAACCGCAGATTGCACTGCGTTTTATATGCTTGTCATGAAAGACTAACATGTAAGTGGATATTATTTTATAAAAAAGCCTTTTTTAATGATATCACGGCATGTATACTCTATTTTGTAATCCTATGAGTACATCTAACTATTGGGGACGTGTGGAAGAGGATAAAGACACATCTATGATAGATATATTTCACCAGTATGGGCAATCTTTACATGAATAGCTGGTGAGTGAGGGCACAAGAGGAAGGGGAGCATACCACTTTCATCACCTTTGCCATAGATTTCTGCATGGATTACACTTTTTAACCACTTCAATACCAGGCACTTACCCCCCTTCCTGGCAATTTTCAGCTTTCAGCACTGTCACTGTTTAAATGACAATTGCGCAGTCATGCTACACTATACCCAAACAGAATTTTTATAATTTTGTTCCCACAAATATAGCTTTCTTTTGGTGGTATTTGATCACCTCTGCAGTTTAAATTTTTTGCTAGACAAATAAAAAAATACCAAAAATTTTGAAAAAAAGTATTTCTTTTGTTTCTGTTATAAAATTATGTAAATAAGAAAGATTTCTCCTACACCGATGGACACTGATAAGGTGGCACTGACGGGCAATCATAAGGCGGCACCGATGAGGTGGCACTGACGGGCAATAACGATGGGCACTGATAGGCGGCACTGATGGGTGGCACTAATAAGCAAGCACTGATGGGCATTGATAAGCGGCACTGATGGGCACTTATGGATGCCGCTGATAGGCAACACTGATGAGCACTGAAAGGTTGTACTGATGGGTACTGATGGGTGGCACTGATAGGCGGCACTGCTGGCCACTGATGTGCACTGATACACGTCACTGATGGGCACTGATATGCAGCACTGATAGGCATCATTGATGGCACTGGCAGGCATGATGGGCACTGATGGGCACTGATTGCCATCTGCATGGGCACTGATTGCCATCTCCCTGGTGGTCCAGGGTGGCATACCTTTTGGGGTACCTTTGTGGGTATCCCTGGTGGTCCTGGGCGGGCATCCATGGGGAGGGACTGCACTGATAAGCAATCAGCACAGACCGCCCTGTCAGGAGAGCCGCCGATTGGCTCTCCTCTACTTGGGTCTGTCAGACGTGAGTGAGGAAAGGCGATCAACGGCTCTTCCTGTTTACATTGTGATCAGCCTTGATTGGACACAGCTGATCACCTGGTAAAGAGTCTCTGTCAGAGGCTCTTTACCAAGATCGGTGTAGCAGTGTGTCAGACTGACACCCTGCACCACCGATCGCCGCGTCAATTATCCTGCTGGATGTCATATGACGCCCAGTGAGGATAACTGAACCACCGCCCGGATGTCATTATGCTATAGGCCAGGTAGAAAGTGGTTAAAGAACTTTTTCTGCATGGATAGCACTTCAAATAAATCATTGAGAGAGTCCCTGAGCAGAAAGAGAGGAAAGGATTAGCGTAGGGACGGCATGATATGTGTGGACAGCACAATCATGCTTTTGGGAAGAAAAATGTGTCCGGTGCAGGGGAGGTGCTTGGGTCAGTAAGCTAGGAGGAAGGAAGGGGGGTGACGTCACTAGTGAGCGCCGGAGGAGCAGATTCCACACACTCTCACTGCTCTCTGTCCCCAATCTCTGCATACTGGCAATGCCGGCAATGGATACATTAATGGCACAGCTACGAGCGGCGGCAGCGGCACAAGGGACAGACTGGCTGCAGGCACAGGTAGCGGCTATTATAAATGAAGAGAGAGTGGCGCCGAACGGGGGGGACCAGTGAGTCCACATGCTCGGCGGTCATGGCCGCTGGAGCGCTTCAGCCCTGACACCTCTCCTGGTGGTCAGAGGCAACAACAGCAGCTAAGGAGAGAGAGAGAGAGAACCTCCACCCCCCAGCAAACAGCAACCCCAAGGATGTGGGAATGGGAATGGTGACCTCAGAAGGACACAGTGCAGAGGCAGGCGTGCAGGCATGGGGGAGCCCACAGCACTTTGAGCCATGCACAGGGGACAGTTCGTCACTGGCGCAGGCGTGCCACAAGGTAAGGATCGTGCTGCGATGGCTACACCTCTGTCAACAGTCGCTACCAGGGTTGCAAGCGAATCGTCTGCAACTGCAGCAGGAACAGGGGTGGCGGTTGTTGATCCTCTCGATGTACCAGCCAGTGTTTCGGCTCCAGGCAGCCAGGGAATGTTAGCAATTCAACGAGGGCACATGTAAGTTTGGGGCAAACTGTTGCTTCAAACACATGTGTTCTGGCTGCGGGGATCCCATGCACTGTCAAGGTGCTTCAGAAGAGGGAAGGGGCATGGCAGACAGCCTGCGAGTAAGAGGCATGACGTCGGTGTAGAAAGGATGCTTCCTTTCCTCAGTAGGTACCCCGACCAGAAAGCAGCTCAGTTGTTGGAAACGGGTTTCTCGAGTGGTTTCAAAATACCATGCTCATTGGTGACCGTCCCACCCATAGTGAAGAATTTATGTTCAGACCTGCAGCATCCGGCAGTGGTTTCAGAAAAAACTTGGGAAAGAGGTAAATCAGGGGCGAATGTCTGCCTTTTATGGGCAAGGGTCACTGATGGCAAAAGCGAGATATTGAATCAGCTTTCCAGCTTTTGCTGGTTCATCCAGATAGTTTCCGTCTGCTGGACTGCACATGGAATGAGGCATACTATGTGGATCGTTGTCTCCCAATGGGGTGCTCCATCTCAGGTGCTTTTTTCAAAAAATTCAGCTCCTTTTTGGAATGGGTTGTACAGGATGTCTCCGGGATCAACTCGGTCATTCACTATCTGGATGCAGGGGTGGATCCAGGGGGGCAATGGGGCAATTGCCCCCTCCGAGAATATGGCCAGTGGATGACAGCGAGGCCGGGTTCCGCGGGTGCCAGCGTGGCCGGTTCCATGGGTGCCAGCACGACCGGTTCCGCGGGTGCCAGCGCGGCCGGTTCCACGGGTGACTGCGCTGAGTGCTGGTGAGTGGACGGGTGGGGGGGGCAGCTGGGTGGCTTAGGAGGGCTGCTGGCCAATCAGGAAGCCAGCGGGCAGGGGAGCAGTGAGATGACATCATCTCTCACTGCCCTGCATCCCTCCAGTTCCACCCTCACTGTGCGGGAAGCTGTGTGCAGCAGAGAGATTACATCATCTCTCTGCTGCTTATCTTCACTCTGGGACACAACAAACGACCACCTTAGCAGAAAAGTGACACAGTAGGTGACAATACGCAATGTGTGGCAGATGACGTGGCAAGTGACAATCCGCAATGTGTGGCAGGCTACGTGGCAAGTGGCAATCCGCATCTGGTGGCAGATGACGTGGCAAGTGGCAATCCATAATGTGCGGCAGGTGACGTGGCAAGTGACAATCCCCAATGTGTGGCAAGCGACTTGGCAAGTAACAATCCGCAATGTGTGGCAGGCTACATGGCAAGTGAGAATAAGCAATGTGTGGCAGGTGAAGTGGCAAGGGACAATCAGCAATGTGTGGCAGGTGACGTGGCAAGTGACAATACGCAATGTGTGGCAGGTGACATGGCAAGTGACAATCCGCAATGTGTGGCAGGCTACGTGGCAAGTGGCAATCCGCATCTGGTGGCAGGTGACGTGGCAAGTGGCAATCCGCAATGTGTGGCAGGCGACGTGGCAAGTGACAATCTGCAATGTGTGGCAGGTGACGTGGCAAGTGACAATCTGCAATGTGTGGCAGGCTACATGACAAGTGGCAATCCGCAATGTGTGGCAGACTATGTGGCAAGTGGCAATCCGCAATGTGTGGCAGGTGACGTGGCAAGTAACAATCCGCAATGTGTGGCAGGCTACATGGCAAGGGACAATCAGCAATGTGTGGCAGGTGACGTGGCAAGTGGCAATCCGCAATGTGTGGCAGGCGATGTGGAAAGTGACAATCCACAATGTGTGGCAGGCTACGTGGCAAGTGACAATCAGCAATGTGTGGCAGGTGACGTGGCAAGTAACAATCAGCAATGTGTGGCAGGTGACGTAGCAAGTGACAATCCGCAATGTGTGGCAGGTGACGTGGCAAGTGACAATCCGCAATGTGTGGCAGGCTACGTGGCAAGTGGCAATCCGCATCTGGTGGCAGGTGAAGTGGCAATCCGCAATGTGTGGCAGGCGATGTGGCAAGTGACAATCCGCAATGTGTGGCAGGTGATGTGGCAAGTGACAATCCGCAATGTGTGGCAGGCTATGTGGCAAGTGGCAATCCGCAATGTGTGGCAGGTGACGTGGCAAGTAACAATCCGCATTTGATGACAAGTGACGTGGCAAGTGACAATCCGCATTTGGTGGCAGGCAACATGGCAAATGACACCCTCAGGGCTCCCACTGATTCTGCATTATGGTGAGTTGAACCATTTAATTTTATATTACAATGTATTAATAGAAATAATGCGCTTCAATCATCCTGACACCATAACAGCCATAATGATTGAAGCGCCAATACCAGCCATTTCCCATATAAATTGCCCCCAACAAAACATATTTTATAGCAGTGCCCCTCCCGAGACTAGACTCTGGATCTGCCCCTGTCTGGATGACTTCTTATGCATTGGCCCACCGAGTTCCAACATTTGCACCGTCCTGTTGGGGACATTGCAACATATAGCGGAAAGTTTCGGGGTCCCGTTAGCTCCGGAAAAAAACAGAAGGCCCCACTTCAACCATTGTTTTCAGGGCCCATCAGTACCACCTATCAGTGCCCACCAGTGGCACCTATCAATGCCCACCAGTGCCATTCATCAGTGCCGCCTATCAGTGCCCATAAGTGCAGACTATTCATTTCTCCTCATCAGTGCCACCTTATCAGTGCTCATAAGTGCTGCCTCAACAGTGCCCATCAGTGCCGCCTCATCAGTGCACATCAGTGAAGGAGAAAAATTACTTATTTACAAAATTTACTGACAGAAACTAAGAAAAAAATTATTTTTTCTAAATTTTCTGTCTTTTTTTTTTATTATTTTTTAGGAAAAAAAAATTAAATCCCAGCATTGATTTAAAAACCACCAAAAGAAAGCTCTATTTTTGTGAAGAAAATTATAAAAATGTCACATGGTTACAGTGTTGTATGACCGCGCAATTGTCATTCAAAATGTGACAGCGCTAAAAGCTGAAAAATGGCCTGAGCAGGAAGGGGGTGTATGTGCCTTGTAGATAAATGATTAAAGCTGAACTCTAGCTAATACCTTTTAAGCATTTACTTTAACATTTTTTGTTTATTTTTTTTTTTCCTTTTGGGATAAAGGTTAAATGAATAAAATCTGTCTCTCGTGTTATATGGTTTATCTCAATCTTCTAACTGCCACTTTTGCAGCTTGGTCTGTTAAAATTTACAAAATGACAGGCTTACTGTCAGGACTACCAGGTGAAAATAAAATAAAAAAAACTAAAAAATAAAACTAACGCAGACACCACATCTTAGCCCACGTACACACGGTCGGAGATTTTGGCAACCAAATCCGTCGGATTTTGCCCGTCGGATTTAGTCCGACGGATTGTGTCCGAAACTGTTGCATACACACGGTCGGGCCAAGTTGGCGAAAAATCCGATCTTTCAGAACGTGATGACGTAATTTTGTTACGATGGGACTACATTCAGGCTAGTAGCCAATAGCTTTGATGTAGGAATTTGATCTGAGCATGCGTGGCACTTGGTCCGATGAAAATGCTCTACACATGATCGGATTAGGTCCGTCCAGCCCAGTTGGTCGGGAAATATTTCCAACATGTTGGAAAATTGGGTCGGACGGAGATTCGGACGGAATCACTCCGATGCATACCACACACAGTCGGATTATCTGACGACACGGTCCAATAAGACTCATTCCGACAGATTCTCCGACCGTGTGTACAAGGCTTTAGAATTGGTAAGCTGCAATACATATGAGCTTTTTGTTTTTGAATTTAATAATGCTTTTAATCCTCACAAAGCCTTGTCTTGAAAAGGTTAAAAAAGAGATGTTTAGAATGAAGTATTTCATAACCCAAATGACAGTATAATACCCAGTGTGTATAAATCACAATACATGTATAACACATAATAACCATCCCCACATGGATTAAACTTGTACTCAGGACAAGATATTAATGGGTGGGCTAACAATGACTTTACTGTAACCCATTATTCATTATGGCACATGGTTAATCCGTGGATGAGTCTGATTTCTGGTAAGGAGCCTTATTTTCCAGAATTACCACGAGCTGGACTGCTTTTGAAATACCCGCCTGTCAAAGACAAATATTCATTCTCCTCAGTCATAACCTGCTAAGTAAACACGACCGAGTCCTTACTTATGTTTTTGAAGCAGCCGCTGTATAGACAAAATTGTTTTAGAAACTTTAGTCCAACTTGTAAGATATTCTGGATTCAGGTCCGCAGTTCCCGAGGGAGTTCTAAGAAGCCGATCTTGGAGGTGTTTTTAATTTCCGACTTGCCCGTTTGTACATTCCAGCTCTGCCCTTTTTGGTTTTTGGCGGCCCACGTAATGAAACTCTGTATGAGGTAGAGATGAACTTGAGGCGTAGTCTGTGTGGGCGCTGCGTGTTTTTGGATTGCTTGTAAGGAAGTTAGATTCTAACAGACGTCCAGGGCTGAAGCACTATAAAAGTGGATCGTAAGGGACCCAAAGTCTTCATTGTTTAGTGTGCCAACCTATACAAGTCCTGGAAGGCTGCTTCACGTCCCAGCATTTACCCCCACCCTCTGAGGACCCAGCCTACCAAGTCATAATTCAATACGGACAAAAATAAATGTGAGGCACCGAAGGCAAATTGTATTAGTTCTATCACACTAACGGGAGGCTGGCTTAGAGGTTAGCACTTACGCCTTGACCTACCAGAGGCCTCAATTTGGAACTTAGCCAGGACACTATCTACATGGATTTTGCTTGATTTTCTTGTGTTCAAAGGGATTTCCTCCAGGTAAGATCACCACTGGGGTCACTGGTTTGAATCTTGACCAGGACACTGTCTGCATGGAGTTTTCATGTTACCCTGTGTTCACATGGGTATCCTCCGGGTACATTGGTTTTCTCCCACACACAAGCTACTAGGCAGTGGTGGCTGTTTGCCGGTTGGTCTGGCACTTACCCCATCTAGACGGTTAGCGAGTGGCGGGCAGCATGCAGCGTATCCGTGTCCTCTCCTCCATTGGAGGCTTCCAGCGTGCTGCTCCTCCCCTCCTCCTAGGCATCCAATAGGCCAGGAGGAGGATCAGTGTTACAATAGCGAATATTCATTCGCTGTTGTAACACACCTGGGTGGGCTGTGAGCACATTCTCTGCACCCCGAGCCCACCCTATTTTGAAGCTTTTTAGAGCCTCTGGCTCTAATCAGTGCTTCAAAAAAACACCCACCCCACATTAGAATCCATGCATCCGGCGTTCTGAAAGGGGCCGGACGCATAGATAAGGCATAAGGCAGCGATGGATAGGGGGAGGGCTCACTCGTGCGCCCTTAAAGGATGGGCTGCCTCTACTACTAGGTCAGGAGTGTCAAACACAATTTTATCGTAGGTCGCATCATCATTATGGTGGCCCTCAAAGGGCTAGTTGTATCTGCCATGGTGTTGTGTCTGAGCAGTCTCCATTAAATTTTCTTGTGGATGATACCAGTGTTGTCCGACCCTCCTTTTCAACTGGCATAGAGCTGTATTATTCTCATAATAATTATAAGCCGATGACCAGAGCACCCCACCCCCCTTACATCAGATGTCAAGATCCCACCATCAGAAGTCAAGAGTCCCTCAACATCCCCTATATCACAATTCACCCCTGTTACCTTGTGCTGCTGCTGGGAAGAAGGTGGGGGCTGGGCTGGGAGGCAGAGAGTGCACAGTCTTGAGGAGGACCTGAGGAAGGCTGGAGTCAGCTGACTGCTCAAACCAGGGGAGGCAGAACCGAGGGGGTGCTGCAGGTGCACAGAGAGGCACAGTATCTATATGAGGATTTCTTTCTTCCACTCTGCTGCTTGACCACTTCGACCCCGGAAGAATTTAGCCCCTTCCTAACCAGAGCACTTTTTGCGATTCGGCATTGCGTTGATTTAACTGACAATTGCGTGGTCGTGTGACGTGGCTCCCAAACAAAATTGACGTTCTTTTTTTCCCACAAATAGAGCTTTCTTTTCGTGGTATTTGATCATCCCTGCGGTTTTTATTTTTTGCACTGTAAACAAAAAAATTGTGACAATTTCGAAAAAAACACATTTTTTTTACTTTTTGCTATAATAAATCCCCAAAAATATATAAAAAAAAATTTTTTTCTCAGTTTAGGCCAATACATATTCGTCTACGTATTTTTGGTAAAAAAAACCACAATAGGCAATTATTGATTGGTTTGCGCAAAAGTTATAGCGTTTACAAAATAGGGGATAGTTTTATGGCATTTTTATTAATATTTTTTTTTTTTTTTAATGGCGGCGATCAGCAATTTTTTAACATGACTGCGACATTATGGCGGACATGTAGGACATTTTTGGGACCATTGTCATTTATACAGCAATCAGTGCTATACAAATGCACTGATTCCTGTGTAAATGACATTGGCAGTGAAGGGGATAACCACTAGGTGGCAGTGTAGGGGTTAAGTGTGTCCTAGGGGTGTGTTGCTAACTGTGGGGGGCGTGGCTGTGTTGTGCACATTACTGATCTCTGCTCCAATCACAGGGAGCAGAAATCAGTGTCACTTGTTTCTAGGCAGAACGGGGAGATGCTGTTTACATCGGCATCTCCCCATTCTCCCTCTCCGTGAGGCGATTGCGGGTATCCCCGTAGCGATCGAGGACCCGCGACTGGACTCACGGAGTTTACTGTGGCGGGCGCGCGTGCCCCCGCTACCTCTTAAAAGGCAATGTATAGGTACGTGATTTTGCCTGTACGTGCCCTTCTGCCGACACATATCGGCGTGAGGTGGTCGGGAAGCGGTTAAACAGGAAGGGGAGACAGAAAATGGCCTCTCCACAGCTGCACAGAGAAGCACAGGATATGGCAGAGGAGTTTGGCCCTCCTTTCTGCTGCCAACCTCTGAGACAAGTTGGAGGCAGAGACAAGGAGGGTGCTGGAGTTGCAAAAGAGAGTCAAGGGCCATATGAAATGGCCTGGCTGGCCAGATTCAGCCCAGGGGCCTTGTGTTTGACACATCTGTACTAGATTATTGGCCCCAATCTAAATTAACTAGACATAGACACGTATAAAAGTGATGGCAATAAAAGACTAAGTAGTCCATCGAGTCTGCTCATTTTTTTTGGGGGGGGGGGGTTTCCCCTTTACTTTCTTGTCTGAATATATATGTACACTATATTGCCAAAAGTATTGGGACGTCTGCCTTTACATGTACATGAAATTTAATGGCATCCAAGTCTTAGTCCGTAGGGTTCTGTATTGCTTCAACTCTTCTGGGAAGGCTGTCCACAAGGTTTAGGCGTGTGTCTATGGGAATGTTTGACCATTCTTCCAGAAGTACATTTGTGAGGTCAGGCACTGATGTTGGACGAGTGGGCCTGGCTCACAGTCTCTGCTCTAATTCATCCAAAAGGTGTTTTATCAGGTTGAGGTCAGGACTCTGTGAAGGCCAGTCAAGTTCCTCCACCCAAACTCGCTCATCCATGGAGGGGGGGATTATGGTGTGGGGTTGTTCCAGTGAAGGGAACTCTTAAGGACTCAGCATACCAAGACATTTTGGAAAATGTAATTCTCCCAACTTTGGGGGAACAGTTTTGGGATGGTCCCTTCCTGTTTCAACATAACTGTGGACTTGTGCACAAAGCAAGGTCCATAAAGACATGGATGAGCGAGTTTGGGGTGGAGGAACTTGACTGGTCTGCACAGAGTCCGGACCTCAACCCCACAGAACACCCATGGGATGAATTAGAGTGAAAACTGCGAGCCAGGCCTTCTGGTCCAACATCAGTGCCTGACCTTACAAATGCACTTGTGGAAGAATGTCCCATAGACATTCTCCTAAACCTTTTGGACAACCTTCTCAGAAGATTTGAAGCAGTTATATATAAGTAGATATCCTGATAGAGCGGCGACTGATCTTTTGAAATTGAGGTTTAAGGGAGGTTTTCGCATCCCGAGTGCCGTGCGGGAGGTTCCTCCCATCTCTGGGAATTTGCAGCTTTTGCATTAGGAAGTGGTGTTGGCCAAGCTGTTTAAAGAAGTTTCTTTAGGTCACATGGCAGGCCTGTTTCCTGTTCCGCCTTTACCAGGGCTAGTGGTATCCCCATTGGGCGTGGTTCCAAAAAAGGAACCGGGTGTAAGGGCTGGCTTAGCCCTTCCTCCTCTGGGCTGGCCGCTCAGCTGTCGGCTAATTGCCAGCTCTCTTCTCTTTCCACAGTTACCAGCTGTTCCCGATGATGCTCGTCTGACCTGCCTATTTAAAGCCTTCCAGCTCACTCTTTCCTTTGCCTTCGCGTTGGTCACATCACAAGGAACCATCTCCTGCTGTTTGTTTCAAGACTGGCTTGCTGACATCCCTCCTGGCTTCTTATCCTGCTTGCAGTTGCTCTCCTTGGATCCCTGACTTCTGGCCTGGCTGATTACCCGATCTGGTTAATGAACTTTGGCCTGGCTGACTACCCGATCTGGCTACTGGACTCTGGCTATGCTTGACTACGCTTATTTCTATTTATGTTTTTATTTTTGTTAATAAACAAGTGTGATTTGATTGTACTTCTGTCTCAGTCTGTTTCATGGTTTCTGACACCGGGGCAGTTTAGAATGATTCATCATCTTTCTTTCTTGTGAATGATGGTATTGACCTGCAGGTCTGTGCGGTTACCTATACATCGTTCGATTCCGCTGTCTCTTGGGTTAGAAAGTATGGGATGGGGTTGCTGCTGCTGCCTGTACATCCGCAAAGTTTACGTTTTTGGCAAGGTCTTATTTTTTAGATCGCTGCCTACTGATGGGTTGTTCCATTTTGTGTGGCCTTTAGTTTGTTTCTGGAATGCGCAGTTAGGGAGTTAGCGGGGGTGAATTTGGTTGAGTTCCTGTGCATTGGGCCGCCTGAGTCCAGGTGTTGCGGGACATTGCTGGTGACGTTACCACACCTGGCTGAGGAGTTTGGCCTTCCATTGGCAGCTGACAAGACTGAAGGCCCAGCCACGGAAATTGTTTACCGTGGCCTGGCCTTTGACTCTGTGGCCATGGAATGTAGATTGCCTAACAACAAATTGGTAACACTTTGCCAGAAGGTGAGTCAAGTGTATGGCGGAAGATTAGATTGAAGGAATTGCAATCTTTATTAGGTAAGCTAAATTTTGTCTGCAGAATTATCCTCATGGGACTGATTTTCTGCAGGCTACTGTTGGCGGACACATCAGGGTCCTAGTCCCTATGTGCGACTGTCCAGGGTGCTATGGGCTGACCTCCGGATTTGGGACATGTTTCTGGAATCCTTTAATGGCCATTCCTTATGGCAATCAGGACCAGTTAGCAAAGCAAACTTGGTCCTTTTCACGGACACAGCGGGGTTTGGTGGGTTATGGACATATTTTCAGGGGTGATGTAGTGTGGAGCCGTGGCCTGCAGCTTGGCGAGAGGCTGGGTTTCTGAAGAACCTGGTTCTGCTGGAGCTTTTTCCCCATAGTTCTGTCAGTGGAGCTTTAGGGTAAAGCCTTTAGGAACAAGAAAGTGTGCTTCGATTGTGATAACCTGGGGGTGGTGTCGGCAATTAACAACATATCAGTCTCTTTGCCTCCTGTAGTTAGGCAGTTACATTATTTAGTGTTAAGTTGTTTGTGGATGAATATTTTTATCTATACTGTGCATATCACAGAGTCTACCAACAAGTTAGCGGATGTTTTGTCTTGTTTCCAGTGGGACATTTTCTGTGCGCTAGCACCAGAGGTGGAACAGGTGGGGTGCCCTGTCCTCAGCAGTTGTGGAAAATTGCATTGGCGTCGCCACTGGACTGATATGGGATTCGCTCAGTGCTGGAACATTGGCGGCTTATTCCAGGTTTGGAAAGAATGGTTTTCTTTACTGGAAGAGATAGGTGGGGTATCTGAGGGGGCAGATACGTCCTCCTTGGTGTTGTTCTTTGTCTGCTGTAACCTTACGAGAGGTGTCTCAGGGTACAGGATGAGTAGGAAATTGGCAGTCCTGATGTTTATCTTTAAGCTTTCGGGGTATGCGGATTTCATCAAGTCCTTTGTGGTCCACCGGTTGCTAAAGGGTTAACAGAGAGGTAGGGATTCCAGGCACCTGGTTTCTTTTTCGTTGCTGGGTTCGGTTCTTGCAAATCTAGATGGGGTCTTGTCCGGTAATGGCAATGACGCAGTTTCTGCTCATTCGTCTGAGGGTGGATGGCACTTTATTCATCCACCTGGATGGCTCCTTTCTTTCCAAGTTCCAATTCACTACAATTTTCTGAAAATGCTTATCTGCAGTGGGATTGGTTCCTGGAGAGTATGCAGTGCATTCTTTTTGCATAGGAGTAGCCACCAAAGCGGCTCGGTGGGGCCTTCCTGAAGATGTGATAAAGGCTTTGAGATATCGTATGTATGTTTGCCGCACTACAATTTTGAGTTGGGGCAGTAAGTTATCTGAACTACCCTAGGCAAGAATTGTATATGCAATGATTGACATTGTGGCAGTATACCTTTAAAACCTTGTTGATAATAATTTTATCTGAAAATACCTTTGAAATAAAGAAGTTTTTAAATCAGATTTTTGTCTCAGATATGGTACCTTAAAAGTCCTATCTGTTTGTAGCTTTTCCTTTTCTAATTAAAAGTTGAGGATGTAAGATTTAGAAAGTGAGCTGATTAAATAGTGCCTCTACTGCCTTGATGCCTGATTCAGCATCATTGATGTCTTTTGTATTTCTTTATTTTTAGTACATACAATACACCCATGGCTACATTCCTCATTGGTCTGATCCTGGTAGTTTGACCCAACCAGTGGGCTTTGTATGATAACCTTCATCTCTGTATGGTGCGAGCCACACATATTTGCATTGCAAAGTTGTTTTTTTTGTTCCGTATGATTTTGTAAATATAGAAAAAAAAAAGTTGGGGCGATCCTGCCTCTATTTATTAAAAAACAAATACTTTTTTTTAATACTGAACGCACCTTTTCTCTTTAAAGTGACCCTGAAGTCATTCCTTTAGTTCATTTTTGTTTCTTTATTTGAAATGCATTTTCTCTTAAAGGTTGGGGTGCAGACAGGGGGAAACTCAGACCCATGACCTAAGAATAAGCAGAAACAAGTATTACCGTTCCAACAATTTTCACGTTTACCTTCATCCTTCTGAAATTTAATTGTTAAACTTTCGGTGTCGCTCACATTAACCTTTGTGGCTGAATGATTCAGCTTTTTACTATTTACTTTCCTACATTTACAGACTCCTAATAACATACAATCGCATGTCGTCAACTCTTTTTTCTATGCTGTGTTCTTTAGCCTTGTAACCAATTTTTTTATTTTTATTTATGGACTGCACTTTCGTCAATTATTTCAGCGTCAATTGCATGCAAAAAATGTTTTTTAGTAAATACTGTATATTTCCAATGAAGACTCAGGAGATCTAACCCTTCCAACACAATTTTTAAAAAGTGATTTTTAGTTTGTTTTTGTATTTATTGGAGATATGTCCTATTTCGAGGGGTCCCAACCATCTGTTAATTTATGGACAGTATGTAAAGAAATAATGTTTTGCTCTCGTCCGCTAAAGTTTGTATTGTCATTGGGACAGAAGGAAATGAGAAATCTCTTCACTGGGATCTTAGCAGTAAAAACCAGCAAAAAATTAAACCGTACCACACAGACTTTCATGGAAAAGGCATGAGTGCAAGTCTTGGAACAGTGGCAACGCTTAGATCCAATGAATAGTAGAAGCCAGCATGCCAGGATCACGTCCAACAGGTTTTCTGAGGTTCCATGCCATGGGACCTCAGTAAACCTGTTGGATGTGATCCTGTTCTGCTGGCTTCTGCTGTTCACTTGCAATAAAAACCTTCCTCACTCTATCCAAAAATTAAAACAAAATAAAAAAAAATTGGCTAAGGTCACACTTAAAATGTTTAACATAAATTAAGTGGTCACTCAATGTCTATTTTTGTCAAATACAGTTTATGCCCTCTTGTAATTACATCAGTATAAAATCTTAGTCATATTTAGTCTCTATGGATGTAAACATCTCCTGGCTCTCGCTGCTCATCACACCAGGCCTCTTACCGCTTTCTCCAGAAGTCCGCTCCATCCTGACCTCATACATTAGGCACTAGACCTGAGAAATATGCTGTTCTCTCATGGTACAGCCACTTCTATATAACTGCTGCATATCTTAGCAGACATCTATAAAATAGAACGTGAACTCTGCTGTTGTATGCTGGCTTGGTTTTATATTGATCAAATGGTATCTGCAGGCAGTTTTGGATAATTTTCCCCCGAGGTGGAGTTTTCTGACTGGGGGGGCCTAATGCATAGAACTGGATTTGTAGATCAATTTATCATTGTCTTTTAAGAACTTGAAACCAAATCCTATCTTCATTGTCAATTGTTGTTTAAAATTTAAAATTACATGTATTGTAATAAAAGACTTCTCTGGCCAATAAAATCCAGTTAAGTCAAAAGCCTCCTTAACCACTTGCTTACTGGGCACTTAAACCCCCCTCAGTCCCAGACCCTGATGCACTTTGAATGACAATTGCGCGGCCATACAACACTGTACCCAAATGAAATTTTTATCATTTTTTTTCCCACAAATAGAGCTTTCTTTTGGTGGTATTTAGTTACAGCTCGGAGTTTTATTTTTTGCTAAACAAACAAAAAAGATGCAAAAAAAAATCATGTTTTAATAATTTGTTATAAAATTTTGCAAACGGGTCATTTTTCTCCTTCATTGAAGTGCGCTGATTAGGCGGCACTGATAGGCTGCACTGGTGGGCACTGATGGGCTGCATTGGTGGGCACTGATGGGCTGCATTGGTGGGCACTGATAGGCTGCACTGGTGGGCACTGATAGGCATAGTTAAGGCGGCACTAATAGGCACAGATAAGGCAGCACTGATGGGCACAGATAAGGTGGCACTGATGGGCAAAGATGGGCACAGATAAGATGGCACGGATGGGTGGCACGGATGGGTGGCACGGATGGGTGGCACGGATAGGCACTGATAGGTACCACTGATAGATGGGACTGATGGGCACTGATCGGTGGCACTGATAGGTGGCTCTGATAGGTGGCACTGCTGGGCACTGATGGGTGGCACTGCTGGGCACTGCTGGGCGGCACTGCTGGGCACGGATATGTGGCACTGGGGTGCAGCACCTTTGAGGCAGATTGTGGGCACTGCTGGGTGGCACTGTAGGTGGCACTGCTGGGTGGCACTGTGGGCACTGCTGGGTGGCACTGACGGGGGGCACTTACTTTTACTAGATGTGGCACTGCAGGGGGCAGGTGGGCACTGGCAGGGGGCAGGTAGGTATTAGCAGGGCTGGCCGTGATCGGGACTGATGTCCCGATCACGGCCGCCGGTGATCGGCTTTTTTTTTTTCTCCTCGCGCTGTCAACGCGAGGAGGAATAATAGCCGATTACCGGCTCGTTATATCACATGATCAGCTGTCAGTCATTGGCTGACAGCTGATCACATGATAAGGGGTCGGGATCGACCCCTTGCACGGATCGGTGATCAGGCGAGTCTCATGGGGCGCGCAGGCCGCTCGTACACGGGACTACGTCTATTGACGTCGTCCCGGAAAAGGAGATCCGCGCTGTAGCCGTCATTTGGCTATAGTGCGGATCTCAAGTGGTTAAAGACTGCCTTTTTTGTATAGCCCTAGAATGCCAGATCAGGTCTGTAATCCAACTTGTGATAGGAGATCTCTCTCCCCCTCCTCCCTCAGGTTAGGGGGCCTATAGCATACTCCCAGTAATATTTCCCCCCTTAACTTCATTCCTTTGGCACTCTACCCATAAGGTAGACATTCCCACTGTCTTCCCCTTGGTTGACCCAAAGCCTTTTTTTACTTTGGCCAATTGGTTTATCCCCTGGCTTGTAAATTCCCGCCATTTGACGAGCTTAAAGACAGATTTGACCTATCCTGCCAGGTGTTTTATGGGTATTTACATATCCGCCACTATGCCCAGTCTATTACCCCTATGCTACAATTCTCTTACCTGACCCCTTTTGAACGAACAATCTTGGAAGGTCTTTCTCAAAAGGATGTTTATAAGATTTTGAAAGCATATCCGATGCAAGCTCGTGCAAAGTACATTACATGCTCAAATGAGAGAGGATCCTAGGTGAAGAACTCTCCTTAGAACAAAATATTACAGCGCACACATGCAAAAAGAACATTTAAAACACCTAGACATTTTCAAAAAACATTATCAAAAAATATGGGGATTTGGTCACACCATATTGCTACAGTATATGGTGCTTAAGCCCATTTACTGCGACAAAGTACCCCATGGTTAGTGCGTCCTACACTATTCATAGACTGGGAGATCCTTCTTCTCTGAACCATGGGAGCAATACACTCCTCTATATGGGAGAACTAAAGGTCTCCACCTATGACACAGGTGGACACTAATGAGAGGCACTGATGAGGGAGTGGGATGCTCATGCCCAAAAGGATTTGGTCAGAATCCATACAATAAACAAAGAACCAGTTTACTGTCCTTCAGACTTTAAGGAGGCCGAACTGTGGCCAGTGTGAGTAGAAAATGCCCTGGTGTCAATGTGAATAAACAATACCCAATCATCGTTATTAGTGGGAGAAATAGTGTTCCATTGTTGTTATCAGGAGAAGGAATAGTACCCCATCATTGTTGTCATTGGGAAGAAAAGTGCTCCATTGTTGGTGTCAGTGGGAGAAATAGTGCCCCATTGTTGGTATGAGGTTAAGGAATCCTGCCCCATTGTTGGTGTCAGTGGCTGCAATAGTGCTCTTTGTTGGCATCAGTGGAAGGAATGGCGCCCCATAGTTGGTGTTAATGTGAAGAATGGTACCCCATTGTTGTTGTCAGTGGGAGGAATGGTGCCCCATTGTTTGTATCATTGGAAGGAATAGTACCCATCATTGGTGCCAGTGGAAGGAATAGTACCCCAACATTGGTGCCAGTGGGGGGAATAGTGCCCCACTGTTGTCAGTGCGAGAAATGGTGCCCTATCCTTGGTGTCAGTGAAAGGAATAATGTCCTGTTGTTGTCAGTGGGAGGAATAGTGTCCCCTCGTTGTTGGCATCAGTGGCAGGAATTATGACCACCAATTCCATCATGCACTAAATATGTGTTAATAAGATTCCCAAGGTAGTAAGCACAGAACCCATCTATTAAATGAATACACCTCGGTAGTTGATTCCAATACCAAAGACAATAGGGAAAGAATACTGGCATGCAAATTTGGAATCCAATTTTTGTCCAACCCCCCCATTACAAAGCGAGGTTAGAGCTTCAAGGAGGTACCAAAAATTCTTGCTTTGACAGAAATAACTCTAATTTCATTTTCTTACCTCATCGTTGCTTAGTGAAGCTGCCTTTCAGTTCAAGAATGGACTTTATCTAACTGTAAAAGATCATTTTTTTAGAAACTGGCACTAGCAGATCAAATTAACCTTCCTAACCTTCCAACTCAAGAATAACAGATGCCTTGTATTAGTTCCCCTCTAGACTAAAACTTTCAGATGGAGCTGAAATCTTGAACAAATGGTCAACGCAGCTGATGATTCCCATCAGCCATATTCTCGTCATCTGGACGACCATCTGCTATTTAATAATTCTTTAATGTCAGACACAGTTCACTTGTTTGCATGCTATGGTGATGCACTGCGCCTTGCCCTCTGAATGGACAATTCAAAAATGTCTGACTTCATTTATCCAGACCACAAGAGGAAATCTGAAAATCTGTTAACGGGAAAAGAAAATTTTTTGCTTTGCATAAATTTGAAGAGCTCATTTAAATTTACATAGCAAAGGATTTCAAATTCTGTTCAGACAGTCTATTTCTGTGCATGCCTCCTCCCCTGTGTCACCTCTTCACTGCCTCAGTCTAACATGTGATCCAGGAAGCTTACATTGGAATTTGTTTTTATAGGAGTAGAAGCTATTCACTTAAAGCAGTAGTAAACAGTTGTAGAATTAAAGAAAAGGCTTGTGTTTTTTCACCTTAATGCATTCTATGCAGTCACCAGCTCCCTAGCCCCCCTCCCCCGTTTTACTTAACCGAGCCCCGAATTTCCGTCGGCGCATCCCCACCGTCTCTCTCTCCACAGGTTCCCGCTTCTTGATTGGATAGATTGAAAGCAGCGTAGCGGGAGTCAGGGGGCGGAGCCGAGTCCTGCATTCGGCCTCTACGGATGCCGAATTCCGGACTCGGGAGAACGCACGCAAGGTAACCCCCCTCGGGAGAGCGCTTCTCCAAAGAGGTTATCTAATGCGGGGAGGAGCCGCAAGAGCTGCCGAGGGACCCCAGAAATGGATGTTCGGGGCCACTCTGTGCAAAACGAGCTGCACAGTGGAGGTAAGTATGATATGTTTGTTATTTAAAAAAAAAAAAAAACAATCCTTTAGTATCCCTTTAACTTAGAACAAAACCCTTCCAGCGGTGGGCAGTCACCGTTGAGAGGACTGACATGTTTCCCTGGCCTTTCTTCCAGGTTTGTGCTGTGAGTGGCCGGAGCCACGATGACATCATGCACGCGGGAGCTCTTGGTTCCGGCAAGATACTCTGACGGTCTGGCACGGTATGCCGGTCTGCCACTGTGATGTAACTGACTGCATCCAGGGGCAATATCTCCTAAATGGCGCATGTTTATGAGATATTAATTTTACTAACAGGTAAAATTGGCCATTTTTTGTAATTCGGCACTGCGTCACTTTAACTGACAATTGCGCGGTCATGCGATGTTGCACCCAAACAAAAACATTTTTCCCACAAATAGAGCTTTCTTATGGTGGTATTTGATCATCTCTGCGGATTTTGCGCTATAAACAAAAAAAGAGCGACAATTTTGAAAAAAAACACATTTTTTTTTTTTTTTAAAAGCACATTTTTTTCTCAGTTTAGGCCGATACATATTTTTGGTAACAAAAATTGTAATAAGCATATATTGATTGGCAGTAGGGATGAGCTTCGTGTTCGAGTCGAACATACGTTCGACTCGAACATCGGCTGTTCGCCCGTTCGGCAAAATCCGAACATTATGGGCCGTTCGCACCAAATTCGTGTGGCGCTCACGGCCCACAATGCACTGCATCATCGCAGTGCATTGCTGGCTCATGATTGGCCAAGCATGCACTGTTACCCCGCATGCTTGGCCAATCACAGCGCCAGCAGCGAGGAGAGCCATGATTGCTCAGGCTGTGTAGTACATATATAGCTGTGTAGTACACGCCCGACACTATATAAGGCCGCCAGCACGGCGGCCTTGTGTAGTGTGTTGGCGTCTGAAGCAGTTAGTGGGTGTTCTGTGTACCTTCAACACAGTACACACCGATCGTTATCGGCCGATTTTCGATCTTGCTCTTCTGTAGTGGTTGTTGTCTGCGTGCCCTGACCGCAGTATACACCGTTATATTCACCTCAGCTATATAGCTAGTGATCTATCTTTTATAATAGAGCTTGCAGTCAGTAGTGTTAGGATCTTGTGCGTGCTGTCTGCGTGCTCTGTACCCAGTACACACCGCTATATCCACCTACATAGCTCTTCTCTATTTGAGCCCACTTGCCATCTGCATGAGTTATTGGAAGTTGTGTGTGCCTCCAGCACAGCACAGTATACATCTGTATATACCCCTTTATCTCTGGTGTTCTATAATAAAGGCATCTGCAGGAGTTAGTGGGTGTTTTGTGCCTCCAGCACAATATACACCTGTATCTACCCTTTATTGCTGTTCTCTAATAGAGCCATCTGCAGGGCTTAGTGGGTGATGTGTGACTCCATTACAGTATACCCCTTTATCTCTGGTGTTCTATAATAAAGGCATATGCAGGAGTTAGTGGGTGTTGTGTGCCTCCAGCACAATATACACTACCCAACTGCTGTTTTACCCAACTCCCTTCAGGCCATTACCATGTCTGGAAGGCCAGCAAGGAGAGGCAGACAGGCGCGAGCCAATAAAAGAGGGCAAGCAGGCTCTGTGTCTAGAGACAACAGTGCTGGTCGTGGACGCGGTGCATTGTCATCAGCACGTGGCCATGGGACACGCTTGTCCTTCTTTTCGGCAGCTGGACATGTTGAACCGCAACATGCCAACGACTTGGTAGAGTGGATGACCAAGCCCTCTTCATCCTCCTCATCCTCTCTCACCCAGTCTCAGGGTACTAGCAAAGCAGCTGCCAACGCATCGTCTTCCCTCCTCTCAATGTCATCATCAGTGACTCCTTCCTTAGACCCACCATGTCCTCCTGAGGAGTCTCCTGAACTCTTTGAGCACAGTGTTGGGTACATGCTCCAGGAGGATGCCCAGTGTTTTGTAGGCTCTGATGATGACACTTAGCTAGAGGAAGGCAGTAGCGTGAATGCAGAGAGAGGGGATGCTCAAGAAGGACAGCAATCTGGCAGTCATGTTCCACAAGCTGCAGCATATTGCCAGGTTTGCTACAGCGATGAAGAGGGAGGGGATGATGAGGGCACTGACTCCACGTGGGTGCCTGGTAGGAGAGAGGAGGAGGAGGAGGAGGAGGCACATGTCCATCGAGGCAGGATGCCCTCCGGGGGCCAGCTTAGGGGCAGCACACCGACTGAATCACACCGCAGAGCTCCGCCTGTGCAGGGCGCTGCCTCTGCGCGTTATTCTAAAAGTTCTTTGGTGTGGGCCTTTTTTGAGACGAGTGCATCAGATCGCACTGCTGCTATTTGCAACATATGTCTCAAGCGTATCTCGCGTGGCCAAAATATCAGCCGCTTGGGCACCACATGCTTGACCAGACATATGTTGACCTGCCATGCAGCTCGTTGGCAAGCGTACCTCAAAGACCCACACCAAAGAACAAAGCGGACCTCTCCTTGCTTCTCATCAGCTGGCATCTCCAACCCCACTAGACCTTCAGTCCTCTCTGAAACCTGCTCTGAGAGGAATGAAGATGTAGAATTAGGTGTGTCACAGCCAAGTGCTTCCGGGCACTCTGCTAGCAGTACACCCACGTCCGATTATAGCAGGCAAATGTCCCTACCCCAGCTGCTGGACCGGCGAAAGAAGTTCACTCCCAGCCATCCACATGCCCAGCGGTTGAATGCTAGCTTGGCTAAATTGCTAGCACTTCAACTGCTGCCTTTTCAGTTGGTAGACTCGGCCCCCTTCCGTGAGTTTGTACAATGTGCGGTTCCTCAGTGGCAGGTCCCCAAACGCCACTTTTTCTCACGGAAGGCGATTCCGGCTCTCTACCGGCATGTGGAAGGCAATGTCCTTGCCTCGCTGGACAGGGCGGTCAGCGGTAAGGTGCATATTAGCGCTGACTCATGGTCCAGCAGGCATGGACAGGGACGTTACCTGTCTTTCACGGCCCATTGGGTCACTCTTCTGGCAGCTGGGAAGGATGCAGGACAAGATGCAGTAGTGTTGGAGGTTGTTCCGCCACCACGCCTCCAAAATGCTACTATTGGTTGTGACACACCTCTCTCCTCCACCCCCTCCTCTTCTTCTTCCTCCATGGCCTCTTCCAGTGCTCTGTCCTCAGAACCAGCGGTGCTCCGTAGGCGCCCTGTGTAGCTCATGTCCTTAACCTGGTGGTGCAGCGGTTCTTGGGCAGGTACCCCGGCTTACAGGATGTCCTGAAGCAGGCCAGGAAAGTCTGTGTGCATTTCTGCCGATCATTTAATGCCTGTGCTTGGCTGGCTGAGCTCCAAAAGGAGTTGAACCTGCCCAAGAACCGCCTTATATGTGGCATGCCCACCAGGTGGAACTCAGCGTTGGCCATGCTACAGCGGCTGCACGCGCAGCAGAGGGCCATCAATGAGTACCTGTGCGACTACGGCACCAGTACAGGGTCAGGGGTGCTCGGTTTTTTCTCACCACGCCAGTGGGGCATGATCAGGGATGCATGCACTGTCCTGTCACCGTTTGAGGAGGCCACAAGGATGGTGAGCAGTGACAGTGCATGCATCAGTGACACTGTACCTCTTGTCCACCTCTTGGAGCATACGCTGCGTGGAATAATGGACAGGGCACTTGAGGCAGAACAGAGGCAGGAAGAGGAGGACTTCCTTGCCTCTCAAGGCCCCCTTTATCCAGACAGTGTTCCTGCTGTGCCACCCATCACACAGGAAGAGGATGAGGAGGAGGAAGAGGAGGAGGAGGATGATTGTGTCAGCATGGAGGTGGAGGCTGGCACTCAGCATCAGCAGCAGCAGTCTTGTAGGGATGATTTACAGTCCCAAGAAACACGTGGACTTGTACGTGGCTGGGAGGAGGTAGCTGCGGATCATGTTGCCCTTAGTGACCCAGAGGACTCCGGACCGAATGCCTCAGCTAACCTACGCTGCATGGCCTCCCTGATCCTGCAAAGCCTGCGGAAGGATCCTCGTATTCTTCGGATCAAGGAGAGGGACCATTACTGGCTGGCTACTCTCCTTGATCCACGGTACAAGGGTAAGGTTGCCGACCTTATCTTGCCATCGCAGAGGGAGCAGAGGATGAGACATCTCCGGGAGGCCTTGTAGAAAGGTCTGTGCAACGCGTTCCCAGAGACTGGGAGGTTACAAACTCCTGGTCCTGGACAACGTGTTGCTGAGGCATCGGTCAGAAGGAGCGGTGGAGAAGGTGGCCGTCTGACTGATGCTTTCAGACAATTTTTTAGTCCGCAGCCCCAAGGTATGATCGGTTCCAGCAACCATCGCCAGCATCTGATTTACATGGTGCAGGAATACCTAGGGGCAAGGTCAGACTTGGACACCTTTCCCACCGAAAATCCTCTGGCTTACTGGGTCTTGAGGATGGATCACTGGCCAGAGCTTGCACAGTATGCAATTGAGCTACTGGCCTGTCCTGCATCCAGCGTTCTTTCGGAACGCACCTTCAGTGCTGCTGGTGGCTTTGTTACCGATCACAGGGTGCGCCTGTCCACCGAATCAGTTGATCGACTGACCTTCATCAAGATGAATCAGTCTTGGATCACCCACAGCTACCAAGCACCTGAAGCTGATGTAACCGAATAATTTTTTTTTAAATATCACATCCCTTCAAGACTGCCTATGCTGATGCTGAGTGACTGTCCTGTTATGTTGATTGTCTATCCTCTTCCTCCTCCGCTGATATGTTGGAAGAACATTTCTGGTTCTGGGTGATGCCATCAGCCTAATTTTTCTGCCCCTGTTTAACAGGGGCGTTTAATTACAATTTTTGATGCAATGCTTTGCAGCAGGGCTAATTCCTGCAATAAAACTAGAGTATATGGGAGAGGTTGCAGTGTGGTGGCACCAGCACCAGTGCCTAAGGCCCAATTTTCTGCCCCTGTTTAACAGGGGCGTTTAATTACAATTTTTGATGCAATGCTTTGCAGCAGGGCTAATTCCTGCAATAAAACTAGAGTATATGGGAGAGGTTGCAGTGTGGTGGCACCAGCACCAGTGCCTAAGGCCCAATTTTTCTGCCCCCGTTTAACAGGGGCGTTTAATTACAATTTTTGATACAATGCTTTGCAGCAGGGCTAATTCCTGCAATAAAACTAGAGTATATGGGAGAGGTTGCAGTGTCGTGGCACCAGCACCAATGCCTAAGGCCCAATTTTTCTGCCCCTGTTTAACAGGGACATGTAATTACAATTCTTGATATAATATTTCACAGGAGGGCCCGTTCCTGTGCCCACCCAGAGTAACTGTGAGGACTTATAGTGTTGTGGCACCAGCACCACACCACCAAAGGTCAATTTTTCTACCACTGTTCAACAATGGCATGTAATTACAATTCTTGATATAATCTTTCACAGCAGGGCGCTCCAGCGCCCACCAAGAGTCACTTTCAGGGCTTACAATGTTGTGGCAAAACCAACACCTTGTTCCGCCAGTTCTGCAGAGCATATAGGGCAGGCCCCTACTTTCAAACATCCAACTTACAAACATCTCCTACTTGCAAACGGAAGGAGACAACAGCAAGTGAGATGAAAAAAGATGGACGACAAAACAAATTATACAGGGGTGATAACCCTTCCCTATGTTTTCCAAAAAGCTTAAAAATAGTTTTTTTGACTGGAGCTACACTTTAAAAATGTACCAGTTGAAAATTACAAACAGATTCAACTTAACACAACAAACCTACACAGTCCCTGTCTTGTTTGCACCGCCTGTATACTGCTGTTCTGAGTATATAGGGCCTGGGGGCCACACGCATTTCCTTTTTTTAATATGGGTACGGGGTTCCCCTTAATATGCGTACAAGACCCAAATAGGCTGGTAATGGGCAGGGAGGGCTACCCATGCCATTTTTCTCAATGATTTTCAACCATATTGCAGGAACCAGATATAACATTAAAACCGCAAGCAGTTTTCAATGATGTTATTTCAGTTTAATGTCATTTTGTGCAGGGACTGTTCTAAACACGGGAAACACGTGGCACTTCACAGGCATACTACAGACAACCCCCAGGCACCATATTTAAAGGAATATTTCACTTTTTTTCACTTTAATCGTCATTAAAATCAGTGCTCCCGCCAAAACGGCCATTTTTAAAAACATTTTAGGCATTGACCCATGTCCCCTGGGGCAGGAGCCAGGTCCCCAAACCCTTTTTAGGACAGTATCTTGCATATTAGCCGTTAAAATTAGCACTTTTAATTTTGAACGTTCGAGTCCCATAGACTTCAATGGGGTTCTAAAGTTCGTACGAATTTGGGGTCCGTTCGAAAGTTCTGGTGCGAACCGAACCGGGGGGTGTTCGGCTCATCCCTAATTGGCAGGGCTTTTTTTTCTCAAACAATAGGTGCTGGAACTCAACCATGACCCCCCAAAACCCCTCCCCCACACACCCTCCAAATTACATCATATAGTGGGTGTGGTCATATTTTACAAACAATAGGAGGGTCTTAAAGGGGCATTAAATATCAGGATAGCATTACATACAGAGTGCAGAGTTCATGGGGGTTACACACAAAGTGCAGAGCTGTCACTTGTAAACACAGAAACCAGACTTCTGTGTTTACAAATGATTATGGTGAGCAGGTACCAAAGGGTCTGAGCCAGAGGTGGTGGAACTGAGTTCCACCAAGTTCCCCCTGAAAAAAAGCCCCGTTGATTGGTTTGTGGAAAAATTATGGTGTCTACAAAATAGGGGATAGATTTATAACATTTTTATTATTATTATTTTCTTTTACTAGTAATGGCGGTAATCTGCGATTTTTATCGGGACACATCAGACACTTTTGACATTTTTGGGACCATTGGCATTTAAACAGCGATCAGTGCTATAAAAATGCACTGATTACTGTAAAAATGTCACTGTCAGTGAAGGGTTAACACTAGGGACGATCAAGAGGTTAATTGTGTTCCCTAATGTGTGTTCTAACTGAAGAGGGGATGGGACTGACTAGGGGAGATGACAGATCGCTGTCCATACTTTGTATGAACAGACGATCTGTCATTTTCCCCTCAGAGAACCCGGGATCTGTGTGTTTACACACACAGTTTCCGGATCTCACTGTGCTGCAATTGATCGCGGAGCCCGGCGGTCATTGCGCCCGCTGGGCACACGCATCGGCTCGGGCAGCGAGCAGCAGGCACGAGCGCCCTTAGTGGCCACAGGGCGAAGCGACATAACATACAGTAATGTCGTTTCGCCCAGCTGTTCACTAGAATAAAAACAAATGAATTTGGATCATTCATTAGGATGTTTTGGATGCTTCAAACATTAGCAAAAGGCCCAAACTTTCATCCGAATCAAATGAATGAATACGAATGAATTTGTTGTTTGTTTTATCATTTATTTCAAATTAATTGAAATGTGTTACTATTGTGATCCGGAGATTCAGATACATCAGAATCACGCAAATATTGTTCGAATTTCGACTCGTAATGGAACCAATTGCACATGTCTATCAGATATGTTCAGATACAGAGAAAGCATTAAAAATCAAACATTTAATTAAGTAGTTGGTTTTACTTTTCAGCTTTAAAATGTATGGCATTTCCCACTTCCTATATTATTTAAATACATTAAATATGTTATTACATGTTAGGATATGCTGAGCTTGTAGGCCCCCCACATCTGAAGAACCACGGGCTGGATATCCCTAGGAGGTTTTCACCATTCATTTTTGAGAGCCATTGATCATTCTCCAGAAACGACTGACTGCAGAATGTGGCTTGGTTGCCCTTGAATCTATTAAGAATTAAATCATATGGCCACCGTATGTCCGGACCTGGGTTGCATTGACCCCCCGCCGTGACTGCATGTGAAAAAATAAGGAACATTGGAAAACAAAAGAGGAAAGGAGAAATGGCTCCTTTGGGTGGTAAGCTGGATGCACCTCGGAGGACGTTGACTGCATGACGGCACGGTCTAAGGCACTGAGGATGCTTGAATGCCTGAGGACAAATATTCCAGAATATAAGAACATCTCCAAGGACATCATGGGAAAAAGATGGTGTATATGTCATTACTGCTGGGATGGGATGGAGCCCTTGTTTTTCATTGGATAGAGCAATGTTTCTCAACTCCAGTCCTCAAGGCACCCCAGCAGGTCATGTTTTCAGGATTTCCCTCAGATGAAGCTGTGGTAATTACTATGGGCCCTTTCACATGGGCGGACCATTCGGGTCCGCCTGTCCGTTTTTTAGGTGGACCTGAACGGATGCTCCATACAGGTCTATTGAGCGACGGATGTCAGCGGTGACATGTCCGCTGACATCCGACCCGCTCCGATCCGCTAAAGTGTGAGGGATGGAAACCCTACGGCAGTGAATCTGATCAAATCACCTATGTAAAATAATGGAAAAGCCTGAAAACATGTCCTGTTAAGCCCTGTACACACTATCAGACTTTTCGACGGGAAATGTTCGATGTCAGGCTGTTGGCGGTAAGTCCGACTGTGTCTACGCTCCATCGGACAATTGTTCTCAGACTTTCCGCCAACAAATGTTGGCTAGCAGGTTCTCAAATTGTCAGATTTTTCGATCGTGTGTACACAAGTCCGTCGCACAAAAGCCCAAAGTACAAACACGCAGAATTGGAAGCAGAAGCAATCGGTCTTGTAAACTAGCGTTCATAATGGAGAATTAACATTTGTGACGTGGAAAATTATGAACTCTCGAAATTTAGTTCCCTGTAGTGACAGAACAGGGATCTGAAATTCCTTCTCTCTCCTCGTGAGGTGCTCATGTGAGCCCTCCCCTTCCTTTCTGTCCAATTCCCTGTCCCAACTCCACCCCCACCACGCAGAACTCCAACCCCTACTCTAAGTATCCTCCTTTTTCTCTCACTCCCCCTAAGCCTGTTAACCCCTGCCCTCCACTGAACTACATTTTGGTAATGCTCCAGGCCTTTCTGTCTTTCTGCTAAGCAGGAAGGCGGATCTGTGTGTTTCCAGGTCACATATACAGTCCCCCATACAGTTAGCAAGCACCCCCTAGGGACACACTTAACCCTTTGATTGCCCCTGATGTTAACTCCTTTCCTGCCAGTGTCATTAGTACAATGTCAGTGCATATTTTTAGCACTGATTACTGTAATAATGTTGCTGGTTCCCAAAAAAGTGTAAAAAATGGCAGTTAGGTGTCCGATCTGTCCGCTGCAATGTCGAAGTCTCGCTAAAAATCACTGATAGCCGACATTACTAGTAAAAAAAATAAAAAAATAAAAATGCCATAAATATATCCCCTATTTTGTAGACACGATAACTTTTGCGCAAACTAGACATGTGCGATTCTGTTCGTAAAACAAATAGATTTTCGTACGAATTTGTTAGTATTCATACATTCAGATCAATTCGAACATCCGAATAACTGAAAGAACCAATATATTAAAATTATGAAATTACGAATAAGCAAAATAACGAACACGTGAAAATACGAACTTCCGAACGGACAAACTTACGAAAATACGAAACTCCGAAACAGTAAAAGAAAGAAAATGAATAGTGATCAGCGCAATTTTAAATAAAATAAAATAAAAATGAAAAACTGTGACTAGTAAACAATATTAAATGTGGTGGAATGTCTGTTTATGATGGATATGCCCAAATACAGTGCCTTGCGAAAGTATTCGGCCCCCTTGAACGTTTCAACCTTTTGCCACATTTCAGGCTTCAAACATAAAGATATAAAATTGTAATTTTTTGTGAAGAATCACCAACAAGTGGGACACAATTGTGAAGTGGAACGAAATCTATTGGATATTTTAAACTTTTTTAGCAAATATAAAACTGAAAAGTGGTGTGTGCAAAATTATTCGGCCCCTTTACTTTCAGTGCAGCAAACTCACTCCAGAAGTTCAGCGAGGATCTCTGAATGATCCAATGTTGTCCTAAATGACTGATGGTGATAAATAGAATCCACCTGTGTGTAATCAAGTCTCTGTATAAATGCACCTGCTCTGTGATAGTCTCAGGGTTCTGTTGAAAGCGCAGAGAGCATCATGAAGACCAAGGAACACACCAGGCAGGTCCGTAATACTGTTGTGGAGAAGTTTAAAGCTGGATTTGGATACAAAAAGATTTCCGAAGCTTTAAACATCCCAAGGAGCACTGTGCAAGTGATCATTTTGAAATGGAAGGAGTATCAGACCACTGCAAATCCATCAAGACCTGGCCGTCCCTCTAAACTTTCAGCTCAGACAAGGAGAAGACTGATCAGAGATGCAGCCAAGAGGCCCATGATCACTCTGGATGAACTGCAGAGAACTACAGCTAAGGTGGGAGAGTCTGTCCATAGGACAACAATCAGTCGTACACTGCACAAATCTGGCCTTTATGGAAGAGTGGCAAGAAGAAAGCCATTTCTCAAAGATATCCATAAAAAGTCTCGTCTAAAGTTTGCCACAAGCCACCTGGGGGACACACCAAACATGTGGAAGAAGGTGCTCTGGTCAGATGAAACCAAAATCGAACTTTTTGCCCACAATGCAAAACGATATGTTTGCCGTAAAAGCAACACAGCTCATCACCCTCAACACACCATCCCCACTGTCAAACATGGTGGTGGCAGCATCATGGTTTGGGCCTGCTTTTCTTCAGCAGGGACAGGGAAGATGGTTAAAATTGAGGGGAAGATGGATGCAGCCAAATACAGGACCATTCTGGATCAAAACCTGTTGGAGTCTGCAAAAGACCTGAAACTGGGACGGAGCTTTATCTTCCAACAAGACAATGATCCCAAACATACAGCAAAATCTACAAAGGAATGGTTCACAAATAAACGTATCCAGGTGTTAGAATGGCCAAGTCAAAGTCCAGACCTGAATCCAATCGAGAATCTGTGGAAAGAGCTGAAAACTGCTGTTCACAAACGCTCTCCATCCAACCTCACTGAGCTCCAGCTGTTTTGCAAGGAAGAATGGGCAAGAATTTCAGTCTTTCGATGTGCAAAACTGATAGAGACATACCCCAAGCGACTTACAGCTGTAATCGCAGCAAAAGGTGGCTCTACAAAGTATTAACGCAAGGGGGCCGAATAATTTTGCACACACCACTTTTCAGTTTTTTATTTGCTAAAAAGTTAAAAATATCCAATAGATAGAATTGTGTCCCACTTGTTGGTGATTCTTCACAAAAAATTAAAATTTTATATCTTTATGTTTGAAGCCTGAAATGTGGCAAAAGGTTGAAAAGTTCAAGGGGGCCGAATACTTTCGCAAGGCACTGTACTAATAATAAATGGTGAATCTGTTACTATCAATGTCCTTTCAATGTGCCCAAATTGCCTGTGAAGAATTATTCTAATAAATAATTCTTATGACAAACCTGTAAGTGATCTTTGTGATTCCTGTGAACTTAATGCTCCCCGAGCTCTTACCTCAATGAAGAATATAAAACGCCTTAATGATCTCTTTCACAGCAATCTTTGGGTCTCCCAAGGACTCTGCGGTACCTGGTAATGCTGAACACGGTTGTCCGCGATCTCACCGACTTTCCAGACTCACAGTTGTGCAAAGGTTCCGGTGTTTATAAAGATAAAGAAAATATCCTCCCATAGCGTAAAACCATTTAACTAAACTTAATTTATTAAGACCAAAAGGAACCCTTACATTAAAAGCAATAAAAACAGCAAACTAGGAGAAAACAATGCATTGGAGACAGCGTAAGGCACCTCTTACGTCACTTCTGGTTTGTTAGGTATATCCAGCCACTCCCAATGCGTTGCATCACACCACGTGACTTCATCAGGGGAACCGGATTGGCTGGAAACTCTTTCTATTTATGTGTGAAAACAGATTGTGTCTCCAACATGTAGGTGGCCATCTTATGGGTAGGGAAAAATAATATCCGATGGCCATTTTCTTAGAGAAAGGCAATTTGAAAAACTGTTTGAAAGGACATTGATAGTAACAAATTCACCATTTATTATTAGTATTTAGGCATATCCATCATAAACAGACATTCCATCACATTTAATATTGTTTATTAGTCACAGTTTTTCATTTTTATTATTATTTTATTTTATTTAAAATTGCACTGATCACTATTCATTTCTATTCCAATTGTCTCTGCACTGTGTACACTATAGGTCTAGCAGCAGTTTTTCACACACTTTGATTTAGCTTAAATCTTAAAGCGCTAAGTGTTTTACTGGCAGTTTAGAAGCGCCTCAGTGTGAAAGGGCCCTTAGAAATGCAAGCAAAGCATTATTATTCTTTATTTCCTACGAAAGTACGAATCAACGGAAAAGGCACAAAAGTAACAATTACTAAATTACGAGTAGTGTATTGAATAAACAAAAATTGTTATCTAACAAAATTACAAATTTCGAATGAAAGAAAATTAGAAAATTAGAAAACGGAATTTCATAACCACGAAAATATATCTGTTACGAAAATACGAACGCATCCGAATATGAAAACTTGCGTCTTGCGAAACTATGAACCGTTACTAATCAACGGAAACGTAAAGAAACAAAAAATTTTTTTTTTTGTGCACATATCTAGCGCAAACCAATCAATATACGCTTATTGCAAAAAAAATTTACCAAATATATGTAGCAGAATACATATCGGCCTAAACTGATGAATACATTTTTTTTTTCTTTTGTTTTTTTTTTGGAAATGTTTTGTAGCCGAAAGTAAAACATTTAGTTTTTTTTTTTTTCAAAATTGTTGCTATATTATTATTATTATATAAAAATGCAGAAGTGATCAAATACCATCAAAAGAAAGCTCTATTTGTGGGGAAAAAAAAGGACATCAATTTTATTTTGGTACAACCTCGCACAACAGTGCAATTGTCAGTTAAATCGACGCAATGCAGTATCGCAAAAAATGGCCTGTCAGGAAATGGGTAAATCCTTACCAGGGCTGAAGTGGTTAATAACCTTAAATATTGAGAATTCAGCAGAATGTGAATCTATGTCCAAAAATATGGAAGATTACGCTTGTAAATCACAAGAAATATTACTAATTGAAGACGAACGCTGAATAAAATCTTCGAAACGAAAAAAAAAAAAAAAATAGTTTGAGTTAGGCTTTAATGATCTGTTAATGAATACATCAAAATCGAATTGTTTGCCTATATTCTGAGTTTCGATCTAAATATACATATTTTCTACTTTCCCCCAATGGCAGATCCTCGATTCCTATCTTGACATGTTCCCTTTAATGTTGCATTTTGCCTTTCCTTGCCAATGTATATTTTGTCCTGATGGTCTGGGAAAGGACCTCAGAAATCTGTAGGGGAAAAAAAAAAAAAAAGGGAAAATTGGTGTGGAAGCAAAATATTTGCTCTGATGTCAGTTGCAAGTGAAGGTTCATTTTGTCAGTGATGTCAGATTTGCATAAACAGGAGCACATGGCGTGCCTGTGGCCAGGGCCGGTACCCCGTGAATGGAAGCACTGTGGGCAGAAACCAAATAATTGTCACTTTGCAAAATATGCCTTATGAGAAAATTACTTGTGACATGAAAAATTATTTTATGATCTCACATTAAAGGAATCCAGATTTTGAATACATATTCAGAGACGGTTCGAGATAGTTCTTAGGGATCGACAAAGCCAGCGTTGAAGGGAATGGAATGGACTGAAAAAAAAAAACGGAATTAGATTTTCTTTACTGTTTTACTTAATCAAGTCGCGTTTTCTACAAACATAACAAAAGATCACTTTCACATTAAGATAAGATGAACTGGCTATGGTTACTATACAAATAAATCCACATTTAATAAACTGCCCTCGCCTCAAGTTTACAAAATCAATAAATAATTCTGAACAATTGCTTTGCAGACACTTTAGTTTTTGGATATTTAGATCTAAACCCATAAATATAGGCAAACAATTCAATCCCTCATATGGATTCATTAACAGATCATTAAAGTCTAACTCAAACAAATTTTTCTTTTTTTTTAACCACTTAAGGACCAGGCCTGTTAAAATCATTTTGTTTTGTTAGAAAACGACTTGGAACCCCCAAACATTATATATTTTTTTCAGAATAAAATGGCGGTTGTTGCAATACTTTATGAAAAAATGATGCAGCACTTATAGAAAAGAAAATTAATATATGAATATAGATAACTTTTTGAAAATGTCTACCACGTGATAACTGGTGGACATTTCGGGGTAAGACTGGGCTATATTAAGATTCCTCTCAACTCAACTCATAACTGACAAAAATGCAGTAAAAACCAAATGATCTGGTGATTATGGACACTGTCCATGAGTTGATAAATATGGACCAGTAGACATCAATACAGGTCAACAGGTAAGGGAATCTTGTGAGGAAACTGCCACCAATTATCTGAAGGCTTACCAGGAAGGTTGGACTTGAAGAGGCATAGACCTCTCAAGTCAAAAAGGCTTGGGTGTCAAAACACCATAGTTGATGGAAAACCAGCGACAATCCAGATAGCCTCGATCTCCCTGAACTTGATACGTTATGGGACACCAGTGTGTATTCAAACAGATATCAAAGTAAGATATAGACATGTGCATTCGTTTTCGTCCGAATGCATTTTCGTCCGAATTTCAGCTATTTTCGTTTTCGTTTTGACAAACCATAACGAAAGCACAGAATCCGAAAAACGAAAGATCCGACATAAATAAATGCTTTATTTTCGTTTTTATTGTTACAACAGTTCGATATAGAATAGGAGATTCGATGTGACTCTGACAATAACAATCTGTGTCTATAGAACCTGTGGTCGAATGTGCCTAACCTTACCTCTATTAGTCCAAGATTATATAGAGAAAATATTCGACAGAGAAAAAAGATTTGACAGAGAGAAAAGATTCTGCAAGTTACTGTCCTAAAAAGTGTTTGGGGACCCGGGTCCTGCCCCAGGGGACATGGATCAATGCAAAAAAAAGTTTTAAAAACTGACGTTTTTTCGGGAGCAGTGATTTTAATAATGATTAAAGTGAAACAATAAAAGTGTAATATTCCTTTAAATTTCGTAGGGGGGGGGGGTCTATAGTATGCCTGTGAAGGGGCTCATGTTTCTGGTGCTTAGAACTGTTCCTGCACAAAGTGTCATTTATGCAGGAAAGAAAGTCCTTTAAAATCACTCGCAGCTATTATGAATTGTTGGCTCCGTAATACAGAGAACACTCATTGAAAGTCATTGATAAAAAAATAAAGAAATAAATAAAAAAAGTGTGGGGGTCCCTCAAATTCAATTACCAGGCCCTTTAGGTCTGGTATGGATATTAAGGGGAACCCTGCCTCAAATTTAAGAAAAAATTTGACGTGGGGTTCCCCCTAAATATCCATAACCAGACCCTTCAGGTCTGGTATGGATATTAAGGGGAACCCCGCGTCAAATTAAAAAAAAAATTGACGTGGGGGTCCCCCTAAAAATCCATACCAGACCCTTTATCCGAGCACGCAACCTGGCAGGCCCCAGGAAAAGAGGGGGGGACAAGAGAGCGCCCCCCCTCCCTCCTGAACCGTACCAGGCCACATGCCCTCAACATTGGGAGGATGCTTTGGGGGTCTGTGACCCCTCAAAGCACCTTGTCCCCATGTTGATGAGGACAAGGGCCTCATCCCCACAACCCTGGCCGGTGGTTGTGGGGGTCTGCGGGCGGGGGGCTTATCAGAATCTGGAAGCCCCCTTTAACAAGGGGACCCCCAGATCCCGGCCCCCCCCTGTTTGAAATGGTAAGGGGGTACAAAAGTACCCCTACCATTTCACAAAGAAAGTGTAAAAAATAGTTAAATAAGACAAACACACTTTTGAAAAATTCCTTTATTAAAAATAAAAAAAATATTAAAAAAAGATTCCAGCGGTGGTAATCCACTCTTGCTATCCAGCGACGGACGGTCATCTCTCCAGCGATGGCTCATCTGAATCAGCGCAGCGAATCCATCCTTCTTCTGTCTCCACGGAGGAGACACTGCAGGGATTCCGGCGGCCTGACGTTTCTTATATACGGAGGGCGGGGCCACCCGTCACCTGACCCCGCCCCCTCTGACGCAAGGGGAAACCCGGGGTTCCCTGTGACGTATGGGTGACCCCGCACCCCTCTGATGTAACACAGGCAGGTTTCCGTTACATCAGAGGGGGGCGGGGTCACCCATACGTCACGGGGAACCCCGGGTTTCCCCTTGCGTCAGAGGGGGCGGGGTCAGGTGACGGGTGGCCCCTCCCTCCGTATATAAGAAACGTCAGGCCGTCGGAATCCCTGCAGTGTCTCCTCCGTGGAGACAGAAGAAGGATGGAATCGCTGCGCTGATTCAGATCAGCCATCGCTGGAGAGATGATCTCATGTGGCCTGGTACGGTTCAGGAGGGAGGGGGGGCGCTCTCTCGTCCCCCCCTCTTTTCCTGCGGCCTGCCAGGTTGCGTGCTCGGATAAAGGGTCTGGTATGGATTTTTAGGGGGACCCACACGTCAATTTTTTTTTTTAATTTGACGTGGGGTTCCCCTTAATATCCATACCAGACCTGAAGGGTCTGGTTATGGATATTTAGGGGGAACCCCACGTCAAATTTTTTCTTAAATTTGAGGCAGGGTTCCCCTTAATATCCATACCAGACCTGAAGGGCCTGGTAATTGAATTTGGGGGACCCCCACGCTTTATTTATTTATTTATTTTTTAATCAATGACTTTCAATGAGTGTTCTCTGTATTACGGAGCCAACAATTCATAATAGCTGCGAGTGATTTTAAAGGACTTTTTTTCCTGCATAAATGACACTTTGTGCAGGGACAGTTCTAAGCACCAGACACATGCGCCCCTTCACAGGCATACTATAGACACCCCCCCCCCCCCCTACGAAATTTAAAGGAATATTACACTTTTATTGTTTCACTTTAATCATTATTAAAATCACTGCTCCCGAAAAAACGGCCGTTTTTAAAACTTTTTTTTGCATTGATCCATGTCCCCTGGGGCAGGACCCGGGTCCCCAAACACTTTTTAGGACAGTAACTTGCAAATTAGTCTTTAAAATTAGCACTTTAGATTTTGAACGTTGGAGTCCCATAGACTTTAATAGGGTTCTAAAGTATGCTATATACTAGCTCCGTCAAATCTTCTTTATACATTCAACAGACACCATAAGCCTTCAAAGACAGATTCGACCGCAATTCATGTGGATTTTCGGACGAATGCAATTTTTGAACGAAAAACTAAATAAATAAAAACGAATTTCGGGAGTAACTAAATAAATACATTTTTCGGACGAAAACGAAATTCCGAAACAAAATATTTTACTCTGCACATGTCTAGTAAGATACAGCTTATGTGGAGGACACTCAGGCAGGTTTGGAATCAGATCACACGGTAAAACCAAAAGAACAAAAAGGTTCCACATAGTGTGATAACTTTTCAGATTTTTAATAAAAAAATTGAACACTCACATGTCAATCAAGAGTAAATCACATAAGATGGCACAATGGTAATAGTGGCACTTGCAATACTTTATGTCACACCGCATTTGCGCATCGTTCTTATGAGCGTATTTTAAAAAAATGACACGCTTTGAATTAAAAAAATAAGACAACAGTAAAGTTAGCCCAATATTTTTTTGATATTGTGAAAGATAATGTTACGCCGAGTAAATTGATACCCAACATGTCACGCTTCAAAAGTGCACCCGCTCGTGGAATGGCAACAAACTTTGACCCTTAAAAATCTCCATAGGCTCTATGCGTCACTTACCTCTACGACCTCCAAGGAAGCATTTATGTACGCCTAGAAATCTGACTTCCATTTCCAGTGGGATCTGGACAAGTGGCAGATCGCATTTTTCAAATCCTTTAAAGGTATTCTCAATACTGCACTGATGGAGGCAAGCTTAAAAGTGATTTCACGGTGGCATTATACCCCATCCAGACTTGCCCTGATCTACCCAGCGGGCGATCCTCTCTGTTTCAGAGGATGCAAACACGTTGGCATGATTGCCTACATTTGGTGGGAATGCCCAAGAATACGTCCCTTCTGGAAAAGCATTTTTAACTTAATTGATAAGCTGGTCGGAGATCAAATTCCCAAATCTCCGATGATTGCCCTCTTAAATGCTCAAATCCCACTGCTTTCCAAACCATCTAAGAGGTTAATCCACTTTATAATGCTAGGAGTAAAAATCACTGTAGCTAGGGCTTGGAAGCAACCGACAGTTTCATTTTCTGCAGCTAAAAAGAAAATATCGTGGATAATGGCGCAAGAAAAGCTCTCTAGTATACTGCTAAATACAACTGAAAATTTTGAAATAGTATGGGAACCTTGGGCCCAACAGGTCAGAGTTTCTTTGAGATCCACACCACGGCCAGAATAACTCCTCTTCTGAGCATTAGGCGATGCTCTTTTATCTTTCTTCGCTCGGCCAGCTCTGAGCCTTATTGCTATCCCTTTCACTCCTCTCATCTATCCAAGTTTAATCTCGTTTAGAAGTCAACTATTTAAGGTCCTTTGGTAGAGTCCCATTATGGGATTATATGCTCATTACTTTATGACTATAGTTTAGTATGATCGGTGGTTGGTGTCTCGGTTTACGCCTCTTCCTGGAAGAGGTGGTCTTAAGGGGGGGTCAGGGGCCCCCCATCCAGCACATATTGCTCCCACTCTGGGTGCTGGTGGATGTGGGTCCTTCCCCTAAACCCTATCAGCTTTATAGACGGGATACCAACAGTTGATCCTCCCCTTAGACCCGGATTTTACCCGCAGTCTGGACTCTTTCAGCCATAAATGATGGAAGCATCAAGGACTCTTTCCATACTTCAATGTTTACTTTTGTATGACTTATGCTATATGTATAATCTATGCATTTTGAAATAAAAATTTTTTTTAAATAAAAATCTCCATAGGCGACATTTAAAATTTCTACAGGTTGCATGTTTTGAGTCACAGGGGAGATCTTTTGCTTGAATTCTTGCTCTCGCCCTAACGATCGCGGAGATACCTCACATGTGTGGGAAGGAAGGAAAAATCCTGGACAGCTGCACACCGCTGAAGGCGTCTTTATTGAAAGATTAAAATCCAAAAACAGTCACATTTTAGGCATAGAAGACAGGGAAGAACAGTTAACGTGTTTCACATCACAAACAGATGCTTAGTCATAGCTCACATTTGGGGTTTGAACATCGTTTTCATATGAGGGCGCGACTTATGTATGCGTTCGCTTTTTCACGTGAGTTCGGCGGGACGGGGGGCATTACATTTTTTATTGTTTTTCTTATTTGTTTTACTTTTTATTTTTTATTTTTACACTGTCCTTTTAATAAAAATAATTTGGGTCACTTTTATTCCCATTACAAGCAGAGGCGGCTCTAGACTTTCTGAGGCCTTAGGCAAAACTTAGACATGAGGCCCCACTCACGCCCATAATGGGAAAAATATTATAAAAATGATAAAAATTAACTGTATGAATGCATACATTAACTTAAATCCTATGAACTATGAATTCACAGTTTCTATAAATTTCTCTAGCCAATTATTCTTTAATCAAATATCATTAAACATAGGGTGGGTGGGTATATATGTTACACGCACACAGATATAGATCAAATTGTGCAGCTGCCTACTCATTATCCTTTGTACTGTCTCATAAATGTGAAATTAATTTGTCAACAAAGTATAAAACAAAAAAAAGTAATTTTACAACATATTCTAAAACATAACCTGTTTAATGCAACAAGTGATTATTTAAAAAAAATGTAAAACATAAAAACATATAAATATGTAACTTTGAATATTTGCTCAGTAGTGCATGGAACATAATAGGTATAAAGTGCAATATTTTTCAAGTAACAAAATAACTCAGTTTCTTGTATTCTTTAGCAAAACATCAATAAAAAAAAAACTTAAATTGGAACTTTAGTCAGAAAATTAAGTCCTGCTATCCTGTGTAGCCAAAGAAGCTGCTTCTGTTTGATCTGCAACTACCATGGTGCTGCTCCAACAAATGACTGTCAATTCTGAACAGGTGTCTGTTTAGGGTGCCTGCAGGAAAACAGCCTGGTGTAAGAGTGCCCTATTAGATTAGACTTATACCAGGGTCCTTTCTCAGGCACTTACTGAAAGCCAATCAAAACAAAAACAAAACAAAACCTTTGTTTCAATATACAATACCACAATATATGTGCTAACTATAGTTGGGGCTCATACACAAACCCCCTGGGAAGTTTCAACAGTAGTACATTTTTTTAATGTTTCAATATCAGAAGTTGCAAAACAGTCGCCTACATTTGGCAGTTGTAAATTCATCTATCACAGATGAATAATTTAATTTTGAAGCCAGTTAAATCAAGTTCAATGGACAAAACTGCTAAGGCAGATAATCCTTTTGCCACACCTTGCTGATAAGGTTGATTTTTACTAAAATCTCATACCATACAATTAATGACACAACAAACTCATATGACAAAATTTCTTCTTTTAGTGAAGACAGTCCAAACCAGCTAAGGGACAGTCCAATCCAGCTGAGGGACAGTCCAATAAGCTGAGGGACAGTCCAATCAGATGAGGGACAGGCCAATCAGCTGAGGGACAGGCCAATCAGCTGAGGGACAGTCCAATCAGATGAGGGACAGGCCAATCAGCTGAGGGACAGTCCAATCAGCTGAGGGACAGTCCAATCAGATGAGGGACAGGCCAATCAGATGAAGGACAGGCCAATCCAGCTATGGGACTGTGACATTCCAATCCACCTAAGAGACAGTCCGGCGCCCAGCTAAGGGACAGCCTAATGCAGCTGAGAGACAGCCCAATCCAGCTATAGGAGTTTGACAGTCCAATTCAGCTATGGGACCTCGACAATCCAATCCACCTAAGGGACAGTCCAATCCAGCTAAGGAGCAGTCCCAGCTGAGGGATATAGTCATAGTCCAACCCAGCTGAGGGACATAGTCCAACCCATCCAATCCAGCTAAGGGACAGTCCCAGATAAGAGACAGCCCAGCTAAGGGACAGTCCAACCCAGCTAAAGGACAGTCACCGACCTCACATCCATGATACAGGAGACGGTCAGAGACTGTGTGTGGACAATGATACAGGAGACGGTCAGAGACTGTGTGTGGACAATGATGCAGGAGACGGTCAGAGACTGTGTGTGGACAATGATGCAGGAGACGGTCAGAGACTGTGTGTGGACAATGATACAGGAGACGGCCAGAGACTGTGTGTGGACAATGATACAGGAGACGGTCAGAGACTGTGTGTGGACAATGATACAGGAGACGGTCAGAGACTGTGTGTGGACAATGATGCAGGAGACGGTCAGAGACTGTGTGTGGACAATGATGCAGGAGACGGTCAGAGACTGTGTGTGGACAATGATACAGGAGACGGTCAGAGACTGTGTGTGGACAATGATACAGGAGATGGTCAGAGACTGTGCGTGGACAATGATACAGGAGACGGTCAGAGACTGTGTGTGGACAATGATACAGGAGACGGTCAGAGACTGTGTGTGGACAATGATACAGGAGACGGTCAGAGACTGTGTGTGGACAATGATACAGGAGATGGCCAGAGACTGTGTGTGGACAATGATACAGGAGACGGTCAGAGACTGTGTGTGGACAATGATACAGGAGACGGTCAGAGACTGTGTGTGGACAATGATGCAGGAGACGGTCAGAGACTGTGTGTGGACAATGATACAGGAGACGGTCAGAGACTGTGTGTGGACAATGATACAGGAGACGGTCAGAGACTGTGTGTGGACAATGATACAGGAGACGGTCAGAGACTGTGTGTGGACAATGATACAGGAGACGGTCAGAAACTGTGTGAGGACAATGATACAGGAGACGGTCAGAGACTGTGTGTGGACAATGATACAGGAGACGGCCAGAGACTGTGTGTGGACAATGATACAGGAGACGGTCAGAGACTGTGTGTGGACAATGATACAGGAGATGGCCAGAGACTGTGTGTGGACAATGATACAGGAGACGGTCAGAGACTGTGTGTGGACAATGATACAGGAGACGGTCAGAAACTGTGTGAGGACAATGATACAGGAGACGGTCAGAGACTGTGTGTGGACAATGATACAGGAGACGGCCAGAGACTGTGTGTGGACAATGATACAGGAGACGGTCAGAGACTGTGTGTGGACAATGATACAGGAGACGGTCAGAGACTGTGTGTGGACAATGATACAGGAGACGGTCAGAGACTGTGTGTGGACAATGATACAGGAGACGGTCAGAGACTGTGTGTGGACAATGATACAGGAGACGGTCAGAGACTGTGTGTGGACAATGATACAGGAGACGGTCAGAGACTGTGTGTGGACAATGATACAGGAGACGGTCAGAGACTGTGTGTGGGCAATGATACAGGAGACGGTCAGAGACTGTGTGTGGACAATGATACAGGAGACGGTCAGAGACTGTGTGTGGACAATGATACAGGAGACGGTCAGAGACTGTGTGTGGGCAATGATACAGGAGACGGTCAGAGACTGTGTGTGGACAATGATACAGGAGACGGTCAGAGACTGTGTGTGGACAATGATACAGGAGACGGTCAGAGACTGTGTGTGGACAATGATACAGGAGACGGTCAGAGACTGTGTGTGGGCAATGATACAGGAGACGGTCAGAGACTGTGTGTGGGCAATGATACAGGAGACGGTCAGAGACTGTGTGTGGACAATGATACAGGAGACGGTCAGAGACTGTGTGTGGACAATGATACAGGAGACGGTCAGAGACTGTGTGTGGACAATGATACAGGAGATGGTCAGAGACTGTGTGTGGGCAATGATACAGGAGACGGTCAGAGACTGTGTGTGGACAATGATACAGGAGACGGTCAGAGACTGTGTGTGGACAATGATACAGGAGACGGTCAGAGACTGTGTGTGGACAATGATACAGGAGACGGTCAGAGACTGTGTGTGGGCAATGATACAGGAGACGGTCAGAGACTGTGTGTGGGCAATGATACAGGAGACGGTCAGAGACTGTGTGTGGACAATGATACAGGAGACGGTCAGAGACTGTGTGTGGACAATGATACAGGAGACGGTCAGAGACTGTGTGTGGACAATGATACAGGAGATGGTCAGAGACTGTGTGTGGGCAATGATACAGGAGACGGTCAGAGACTGTGTGTGGACAATGATACAGGAGACGGTCAGAGACTGTGTGTGGACAATGATACAGGAGACGGTCAGAGACTGTGTGTGGGCAATGATACAGGAGACGGTCAGAGACTGTGTGTGGGCAATGATACAGGAGACGGTCAGAGACTGTGTGTGGACAATGATACAGGAGACGGTCAGAGACTGTGTGTGGACAATGATACAGGAGACGGTCAGAGACTGTGTGTGGACAATGATACAGGAGATGGTCAGAGACTGTGTGTGGGCAATGATACAGGAGACGGTCAGAGACTGTGTGTGGACAATGATACAGGAGACGGTCAGAGACTGTGTGTGGACAATGATACAGGAGACGGTTTTATTATGGTTATGACAAGCAAACTCTTACCTGGCTAACACGGTATGAAAAGTTGGAGCCACTGACAGGGTGCTGACAGACAATCATGCCACAAAGATGCAGGAGATGGTCAGATACTGTGTGCGGATAATGATACAGGAAATGGTCAGAGACTGTGGGCGGACAATGATACAGGAGCCACTGTGCCATCAAAAGCAGCCACCGTGCCATTAACCGCAGCCACTGTGCCATCAAACGCAGCCACTGTGCCCTCAAATGCAGCCACTGTGCCCTCAAACGCAGCCACTGTGCCCATCAATTGCAGCCACTGTGCCCATCAAACTCAGCCACTGTGCCCATCAATCGCAGCCACTGTGCCCATCAAACTCAGCCACTGTGCCCATCAAATGCAGCCACTGCGCCCTCAAACGCAGCCACTGCGCCCTCAAACGCAGCCACTGTGCCCATCAATTGCAGCCACTGTGCCCATCAAATGCAGCCACTGCGCCCTCAAAAGCAGCCACTGCGCCCTCAAACGCAGCCACTGTGCCCATCAATTGCAGCCACTGTGCCCATCAATTGCAGCCACTGTGCCCATCAAACGCAGCCACTGTGCCCATCAATTGCAGCCACTGTGCCATGAAACACAGCCACCGTGCCCATCAAACGCAGCCACCGTGCCCATCAAATGCAGCCACCGTGCCCATCAAATGCAGCCACCGCGCCATCAATTGCAGCCACCGTGACATCAATTGCAGCCACCGTGCCATCAAACTCAGCCACTGTGCCCATCAAATGCAGTCACTGCGCCATCAAACGCAGCCACTGTGCCTATCAAACGCAGCCACTGTGCCATCAAATGCAGCCACTGTGCCATCAAACACAGCCACCGTGCCCATCAAACGCAGCCACCGTGCCCATCAAACGCAGCCACCGTGCCCATCAAATGCAGCCACCGCGCCATCAATTGCAGCCACCGTGCCATCAATTGCAGCCACCGTGCCATCAAACGCAGCCACTGTGCCATCAAACACAGCCACCGTGCCCATCAAATGCAGCCACTGTGCCATCAAACGCAGCCACTGTGCCATCAAACACAGCCACCGTGCCCATCAAATGCAGCCACCGCGCCATCAATTGCAGCCACCGTGCCATCAATTGCAGCCACCGTGCCATCAAATGCAGCCACTGTGCTCATCAATTGCAGCCACTGTAAAGCATCCTCAGTAAAGCAGATGAAAAGGTATTTTTATAATGTGTGAAAATAAAACTGTCTTGTCAATGCAGAGTTAATATGGCCTTTGGACTCTTATATTTGGTGGGGGTGCATTGTTGTTAGGTTTTTCATATATATATATATATATATATGAAAAACCTATATATATATATATATATATATATATATATATATATATGTATATATATATATATATATATACATATGTATATATGTGTGTGTGTGTGTGTATATATATATATATATAAAAACTGTACCTGCTCCTCGCCTTGGTGACAAATTGGTAAAGGCAGCAGGACTCAGTTGGAGAAGCAACACATGATGTTCTAGCTCTGCCCTGCAGTGCAATCTGGGAGTTGTAGTCTCTGCAGAGCACAGGCACCAGACGGCCATGTTGAAGTCTATGTGCCTGTGCTCTGTGGGAGAACTACAATTCCCGGCATGCAATGGGGCCGCCGTTAGGGGAAGGAAGGGCTAGGACTCGGAGGACGGCGCTGCTGCTATTGGACACGCAGGCAGCCTAAGCCATGCATATTAGACAGTCAGACATACTCTTATCACCCCCCTCGTCCACCGCCGCGGAGCTCACTCTGTCTGCAGCTGTGTGCAGCGCGCCCGCCTCCCGCTCACCCCGCCGTTTGAGAGACTGTCCCACACTCCACACAGCAGCAGACAGTGCAGCACAACACCTCAGAGACAAATTAGGCAATCGCTCGATGGCGAGGCCCTTCCTGTGGGCGAGGCCTAAGGCAATCGCCTAATTTGCCTAATTAAAGAGCCGCCTCTGATTACAAGCAATATAAACATCCCTTGGAGCATGACAGGACCTCTTAAATGTGAGATCTGGGGTCAAAAAGACGTCAGATCTCACATTTACACTCAAATGAAATAAAAAGAAAATGTCTTATTTTTTTTTTTCAATAAAAAATAAATAGAAATGGTCCCGTTAAGGCCGTAGGGCCGGATGTGACGTTTGACAATGCTTCCATCATCCAATGTTATTGAGTCGAGCGGGGGGCCGTCTTCCCCTCACTTGACTTAGTGTCTCTGAGGGGAAAGCATCTGCTGCCATAACCACGGTATTCCATGCCAAAGTACCAACGTATTCCGATGGCCTGGTATTGATTTCCAGGGGAAACTCGTGCATTTTTTTTATTGTGTGTGTGTGTGAGGTATCCCCTTAACACATACCAGACTCAATGGGTCTGTATGTATTTAGGGGGGACTGTGCACATTTTTTTTTCATTCTTGCTGTAGGATGTGCATTTACAAATAAGAAATAGATATAGTTTAAATAGCCAGCAAATTACATTTATTGCCAGCTTTAATTAAAAAAAAATAAAAAAGAACAGCACACACACACACACCCCTCCAGCTTTAATAAAAGAATTAAAAAAAACAGCACACACACTCCTCCAAATGCCCCCCAAAATACATAGCAGATCCTTGGAGGAGTCTGTGTGCTGTTTTTTTTTTTTCGTTTTTTTTTTTTCGTTTTTTTTAACAAAAAATCCGGCAATAACAGCTATCAAAGTCATTTGCTGGCAATTGTAAAACATGTATTCCTTTGTAAATGCAACACTTGCAGAGGTGCGCCCCTTAACAGGCAGGATTAGGAATACCTCCCAGGCATGCTATCCAAAGGAATTGCACATTATTTTTATATTTTACTTTAAGCCTTTTTAAAAAAAAATCACTTCTCCTGGTCGGATGGATTTTTAAGAAATATTTTATTCACCGGTACATGTTTCCCAGGACAGTGCCCATCCCAAAGCTATTTTTTTTTATACCCCCTGGTCTATTAGCCAAGAAAATGGGTAATTTTGATTTGACAGACTCATTGATTTAAATGGGATTCAAGATTGGCACCCAAACTTTTTTGAAGTTTGCTAAACCCTTCTCAAACTAAATACGGGGGGGGGGGGGGGGGTCGGCTTATCATCTTATCTACTTGTAGGAACCCTGCCTTTTGCTGTTGTGTCCCTACTCAAATTGAGCATGTTGTTGCTAGGCTGTAACCAGTCTGTGCTGCTTTTTATCCTTTTTTATGGGCTTTGCAGATTTTTGCTAAAGCTGGCAATACAATGCTCGAATTTCGGGCAATTTCTGGGAACATGGAATTCAGCTTTAATTCAGTTGTCCTTCTATGCACTATCCCCAGTTCCATAAAAGTTCAGGAGTGTGCTACATACAGAGTGCAGAGTTCATAAGTATTTTACATACAGAGTGCCAAGTTCAGGCGTATGCTACATACAGAGTGCAGAGTTCAGGCGTATGCTACATACAGATTGCAGAGTTCAGGCGTATGCTACATCCAGGGTGCAGAGTTCAGGCGTATGCTACATACAGATTGCAGTGTTCCGGAGTATGCTACATACAGATTGCAGAGTTCAGGCGTATGCTACATACAGAGTGCAGAGTTCAGGCGTATGCTACATACAGAGTGCAGAGTTCAGGCGTATGCTACATACAGATTGCAGAGTTCAGGCGTATGCTACATACAGATCGCAGAGTTCAGGCGTATGCTACATACAGAGTGCAGAGTTCAGGCGTATGCTACATACAGATTGCAGAGTTCAGGCGTATGCTACATACAGAGTGCAGAGTTCAGGAGTATGCTACATACAGATTGCAGAGTTCAGGCGTATGTTACATACAGAGTGCAGAGTTCAGGCATATGCTACATACAGAGTGCAGAGTTCAGGAGTATGCTACATAGAGAGTGTAGAGTTCAGGAGCATTTTACATACAGGGTGCAAAGTTCAGGAGTATGCTACATACAGAGTGCAGAGTTCAGAAATATACTACATGCAGAGTGCAGAGTTCAGGCATATGCTACATACAGAGTGCAGAGTTCAGGTGTATGCTACATACAGAGTGCAGAGTTCAGGAGTATGCTACATAGAGAGTGCAGAGTTCAGGCATATGCTACATACAGCATGCAGAGTTCAGGAGTATTTTACATACAGAGTGCATAATTCAAGAGTATGCTACATACAGCGTGCAGAGTTCAGCAGTATGCTACTTACAGAGTGCAGATTTCAGGAGTATTTTACATACAGAGTGTAGAGTTCAGGTATTTTACATACAGAATGCACAGTTCAGGAGTATTTTACATACAGAGTGCAGAGTTTAGGAGTATGCTACATATAGAGTGCAGAGTTCAGGATTATGCGGCTTACAGAGTGCACAGCTCAGGAGTAAGTTACGTACAGAGTTCAGAGTTCAGGATTATGCAGAGTTCAGAGTTCAGGGGTGTGCTGTGTTCAGAGTGAAGTGTTGAGGAGTGAGCAACATGCAGAGTTCAGGGTTTAGGGGTTCAGCTCCCTTTCATAGGCTGTCCACATCTCACTTTTACTCCTCTGCCTTGGCTCTGACCTCTACACCAATCTTCCCATCCTCCCCTCTGCACACATCTCCCTCCACAGCCCTCACCCCCCCCCACCCCCACCCCAAAAGCTTTCTAGCATCTCACCTACCTGGCCTGGCTCTAGTACCTGTAGGGGTCTGTGAGAGCCATTGGCCACCAAGAGGAAAGCTGACCTTGTAAACAGAGAAGGCTTCTTTGTTTACAAGTGACAGTGCTGGGTGAGAACTGGAGGTGGCGGAACAGAGTTATGCCGCTTTCTGAGTGAAAAAAAGCCATGGGTGCAAGGGCCACATGAAATGGCCTGGGGGGCCGGATTCGGCCCACGAGCCTTGTGTATGACACATGTGACCTAGAATATTAGTTTAATTTAAACATTATATCATAGTAAAATGAGGATGCAGTTTAGTCCACACTGGTCTCCCACCCTACTAAGGACTTTAACGCCTCATCCCCTGGAGGTGCTATTATGGGTCCTGTCAAAACTTTTATGTTGAATACTTTGGAATGAAACCAACCAGCAATGGCACTCATGCCATCCCTTGTTGGAAGCACATTGATCTCGTTACAGGTTTTTGTTATGGAAAAACCTGTTTAGTAAACAACGCATAGCTCCGTCTATATTGCACAGTGTAACTGTCAGTTCCTTTTTTTTCTCCAAAGTCAAATTAAATATTCAGTAATTAGTTACCAGTTGAACATGGCACAGAGAGTCAAAGGGCTTTTTAGCAACTTGTTTCTCCAAGGTGGGCTGAAAAATACATGATCTCATGTTTGTTGCAGAAGTCCGGAGAGAATACATCTCACTTGTGATGTTTTTCCTCCCGGCAATGCCAACAACATCTCATCTTTTCCTGTTCTACGGAACAGATTCTGGTCCGTCCTATGGCAGTTAGTCCACTTTGGGAAATAGTGTCATCAGTTTGGAGCCAATATGTTCTGAAGGTCTTTGTAAGCAATCACGGGAAGACTTCTGGAATAATATTCTGTTGCTTGGTATCCAGGATGTGTATTGTGTGATGTGATGAAGATAACTGGCGATACGTGTAGACAGGACAATCCCAAAATATAAATATTCTTACTGTGTGACATATATTTTTTCTTCTCCTGACGAACTCTGCATTACTGGAGGGTTCCTTCTGCCAGGGGTGGACTGACAACTGATGGGGCCCCCGGGCAATAGGAGATTATGGGGCCCCCAGGCAATCAGAGATTATGGGGCCACACAGTATACACAAAAACACATACACAGTATACAATCACACAGGTTACACATACATTTACACATAGTATACACAGACATGTTTCTATTGGCTGAGAAGGTACTGGAGAGGTGGGACAGCTATAATCTCAGGATTTTTAGACCAAAAGGATGTCGGTAAGGAACATTTCAGAGACAGATGTAAAAAAAAAAAACACAGATTTTTACATACTGTCCCTGGTTTTACTGAGGCTGGCAACCCTGATGGGGCCCCCTAGTGGCCGGGACCTCGGGCAGTGCCTGAGTGGCTGAATGGTCAGTCCGCCCCTGCCTTCTGCTGTAGTTCCGGAGTCTCCAAACTGCTTCCCATGGTCCACATCCAGTCTGCTGCTAGATTTCACCTAGTCATGCAACTCTGACGTGATGGGGCGCTTCCGATATGAAGATGGGGCTCTATGAAGAGGTCTTATGATGTGAAAGAGTGTATTCTGATGTCAAACGGGGGACACTGATGTGAAAGAGGGGCACTGATGTGAAGTGGGGGACACTAATGTGAAATGGGGGACACTGATGTGAAAGAGGGGCTCTGATGTGAAATGGAGGACACTAATGTGAAAGGGGGACTTGAATGTGAAGGTTGGGGCTTCTGATTTGAAGGGGAGATCTGATGTAAAAGGGGAACTCTGATGGAGGGGGGGTCTGATGTGATGGAGGAACTTCTGACATGAAAGGGGGACTGTGATGTGATTGGGGGGGGGGGGTCTTCTGATGTATAAGGGGGCACTGATGCAAAAAGGGACTGTTTTTTGTGAGGAATGTACCCCTCATATTGAAAAGATTGGAGAACCTTGTTATAGTTGATAGAATGAACAAATACATACTGTATATCCATCAAGTTTAGCTAAAAAAAAACAAAATCGAATTTGCCTTTACAGATTTTTGGGTGTTGTTGAAGAGATTTTGATATTATACCATCATCATTAAAGTGTAATATCTTCTTCTCCTCTTAGTAGATTTAGCATACACATTTCATTTAGAAGTGCCTTTAAATTAAATGTACCTAAACTTAAAAGCAAAAATGCAATACATTATAGCATTCTAGTTTCTAGACATGATGACTGTATTTATTTTCTCAAATTTAAGCTCCTTTTTGTTGATTTTCACCTGGGGATCCTGGCAGTAACACCCTCCCTTTTCTAGAGTGGCAACACTTACTTACTGTATCTATGTAGTGTTGTCACCCTAGGACAGGAAGTGTGTCCGGACTACAGAACACCCCCCCCCCCCTTTCTTCATCTCCATAACATAGGAAGGAAATGTTCTGTAATTCACAGAGTTAACCTGAGCAGGTTTAACAAGACTACTTGAGATAACACTTCAGATTACACAGGAAGATAGGCTTTCATGGATTTCTATCAGAATTAAACCAACATCATAAAAACCTTCAATAAATGGTTTATTACATGCTGTTCATAGTCACGCAGTCACTTTCTGTATTCTGCAGAAAATCTTGTTGATCCTGTTCTCTATCTCCCCCTTCTGCCCATGTCCCCAATTCAGCTATGGATTTTACAGGGCAGTGTTGGCAACTTTGCACATGCTCAGTTTTCAGTGAGATTCTATGCTGAGCATTTTCTCCCTATCATATCTGAGCAGCCCATGTGACCATAGAGTCACACATGTGGGTCTATACACAGTGGTAAATGACAGCCCACTCCCTCCCTACTCTTCCATGCCCACTAACCAGCTAAACACAATAGGGGTGGGATATTGGACGTAGATTGATGGAGGCTTCACCTCCCTGTTATTCTAAGACACAGGTTGGAGAGACGTGACATAGCATGTGACTAAAGCCCCATACACACTATTCGATTTTCTACAGATTTTTGGCTTCAGATTTAGCAAAACCATGTAGTGCACGGGCCTGCCTGATTGCATACAAATTGAAACTCTTAGCCCCTGTACACATGGTCGGAAATTCCGACGACAAAATCCGTCAGATTTTTTCAGATGGGTTTTGTCCGAAACTGGTGTTGCATACACACGGTCGGACAAAGTTGCCGGAAAATCCGATCGTTCGGAATGTGATGACATCCGTTCGTTCCGACGGGACTACGTTCAGGTTAGTAGCCAATAGGTTTGCTCTCGTACTTCGATCTGAGCATGCGTGGCACTTTGTCCAATCGGAATTCTCTACAAACGATCGGAACAAGTCCGATCGTATTTTGTTGTCGGAAAATTTGAGATCCTGCTCTCAAATTTTTTCTGACGGAATTACCGCCGGAAAAAGTCCAATAGAGCCCACACAAGATCGGGTTTTCCGACAATATAATCTGATCGGACCTTTTCCGTTGGAATTTCTAACCGTGTGTACGGGGCATTAGGCTACTTTCACACTGGAGCGGGCGGGTGTCAGCGGTAAAGCGGCGCTACTTTTAGCACCTCTTTACTGACTTTTTACTGCGCTATTCGTCCGCTAGCGGGGTGGTTTTAACCCCTCCACTAGCAAAAGAAAAAGGGTTAAAACCGCTGGCATAACGCCGCTGCGGTTTAGTGGCGCTGCCCCATTGTTTTCAATGGGAAGGGGCACTTTAGGAGCGGTGAATACACAGCTCCTACAGCGTTGCAAAGATGCGGCTTGCAGGACTTTTTTGACCGTCCTGCAAGCGCACCGCTCCAGTGTGAAAAGCCCGAGGGAAACAAGCGCTATACAGACGCTATTTTTAGTGCAGTACCGCCTGTAAAACACCTCAGTGTGAATGTAGCCTTAAAGAGGGAGTCCGCCGGGAGTCCGCGTTTTTTTTTTTTTTTAAAAGCCAGCAGCTACAAATACTGCAGCTGCTGACTTTTAAAATAGTGACACTTACCTGTCCAGCGCGCCTGCGATGTTGGCACCCGAAGCCGATCTCTCGATCGTCTCTCGGGTGCTGCCGCCGCCATCTTGGGTATGGGAATCAGGAAGTGGAGCCTTTCGGCTTCATTTCCCGGTTCCCTACTGCGCATGCGCGAGTCGCGCTGCGCAATAAGGATGGACCCGCTGCCTCTGGGATCTTTGTGATTCCCAGCAGGCAGCGGGGGACTTTCGGAAAGGGGCGTAATCTACGCCCCTTTTCGCAGAGAGCCATCCCGGAAGTGGGTGTAGATACCTGTACTGTACAGGTACCTGCACCCCCCTCCCCCCTGAAAGGTGCCAATTGTGGCGCCGGAGGGGGGGGGAGGATTCCAATGAGCGGAAGGTCCACTTTAGGGTGGACCTCCGCTTTAAGGTTTGACCTCATATTATATGGTTTTGGTAAATCTAAAGACAAAAATCTGCAGAAAATCTAAAAGTGTGTATGGGGCTTACCAAGTTATTGCCAAAAAGTAATAAATATTTGTATGACAATTTAAAATAGTTTATTGATATTAATTGTTTCTTTTTTCTCTGTATTCCAAAAGCTGTTTTTTTTTCTATTGTAAACATGTGACCAGCAGCAGAGGACTAGAAGCTCCTCCTACTTATGTTTCCCTGCAGACAGGCTGGGAAAGATCAAGGTCATGTGACAGCTGTATATAGTTTATGGAAAAGGTATTTAGAAGTTTTTTTGTTTTTTTTATTAAAATAATTGCAGTGCAGTGTGTTTAGTATCACTTTAAGACATTTTTTTTTTTGCACTTATCAAACAGATATAACAAAACGCTTTCAACTGTATATCAGACCAAAAGGCAGCAAATAAGAGAAGTTCATTGCAAGGCTTTGCATTCACTTTAAAGTATATATCAAGCAAAAAACTGTACCAAAACGTACCTGTCCAGGGTGCCCGCGATGTCGGCAGCAGAAGACAAGCAATTGCTCGTCTCTACCATCCTCTGTGAGGGAATCAGGAAGTGAAGCGCTGCGGCTTCACTGCCCGGTTCCCTACATGCCGCGCATCTTCACTGGTCCCCGTTGTGTTCTGAGAACTGTGTGTTTTCCAGAACACAACGGGGAGGGGGGGGGGGGGGGTCTGCGGCTATCTATGCCCGGAAGTGTATTATACAGGTATCTGCACCCCCCTCCCCCCTGAAAGGTGCCAATTGAGGGGGGGGGGAAGTCTAAAATGGAGCTCCGCTTTAAAGTAACCCAAGACAGAGTACTGTTCATCTCACAAAGCATATAGCAATGCAAATGCCACGCAAACACAGATTAAAAACAACTTAATACCGTACCCCATATACAAACATCCACCAGCCTGCAACTAAATAATCTTCATGAATCCCAAGCTGAGATGACCTGGGAAACTGTGTTTGAAAAATTCAATGTCAGCCCAAAAAAAATAACTAGAGAGCAATATGCTGTGTACAACAGTAAAGAAGTAAAGTGCTCTGTCATAAAATGTCAGTGGTCCCCAACTCAAGTCTTCAAGTACCCCAACATGGCATTATATCCCTTAGATCAGGGTTTCTCAACCAGGGTTCCATCGAACCCTGGGGTTCCTCCAGAGGTTGCTAGGAGTTCCTTGAGCAATGGGCAATTTCTGCATCCCAAACAAGTTCCCACTGACACCATTGATCTTTTAAGCTATCTGTAAGGGGGTAATTCTATTTCTTTCCAATGACCACAAGTGTAAGAAGCATTCTTTGCCCTCCCCTTGACCCTCGCCTCTCATAACATACCGCAGGACCCTCCAAAATGTAGGCAAGGTGCTTACATCATGTGACTCTTCTTTTCTTCCATCCAAGATATCTCACGCTGAGTCCATTCAGGAGAAGAGCTTTGTTCAGAAACAGACAGAGCCTTTCAATTAGCGACAACACCAGAGGGTTCCGCAACAATCCAGACGGCTTTAATGAAAAAAAGGGGGCTTAGAAGATGGAAAATGTGGCAAGTATTGGCTACCGATCTCCGTTTTCAGATCGACTTACATCTCTGAAACCTTCAACAAATGAGACCCATATGATTCAATTTTAAAATAACGAGCTCAGGGTAATGAAACACATACTGAGAAAGTTATGACACATCCGTGACTAATCCGGGTGAGAAGAAATTGTCTGTGTTATTCCCTGTGAAGGAAAGTGAGAAAGAGATAGTTCCAATAAACCCACCATCCTCAACGTCAGTCGTCCAATCTTAAATTAATCCTTAAACCACCAGCTAATATAGTTTTCTCGTAAGGTTTATAATATAAGTCTCCTTATTAGGCTTATTCATACGATTAACATCTGCTTGACGCTGCCTGTGTGTTCTTATCTTTGTCAGATGGTCTTTCTATGAACGGTAAAAATGGCCTTAAGGCTAGGTTCACATTGCTGCGATGCGGGAACGCCGCGAATCCGCGGCGTTTTCCCGCATCGCATACCTCCCGCCGGCAGTTCACACTGCCCTATGCGGACGGCTGGGGGTGTCAATGTTATGTTAATGACACCCCCAGATCCGTCAGCATATCGCAGTGCGATCTGCCGACTCGCACAGGAATCGGATCGCATGGTGTGAACCCCCATGCGATCCGATTCCGTTGCGGACCCAAAAAAGGGTCCCGTGCGAGTTTGCTGCGGGACCGCTGCGAGTTCAGCCATACTATCTGTATGGCTGAACTCGCAGCGCTACGGAGATCGGATGTGATTTGCTGTGCGAATCACATCCGGTTCTCCCCCCGCAGCGGTGTGAACCCAGCCTAAGTAAGCAAAAAAATTCAGATCAGTAAGGGTCCTTTCACACGGGGCGGATCAGTTCTGATCTGCCCCGTGGATATCCGTTTGCTCAGCGGGGATCACTCCGCCGATCCCCGCTGAGCAGGGAGATGACAGCTCCGTCTCTGCACACTGCGCAGGGACGGACCTGTCACAGCGCCGCTCTCCCCTATGGGAGATCGGATGACGACGGACCGCAGTGCCCGTCGTCACCCGATCCGATCCGCAGACGGATGGAAAAATAGCTTTTTCCTCCGTTACACTTTTTCGGATCGGAGCGGGTCGGATGTCAGCGGACATGTCACCGCTGACATCCGACGCTCCATAGAGCTCTATGGAGCACCCGTTCAGGTCCGCCTGAAAAACTGACAGGCGGGCCTGAACGGGACGTCAGTGTGAAAGGGGCCTAAGTTCCATCATTGGGATTTGGGATCTGGTCTGTTTTGGAGCGTAGGGAGGACTGGTCATTGATGCAGAAGGCCCTGACACAGGAGGGGTGAGTATAAGGGATAAGTAGAGTGGTTTGGTCAAGGTAGAAACTCTTAGTTTTTCTCTGATTTACTCAGATGGTAGTCCTTGATGCCACTCTGAAAAGTGATCCGCGGTGAACCAATTTTCAGGGGCAGTTGACAGGCGGCTTAATCCTTTAGCCCACAACACTGTGCCACAAGGTCCTGCAGTGCAGGCGTTTTCTGGAAAGTTGCATTGCGATTCCTATTCGCTTGAATGAGTTGCATTCGGCAAGAGTACTGACAGGGGTGGACTGGCCATTAAGCCACTCGGGCACTGCCCGAGGGCCCCGGGCCACTAGGGGGGCCCATCAGGGTTGCCAGCCTCAGTAAAACCAGGGAGAGTATGTAAAAATCTGTGTTTTTTTTTTACATCTGTCTCTGAAATGTCCCTTACTGACATCCTTTTGGTCACGAGATTATAGCTGCCCCACCTCTCCAGTACCTTCTCAGCCAATAGAAACATGTCTGTGTATACTGTGTGATTGTATACTGTGTGTGTGCGTTTGTGTATACTTTGTGGTCCCATAATCTCTGATTGCCTGGGGGCCCCATAATCTCCTATTGCCCGTGGGCCCCATGAGTTGTCAGTCCGCCCCTGAGTACTGCCCACGTAATGCAAAAGGGGGTAAAAATTTTGCAGCAGCAAGTGAACAACCAGCAGCCTTTGCAGCTTAAGGGCTTTTTCACATGGGGTGGATCCATGCTGATCCACCCCGTGGACATCCGCTTGCTCAGCGGGGATCGCTCCATCGATCCCCGCTAAGCAGGAAGATGACAGGTCCGTCACGGCATATTGTGCGGGGACGGACCTGTCAGAGCGCCGCTCTCCCTTATGGGAGATCGGATGACGACAGACCGCAGAGTCCGTCGTCACCCGATCCGATCGGATGACGGATGGGAAAGTAGGTTTTTCTTCCGCCACACTTTTTTGGATTGGAGCGGGTTGGATGTCAGTGGACATGCCACCACTGACATCGAACGCTCTATAGACCTCTATGGAGCATCCGTTCAGGTCCGGCCTAAAAAACTGACAGATGGACCTGAACGGATCGTTCATGTGAAAGAGGCCCAGGGATGGGCAAAACTAGGGCTCAACCACCTGTTTTTATTACCCTGTGGCTACCCATGTGCATGAGCCCTAGAGGAGGAGAGCATGTTCACTTCCAAAGTTCATTTTTACTTTATCAAAGTGAGAAAAGTGAAAATTCATGTTGCAAAGAATACCTAATTATGTGCCAGAAAAATTAACAAAATGTATATTTTTGCGTGCACATGATTGGATAATTGAAGGCAGTACAACTTCCTTCGCCTTTTTACAAATTTAAGTGAAAATTCACATGTGCAATGTAGATTGCCCTTGAATTTTCAATTTTAAAATGTACATGCTCCACTGATTTAGTACATCAACTTTTTAAAGTGGGAGCAAACGCCTATGTATGATGTTTACCTATAGGTAAGCGTATAGGAAGGCAGTGGCAGTGGTCACCCGCACTACCCATACTGTGGCAAAATTGCATGGCTGGGTGAAAACTACGTTATGTAACATCCACTAGGGGCTCGCGCACATGCCGCTGAACCGGGATCTGTGTGTGTAAACACAGTTTCTGGTTCTCTGAGGGGAGAACAGACAAATCGTCTGTTCATGCAAACACGGTCGGATTATCCGACAACGCGGTCCGATCAGACATTTTCCGTCAGAATGTCTGACCGTGTATACAGGGGCTAAGAATGCATAACAAAAATCAAAAGGCAGTTTTGAAAAATCAAAGTTTTATTCTCTGTTCCACATTAATTAAATATTATTATTATTAATAATAATAATAATAATCCATTATAGTGCTTTACATATGGATTTGTAGAGATGTGCATAAAATAAAAATTTGTTTAATTTCCATTCAGATTCGTTTGTTAAGTTATTTATTTCATTTAATTTCCTCATTTGTTATGTTAGAATAAATTGTTTTCCAATTTTTTTTTCGTATATTCGTTTATTTTTCATATCGATTCAAAAATGAATTTGAATCTACGAATAGTGGAAATTTTGTCTGGATTTAGTTTCATAATGACATGAATCCCACATGTCTACTGATTTGCAAAGGTATACCTAAAGCCCAAACATTTTTTTTGTAGCTTAAGAGAGTAGGGAATGGCTAGAGCTCTTGTCGGTTTTTTTTTTTTTGGGGGGGGGGTCTTGCTCTCTGTGCCCATTTGGGGAGATATGTTCAGCTATCATTAGCCTGTCTAAAGACTAAGCAAGGGGCATTCCTAATTTGTATATGTACATTTTCACGTTTTGAATGGCTATAACCGAATTCCCACATCGTCAGAGATATAAGTTATAGCACAGCTGAAGTTTGGAAAATATCCCTATACTGGGTCCCAATCCTTCATCATTCTGTGGAAAAGAGCAAAGGATCTGAAGCAGGGGCATTACTAGGTCTACAAAAGATCTGGGGCTAGAGCCCATAGCAGTGAACTAAAGAAAGTCATACGCTTGGGCAGGCATACACATGTATAATATATATATATAAAATATTGTTATATATTTAAGTGCAGATCCCATGGGTTGTTATTGATTGATTAGGTCCCCAGAGCCCCCCTTACACCGGGGTCCCCAGAGGGCCTCCCTACTTACATCAGGGTCCCAGTGAGCCCTTCCTTATATCAGGATCCTCAGAGAACCCCCCTTATATCAGGGTCCCCAGAGAACCCCCCTTACATCAGGGTCCCCAGAGAGCCCCTCCTTACATCAAGTGTCCCTTCATCCTAGTACTCAGATGTCCTTGCTGGGTGCTGTGTTTAGCCTCCATCCTAGTCCTCTGGTCCCCCTGCTGGGTGCTGTGTTCTGCCCAAATCCTAATCCTCTGGTCTCCCTGCAGAGTGCTGTGCTCTGCCCACCTCCTAGTCTTCTGGTCTCTTTGCAGGCTGGAGGGAGGAGAACACACACTCTTCTCTCCATCTATCTCACCACACTCAAGCGCACAGGTGGCAACCCTGTGGGCCCCAGATTTGAGGCTATAGCCCCAATAGCCCCCCTAGCGACGCCACTGATCTGAAGTACTGTTAGTGTAGGACAAGGATCCTGGTCGATCAAAGCACACATTTGAGTCATACAAGGATCTACAGGTACCTCATCGTTCACTGATCTTAGGCCATCTAGGCCAGATATATAGAGAGCCCCATCTGTTTAGTCAGGAAACTGGAGAGTGCAAATTCTGGTGCCGCTCTGCATAGAAACCAATCAACTTCCAGTTTTTTTTGTCAAAGATTGATTGAACAAGCTGAAGTTAGAAGCTGATTGGCTGCCAAGAACATCTGTACCAACTTTTGCACTCTCCAGTTTTAGTAAATTAGTCCCATAGTGTGGACAAATATTGCCTGCTCATAGCTCTGAGGAAGCAATACTAAGGCTGGGTTCACAATAGAACATGCAGCGGCTCACAGCAGGGGTCCGGTGCGTCTCCGTTCACTGTTTCAGGTCCGATTTCAGCCTGAATTTTGGGCTGAATTCGGTCCTGAAATGGACCAAAAGACGCACAGGGCTCCTGTGCAATTCACACCAGAGCCGCCGCAGAGATGTGTGAACCGGCTCCATAGAGAGCCCGTCACAATCTCCCGCTATGCAAATTGGATGCAGGGAAATCCATATCCAATTCGCATAGGTGTGAACCCAGCCTGAATAGCTCTACAAGTTGGAGAAGTTTATGTGCTAAATACATAACAATTCATAATAATGGTGATACAATCATAGATCAATTTCTCAAAGTCCATTGATAATCTTTTGTGCTGTGAATCTTATCCGTAACATTGTCACCAAGGCAAATCTTGTGAATATCATCCGATGGAAATGTGAGTGAATTGCCTACTCACCAAATGTACATGACCTCTTTCATTAAAAAGAAATATCTATATCTGTGGATTTGGCTGACCTGCCACTGGAGCTGTAACTGGAATCCTTTACGATTCTCCTTTCCACATAGGTATACCATTAAGAAATAAATCACCCGTTTACATCAGCGGGTAGCCCCACCCTCAGCTATATAACAGCTGTCATCGAGAAGAAGCGCCAGTCAGCAGGCGCCTCCCATGGAGGCGGAGTTGTTGCGGGGGGCTCTTTCGGTTCGTCGGGCGCTGTCATCGAAAATGGATTTGCATCGCGAGACATTTTTATTTTTTTATTTTTTAATAAAGGACTTGTCCCAACATGTCTGCTGTAATTTTTACTATTTTTGACACTTTTTTTGGTGAATTGGTAGGGATAAAATGTATCCCATGACCATTCACAAAGGGGGGTCCCCTTGTTAAAGGGGGGTTCCAGATTCTGATAAGCCCCCCGCCCCAAGGCACCCACAACCACCCGGCAAGGGTTGTGGAGATGAGGCCCTTATCCCCATCAACATGGGGACAAGATATTTTGGGGGGACCCCAGAACATCTTGACCATGTTTAGGGCATGTGGCCTGGTATGGGCCACTCTCTCTCCCCCCCCCCTTTTCCTGCGGCCTGCCTGGTTGCATGCTCGGATAAGGGTCTGGCATGGATTTTATGGGGGACCCTTTTTTTTATTTTGGCACAGGGTTCCCCTAAAATCTACACCAGGGTCTGGTATGGATTTTGGGGGGTCCCCTACACCATTTAAAAATAAATTGTGGCAGGGTTCACCTTAATATCCACACCAGACCTGAAGGGCCTGGCATGGATTTTGGGGGGACTCCCATGCATTTTTTGGGGGGGTTCCCCTTAATATTTATACCAGACCCAAAGGGCTTGATAATGGACTGGGGAGGAACCCATGCCATCTTTTTCAATTAATGTTTTCTATATTGCCAGGATCCAACAATACATTACAGCCACAATCAGTTTTAAATTACCTTTATTCCTTTAGAAATGTAATGTGGATGGACATTTTATGGTTACGCAACCCATCACATTGCTATAATCTTTTTATATGGACTATAAACTGAAGGACTTATGAATAAATGGTTGTGGAACGAATCATCTGAGTTTCCATTATTTCTTATGGGGAAATTCGCTTTGGATTACAAGCATGTTTCTGGAACGAATGATGCTCGCAATCCAAGGTTATACTGTATATACTAGTGATGGTGAACCTTGGCACCTCAGATGTTTTGGAACTACATTTCCCATGATGCTTATGCACTCTGCAGTGTAGTTGAGCATCATGGGAAATCTAGTTCCAAAACATCTGGGGTGCCAAGGCTTGCCATCACTGGTATATACAATTCCAAATTTTGAACAGGGGAAGAATTGGATACTTACTTCTGGTCGCTGGCTTGCCACCTTGCAAAGTAAGGCGCTCCATAAATTGGTAAGGTGGCCCTTCGAACATCTGAGCACCATTTGTAGGAAGACTGTGGTTCGTTACCTGCAAGTACATTATATTCAACGAGTAATGTATTCCTCTGCATACTCATTTATCTAGTTTCAGAGAGTACAGGGAATCGTTCAATGGTCCATTTACTGCAATAACAAAATAATATTCTAGGAAAGTATAGCACTTGATTAGGTTTTGGACCAGCAGAATCACATAAATGCATATAGTACTATACAAAAACTTTAGCAAGTAAAGTAGATGTTAGATATGTGTTCCAACTTGTATTCAGCTTTTTGCTTGGAGTTTCCTTTTAAGTGTCGATGTGTTATTCATTTATTGCGCGGCTGTAAATCCCACCATACTGGGCTCTTTTCGGGAAATTAGAGCACCAAGTTAGCAGGGAATGAGACGACCTGGGTTTTACGACTTGTAGCACATGTTAACTCATAAAATTATAGCTGGCATGGGCTTACTGGTGTGTGCCATTCAAATTCACGCTGTTTTAATTTCTCCCCATGTCCCCGTACAACCTTCGCTGCAATCTATCTTAACTAACGGTATTGTAAAATATTTATTTTTAGGCAGCGATCTTGAGCGAAGCAAATATAACACTGACTCGGTCTTTCAAAGCTTAAAACAGTCAGGAACTAATTAAGAAACAAATGGGAAGGCAACACATTTTGGATACATTATGTAAGCAAAAGCCATTACATTAAACTGAAATGTGTGTGTGTGTGTGTGTTCTGTCTGAACTCAATCCTTTTTAGTCATTTTCTGAGGGCACGACACTAAAGTGGAAAATATGTCATGCTCAAAGTAAGCTGCATTTTTAACGTCTCTGATCTTTTTTTTTTTTTTTTTTGCGCGCGTTGCAGCTTATATCCAAGAATTCATTGGGGCTACATTACTAAAGAAGTAAATGTTAAAGTGGATTCAAACCCTAACAATGAATTTATCTTATTTGCTCCTTTTTGATGTGATAAATTTAGTGTACCATTGAAAGTGTTTGTTGCCATTGCCAGAAAACTTGTGAGCTGACAACCTCCTGTTCAATTTGCCTCTGCTGCACTGTTCTCAGTTACTTACCAGGTTTATGGTGCTCTCTGTGGACTACAGAACACCTCTTCCATGTTATAGGGATGAGGAAAGGAAGCTGTGTTCTGTAGTTCTAATACACTTTCTATCCTACGGAGAACATCTATAAATCATTGTTTCTCAACCAAGGTGCCACAGCACTCTGGGGTGCTAACGGGTTCCAATCGAGAGACCAAGTTTTCCCTGGATTGGAGATGGATGAGGGGACTCTGTGATCTGGGGGGGATGAGGGATGATGGGGGCTCTGGTGTGATGGAGAGACTCTGATATTATGTGATGGGGTCTCTGACTCTGTGATAGGGGGGACTCTGTGGTGAAAGGGGACTTCGGATGTGTAGGGGGGGACTAGGGGCGGACTGACAACTCATGGGGCCCCCAGGCAATAGAAGATCATGGGGCTCCCTGTGTCCTCGCCCACATGCAAGCCACACCCACACAAAGCCCCACCAACATAAATCATGGAGCACACAGTAAGGCACATCACAGGGCATGGGGCGCAAAGCAGGGCACATCATGGGGCACACAGTAGGGAACATCACAGGGCACACAGGAGGTTGCATCATGGGACACACAGGAGGGCACTGAGCACATCACAGGGCTTGGGGCACGCAGTAGGGCACATCACAGGGCACACAGGAGGACACATAATGGACCACACAGCAGGGCATTGAGCACATCACAGGGCACACAGTAGGGCACATCAGGGGGTACACAGCAGGGCATGGGGCACACAATAGAGCACATCACGGGGGACACACAAGAGTTTATTATGCTGTACACAGCAGGGCACATTATTGAGCACAGCATATTGCATCACAGGGGGTACAGGACACATCAGGGGTTACACAGCGGGGCAAATCACAGGGTACATCAGAAGGTACACAGCAGGGCATGCTGCACATCACAGGGCATGTGGCACATAGTAGGGCACACAGCATAGCACAGGACACACAGTAGGGCACATCCCGGAGTATATCATTGGGAATAGGGCACATTTGGCAGTACACAGCAGGGCACATCACAGGGCATGAGGCATACATCCCAGGGCATGGGGCACAGAGTAGGGCACATCAGGGAATACACAGCACATCACAGGGCATGGGGCACACAGTAGAGCACAACAGGCAGTACAGAGCAGGACATGGGGCACATCACAGGACACATCACAGGACATGGGGCATGCAGTAGGGCAAATAGCTGGGCACAAACCAAAACACAGGGCACACAGCAGAGCACTGGGATCCTGTAGACTCATCACAGTGTCTCCCAGGGTAGCCATGGGGGGGGCACACCGTGGGGGGTGGAGGACACACAGGGACACTGTGGGGGGAGAAGGGCACAAGGGGACACCGTGGGGGAGAAGGGCACAGGGGCACACCATGTGGGGGGCACAGGGGGACACTGTTGGGGGAGAAGACACATGGAGACAACGTGGGGGGGGTTGGAGGGCACAGGGAGATGCTGTGGGGGGGTTGGGGTTGGAGGACAAAGGGAGATATTGTGGGGGGGACACCATGAGGGGGTGGATGTATGGCACAAGGAGACACTGTGGGGGGGTGGAGGGCACAGGGGGACACTGTGGGTGGGTGGCACAGGGGGACACTGTAGGTGGGTGGTGGGCACAGGGGAACACTGTGGGTGGATGGCACAGGGAGACATTGTGGGGGGGGGTGGAGGGCACAGAGGGACACTGTGGGGGGTGAAGGTCACAGGGGGCACCGTGGGGGGGTGAAGGGCACAGGGAAACACTGTGGAGGAGTGGAGGGCACAGGGGGACACTGTGGGTGGGTGGCACAGGGGCTCATTGTGGGGGGGTGGAGGGCACAGGGGGACACTGTAGGGGGTGGAGAGCACAGGGGGACACTGTAGAGGGTGGAGGGCACACGGGGACACTGTGGGGGGTGGAGGGCACAGGAGGACACCATGCGGAGGGAGGACCGTCAGAGTTACATGGGGCCTCCTGCGGTCCTCTTGGGGCCAGGGCCTCGGCCCCCTACACCTGTACTGGCTGCCGTGCCACCCGCTCCCACCCCCACGATGGCGACCATAGTACTCCAATGAAAAAAACAGCACCTCATCTGATGCCTGTAATACCGCTCACAGTGCGCTGCTCCCCGCCAGCCCCTCCTCTCTTCTCGTCTGTCCCAGGTGATGTCATGTAAAGTACAAGCACCTGGGGTGGACGAGGGGAGCAGCGCGATGTGCGAGGTATTATTACAGCCACTTCCTGAATGCCTGCTAGACTTGTATTGCGGGGCCTCTCATGGGCCCCCTAACTGCCCAGACCCTCGGGCAGTGCCCGAGTGCTCGATGAGTCAGTCCATCCCTGGGGGAACTTCTGACATGATGGGGGCCTCTGATGCAAAGGGGGGCTTTGATGTGAAGGGGAGGCTTTGATGTGATGGGGGACCTTTGATGTGAATATGGGGGGTGCTCTGATGTGAAGCAGGGCTTCTGATGGATATTGCTTTTGGACATCCCATATGCCCAATAGAAATGTGCAGAGTAATATATTTCGTTTCGGAATTTCGTTTTCGTCCGAAAAATGTATTTATTTAGTTACTCCTGAAATTCGTTTTTATTTATTTTGTTTTTCGTTCAAAAATTGCATTCATCCGAAAATCCACATGAATTACGGTCGAATCTGACTTTGAAGGCTTATGGTGTCTGTCGAATGTATAAAGAAGATTTGACGGAGCTAGTATATAGCATACTTCGTGTGAACTTTAGAACCCTATTAATGTCTATGGGACTCCAACGTTCAAAATCTAAAGTACTAATTTTAAAGGCTAATATGCAAGTTACTGTCCTAAAAAGTGTTTGGGGACCCGGGTCCTGCCCCAGGGGACATGTATCAATGCAAATTTTTTTTTAAAACGTCCGTTTTTTCGGGAGCAGTGATTTTAATAATGATTAAAGTGAAACAATAAAAGTGTAATATTCCTTTAAACTTTGTGGGGGGGGGGGGGGTTCTCTATAGTATGCCTGTGAAGGGGCTCATGTTTCTGGTGCTTAGAACTGTCCCTGCACAAAGTGTAATTTATGCAGGAAAAAAAGTCCTTTAAAATCACTCGCAGCTATTATGAATTGTCGGCTCCTTAATACAGAGAACACTCATTGAAAGTCATTGATAAAAGAAATAACCACCGCTGGAATATTTTTTTTATTTTTTTTTATTTTTAATAAAGGAATTTTTCAAAAGTGTGTTTGTCTTAATTAACTATTTTTTACACTTTCTTTGTGAAATGGTAGGGGTACTTTTATACCCCCTTACTATTTCAAACAGGGGGGGGGGGCTGGGATCTGGGGGTCCCCTTGCTAAAGGGGGCTTCCAGATTCTGATAAGCTCCACGCCCGCAGACCCCCACAACCACCGGCTACGGTTGTGGGGATGAGGCCCTTCTCCACATCAACATGGGGACAAGGTGCTTTGAGGGGTCACAGACCCCCAAAGCATCCTCCCAATGTTGAGGGCATGTGGCCTGGTACGGTTCAGGAGGGAGGGGGGGCGCTCTCTCATCCCCCCCTCTTTTCCTGCGGCCTGCCAGGTTGCATGCTCGGATAAAGGGTCTGGTATGGATTTTTAGGGGGACCCCACGTCAATTTTTTTTACATTTGACGTGGGGTTCCCCTTAATATCCATACCAGACCTTAAGGACCTGGTAATTGAATTTGGGGGACCCCCACGCTTTTTTAATTTTTTTAATCAATGACTTTCAATGAGTGTTCTCTGTATTACGGAGCCGACAATTCATAATAGCTGCGAGTGATTTTAAAGGACTTTTTTTCCTGCATAAATGACACTTTGTGCAGGGACAGTTCTAAGCACCAGAAACATGCGCCCCTTCACAGGCATACTATAGACACCCCCCCCCCCCCCTACGAAATTTAAAGGAATATTACACTTTTATTGTTTCACTTTAATCATTATTAAAATCACTGCTCCCGAAAAAACTGCAGTTTTTAAAACTTTTTTTTGCATTGATACATGTCCCCTGGGGCAGGACCCGGGTCCCCAAACACTTTTTAGGACAGTAACTTGCAGAATCTTTTCTCTCTGTCAAATCTTTTTTCTCTGTCGAATATTTTCTCTATATAATCTTGGACTAATAGATGTAAGGTTAGGCACATTCGACCACAGGTTCTATAGACACAGATTGTTATTGTCAGAGTCACGTCGAATCTCCTATTATATATCGAACTGTTGTAACAACTAAAACGAAAATAAAGCATTTATTTATGTTGGATCTTTAGTTTTTCGGATTCTGTGCTTTCGTTATGGTTTGTCAAAACGAAAACGAAAATAGCTGAAATTTGGACGAAAATGCATTCGGACGAAAACGAATGCACATGTCTAATGCCCAATCACTGAAACTGTACCTTTTCATGAATAAAATGAAAAACAGTGTAGAGCTAGAAATTTAAAGTTGAGTATTGACATATCAACATACTGTGATATACAAAATACATTTTGAGTAGCATATAAAAAAAAAACTCTAACACCATCATCCAATTGATAGAGTCTCTAAATAAAGTGCACTGTGCAAATTGTAAATCAACATTGGTAGTATAGTCCTATTGGTGATTAAAACATTAATCCATTAGTATATATTGATAGGAAGGAATCCAGGAGTGTAGGACTAAAGGAGTCACACTACCGTTGGTGGCCACATTGAGGCTTGGAACACATGTCGAATACCATGCTGAATATAGGCAAATGTCATTATGTTGTATACAGGTTTAATTAATTATTATGGATTATTTAGTGTATATTATTGCGCAATGCATGGATGTGGACTCATACCCCAGTTGAAGTCTTTGTAGATAAAATGCGTCGGATCTGAGGAGTCCTTTCCATTCCATTGCGCCTTTTTGATGCTTTTATGACCACATAGGAGATTTTTTACTTGATGCACTAAATATATACATATATACAACATTCCAGTGTGGCTGTACAGCGAGTCCAACTAGCACAGATCATAGTGGTCTTCTCGGTCACCCTGTGCTCATAATGGACGCAGGGTGAGTTACACATAAGAGGGGCGGGGGGGGAGCTGGACACAGAGTTTCCAGAGCTCTCCAAGGTAAGCTGAGTTCCACAAACCCCCTCCCCCCCTCACCACCACCACCACCCAAAGTGACTCCCTACATCTTGGAATCTATGTAAAGCTTTTTTATTCCAAACAAACCTGTAACCATACAGTTTTTCACTAAGTGGAGGCTTTCTGTTGTTTTTCATGGATGCTGTTAACCATAAACCCACCAAATGGTTCTCTAGTGGAACAAGGTTTTTTACCATGGGGGACATTACCATCCTGATCCATATTCTCACATGCCGGTCAAGGTTGCCTGAGGTGGCTCAGCTGAGGAGGAGGAATTGCCCCACTCGCTATCCAGAGCTTTGATATCACATGCCTGATTGATGCTACCTTCTGGTAAGCGCATTTAATCTTCTCCCTTGGTTGGTGGTTGCACACATGGTGGTGACTCCTTTAGTCCTACACTTCTGGATTTCATCCCCTCAATATATACTAATGGATTCATGTTTATAATCACCAATGGAACTATACTAGCAATGTTGAGTTACAATTTGCAAAGTGTACTCTATTTAGAGACACTATTAATCGGATGATGGTGTTGAGTTTTTTTGTATATGCTAATCACTATTTATTTTGTATATCACAGTATGTTGATATGTCGATACACAGAGGTGGGGTTTTAGCCACTAGACTAGATGATCCGGCCCATTTTGCTTGTTGATTGCTCCTAGAAGCCTCCTCCTGCAGGTGGTGATATAAACCTATATGTCTAATGACTGAAGCTGTGTCCCTCAAAAACATTATTAGTTGCTAGAACATTACTTACTGGGCTGCTCAGAGTCATTGTTCATTAATATGCCAGTGGCCAGGCTGCTTAGAGTCATTGGTTTCTAGGATGCTGGTGGGTGGGCTGTTTAGAGTCATTGGTTGCTAAAATGCTGGTGGCTTTACCCTACAGAGTCATTGGTTGCCACGGCGTGGGGACCAGGTCTCTCAGAGTCATTGGTACACACTGCCCCCCACCTGTCACACTGCCCCCACCTGACACACTGCCCCTTCTTGTCACACTGCCCACCACCTGCCACACTGTCCCCACCTGTCACACTGCCCCCACCTGACACATTGTCCCCACCTGTCTCACTGCCCCCCACCTGCCACATTGTCCCCACTTGTCACACTGCCCCCCACCTGCCACACTGTCCCCACCTGTCACACTGCCCCCACCTGTCACACTGTCCCCACCTGACACACTGCACCCACCTGTCACACTGCCCCCATATGTCACACTGCCCCCACCTGTCACACTGCCCCCATATGTTACACTGCCCCCACCTGTCACACTGCCCCCATATGTCACACTGCCTCCACCTGACACACTGCTCCCCACGTGTCACACTGCCCCCCACCTGACACACTGCCCCCCCCACCTGACACACTGCCCCCCACCTGACACACTGCCCCCCCCACCTGTCAAGCTGCCCCCCACCTGTCAAGCTGCCCCCCACCTGACAAACTGCCCCCCCCACCTGTCTCACTGCCCCTCTCCTGTCACAATGTCCTCCTGTCACACTAGTGGGTGTGGGGGGGAGGGGGCCCAAACAAAACTCTATAGACAAAAGTCTCTATACCAGCCCTGTCCATGGCAGAGGGGGTATAGCTTAATACCTTGTCTATATTATCGGAGTACTGAAGTGCAACTTTTTTGACTGTGCATGCACTAGGACTAGTATCCTTGTGTTCTTCCTAAAGCTGGCCATACACTTGCAGAATTTTGTTTAAAATGTTTATTTTTAAGAACGTTCTTGAAATTCGAATCATTAGTGGGGTTAATTCAACATTTGTTTTAGGCTGCAGTGATGAGAAAATTCAAATGAGAAGAATAGAACATGGTCTCAAAAAATGAATTTCTAACGGTATATGTGGTTTTTGTTCAGCAAAGTCTGTCCATTCCGAAATCAAATGTTAAAAGCAAGTGAAATGTTGAAGCACTGTCAAACAACATTTGTCACTGAACGTACTGAAATTGTTCATACATTTATACAAAATTTTGGGCGAATGTTCATTAAAAAATCTACTAGTATATGGCCGGCTTTAGTCACCGATGAGGAACAAGCATGCCCATATCAGATTTTATCAGATTTCCCAGCAGTTTGCTGTCTTTTTACTAGTTCTTTAAAGATGAGTTACAAAGAATTGAAGAAGGGATAAGGATGACTGTTTAATGGAGCCAACGATAGGCTCTCCAACATTTTGATCCTGACATAAAAAATTTTCTGGAAGATGTTGGGAGTTTTGCCAGTCACCCCCATCTTGCTTCTTCCTGCTTTGGCTCTGTTTTCAAAAACAGAAGAGATTAGGCCTTTTTCCGCAATACAAAGTTATGACAGGTACGGATCTACAGAAGGAAGCATCTGCGCAGTACAAAAAAATACATAAACATGTCAACAAATTCAATTTTATTCCCACTGGATGTAAACAGTCTTCCCTTACTGAATGCTGAGCCGGTATCTGAAGTCAACGCCAAGACAATGGTTTTCCATCTATCATGCTCCTTCGCTTTTATCGGACGCTTGATCTGAAATGTTTACTCATGCAATCAGTGTGTGTTTATACAATTCACTAGGAATATAATTATTACCACCTGCACAGGAGAAGTAGATATGTTTATGGAGATGTCAGGGGGAATCCAGACAGACGTATAATGGATTTGAAGGCTGAATGGTCTAGACACAATATCCTACCAGGAGCTCTTTGTGCCTGTAGAGCTGTAGAGTTCAGAATGCCCTAAAAAGTCATGATATCCGGGCAAAAACTAGCAATCCTTTCCCAACCATACATAATTAAGAAAAAAAAAAGGAACCTTCCAAACCCCATTTTCAGTTACCCAAATCTGTTATCATGTCACTCTCCACCTCCTCTACTGGGACTGTATTGCAATCTAGACCCACCACCGACCGTTCCTTCCATAGAGTCTTTAGGAACTTGTTAGGATGCCATTGATGGATCACTAGGAGGTATCCATGTCAACAAGCATTAGTTACAGTGCCTAACTAAAATCTAGTGGAACAAATTGGCTTCAGAAGTGACATAATTAGTAAATAGCACCCACCTGTGAGTGATTTAATCTCAGAATAAATACAGCTTTTTCTGTGAAGCCCTCAGAGGTTTGTTAGATAACCTTAGTGAACAAACTGCATCCTGAAGACCAAGGAACACACCAGACAGGTCAGGGATAAAGTTGTGGAGAAGTTTAAAGCAGGGTTAGGTTAGTGTTTATGTAAGCATTACTTACAGTGCCTTGAAAAAATATTCATACCCCTTGAAAATGTCCACATTTTATCATGTTACAACCAAAAACGTAAATGTATCTTATTGGGATTTAATGCGATAGGCCAACACAAAGCGGCACATAATTGTGAAGTGGAAGGAAAATGTTTTTTTACAAATAAATATCTGAAAAGTGTGGCATGCATTTGTATTTAGCCTCCTTTGCTCTGATACCCCTAACTAAAATCTAGTGGAACTAATTGCCTTCAGAAGTCACCTAATTAGTAAATAGTTTTACTAGTTTTGCCATCTCCCGGCAAAACTAGCAATCCTCTCCACACCATTCATAATAAAACAAACCCACCCCCCCCCCCCCAGAAAAAAAAACTTCCAAACCCCATTTTCATTTACCCAAATTCGTTATCATGTGACTCTACACCTCCTCTACTGGGACTGTATTGCAATCTAGGCCCACCACCGACCGTTCTTCCCTGGAGTCTTTAGGCCCTTGTTAGGATGCCATTGATGGATCACTAGGAGGTGCCCATGTCACCAAGCATTAGTTACAGTGCTTAACTAAAATCTAGTGGAACAAATTGGCTTCAGAAGTGACATAATTAGTAAATAGCGCCCACCTGTGTGTGATTTAATCTCAGAATAAATACAGATTGTAAATAAATACAGAGGTTTGTTAGATAACCTTAGTGAACAAACTGCATCCTGAAGGCCAATGAACACACCAGACAGGTCAGGGATAACGCTGTGGAGAAGTTTAAAGCAGGGTTAGGTTAGTATTTATGTCACCAAGCATTACTTGCAGTGCCTTGAAAAAATATTCATACTCCTTGAAAATGTCCACATTTTGTTATGTTACAACAAAAAACGTAAATGTATTTTATTGGGATTTAATGTGATAGACCAACACAAAGCGGCACATAATTGTGAAGTGGAAGGAAAGCTGTGTAGCCGCAAGGAATCACAGCAGTCTGCCCACATCATACATGCCAGCGCCAGGGACCCAAAAACTGGTGAAGAACTGGTTCTATTGAGGACGGCACTGGACCCCTGGACAGCCGAGTGTCTTGTTTTAAAAATCAGCAGCTACAGTATTTGTAGCTGCTGACTTATAATTTTTTTTTTCAAACAGGGCGAAGAACCGCTTTAAAGTGGAATTTCATGCTCTAACTAACTAAGCCTAAACCCCCCCCCGCCAGCCAACCATCCGTAAAATTACAGTTTGTAATTATCGGGCCTATTTACAAACTGTTCATAAATGTCAATTACGGGGAGCGGAGGCCTGTAAAAAAAATATGGCTGTGGGCCGGCTTCAGAACTGCGCATGCACATACAGTGACAATATTCGCACCACTTGGTGCCTTTTACAAATTAGAAAGGACTAGAGGGGGAGTCGGCAGCGGGAGAGCTGCCAGGACGGGAGCGCTGCCAGGACGGGAGTAGTCAGACTGTCACTAGAGACTTCTGGAATTCCACCTTAACGGACCATTGCAAATTTCTTTTTTTTTTGGATGGCTAGTGGTAGGTGGAGGTTATTGTTTTATCATTTTCTTCACACAAATAGAGCTTTCTTTTGGTGGTATTTGATCACATCTGCGGTTTTAAATTTTTGCGTTATAAGCTAAAAAAGACAGAAAATGTGAAAAAAAAACGTATGGGCACTGATAGGCAGCACTGTTAGGCAGCACTGATAGCACTGATAGGCGGCACTGATGGGTACTGAAAGGCGGCACTGATGGGCACTGATAGGTGGCACTGAATAGGCAGCACTGATGAGGAGCTACTGAGAGGCATTACTAAGTGGCACTGATTGGCACTTTGATGGGGCACTGACAAGCATTACTGATGAGGCACTGATTAACACTTTTTTTGGGCACTGATTTGCACTGTTGTGGGCACTGATCGCTCTTTTATGGGCACTGACAGGCGTTTATAGAGGGGCACAGGCTGACATGTGATAAGCACTGATTGGCAGCTGATGGCCACCTTGGGGGCTGTGCTGATAATCAATGTGCTGATTATCAGCACAGACCCCCCCCCCCCCGACAGGGAGTGCCGCCGATTGGCTCTTCCTGTCAGCGTGAAATGAGGAAAGCCGTTTACCAGCACTTCCTGGTTCACATGATGATCAGCTGTGATTGGTCACAGCTGATCACGTGGTAATAAGCCTCTGTCAGAAGCTTCATACCCCGATTGGAGTTGCGGTGTGTCATGTTGACCTCCGATCGCCGCGCACCGGTTCTGTTGCCTTGATCCCGTCATACGATGTCCGTTCAGGATAACACAACCACTTTACCACTCTCATTTTGCTATACAGCGTGCGGCAAGTGGTTAAGAATATGCCAACAGTTTATTTGTCTGCTGTACTACTTGATCTCCAGAAAATTTACCCCACTTCATGACCTGGCCATTTTTTGCAATATGGCACTGTGTTACTCTAACTGAAATTGTGCAGTCATGCCATGCTGTAACCAGATAAAATGTATGTCCTTCTTTTCTCACAAATAGAGTTTTCTTTTGGTGGTATCTGATCACCTCTGCCTCTTGTGTTTTTTGTTTTTTTTTGCGCTACAAACAAAAAAAATATATATATTTTTTACTTTTTGCCAATAAAAGGATTATTAAAAAAAAAATCTAAATCTCTTCATAAATTTAGACCAATATGTATTCTGCTACATATCTTTAGTAAAAAAAAATCCCAACAGGCGTATATTGATTGGTCTGCGCAAAAGTTATAGCGTCTACAAACTATTGGGTATTTTTATTTATTACATTTGTTTTTCTTGTAAAGGTGGCGATCATCAACTTATATAGCAGGACTGTGATTCTGTGGCGGACATTCTGACACTAGCTGGTGCTTTTTGCTCTCTGCCTAACAATCAGTGGGTACCGGAGGACATCGAGTACCACGCACCTGACGAATGGCTTCCGCTGTGTGTAATCACATGTACATAAGTACCGTATTTATCGCGTATTACACGCGCCGGCGTATCACACGCACCCCAAGTTTAGGAGCAAATTTTAAGGAAAAAAACTTTTAGGAAGGAAGTTTAAGGAAAAAAAAAAACTTACATTTAAATGCCCATTAATGCAGCCTTATCAGTGTCCATTGCAGCCTTGCCAGTGCAACCTTGTCCCGGTGCATCCTTGGTCCCAGTGCAACCTTGTCCCAGTGCAGCCTTGGTCCCAGTGCAGCCTTGGTCCCAGTGCAGCCTTGTCCAACTGCAGCTTTGGTCCCAGTGCAACCTTGTCCCAGTGCAGCCTTGGTCCCAGTGCAACCTTGGTCCCAGTGCAGCCTTGTTCCCAGCGCAGCCTTGGTCCCAGTGCAACCTTGGTCCCAGTGCAGTCTTGGTCCCAGTGCAGCCTTGTCCCCAGTGCAGCCCAGTGCAGCCTTGGTCCCAGTGCAGCCTTGTCCCCAGTGCAGCCTTGTCCCCAGTGCAGCCTTGTCCCAGTGCAGCCTTGTCCCAGTGCAGCCTTGGTCCCAGTGCAGCCTTGTCCCCAGTGCAGCCTTGTCCCAGTGCAGCCTTGCCCCCAGTGCAGCCTTGTCCCAGTGCAGCCTTGCCCCCAGTGCAGCCTTGTCCCAGTGTAGCCTTGCCCCCAGTGCAGCCTTGTCCCAGTGCAGCCTTGTCCCCAGTGCAGCCATCGCTTGGCTGAATTTAAAATTGGTGGCGCCGAAACTCGCCGGAGCAGAGTGAACGCCAACGAGATTGCAGGGACTGGTCGGAGCCGAGATACACATAGCCGAGTGTACTCGGCTCTTCTTGGCTCCGCTCACATTCACGCCCAGTCCCACCCTATGATGGACATAACGCAGGTCCAATGGCGGGACTGGGTGTGACTGTGAGCGGAGCCGAGAAGAGCCGAGTACACTAGGCTATGTGTATCTCGTGGTGATCGCTCCACTCCGCTCACAGTCAGCAGAGATCGGTGGGATCGGCGTATAACACACACCCATGATTTTCCTCTGAAGGGGAAAAAAGTGTGTGTTATACGCCAATAAATACAGTATTCACAGCCTTTGCCATGACACTCAAAATTGAGCTCAGGTGCATCCTGTTTCCACTTATCATCCTGGAGATGTTTCTACAACTTGATTGGAGTCCACTTGTGGTAAATTCAGTTGATTGGACATGATTTGGAAAGGCACACACCTTTCTATATAAGGTCCCACAGTTAACAGTGCATGTCAGAGCACAATCCAAGCCATGAAGTCCAGAGAATTGTCTTTAGACCTCTGAGACAGGATTGTATGAAGGCTCAGATCTGGGGAAGGGTATAGAAAAAATTCTGCAGCATTGAAGGTCCCAATGAGCACAGTGGACTCCATTATCCATAAATGGAAGAAGTTTGGAACCACTAAGACTCTTCCTAGAACAGGCCGCCCCGCTAAACTGAGCGATCAGGGGAGAAGGGCCCTAGTCAGGGAGGTGACCAGGAACCCAATGGTGCCTCTTAGGCCGCGTACACACGCGCGGACTGTTCGCCCAACTTTGTCCGCTGAACAGTGTTTGGGCGGACAGTCCGCTCGTGTGTGGGCTTTCAGCAGACAGTTTCAGCGGACAGTTGGACGGACAAGGTTTTTCGGAAATTCCGAAAAACTGTCCGCTGAAACCTTGTTTGAGCAAACAGTCCGCCCGTGTGTAGGCTTGTTCATCAAACAAAGTTGCGCGCATGCTCAGAAAGGATTTTCACGCCGAAAGCTATAATGCAGTGTATAGGACGTCGTATTTTTCGTCCCGTCGTACGTGCCGTTCACGTCATCGCGCACGGTTTCAGCAAACTGTTCGTTCGTCGTGTGTGGGCATGTCCGTCCATGCTAATTTTGAGCGGACTGTTTGCCGAAACTGTTGGACGGACAAAGTTGGGCGAACAGTCCGCGCGTGTGTACGCGGCCTTACAGAGCTCCAGCATTTCACTCCTCAGTGAAAGGCACATGACAGCTTGCCTGGAGTTTGCCAAAAGACACCCAAAGGACCCCTCAGATCATGAGAAACAAAATGATCTGGTCTAATGAAACAAAGATTGAACTCTTTGGCCTGAATGGCAAGCGTCATGTTTGGAGGAAACCAGGCACCGCTCATCACCTGGCCAATACCATCCCTACAGTGAAGCATGGTGGTGGTAGTATCATGCTGTGGGGATGTTTTTCAGCGGCAGAAATTGGAAGACTTGTCAGGATTGAGGAAAAGATGAATGCAGCAATATACAGGGAAATCCTTTATGAAAACCTGCTCCAGAGTGCTCTGGACCTCAGATTGGGGTGAATGTTCATCTTCCAATAGGACAACGACCCTAAGCACACAGGCAACATACCAAATGAGTGGCTACAGGACAACTCTGTGAGTGGCCCAGACTTTAACCCGATTGAACATCTCTGCAAAGATCTCAAAATGGCTGTGAACTGACGCTCCCCATCCAACCTGATGGAGCTTGAGACGAGGTCCTGCAAAGAAGAACGGGAGAAACTGACCAAAGCTAGGTGTGCCAAGCTTGTAGCATCATACTCAAGAAAGACTTGAGGCTGTAATTGGTGCCAAAGTTGCTTCAACAAAGTATTGTGCAAAAGCTGTGAATACTTATGTACATATGATTTGTTTTCGTTAATATTTTTAATATATTTGCAAATATTTCAAACAAACTTCTTTCACGTTGTCATTATGGGATATTTTTTGTAGAATTTTACAGAAAATAAAGAACAGCCCGGAGATAGTTAACTGGGGATTAGGGAGGAGATGGCGATTGGTCAGGAGCGGTGAGGAGGCGGAGAAAGCATGTGGCATCGGAGCGCGCATCCCGCCCCAGCATCAGTCGAAAGGAAGAAAATTCACACCCTCCCTCCCTTTATATCTAAAAAAAAAAAAAAGAAGGAGGAAGAGGAAGATACCCCCTCCCCACAGAGAGGGTGATGCGGGACCCATTGGAGATATGGGCTCGTTGCTGATATTCCATTTAACGATGGTTTATATGGAATCTGGTGAATGGGTACACTGCGGTCAATAGTTGGTTGTCTTTGAGCTAGCATGTCAGCTTGAGGCCTAGTTTACAGTTAATACGACCGCAGTGTATGTTGATCGTTATGTTAATGGGGTGGGGAGGGGGAATGTCCTGCAGAAGACCAACGTGTTCAGTTTGTCCAGTTAACCGATTTTTTTAGCAGAGACTCTAGAGAATAAAACGGTGATTGTTGCAATATTTTATGTCACACGGTATTTGCGCAGCGGTGTTTTAGACGCAACTTTTTGGGAAAATGGACACTTTCATGAATTAAAAAAAAACAAAACAGTAAAATTAGCCCAATTTTTTTGCATAATGTGAAAGATAATGTTACGCCGAGTAAATAGATACCAAACATGTCACACTTTATAATTGCACGCACTCGTGGAATGACGACAAACTACGGTACCTAAAAATCTCAATAGGCGATGCTTTAAAAGAAAATTCCGGTTAGAGTTACAGAGGAGGTCTTATTGCTCTCGCTCTGACGATCGCGGCGATAGCTCACATGTGTGATTTGAACACCGTTTACATATGCAGGCGCAACTTCCATATGCGTTTTCTTTGCTTCGCGAGCTCGCGGGGATGGCTGGCGCTTTAAATTATTTAATTTTTTTATTTTTTTATTTTAAAATTAATAAATTGTTTTTTTTTATCTCTTTTATTGCTGTCACAAGGAATGTAAACATCCCATGTGACAGTAATAGGTGGTGACAGGTACTCTTTATGGAGGGATCGGGGGTCTAAAAGACCTCCGATCCCTCCTTTACACTTCAAAGTATTCAGATCGCCATTTTCGTCAATTCTGAATAGTGTATATATTGTTAAATCCGGCGCCATTGGCAGCCGAGTAAACGGGAAGTGACGTCATGACGTCGCTTCCGTGTTTACCGTTAGGAGACTGGAATGAAGCCGCTTACGGCTTCATTCCAGTCCCTGCCCAGCCGCCGGAGGAATCGGATGTGCGATCGGTGCTCCCGATTGAACGGGAGCACCGGTAAGAGCGGCGGGAAGTGGCGGGAGGGGGGGGGCATCCCCTCCCGCTCCTCCGGCATAACAGCTGAGCAGCTTTTAGCCACATCGGTTGTTATGGCTGGAAAGTCAATCGCCCGCTCTGCTGCAGGTACGGGCATCATCCCGGTATAACCCCCGGAAGCCGAGTACGCACATCTGCGTACGCTCGGCGGCAACGGGATAAAGGGGCTGCTACGGCCACTAATTTACTCCAAAAAGGTGTGGTCTCCTTTAATGGGAATGGAAAAGGTATGGAGTGGGTGGTTGGTTAGCAGAACAGTCAACATCAGTTATGCTATAGTCATGAATTCAATCCATTTTGGAATAAGGCTGTAACATAACAACATGTGTAAAAAGTGGAGCGCTGTGAATACATTCCGGATGCACTGTACAGGCAAGAGCCAAACTCAGCTGGGTAAAAAGGTGCAGCATAAAAAATACAAAGGCAGCATAAGGTAAGGACAGAAGTGCAGGGGATACTGAGAGAAGTCACATGACTCTCCGTAGCTCAATTTAAATGCAAACATCTCTTCTCGTTAAGCAGTTTCTTGATTAATGTACATTATAGTTCAGTAGTGGTCCTGCATATAAACCAGACAGCATGCTTGATAGGAGGGAACAGCATAAAACATTCTAAATCAGTGTAATTAAAGGGTCTATGTGTAGAGAATGCTAAGATGAGTCACGTGTCTCTCTAATGTCCTCTAGCTTTTGTAAAAACTAAAAGGTGTCAATCTTTTCATGTCAGAAGTTTTAGAGAAAGCTAACTTTTCTATATCAAATATTGGGCTGCTTGATCAAGTTTGTATCTAAAGCACCATTAATAAGGTCATGTAACTGAACTGATAGTAGTATCTGAAAATTAGGGCTGCTAAATTAAAAAGTAGCTAGGAGTTCAGTTGCAACAAAACTCTGGTGAAATGGAGATTACATGACACGTGTGCTTAGAAAAATACCAGAACAGATGTTAACATTAAAGCGTATGTCATCATCATTCTAAAGTTGCTAAACTAGACCAAAACAATCAATAGCAGGCACCTAAACATTCCACAGTACTGTATATTCATAGCCTGAGAAGCCCTCAATTCCTGGTCTATCTGTCGTGCAGATCATAAGAACTGGCCTTCTGCAACTCCCTATTAAACACTCAGGCCGCGTACACACGCGGGGACTGTTCGCCCAACTTTGTCCGCTGAACAGTGTTTCGGCGGACAGTCCGCTCGTGTGTGGGCTTTCAGCGGACAGTTTCAGCGAACAGTCTGCTGAACAAAGTTTTTCGGAAATTCCGAAAAACTGTCCGCTGAAACTTGGTTTCAGCGAACAGTCCCCTCGTGTGTAGGCTTGTTCGTCAAACTAAGTTCCGCGCATGCTCAGAAAGGATTTACACGCCGAAAGTTGTAATGCAGTGTATAGGACGTCGTATTTTCCGTCCCGTCGTACGTGCCGTTCACGTCATCGCGCACGGTTTCAGCAAACTGTTCGTTCGTCGTGTGTGGGCAAGTCCGTCCATGCTAATTTTGAGCGGACTGTTTGCTGAAACTGTTTGACGGACAAAGTTGAGCGAACAGTCCCCGCGTGTGTACGCGGCCTCAATCATATGGGTGCCTGCTTTTCATCTGTGGGGCCAGATAAAGTGGACATTAACTCAAAAAGTGAAGCCTTGCTACATTATAGGGAACATATAAAAATGTTAATAGTGCCTAAGCAGTACCCTGAAATCTTGAAACCCTGATCTACTTTTTGGCTTGCATTCCTCCTAAAAAAAAAAAGTAATGTACTTATCGGTATGTTAAAGTACCTAGGTGCTCCTATACCTACAGCCTCATCACTGTATAGCTGTTAGGCCCCATTCACACCTGAGCATTTTGTAGCTTGAAGTCTGAAGCTCCAAAACGCTGGAGAGGAAAAAATCAAGTATTCTCTATGGAGATGGTTCACATCTCCACTCCAAGATGCCTGAAGCCAGAATCTCCAAAACGGCTGAAGCTCAAACAAGTTCTGGAACCTTTTTTTTTAGGCAGATTTGGGCGTTTTTCTGCTTTTTACATTGGTGACCTTTTGACCTGTACAAAATCTAGCCAAAAACATGGCAAAATCACGGAAAAAAACGTGGTAAAATCGAGATGAAATCGCACGACTTTCTGCCTGAAAACGCTACGCTTAGGTGTGAATGGGGCCCTAATCCAAGCTATTGTGGCCTGACTGCTAGTCTCAGATTTGGAGTGATGACTTGGTAATATTACTGCTGTGCTGCCAGATATTGGCCTTGCTGGAGGCCAGTGACGGCTGGTGCTCAAACTTTTTTGGGGGGGGGCACAAACTTACTAAAAAATTCAGAAAAATACTGAAACAAAAACATCAATTGCAGCCACTGTGCCATCAAATGCAGCCACTCTGCCCATCATAGCAGCCAACTGTGCTCATAATATGCAGCCAACTGTGCCCATCATATGCAACCTCTGTGTCCATCATATGCAGCTACTGTGCCCATCATATGAAGCCACTGTGCCCAGCAAATGCAGGCAACTATGCCCCATCAATTGCAGCCTCAGTGCCCATCATATGCAGTCACTATGCCCAGCAAAAGCAGCCAACTGTGCCCCATCAATTGCAACCTCGGTGCCCATCATATGCAGTTACTATGCCAAACAAATGCAGCCAACTGTGCCCCATCAATTGCAGCCTCTGTGCCAATAATATGCAGCCAACTGTGACCCTTCAATTGCAGCCTCTGTGCCAATAATATGCAGCCAACTGTGACCCTTCAATTGCAGCCTCTGTGCCAATAATATGCAGCCACTGTGCCCCCCAGCCCACTCGTCTGCCTTCTGTCTGCCCGACACTTACCACATCTTGGTGGAGTTTCAGGCAGTGGGACCGGCGGTGAGCTGTAGAGATGACTCCTGTGTCCTCCGCGTGCGTTTTCTTCCTGTTCTGCATGGTGGCCAATGGGATCGCCTCTGCCTTCAGCCAATCAGATGACCAGTATAACATCTACACCTCCTAATTGCTTGAGAGGCGGTTCTGTGTTAGCAAAGCAAATATTCATTTGCTTTGCTAACACACCTGGGTGAACTGTGAGCGCAATGGCTGGTCTCAGACGATCTTGGAGGTGAAGATGCAGGATGTGGAGGTCTTGGGCTGGTGTGGTTACACGTGGTCTGCAGTTGTGAGGCCAGTTGGATGTACTGCCAAATTCTCTGAAACGCCTTTGGAGACGGCTTATGGTAGAGAAAGGAACATTCAATTCAAGGGCAACAGCTCTGATGGACATTCCTGCAGTCAGCATGCCAACTGCACGCTCCCTCAAAACTTGCGACATCTGTGGCATTGTACTGTGTGATAAAACTGCACATTTTAGAGTGGCCTTTTATTGTGGACAGCCTAAGGCACGCCTGTGCAATAATCATGCTGTCTAATGAGCATCTGGATATGCCAGAGGTGGATGGATTATCTCGGCAAAGGAGAAGTGCTCACTAACACAGATTTAGACAGATTTGGGAACAATATTTGAGAGAAATAGGCCTTTGGTGTATATAGAAAAAGCCATAGATCTTTAAGTTCAGCTCATGATAAATAGGGGAAAACACAAAAGTGTTGCGTTTATAATTTTGCTCAGTGTAGTTTAGGATAGTGTGGTCTCCTGCTTAACAGGAGACTGGCAGGTAAAATATATCAGCTTGTCTGCCTAACAGAAAGCGTCTTAGAGCAGGTACCCTTTATGAATCACGGTGCTCCTGCTGTGATTGGCTCCTCTGTATCAGGGCAGCTTTGGAAATTGCTGGATGAACAGGAGCGACCCATGTAAAGCAGCAGCATGAATATGAATGTCCTCTCAGCCAATTACAGGAAGTGGTGCCCCTGAGCATGCTGGGTTCTGATATTTATATTTAGTGAGCACATAGGATCTGGGTCTTTTTCCAGAGAGGAGAGGTCCAGTGTCTCTCCCCAGCACAGGCTGCCATGCGGTCTCATGTGGGCGACCTGAGAGCCTGAACATTGAAGGCTGAAGCTCAGGTTTCTCCTGAGAGCTGACTGAGGGAGGATGTCCATGGATCCTGTCTGATATCACAGAGGAAGGTGACCTTTCGACTAGGGCCTTGTGAGTAGACTCCTAAATGGGACCATAGGGACTGTTGCTGCTAAATCCATCTCTGGGTGCTAGAAGTCAGCTACTGGGTGTGGGCTAAAGGGAACATTGACGGGCATCATGAAGAACAGGGTCCATTCAAACCATTCTACTTAAAGGGGACTTTGCTTCACCTTGTACAGTTGGCTACAGTTCTACTGAGAAAGTCGCCCTCAAATGTGAATAGTAAATTTGGAGTACCCTACTTTATCCCTTTCCCTATCCAAGTTCCTAACTTAAAATAAACAACAAAACACAACCCCTAGATTGGTCATTGGAGTAACGAGCAGAAGTTGTGTACCTGGCTATGGGAAATATTGACTGCAGGGGCTGAATAAAGAAGAATACCAGCGGCTCCTACAGAGCTAGTGCTACATTCAGAATAGACTTCGCAAGAGATTTTCCTGAAGACTGCGAGTCTTATGCCACGTACACCCGACCGGACTTTTCGAGGGACTAGGTCCGACAGACTTTCGACGGAGTTCTGACGGAGTTCTGACAGAGTGCTGACGGACTTTCCGAATGAACGGACTTGGCCACACACAATCACACCAAAGTCCGACGGATTCGTACGTGATGACGTACGACTGGACTAGAATAAGGAAGTTCATAGCCAGTAGCTAATAGCTGCCCTCGCATCGGTTTTTGTCCTTCGGACTAGCATACACACGAGCAGATTTCTCGGTAGGAACTGGGTCCGGCGGAGTTCTGGCGGAAAAATTAGAAACATGTTCCATTTCTAAAGTCTGTCAGACTTTTGCAAATCAAAAGTCCGCTGCAGCCCACACACGATCGAATGGTCTGCCGGAATGATTCCGTCGGACTTTTGATGTTGAAAAGTCCGGTCGTGTGTACGCGGCATAAGAGTTTAATAATTATCTATATAGAAACAGAGTTCACACCATGGCAAGAGCCTTGAAAATTACAATCAGCTGAAAGCAAACCCGCCAGCAGGAACATTGCCGTACAGCAAATGTGATCATTTGGATAACAAATGGTTTGTTCAGAGTTTGTTGTGATAGGTTCGGAGTTTGCCATATTCCGCTACAGCAGCTCCATAACTTCAGAACGTAAATCTGTCAGGAAAGAAATAAGCACTGAAAAAATCCAGCCCTTTGCCAAAAACCTCATTCCGCTCCGCTGTGAAAGAATCTTTACAAAAATCTAAACAGCCATCGTTCCGTTAATCTGTCTAAGTCATTGGCTAATTACAAGCCAATTTGCCTATCAGTTAACTGAAAGCAGTCGTAATTAAAACAGGATTCTGAACGCATAATCATGCTCTATGTGGACTCCACATGGTTTTTGAATATTTTCCTTTTTTTTTGTTTAAGGAAAAAAAAAAAAAAAGAGGAGCATCTATCAGTAACCACAAGGCATCCCATTTCAATAAATATTCTGGCAGGACCAGTTAATATCAAAAGGCCTTATGTGTTCCTTGGCAGTGGACGGCATACATGGTGAAACATTATGTGTGAACATTTGGAATTTAATAAAGCCTCATGTTGGGCTCAAATGCTTTTTGTGTACACTGCAATTAATTTCCATTTTTCCCATCATAGGATGCCTCCGTGCAAAAAAAGACAGCTAATAATTTTCAGTTCAGCAAAATATTAAAGTACCTTGTCTGGTGGAACAATATTACATAGGAATGACTGGAAATATGTGAAAATAACAGCTTAAATTTGTAGCTCCTTGAAGTGTATGTTTGGGCAAAAAAAAAAAATACACTTATTCAGTACATCTCTGCATTACATACATTTTTCCCCATAGATTATCCCCTTTAAAACACTGCAGAAAAATACCTCTAAGGCCGCGTACACACGGGCTTGACCACACACGATGAACGAACAGTCCGCTGAAAGCGTGCGCGATGACGTGAACGGCACGTACGACGGGACTCGAAAAACGACGTCCTATACACTGCAATGCAACCTTTGGCGTGTAAATCCTTTCTGAGCATGCGCGGAACTTAGTTTGACGAACAAGCCTACACACGAGCGGACTGTCCGCTCAAACCAAGTTTCAGCGGACAGTCTTACGGAAATTCCGAAAAACTTTGTTCGTCAGACTGTCCGCTGAAACTGTCCGCTGAAGCCCACACACGAGCGGACTGTCCGCTGAAACACTGTTCAGCGGACAAAGTTGGGCGAACAGTCCGCCCGTGTGTACCCGGCCTTACTCTCCCAGAAATAAAGCTTAGTGCTAACACCACAATGCCTTTGATGCATTAAAATCCCAACCAGTATTGTCAGCCCTGCCCCTTGAACTCTTCCTCTACCCAGCTCTTGCCATCCTTTTTTCACATGCATACATTGTTTTCTTTCCCAGCAAAACAGTTGCTGCTGCCTTGACTCCCATGGGCCTGCCCACACACTGTGAGTAGGGAAAGGGCTCTTGGGATATGTAGGTCTGGGGATATGCTTATCTCAGTAGTTACTGGGCTCCAAGCAGCAGCCACCATTACCAGGACACATTTGTCCAGCACTCAGGGCAAGGATAGAGAACTGTGCCCCCTCCCCCACTGTTAATGCATGCCATGGCATGGGTTTACTGCCCTGTGTCCATTCTGTCACCTTGCTCAGCTGTGCCCTCCTGCCCACCCCTTGTAACGGCCTTGTTTACCACTGCAAGTACAAGGGACATTTAAGTCAAACTGTGAGTTTATATAGTAAAGGAACAAATTTCAAGGAGTGGAAACTACATTTATTTTTCAATATACTCCCCTGCTACATTTATACACTTATCTCATCATTTAACTAATGGAAACCTGGAAAGCTTTGGCATGGAAATATTTGTCATTACGACTGAACCATCCTAAGACACCCTGCTTCACTTCGTCATCAAATTGTGTTCATCATTCCCACAGAAAGATTTGTCTCTTTTGCAACTTCGCAACAGGTAATGCATTGATTATTCAGGATCAAGAGTTCCACACACTGAGTGTTCACAGGAATGACTGCTGTGAGCTGGAAAACATCACGGCCAGCATTGTCAGTGATGAACTGTTTTGCTTGTGTCTATCGAGTAAGGTTACTTTGCAATATAAGCAGGGAAGCTCAGACCTCTGCAGCCTTGCTTTTCTTAAACAGCATACGCAGCAGTTTTACCTAGCACATGCTACACGACACACCACAGAAAACAAGTCTGCTTCAGTTGAACTTTAATGCAACATCCCGGACGAGCCCCCAATTGTTTTGCTTGCGTCTATCTAATAAGGTTACTTTGCGGTATAAGCAAGGAAGCTCAGACCTCTGCAGTGTATTAATGTGTTTTTACTAAATAAAAAATGCTGTAGATACAAAACTATTACACTATTAGGAATACAATAAAAGGCTGACAGATATACCTATAATAAGCAAGATGCTACCAACTTCCTAGAAAATAAGCAGCCTATGGTCTGTGAACAGTAGAAATATGCTTAAAAGTTACTTATCTCCAGTGTGTTCATGATCTCTATAGACAACGCGGACTAAGGCTTTTAAGCAATTGCTGGAGATCAGGGGAAAGCGTCTAAAGGTATATCTCCTTCTGGCTGGTACAGAGCTTCCTTGGTGTTAGGGCATTATGGAGTCCTCCTGTCAGCTTATGCCTGGCAACCTTTTATTGGGAAGTTTCAGGTGGTCAAGCTTTTGTCAACTATGGTTACAAAATTGTTTTCCGTAGTTACCGAACAACAGACTGCTCCAAATATCAACTGAAATGCAACAGTGGTATCTAAGTTCCCATTGTTTGAGGACAGCCTGTGTAATTGTTACCAAGGCATTTATTTGAGAATTATTACCTCAAAAGTAACCTAATTTCAGTTTCTTTGACAAAAGATTGTTCCATGTACGGTTAAGTCTGATTAAAAAAATCATACAATATATATATATATATATTAAGTGGAACACATGGACGTACAGCCATCTTTAAAATGTTTACGCCATTCCAACGTCTTATTGTGGCTGTGTGTCTCATCACTGTACTGTGTCTGAAGTCTGTTTTAAGCCTTTGTTCACAAAAACTTCACCACACACAGTTCCATGCATGCTCTAACACTTTTGTCTATCGTCTTGGGTAACGGTTTGCTGCTACAGATTTGCCTTTTTTTTGTCTTGGAGACTGTCCACTGTTTATGTAAATGCACACACAAAGAAAGGGAATCTGTGCATCAGTGACATCACTTGGCTCAATTAGAATTATTTGGGCATAGCAACAATGCAACTGGTTCCCATCTGAACGTGTTTCACCTCTCAGATATGTTTCACCCAAATGGACTTAATCAAAGAGATAAGGAAGGTCTGATAAATAATATACAAGAATCGACTGAATCGATTGACCACCTCTCCTTCAGACCCCTATGATTAAAGCATTTCTAAAGTAAATTTTTTTATTAAAATAAACACTTTATACTTACCTGCTCTGTGCAACAGTATTACATAGAATGTCCCTGATCCTTCTCTTCTGGGGACCCCTACCAGCACTCTTGGCTCCTCCTCTTCTCCTATCTACTGACCTGTGGCGGCTGGTGCTCAATTTTCTTGGGGGGGGGGGCGGCCTCTTGCCGCAATTTGATCAATTGCCGCTTCCCCCTCCTCCTGACGCTCAATCACCACGCAGCTTGCCCATCGCCTGTCCGGCCCCCCACCAGCCCCGCAGTTACCTCATCCAGGTTGCAGCTTCGGCTGCTCCCCCCTACGTCTTCTCCTGAGTCCCGGCGGTCACTTCTCCTCCTGGCCAATCAACACTTAGGACTCACGGCCAATCAGGTCTTAGGTCTCAGGGCCTGCTTCCTGATTGGCCTGGAGGAGAAACAGGAAGACATTAGTGAATATTATCATTTATTGCTAATGTCACACAATTGGGTGGGCTCCGGGCACAGTGCTCTGCGCCCGGAGCCCATCATTTCTGAAGCCAATTAGAGCCTCAGGCTCTAATCACGTGCTTCTAAAACAAATAGGTAAAACCCCATTGAAATCCATGCATCCATCGCTCTGCATGTAGATTAGGGGCCGTGTGCATGGATTAGGGTGGCGGCGCCCCTGTGTCCTGCATGAGCGGCTGCCACTGCTTTTGACGCAGTGCGGCTCCTCACAGCATTTGCTTGACAGCATCAATTCCTGTGAGTAGAGGGAGAGGGGGGAGAAGAGATGTAGCCATGCACAGCACCAGATCGATTGAGAACTCAGGTAAGTGTTGGGGGGGGGGGGGGTCAAAGCAATTTGTAAAACATTTTTTACCTTATTGCAGGGAATGTATTAGCCCTTGTACACACGGTCGGACATTCCGACGGAAAATGTCCGATCGGACCGTGTTGTCGGATAATCCGACCGTGTGTGGGCTCCATCGGATTGTTTCCATCAGAATATTCAACCGACAAAGTTTTAGAGCTGGGCTATAAAATTTTCCGACAACATGATCCGATCGGACAAAGTGCCACGCATGCTCAGATCAAATTCCTAGACCAAAGCTATTGGCTACTAGCCTGAACGCAGTCTCGTCGTAACGAAATAACGTCATCACGTTCCGAACTATCTGATTTTCCGATAACTTTGTCCGACTGTGTGTATGCAACACCAGTTTCGGACAAAATCCCACGGATTTTGTTGTCGGAATGTCCAACCGTGTGTACAAGGGCTTAGAGTAAAAAAGAAAATAAAGAAAAGATTTGCTTTAGAACCACTTTGAGCCTGTATGGGTGAAACATGTCAGAGAGGAGCGGTCCCCAAGCAGGCTCTTGTTTCTTTGTGGGTATGGCCAAATAAATCTTATTGAGCAGAGTGATATCATCGGTGTGAAGCTTCTCTTTCTTTGTCAGTAGCACTACAAATATATTTCAAACCTTGTCATAATGTCAGAGGGAGAAATAAAAGCTGTTATCTGCTATAGGAACAAGGTAAAAGGAAGAAAAAAAAGGGCTATGCAACTCAGAAAAGAATCAGCGCAGAGCACAGAGGAGGATGTGTGGGGCAGCACTGGAGCAATACGGGCGTGAGTAAAATAGATAAATACTGTTGCGCACAACCTCGCCAGAAGAATTATATTTGGCTATAGAAAGCTGCTCACATATAAAAGTGTTCTCTACACTTAAAGTACAGATACGGGGGGTGTTTTATGTGGCGCTAACTAAAATATATAAATACTACTAAATGTGTACTCTCCAAATTAATATAAATAAATAACATCTATAAGAAAAAGTTCATACAGTGCATAAAAAATGTGCAAAAAGGTAAAAATAGTGCAAAAAGGTAAAGTGCATAAAAATATCAATATAACAAAATACCAATAGTAAAGTGCATGAAAGTATCAATATGACAAAATAATGATAATTGCATCAATCAATCAATCCGTGCGACAGTGCAATGGGGAAAATCGCATAACAAACAGTCATGCCAAAAGGATAAACCGCTTAAAAACTATGGTTAATCAAAAACAGATATCCAGTGCAAAGTGCAAATGAAAACAGTCCACTCAAAAAATGTGCAATCAATCCAGCAAATGATGATAATCATGCAATGTGAACAACAAGTGCAGGTTCCACCATTCCTCCACACACCAGTGTTATAAGTGCACCCCTTGTTTCCCCCAGCCTCTCACCTCTAATCAAGGTCCCTAAGGACCGAATCACGCTTGAGGGGTAGTTGGTAAGTAATCTTCCACCTCTTTAAAAGTATAACCTCCGAAACACCAACTTATTTCCTCAAACCCAGACGACTTAGGGTCATATAGCTCTGTAAGTATGCTGATGGTAACCTCAATCCTCCTTATTTAATTTGGAACTATTAGATTTCCCTCATTCACATACACAAAAGCAGCTTTCTCCCTCCTGTCATTCTCTCCTAACTTCCTGGTCGCTGGGTGATGACGTCACACAATACGGGCGTGAGTGTTGCTTGGCATTTTTTAAAAAGTATTGGAGGGATGGTCATTAAAAAAAATATATATATATATATATATATAATCATAATAGAAATGTTCTTTAAGGGAAAACATAATGGTTTAGGCTCAATTTTAGTTTTTTTTTATTTTATTTTGTAAATTTTAAAACTTTTTTTGGAAGCTTTTTATACATTTTTTACTATTTGTACATGTTTGTGGCAGCTCAGCAGCAGCTTTCTTGCTGGAGGCTTGTTCTATCAACTGACAGGATGGGTCACTTTTTTGACTCATTAATTTGTGTGTGTAAATTTAAGCTTGAGCTAAAGAGCTTAGTTTACAACAGCTTTTCTACAGCAGGTGAAAAATAGAGAAAATTTGAAAAACAGCCTATAACCAATCTTGTTTGTTGGATGAAAAACTGCATAATATTCATGCACTATTTCATATGAACTTTCCCTTTTTTTACTTTTCTGTAAAAAGAAACTAAAATATATTCCACCTCAGCCGTAATCAGCAGGATGTTCATAGTCTGCTTGGGTGGGACTGAAGCCTTTTGTCAATCCTGTAAGGCGTAGTCTTCCCCCCACCCCCCCAAAAAAAAAAGATGATGGGGCTTAGAACCTGAAAACATTTGGAATTCAATAGAAGTGCTTTTATTTGTGTGTGATATGGAAAACTTTGGTGAAAATAAATGTTTCTTAAAGTTTTGATCCCAGACTTTATTGGTAATCAGTAAACTGGGCATAGACACCGCATTTTGGGTACTTTTTGCTCCCCCTTCTTCAAGGCTAACATTGTTCAAATTGTGTGAGTTCAAATGAAGAATTCACATTGGCTGTACCTTTCTCCATGAATTACCAATAAAGCCTGGACTAGAACTTTCTTGTATACCATTGCTTACTTGAGACAGGCTTCACCAGAAATCTCCAGCCTGTGGTATCAGCATTCAGCAGCATCCCTGGCACCCCAAGGAGTCAAGTAACCCAGGACTTCCACAGTCAATCAATCAATACATACATACATAGGTAGGCTGAAAAAAGACACAAGTCCATCTAGTTCATCCAAAAAAAATCAACCAATCAGTAGAGGGCCTCATATTATGGTACCTTAAAATTCTGTACCAAAAATCAAATCAGGTTGCTGGTAGAGCTCTGCCACACATCCAAAATTAGGGGTACTAGTAGGAACAGGCAGTTACTAAAAAAAAGAACAGTCACTTTCATACTCAAGGCAAATTGATAGGTTCTATGGTAGGAAGAAAAAAAAAACCCTATTGGCAGACACTCATTGACTGCACCCTATTGGTAGATACTCATTCATTACACCCTACTGGTAGATACTCATTCATTGCACCCTACTGGTAGATACTCATTCATTACACCCTACTGGTAGATACTCATTCATTACACCCTACTGGTAGATACTCATTCATTACACCCTACTGGTAGATACTCATTCATTACACCCTACTGGTAGATACTCATTCATTGCACCCTACTGATAGATACTCATTCATTACACCCTACTGGTAGACACTCATTCACTACATCCTACTGGTAGATACTCATTCACTACATCCTACTGGTAGATACTCATTCATTACACCCTACTGGTAGATACTCAATCATTGCACCCTACGGGTAGATACTCATTCATTACACCCTACTGGTAGATACTCATACATTGCACCCTACTGATAGCATACCTTCCAACATTTTGAGATGGAAATGAGGGACACCTACTAGCAAGCGTATGTAGGCATAGGACATGCCCCCTGCCACACCCCCTTAAAGGAGAATTAACCAAAAAAAAGGTTAATTAAATCCACAAGAGATTTTTTTACCATTATTATTCCTTTATATTGGCTTTAAAAATTTACAAATGCAATTTAGAATTTTGATGGAAGGTTTAGTACTGGGAAACATTTTTTGAAAGATAAAAGGTGCATTTTATATACAACTATAAGGATCAGAGCAAAATGAAGGACAAATGAGGAAAGAGGGACAGAGGGACATTGCTCCAAATCAGGGACAGTCCCTCGAAATCTGGGACAGTTGGGAGCTATGTGGTAGATACTCATTCACTGCACCCTACTGGTAGATACTCACCCACTGTACTTTAACACAGGATCAGCTTCTTTTTATTACTCCTCATCAGGTGAGATGACAGTGTTTGGACCTGCTAATCAGCTGTTTAGGATAAAGCACTGCACCCAGGGATGCGGTATGCCGAATGTGTCTCTGATTGAGCTACCGAGCAGTGGGGGAAAGGTGAGTATCAGCAGGTGAGGGTTCCAACAATAGAAACTGTCACTCCTCTCTGAAAGGGAGAAGTAATGAGATCCTTTTACTTGGAATGCCAGAATGAAGCCACTTAGCAATAGAATGTGCCCCAGACTAGAGTTCTAATAATCACTATGGTCCTATAATCTGTTTTCTGCATTGTAATTTGTTGCTGCTGTAAATTGTAGAAGACTGGCTTTTCCTGTGATATTCTCTGTAACATAAAGCACAGAAGCCTATAAAGTAAAGTTTTGAGGATATTTTTATGTAATCCTATTTAACCCCTAATTAACATTTTTTACCTCTAATTGACCTATTTCCCATTCTTTCTGTGCTAGTTTTAAGGACATTTTTACCATTCTTAAACAAAACTTTTTTCTTTTTGCTCATTTTCATTTATTTTGTTCTTATTTTGTAGCTGCTGACTTTTAATATCAGGGCTCTTACCTGTCAAGGTTTTCAGCAGTGAACTTACCAGAGCCGATTCTTCAATCGGCTGTCGGGTGCCAGCGCAGTCATCTTGACTAAGGGAAACCAGCAGTGAAGCTTCACAGCCAGTTTCCCACTGCGCATGCACTAAGCAAACTTCACTTTATGAATGGGCCACAGTCTCCTGGGACCTGTGAAGAGCCCCAGAAGACTGTAGGGGAAGGGGGGGGGGGCAAAACTTCAAGAGCTGTTTGCCGTGGCAAAGTTAGCCAGAAGTGGGAGCGGGTACTTGGTATCAAAACCAAGTACCCCACTCCTCCCCAAAAGGTGCCAACTGTGTCAACGGAGGGGGGGGGGGGGCAGACAAGCAGATCTTCCCCTTTTGGGTGAAGCTCCACTTAAACTCATACATCTTGAGTTTCCTAACAGTTACAAGAATACTCCAGTCAAAACTGGCAATTAAAGGAGAAGTATGGGGCTTTCAAAAAACTGTAGCTGTCCCCCACTGACTCTATGCCTGAGAACTGACCTATCACATGGCCATTGATCGCTCTGTTCTTAGTCAGCTCTAAACAGAGAGTGGTGACTGGCACCTCCAGCGCTCATTGGAGCACTGGGCAGGAGAGGGGGCAGGCGCAGCTGGCTGAGAGCCAACTAGAGGCAGCTGTCAATCCGGTATCTAGGTGGATCCTGACAAAATGGTCTGGATCCTTCCAGAGGCAGTTCTGTGATGTCAGCCAACAGCAGGCTTTAGCACGCTGTCGGCTGATTTTGGGTCAGAGGAGTTCAAAAGTAAGTGCCCTCCTGTGACCCAAAAGAGAAGTGTAGCCAAACAAATTTTGGGCATACTTCTCTTTTAATCTTTTTATGACCAGAGGACATTGGTGCCTTGATACTCAGGCCAAATATAGCAGGATCCCGCTATCATGGTACACATTGGAACCAATGACAAAGTTGGAGGGAGATGGAGTGTCCTAAAAAAATATTTCATGGACTTAGGAGCTATATTAAAGAAAAGGACCTCAAAGGCAGTATTCTCAGAAATACCTTAAGGCACACAAAGGCAACAGGTGATAGGTGATTAGGGAAGTTAACAAGTGGATGAGGAATTGGTGCATGAAGGAGGGTTTTGGGTTCCTGGAAAACTGGGCTTTTTGGTCAGTTACTAGCCCTATAGCAGACACGGACTGCGCCTAAATGAGGGAAAAAGTGTCCAAAAAAGTAGAGGAACTTTTAAACTAGATGGGGGATCAGAGGAAGCTTTGATAGTCAATATGAGGGATGCAATTACTTACGAGGCAAGGGAGAAGGTAGAATTCTTTTTTGGCGGAATTCAACATGAAAACTGTAAGAAGAGGAGGACATCAGTAATGTAAAGTAGTCAGAAAATTCCATATTAAAGTTCGGCCAGGAACTATTTTGCCCCAACTAAGTTTTGCCACTCCCCTTTCGGTAATTAGCCAAGTAGATAGAAAAAAAAAACTAAACTAAATGGGCCTAATACTTAGTAAAATCTTTAGGTATGTGACGAGTAAGGTTAAAACCTTCATGACTACAGAGCAGAAGTGGCCTTCTTTGGGTGCCCACATACCTTCTGGGTGACTTGGACACTTTTCACGAGGTCCATCAGTGTGATCCTCAAGACTCTAGTGGAAGCATTATGACATCACTGGTTAGCAGCCCAGCTGTGGTGGTGGATCGTCAGACTTCACTCCTGGAAAAGGCCTTGTGGAGGATCATGTGATGGTGAGTTAAAAAAAGGCTTTGGAAGACCTTTTTCTTTTAAAATTTTGAATGGGTGGGAATGGGGTTGATATAAGTGATGTGGTGGTGAAATTTGGCCAGAGATCAGCTTTAAATATTTTTTTAAAATCTCATATAATTTAATTGCCTTGTGATAAAAAATTGTGTAATTAATCTTATTATATCTCACCATTGTGCCAATTTACACATTATGTTTATAGTTTACTTTATAAATCAGGGTCACAGAGCGGACACGGACTGACCACTGACAGGCTGGGATAAAGTCTACTGGAAATCAGATGAACAAACAGTTTCCAAATGGGCAACAAGTACTTCTTTAATGGTGCTCTTTAAATGAAAAGACCAAGAGCAGCACAGAAACCCTATAGAGGACATAAATATTTACATTTTGTGAATTTTTAATAAGCCAATCATGTCTTCAAGTAAAATTTTGTCTGAATAGTGGAAGTCCAGTATCATAATTTATCACCAACAATGGATATACTTTCATGTAAATTATTTATATTTAATAGTAATTTTCCCAATAGAACAAGCTTTTTGATCAAAGGCAAGAATGTTCCAATGAAAAGAAAATAACAAAATAAAGAAAAATAAATAGTTTAATTTTTCATGTTGAGCCAAAAGCTTATTCTAAACTAATTGCAGTTTTGTGGTTATTATAAACAGGAAGAAATACAATGTGCAATATCCACATGTCATCTCTGACCAAAATAATACATCTTTCAGAATATAAAAAAGGCCGAAGATACTTACTTTGTACTTTAATTGTCCTTTGTAGTGCACATTGAATGACACAGCATTCCCCATGCTTTTATGTGATATCTGTTTCTGATTTTTGAGTCTTTTTTTTTTTGGTTATGTGTCCAACTGAGAGTTTGTTTTGCAGAATTAAACAGAAATCTTAATCAAATGAAGTATAATCCTTTAAATCTTCACCATGAGAGCTGTGACCTTGGTTTTGGAGATGGTTCAGAGTCAGACACATACAAGACAGATAGAAAGGAGGGTGTGATAAAGGCTAAAGGAAGGATATGTGAATATATCATATGGGACTTGTTTACAAAATCTTTTTGTATTGAAGGTGTGGACAGATAATGAGATAGATGATCTGACTTTCCTTGGCTAATACATTTGTGTATATAAATGCTGCAATTTATTCTGGGAAATATATCTTGTGTCCGCACAACTAAAACAATTTAAAGTTATTTAAAAAATATGGAAACCATATTTTACCATTGCGAGAGGAGCACTGGAAGAATGCCTTCCTATGTCGTAAAGTATATGTTAAGCCATGTTTTTATTTGTAGGCTCTGAGGAAGAAGGCATTCCTTCGAAACACGTCAGCCAGTAGTGGTCCTGATGTCCTCCCCTTTGCCATCTGAAGGCTGTTGGTTTCAGGACTGATTGCCACAAATAGATGACAATATTTTTCCACATGTCTGTGAGTAGTTTTTACATTGTTTTTATTAATACATTTATTTGGAATAATGCACAAGGCTGGTGCACCCTCTTTTTTAAATTTCTTGGAGGTATTGTGCAAGTAATCTAGTCCTTCCCAGGGAAATATCAAAAATTACAAAGGGATTGCTGCACAAATGATGAAAATGTATTAGAAAAAAGTGACATCAAACATCAGGCATTCTTAATGTATATATATATATATATATATATATATATATATATATATATATGCCATATTTATCGGCGTATAACATGCACTTTTTTCCCCCTTAAAATCAGGGTAAAATTGCGGGTGCGTGTTATACGCCGATCCCCCACCGTTTTGAGCCTCTGGACAGCTTTCAGCCACCTTCGGCCCTTCTTGTCGGCTTTCGGCCGCCATTGGCCCATCTTGTTGGCTTTTGGCCACCTTCGGTCCTTCTCGTCAGCTTTTGCCCTCTCTCGGCCGTTCTCGGCAGCTTTCGGCCGCCGAGGACTGTGTAGGGGAAGAGATAGATCACTGTTCATACTCTATATGAACAGAGGATCTGTCTCTTCTCCCCTCAGAGAACCGTAAACTGTGTGTTTACACACACAGATCCCGGTTCTCCATGTGCCCCGAGCGATCCCAGGAGCCCAGCGGTGATCGCGACCACCGGGCACTCACATCGGCTCTGGGGGGACGAGCAGGGGCCACAGGTCGAAGTGAGATTACATAACGTTGTTTCGCCCAGCTGTGCCATTCTGCCATAGTGCAACTGCGCCAGCTGGTCGGCAAGTGGTTCAGTGCCAAAGTTTGTCGCTATTCGACATTATCTTTCACACCATAGAAACAAATTGGGTTGAGATTACTGTATTCTTATTTTTAAATTCAAAAAAGTTAATTTTTTCCAAACAAATTGCGTTTGTAAGACCGTTGCGCAAATACAGTGTGACATAAAATATTGCAACGATCTCCATTTTATTCTCTAGGGTGTCTGTTAAAAAAAAAAAATGAAATGTTTGGGGGTTCTGGGTTCTAAGTAATTTTCCAGCAAAAAAAAAACTATATATATATATATATATATATATATATATATATATATATATATATATATATATATATATATATTAGATGAAACGGTACAGCCTACCGTATGTGCCCCTCGAAACATCCCACTGGCTATAAAAGACAAAGTCTTGCAAGAGTTGGAAAGGATGACTTTTTAATAAAGTGCCAGTGATAATAGAACATTACAAAGGTACCACTACCTACATCCTGACTAGACTGGGCATCATTGCACCAGTGCAGGAGGCTACCCCCTGGGTGTCTGCCATGGCAGCAGTAATCAAGAAAGACGGCACTGTCCACATATGCATTGATTCTGTTCACCTCAATAAGGCTCTCCTGAGGCCTTATCACAAATTAAAAACTGTAGAGCAAGTGATCGCTTATATGCCACAGGCAAAAGTCTTCAGCATTCTAGATGCAAAATGTGGATTCTGTCAAATCCCTCTGGATGAGGAATCATCATTACTTACAACATTTATGACCCCATTTGAGAGATACAAATGCTTAGGGATGCCATATGGAATTTCAACTGGAAGCAAAGTTAGTATGGAACAGCTTTTTGCTGGACAGCCATGTGAAATAGTCATGGATGATATCTTGATTTGAGGATCCTCGGTTGAGGAAGATGACAAACGCCTTAAATGCGTACTAGGCTGTGTCAGAGCCATCAATATGCAGCTCAACCCTACCAAATGTCACTTCAGGGTCTCAGAGGTTCATGAGTTGGACACCTTCTCACGGATCAAGGTATCAAGCCTGACCCAGAAAGAAGCAAAGCCATCCATCAAATGCTTCTCTCTGCTCCAGAGGACAAACACGGATTGCAAAGGTTTCTTGGCATAACCAATTATCTCTCGCACGTTCAGAGATAACATCTCCACTCCATCAGCTCTGCGCCAAGATGCCAACTGGTGTTGGACTGAACAACATGCTGTTGCTGTGGATACATTGAAAGCACAATCAACTAGTCCACCTGTCCTACAGTATTTTGATCTGCAAAAGCTGGTGGTATTGTCTGCTGATGCTTCTCAGTATGGTCTTGGTGCAGACTGTCTTCAAGATGGGAGGCCTGTGGCTTTGGCATCAAGAGCCCTCACTGAGACTGAAGCACTCTATGCTCAAATTGAGAAGGAATTATTGGAATTTGTTTTATTTTTCTTATTGGAACTAGTATTTGCCTGTGTAAAACTCCATGATTATATATATGGGCGCACTGTGACTGTGTAGACAGATCATTAGCCACTCATAACCATACTGACAAAACACCTGCACACAGCATCTGCGCGCATCCACCGATTTATGCTAAATCTGCAATGCTACCACCTGAATGTAATCTATAAACAAGGCCGTGAAATGTTTGTTTTTGTTGTGGATGCTCTTTCATGTGCACACCTCCCCACTTCTGATAACTCTGGAGCTATTGAGGATTATGATGTATTGGCTCTGGATGGGGTGTTGTCTTCCAGAAGGACTCAGGAACTAGCAAGAAACACAGACAGATGCCACCTGTCAACGCCTCATGGACATCATTCTCAATGGGTGGCCTGACTCCTTTATCCACATGATATCTGGCCATTCAACTCTATGAGGGGTGAATTGACAGTGGATGATGGATTAATCCTGCGTGGTCAGAGATATGCCATCGCCCACTCTCTCCAGAAATACTACTTGACACAGCTCCATCAAGGCCATCCTGGCATTCATTTCGATAAGTGAAGGGCACATTAAACCATGTTTCGACCCACTATATACACTGACATTGAAAGAGAAGTTTCCAGATGTGCCCCATGCAATGCTCTACGACAGCACCAAATGCGAAAACCCTTAACTCTTCACAAAATACCTGACAGACCATGGTCTATCACAGCAGCTGACATATTTGAGTGGTGAAACAAGGACTAGCTGGTCTTGGTAAATTCATACTCTGGCTGGTGGGGATTTGATGTTCTCCCAAACACTTCCAGTAACACAATGATCAGGACATTAAAGCGGATATTGACCACACATGGAATTCCCTATAAACTGATGACTGACAACATCATTTTCAAGTAGAGAATTCAAGAACTTTGCTCACCAATGGGATTTTTAGCATGTCACTAGCAGTCCCAATTACCCCAGATTCAATGGTCTTGCAGAGCATAGTGTAAGATCAGCCAAGCATCTCCTAGAGAAATGTGCATGTGATGGTTCTGATGTTTATAAAGCCCTACTCAACCCCCGCAGCACACCTAAGGATGACATGCCTTCTCCGGAACACCTTTACTATCACAACAAACTAGGACTCTGATTCCCATGGTCCCATCCCAGCTTCTGCCAAGAGTAGAGACTGATGTTCAGGCTGCTTTATTTACACTCAGGCAAAAGGAAAAGTAAGCCATGACAAATCGGCCAGGCGCATTTCTCCTCTGGAGCCTGGGCAGGTGGTAAGGATGGAGAAAACCCGTGAGTTTGACAAACTGCCCACGGTTCATGGAAAGGCTTACCAACCAAACAGCTATGTTGTCCATTCTGATGGTAGGACCTATGTAAGGAACCACTGTCACCTCCTACAGGTACCTGAATCATACTGTACTGCCGCTTCCCATGTTCCTTTGATCACTCTAAGACCCCAAGCACAGCCATCTGCTGCTGTGCCAATTGACACTTCCAACAATGGATGTAACACACAACCATGACAAAATTATGATGGCGACAGGCAAGAGGTTTCAGATTGTGTGACTGTGTGAGTTTGCGAGATTTACGAGAAAGTATCTCCTTTAGTAAGACCAATTAAAGTGGTAGTAAACCCGCAATTTTTTTTTTTTTTTTTTAAACCTGCAAAGCAAAATGCATAATGAGCTAGTATGCACCGCATACTAACTCATTATGAAATACTTACCTTAGAACGAGGCCCCGACATCTGGCCCGATCCACGCCGAGGGAGCCGACATGCTCCCTCGGCGTCTCTTCCGGGTATCGCGGCTCCGGCGCTGTGAGTGGCCGGAGCCGCGATATCGTCACTCCCGCGCATGCGCGCGGGAGATTTCAGTCCGGCCGCACGAGCGCTGCCGGATTTTCACGGAGAGAACCCCCTTGTGCGCATGCGCCGCTGCAGTCAGCGGCGCATACCGAGGGGAATATCTCCTAAACCGTACAGGTTTAGGAGATATTATTTTTACCTACAGGTAAGCCTTATTATAGGCTTTCCTGTAGGTAAAAGTTAAAAAATTGACCATACTACCACTTTAAAACAGTGTCATGATTGCTCTTAGTTACTTTAATTTAATGTGTATCCAGAGCACCATTTCCTTGTTACACTGTCTATCCCTATACTTTCCTAAAGTATAAATAGCCAAAACTCCATAAGGGTTTAGTAGATGGAGTTATGGTTACCACCAACCATGATGACCTGTAATGTACTTGCAAAGTGTAGAGCAAAATTGAAGGGGGTTTACATTTCACTTCCAAACATAACACTAATGCCGCGTACACACGTAGCAGACTATCCGGCGGACTTAGTCTGGCAGACTTTCCGCCGGACTTTCCGAACGAGCGCACACACGGTACTTTTGCAGCGGACTAATACGGCGTACTAAGTCCGGCGGACTATCCGACATACTTTTGAAATGAACGGACCTGCCCACACACACGGAGGAAAGTCTGCTCATTTTAAACGCATCTCCAGGTAGCCGGGGCCAGCGAAGGAGGCGTCGCTGGCCCCGTCACCTGGTATGGACTTAAAGGGGAATCCCTACGCCGAAAAATCGCGTGGGGGTCCCCCCCAGGTCCATATCAGACCCTTATCTGAGCACGCTACCCGGCCGGCCAGGAAAGGGGGTGGGGACGAGCGAGCGCCCCCCCCCCCCCTCCTGAGCCGTACCAGGCCGCGTGCCCTCAACATGGGGGGTGCCTTGGGGAAGGGGGGCGCGCGGCCCCCCCACCCCAAAGCACCTTGTCCCATGTTGATGAGGACAAGGGCCTCTTCCCGACAACCCTGGCAGTTGGTTGTCGGGGTCTGCGGGCGGGGGGCTTATCGGAATCCGTGAGCCCCCCACCCTATGTGAATGAGTATTGGGTACAATGTACCCCTACCCATTCACCTGTAAAAAAAAGTAAAAAAAAAACAAAACACACAAGGGATAAAATAGTTTATTGCACAGCTCTGGGGGTCTTCTTCCGTCTGCGGGGGTCTTCTCCCCGGACTCCTCCACTATCTTCTGCTAGCTCTTTTACTAGCAGAGGAGCCCGGCTTTCTTCTTTGCCGCCGCTGCCCTCTTCTTCCGACTTTGGGGGACTTGTCCTTCTCTTCAGGGGTCTTGTCCCCCTCTTCGGTTCTTCTTGCCGGGCCACCGCGCCTTCTTCTAGCTCTTTTACAAGCGGTGGCCCGGTCTTCTGTCGCTGCTGTCTTCTGGCCTTCTGTTCTGTTCTTCTCTTCTTCTTTTCTGGAGATGTTGCCTCGTCGCTGTCTCCGGCCACAATGACAGGGACGTGGCGTGCGGCGACTTATAAAGGGACATCACCGGATGATGTCCCCGCCCATTATGATGTCACAGTCCCAGAGGATGCTGGGTGTCCTAATCGATGATAGGCTCTTCACTGGCATGCAATGCCAAGCTGCGGCTAACAAAGCAAACAAAATATTGGCATGCATTAAAAAGGAGATTAATTCCAGAGATAAAACAATAATTCTCCCGCTCTACAAGACTCTGGTCCGGCCGCACCTGGAGTATGCTGTCCAGTTCTGGGCACCAGTCCTCAGGAAGGATGTACTGGAAATGAAGCGAGTACAAAGAAGGGCAATAAAGCTAATAAAGGGTCTGGAGGATGTTAGTTATGAGGAAAGGTTGCAAGCACTGAACTTATTCTCTCCGGAGAAGAGATGCTTGAGAGGGGATATGATTTCAATTTACAAATACCGTAATGGTGACCCCACAATAGGGATAAAACTTTTTTGTGGAAGGGAGTTTAACAAGACTCGTGGCCACTGATTAAAATTAGAAACAAAGAGGTTTAACCTTAAACTACGTAGAGGGTTCTTTACTGTAAGAGCGGCAAGGATGTGGAATTCCCTTCCACAGGCGGTGATCTCAGCGGGGAGCATCGATAGTTTCAAGAAACTATTAGATAAGCACCTGAATGACCACAACATACAGGGATATACAATGTAATACTGACATATAATCACACACATAGGTTGGACTTGAGGGGCTTGTGTCTTTTTTCGACCTCACCTACTATGTAACTATGTAAGTTGAAATTTGATGTTAAAATTTACAATGCATTTTAGGCGCTCGCCATTCCCCAACATTTTTGCTCTGTTTATTACAATCATTTCATGAGTCAGATTGTTTTTCAAGTGTTCTTTCCACTTCAAGCAATGTGCAGAAGCTAGCGGCCAAATCACAGACGGTCCTAGAGAAGAAATGGAAATAGATGTTGAACATATTGCACCAGCGATACACAACCGTGGCCCCACCATCTAATCGCATTATTCTCGTTAGGAATTTGTTTGCTGACATATGTAAAGCACGGAGCCAATAGCAGCACATGGCTATGCAGAAGATGGCGCTTCATTGTCAAATTCAAAACGTTGCGAATTTTAAACCCCCTCGCTACTTCAAACTTGACATATTCCTACTGACAGTCGACGTGACCGTTGACGAAAATGTAACATTTAAACAATGCTTGCTTGTTTGATGCTAATATAAAACTTTAATTAAGAAAGAAAAAGCATGTCACTCCTTTAAGTCAGACCCACGATGATGAAAACCAAAACAAATCAAAATATAAAATATAAACCCGATTTTTATTTACATTCCGTATTGCTAGAAATTATTTTCTTTGGGCCGCGATGTGAGACCGGGGGTCTCTGGTTTTCAGGGCTTGTTTCAGACACTTGCTGAATGCTGATGGCAGCCTGGAAGGCTCCTAGTTTATGTCTAAATACAGCAGGTCCTCTCCGGTGTTTACATTTGGAATAAAGGAATACTATGGATTTGCAGAATTACTGCCAGGAATTCACCGGGAGACCTGGAAAGAGAAAATATAGACCCTACAAGAGAAATTTCAGAAAAGTGCTCTATAAAAATTTTTTTATTTTTTTTGTAGACTCCAGATGAAATCATTTGCATGGTTGTTTATTTAATGTGTCAAGCAATATTTGCATAATGTCAGCATGTAAATGTATAAAAATGGTTTCATGTTGATGTGGATTTGTGAACAAGGAAATCCTTTCTTAGGTAGATGTCAAAGTCTGCTCGTTTTTTTGGCCAAGATATTATGAACTACAAATATGGGGAACTGCAGGGTTGAGCGCGCAAGCAAGGCTATATATTAAGCATACCTCCCAACTTTTTGAGATGGGAATGAGGGACGCCTATCAGCAAAAGTATGCAGGCATAGATCACACCCCCTTGCCACACTCCCTTAACCCCCCTGGTGGTTTGCCCGAGTGTGGCTCGGGATTACATTTCAGTACCATTAGAGGTAACCCCGAGCCACACTCGGGATTGCATTGGTGCAGTGTAATTACCTTGTCCCCAGGATCCTGCGATGTCCCCCAGCTGTGTCTGTGGGCTGTCCTCTGCCTGATGCCTCTATGTACCGGGCTCTGTTCCCTGAGATCGTCGCAACGCATAGGGCGGAGCCCAACAGCAAATTAAAAAAATAGAAAATTCGTAACACATACAGTACACTGTAATCTTACAGATTACATTACTGTATGACATCATTTCAAATCCCTTTTGTCCCCAGTGCTTTGTCCACCGCCCTGCATGCAGTTTTATATTATATATACTGTTCTTTCTGCCTTGAAACTTGAGATTGTCCATAGCAACTAAAAAGTGTCCCTTTACGTCAAAAGTGGTTTTAGACCAGCTAGAAAACAGCAATAGTAAATTAGAATCACTTGCAGAATTGAGAGATAGTGAATTATGGGGAAATTCATTTTATTATTATTATATTATTATTTTTTATAATTATTTATAGTTATTCATTATATTATAATTTATGATTTTGTGTTTCAAACTTTATCATACCCGGGATGTCTACTAGACTCTGGTTTGGACAGATTTAAGTGAGTTATTGCTAAGAATTACAAGCCTACAATATAAAACGCCAAATTTCTATGCAAAACAATTGTACCGCTTTGAGACGCAAAAATCTGACATAATCATGCCGTCATTGAAGTTACAGGAGAATTGTACAAAAAAACAAATGTCGTTAAACCCACAAGTGCTTTTTTTTTCCACTACTATTGCTTTATATTTGGCTTCTGGAACTTACAAATGCAGCAATTTAGAATTTGGATGAATGGTTTAGCACTGGGAATCACTTTTTGATAGATAAAAAATGCATTTTATAAACATCTATATAGATCAGACCAAAATGAGGGACAAATGAGGAGGAATGAGGGTCAGAGGGCCATTGCTCCAAATCAGGGACAGTTGGGAGCTATGTATTAAGTACTTTTTTCCACGTGTTTCACAGAAAGAATGGACGCATTTTTTTGCTTGTATATACCACTATCAGCTGTTCACTGCAGCAATTACAGCACATAGCAAATATGGAAGTGAATTTTATGCCATTTCATTTTGTGATATGGCAACAACCTGACTTAACCGCTTAAAGGGATTGTAAACCCCTGTTTTTAAAAAAAAAACATGTCATACTTACCTCCACTGTTCAGTTCGTTTTGCACAGAGTGGCCCCGAACATCCATTTCTGGGGTGCTTCAGAGGCCTTCCTGGCTCCTCCCAGCATCGAGTGTCCACGTTGGAGAAGCGCTCTCCTTGGTGGACACCCGTGTGGGCGCTCTCCCGAGTCCCGCATCTGTGTCCATTCACACAGAATGCAGGACTTGGCCCCGCCCCCCTGTTGCCGTGTCATTGGATTTGATTGACAGCAGCGGGAGCCAATGGCTGCACTGCTACAGCAGCTGCAGCCATCATTCAGATATGATTTTTTCCCACTTAAAGCCCAGGACACCATATGACATACTGTGATATGGAAGTGGTTAAGCCTAGTACACACGGGCTAAATATTTGTTTTCCTGCCCTGGAAGAGCACAATATTCGTGTCTATGTTTATCCAGGGGCAGCTAAGATATTCTAGAGGGGAAAATAGAGAGAGAGAGAGAGAGAGAGAGAGAGAGAGAGAGACAGACAAAGAGGTTCTGATTCCAATGCTTTCTGTATTTACAAAACGGTAGGTTTGGCTCTGGTTGTGAACCAATATCAGGTTGTTGCCTGTTGAGTCAAGTAAACAAGTGTTTCCTCCAGTTGCCCCATCCAAAAGAGCATGGGTTAAGAATAGGAAAAAGGGGTAAGAAACAAGTCAGTGATTGGTGGCCAATGAGTATGGGATTACACATCCCATACACATCCCAAGAGATTGGTAATGTCTTCCTACCTTGAGTACTGCTACAGTTATGGACAGCTGATGTAGTATATATTGTGGTAATGTGGTACCCCACCAGTGTATGGACGAAAGATTCTCAACCAGGCAGGTTGAGGGGTTCCAGTTTATTTGCTTATTTGGAAGGAAACTGGCTTTTCAGTATCCTCATTATTTACTAAAGTCCACTTTGGGACCTGTAGCCCGGGGATTTTGTAGCGATCCGGGTGGGATGAACTCCACAGTCCTGGGTTTGGGTTTTGAGATCCACCAGCATACTGACTAGTCAGGTGTGTGTTGGCCTATTTGTAGATAGGGATGGCCGAACGGTTCGGCTGTTTGCGATTCGCCCAATCGGCGGACTATTGCCACCGTTCGCCCGGCGGACTTCCGTGTTTACTGTGTAAAATAACTTTGACCTATGATGACACATCCATCATGGGGTACAGGACAGCCAATTGAGACATTACAGCACATGGACACTTGGACATTCCCCCTAACTTATAAATACACCCGATCCGGCGGCCATTTTACATTCTTTCTTCTGTCACTATAAGGAGAGGTTGCTGTGTGGAGCAGGGAGAGATTGCAGTGACCCAAATCGCTAGCTATTTGGTACACAAAAGTTCTTTTCAGGACTGGTATAGGTGTTAGGTGTAGTTCAGGATATAGGTTTGAGGCAGTGCTGTGCTAGTGATTGTTGCAGCAGCCTGAGTGTCTTTTGTCAGTTTAGAGAAAGGGACAGGACGGCGTGTGCTGCAGGGACAGTCAGTTTAATCATTAGCTGTTACTATCAGGTCCACAAAAGTGCTATTCCAGTAACCAGTTATTGTTCCAGCAGCCTCTGTTTTGTCAGTTTATATAGGGACAGGCAGGAAGCTGTGTGTGAGGCAGTGAGGGTCAGTTTAATCAGTAGCTGTTACTATATTAGGTCCACAAAGGTTCTTTTCAGGACTGGTATCAGTGGTATGGTAATAGGCTTGTACACGTATAATATTCTTTCTTCCAAATATAGAAAGAATATTATACTTGACTTCTGCCCTTCTGCTGCAGTCTGCTAATCAGTCACAACCTACTTGTTCCACAAAGGTCCTTATAAGGACTGGTAACCTAGTGTAGGGTGCTACAGTACATAGGGTTGAGTGAGGTACAGTCTGCTATTCCGTAAGGACTGGTATAGGTCCACAATACATAGGGTTGAGGTGCACTACTGCTGACCGGTGCCCTATACTGCAGCAGTCCTTCATCAGTATAGGGACTAACGTACAGTCTGCTAATCAGTCACACACATTCCACTTGTTCCACAAAGGTCCTTATAAGGACTGGTAACCTGGTGTAGGGTGCTACAGTACATAGGGTTGAGTGAGGTACAGTCTGCTATTCTGTAAGGACTGGTATAGGTCCACAATACATAGGGTTGAGGTGCACTACTGCTGACCGCTGCCCTATACTGCAGCAGTCCTTCATCAGTATAGGGACCGACGTACAGTCTGCTAATCAGTCACACACAACCTACTTATTCCACAAAGGTCCTTATAAGGACTGGTAACCTGGTGTAGGGTGCTACAGTACATAGGGTTGAGTGAGGTACAGTCTGCTATTCTGTAAGGACTGGTATAGGTCCACAATACATAGGGTTGAGGTGCACTACTGCTGGCCGCTGCCCTATACTGCAGCAGTCCTTCATCAGTATAAGGACTGACGTACAGTCTGCTAATCAGTCACACACAACCTACTTGTTCCACAAAGGTCCTTATAAGGACTGGTAACCTGGTGTAGGGTGCTACAGTACATAGGGTTGAGTGAGGTACAGTCTGCTATTCTATAAGGACTGGTATAGGTCCACAATACATAGGGTTGAGGTGCACTACTGCTGACCGCTGCCCTATACTGCAGCAGTCCTTCATCAGTATAGGGACTGACGTACAGTCTGCTAATCAGTCACACACAACCTACTTGTTCCACAAAGGTCCTTATAAGGAATGGTAACCTGGTGTAGGGTGCTACAGTACATAGGGTTGAGTGAGGTACAGCCTGCTATTCTGTAAGGACTGGTATAGGTCCACAATACATAGGGTTGAGGTGCACTACTGCTGACCGCTGCCCTATACTGCAGCAGTCCTTCATCAGTATAGGGACTGACGTACAGTCTGCTAATCAGTCACACACAACCCACTTGTTCCACAAAGGTCCTTATAAGGACTGCTAACCTGGTGTAGGGTGCTACAGTACATAGGGTTGAGTGAGGTACAGTCTGCTATTCTGTAAGGACTGGTATAGGTCCACAATACATAGGGTTGAGGTGCACTACTGCTGACCGCTGCCCTATACTACAGCAGTCCTTTATCAGTATATGGACTGACGTACAGTCTGCTAATCAGTCACACACAACCTACTTGTTCCACAAAGGTCCTTATAAGGACTGTAACTTGGTCTAGGATGCTACAGTATATAGGGTTGAGTGAGGTACAGTCTGCTATTCTATAAGGACTGGTATAGGTCCACAATACATAGGGTTGAGGTGCACTACTGCTGACCACTGCCCTATACTGCAGCAGTCCTTTATCAGTATAGGGACTGACGTTCAGTCTGCTAATCAGTCACAACCTACTTGTTCCACAAAGGTCCTTATAAGGACTGGTAAGGTATAGGGTACTACAGTACATAGGGTTGAGTGAGGTACAGTCTGCTATTCTGTAAGAACTGGTATAGGTCCACAATACATAGGGTTGAGGTGCACTACTGCTGACCGCTGCCCTATACTGCAGCAGTCCTTCATCAGTATAGGGACTGAGAGTTTTGTCACAGGGTCATTTAAAAAAATTACAGGCAGAGGAAGAGGCAGGCCCTTCCGCAGGGGTGGTAGGGGTAGGGCAGGAGCAACAGCCTTGAGCCAAAGTGGGAAGTTGCAGAAGGTGCGTTCAATTACTTTAAAGGACGCACCAGACTTGGTTGAGTGGCTCACTCAGCCTTACTCTTCTGCACCCTCCTCATCCTCTCGATCTGCACCCTCTTCTTCACTCTCTGCTATGTGCACCCCCAAAGACACTACCACCAACAACACCACCACATACCTTCCGCTTGAGTCACAGGAATTATTTTCCGATCCATATCAAGACATTTCTGATGAGCAGCCACTCTTGGTATTGGATCAGGAAGAGGAGGTAGCAACAGCCGCTACTCAGCAGTCTGACGACAGTACCCAGATCAGCCCAAGGAGGAGGTTGGTCCCTGGGGTTGCTGCCTACTCCGAGAAATCTACTTATAGCGGTGGGGAAGGTGACGTCGATGATGACGTGTCTAGTGATGTCACGTGAGTGCCCACAAGAGAGGAAGAGGAGGGGAGTTCAGAGGGAGATATGGACCAGCAGATAGGGAGGAGAAACAGGAATAACTTACATTGCACAGGAGGGACAAAGCAGACTGCTAATGTATCAGGAGCGAGTCATCGACCATGTACGGTCACATCTGGCGCTCCCAGGACACCGGCACATGGCTCCGCAGTGTGGGCTTTTTTTAACGTGTCCGCTGCTGACAATAGCGTTGCCATCTGCAATCTTTGCAGTCAACGCATTAGTCACGGTAAGCCCAACACTCACCTAGGGACGACCGCCTTAAGAAGGCACATGAGCAGCCATCACCGAGCCCAGTGGGAGCAACGGAACACACAAAGCCACAATCCAGGCTCTCACCATCCAGCCTCGTCTTCTACTTCTCCTTCTCCTCACAATTGTCCTCCACTCCACCTTCCATCACACCAAGCTCACGTTTTTCTGCAAAAAGGCAGGCTTCTGTGGGCCTAATGTTCGAGCGTAAAAAAATGATGACACCGGATAACCCTCTTGCCCAACGGTTGACGGCTGGCTTGTCAGAACTGATAGCCCGCCAACTACTGCCATATAAACTGGTGGACTCGGAGGCCTTTCGCAAATTTGTGGCCATTGGAACACCACAATGGAAGGTCCCAGGAAGGAAGTATTTCTCAGAGAAGGGCATCCCAGAGCTATATGGCCATGTTCAGCGGCAAGTGAATGTATCTCTGGCACACAGTGTTGGTGCCAAGATACATCTGACCACAGACACGTGGTCTAGCAAACACGGGCAGGGAAGGTATATCACTTTTACTGCCCACTGGGTGAACCTTCTGACGGCCGTCAAGCATGTAACCCGTGGCACCCGTGTAGATTTGGTTTTACCGCCACGGATTGCATGCAGGCCTGGCTCTTCTTCTCCTCCTCCTCCTCCTACTCCATCCTCCTCCCTTTCCTCCTCGGCTGACTCCTCCTTTTCCACTGCTAGCATCTCTTCCGCTGTGCCGCCCAAGCTCCCCAGAACCTATTCGACATGCCAGGTGAGATGTTGCCATGCCGTGCTGCGTCTGTTGTGCCTGGAAGCCAAGAGCCACACTGGCCCGGCACTCCTTTCAGCTTTGCGTTCACAGGCAGATCAGTGGCTAACACCGCTCAATTTGACAGTTGGTAAAGTGGTGTGTGACAATGGTGCCAATCTGCTTAGCGCATTGAAACAGGGCAAAATCACGCACGTGCCATGCATGGCACACGTCTTAAACTTGGTCGTGCAGCGATTCGTTGTCAAATACCCTGGGGTCCAGTACATCTTGCGGCAGGCAAGGAAAATCTCGGCCCATTTCAGAAGATCTTACACGGCCATGGCTCGCCTTGCTGACATTCAGCGGCGACACAATCTGCCGGTCAGACGTCTTATTTGCGATTGCCCGACACGATGGAACTCAACCTTCTATATGCTTGATAGGCTGCTCCAGCAGAAACGTGCAGTTAACGTCTACCTGTATGAACTCTGCGGCAGAACAGGTTCTGGGGAGCTGGGGGTTTTTTCACCACGCCAGTGGCTGCTCATGCGCGACGCATGCAGACTTCTGCGCCCATTTGAGGAGATCACCAAACTGGTCAGTCGCAGCCATGGCGCCATCAGTGACATGGTACCTTATGCCTTCTTTATGGAGTGTGCATTGCGGCGTGTCATTGATCAAGCTGTGGAGGAGCAGGAGCGGGAAGATGAGGAAGTCGCAATGCTGGATGAATTCCCAGGGGGGGCTACACTATCTGAGACAAGTCAACGCTTCCAGTTTAGTGCAAATGGGGGCCTTCATGCTCCAGTGTTTTAATAGGGACCCCCGTATAAAAAGCATAAGGGTCAAGGACCAGTACTGGGTGGCAACGTACTTAGACCCCCCGGTACAAACACAAAATGGCGGAAATGCTACCGCCGTCACAGAGGGCTGTCAGAATGCAGCACTTCCAGGCCTTGCTTCGAGAAATGCTGCATTCTGCTTCTGCGTGCACTGGCAGAGGAGCAATTCCCACTCCCAGAGAAGGAGTTGCGGGTACCAATCCAACAGCGCCTGCAAGAAGAGGCCGGTTTGAAGATGTGTTGGTGACTTCGGATATGAGGTCATTCTTTCAGCCGACCCATCGACAGGTGTCATCCGGATCCAGCATCAGGGAACGCCTAGACCGTCAGGTGTCCGACTACATCGGGTTAACGGCCGATGTGGACGCTCTGAGGAGTGATGAACCCCTGGACTACTGGGTGGGCAGGCTTGACCTCTGGCCAGAGCTTTCCCAATTTGCAATCGAACTGTTGGCTTGCCCCTCGTCCAGTGTCCTGTCTGAAAGGACGTTCAGCGCAGCAGGGGGGATCGTGACCGATAAGCGTACTCGCCTAGCTGACGACAGTGTTAACTACCTCACATTTCTAAAAATGAATGAGGCATGGATCTCAGAGGAATTCAACACATGTGACCAGTAGACCATGTATATGCCTATAAACAATTTTTTAAATCGAGCACACAGACCTTCTTTCTTCATTTGGCACACTTCCTTGTCCAAAAAAAGCACACCGTACTATATGCCCGTACCCTCCTGTTTGAAGAGGTTGAGCGGTGTCATATTTCTACTGGGGCTGCTTATTATGAGGGGCTCCCACCATCCCTGTGCTGTGCTGACTTCCTCCTGGGGCTGCTTATTATGAGGGGCTTCCACCATCCCTGTGCTGTGCTGACTTCCTCCTGGGGCTGTACCTCTGCTGTGCATATTATGGGGGGCTCCCACCATCCCTGTGCTATGCTTATTATGAGGGGCTCCCACCATTCCTGTGCTGTGCTGACTTCCTCCTGGGGCTGCTTATTATGAAGGGCTCCCACCATCCCTGTGCTGTGCTGACTTCCTCCTGGGGCTGCTTATTATGAGGGGCTCCCCCCATCCCTGTGCTATGCTGACATCCTCCTGGGGCTGCTTATTATGAGGGGCTCCCACCATCCCTGTGCTATGCTGACATCCTCCTGGGGCTGCTTATTATGAGGGGCTCCCACCATCCCTGTGCTGTGCTGACTTCCTCCTGGGGCTGTACCTCTGCTGTGCATATTATGAGGGGCTCCCACCATCCCTGTGCTATGCTCATTATGAGGGGCTCCCACCATCCCTGTGCTATGCTCATTATGAGGGGCTCCCACCATCCCTGTGCTATGCTGACTTCCTCCTGGGGCTGCTTACGGTGCAGGTGTCAGTGCTGTATATCACGGTGCTGATGTCAGTACTCTCTATCACGGTGCTGCTGTCAGTGCTGTATATCACGGTGCTGGTGTTAGTGCTTTATGTCACGCTGCTGATGTCAGTGCTCTCTATCACGGTGCTGGTGTCAGATGACTCTATCACGGTGCAGGTGTCATTGCTGTATGTCACACTGCTGATGTCAGTGCTCTCTATCACGGTGCTGCTGTCAGTGCTGTATATCACGGTGCTGGTGTTAGTGTTTTATGTCACGCTGCTGATGTCAGTGCTCTCTATCATGGTGCTGGTGTCAGATGACTCTATCACGGTGCAGGTGTCATTGCTGTATGTCACGCTGCTGATGTCAGTGCTCTCTATCACGGTGCTGCTGTCAGTGCTGTATATCACGGTGCTGGTGTTAGTGCTTTATGTCACGCTGCTGATGTCAGTGCTCTCTATCACGGTGCTGGTGTCAGATGACTATCACGGTGCAGGTGTCATTGCTGTATGTCACGCTGCTGATGTCAGTACTCTCTATCACGGTGCTGCTGTCAGTGCTGTATATCACGGTGCTTGTTTTAGTGCTTTATGTCACGCTGCTGATGTCAGTGCTCTCTATCACGGTGCTGTTGTCAGATCACTCTATCACGGTGCAGGTGTCATTGCTGTATGTCACACTGCTGATGTCAGTGCTCTCTATCACGGTGCTGCTGTCAGTGCTGTATTTCACGGTGCTGGTGTTAGTGCTTTATGTCACGCTGCTGATGTCAGTGCTCTCTATCACGGTGCTGGTGTCAGATGACTCTATCACGGTGCAGGTGTCATTGCTGTATGTCACGCTGCTGATGTCAGTGCTCTCTATCACGGTGCTGCTGTCAGTGCTGTATATCACGGTGCTGGTGTTAGTGTTTTATGTCACGCTGCTGATGTCAGTGCTCTCTATCACGGTGCTGGTGTCAGATGACTCTATCACGGTGCAGGTGTCATTGCTGTATGTCACGCTGCTGATGTCAGTGCTCTCTATCACGGTGCTGGTGTCAGATCACTCTATCACGGTGCAAGTGTCATTGCTGTATGTCACGCTGCTGGTGATCATCTCCTGCACCCTCTTCTTTGCCTACCCTGACCTTCCCTCTCCTCCATTGCCTTCATGCGCTCCACAGTCCTGAATTGTCACAACAATTTCCCATATTAAAAAAGAATGCTTGTAGTGGTCGATCCCAGATTCACCTCATACATGTGTTATGTCATTGGCCATGTGGTGGGACCAGGGGTGGACTGACAACTGATGGGGCCCCCGGTCAATAGGAGATTATGGAGCCCCCAAGCAATCCAAGATTATGGGGCCACAAAGTATACATACACAGTATACAATCACACAGTATACACATACATGTACACACAGTATACACAGACCTGTTTCTATTGGCTGAGAAGGTACTGGAGAGGTGGGGCAGCTATAATCTTCAGATTTTTAGACCAAAAGGATGTCGGTAAGGGACATTTCAGAGACAGATGTAAAGAAAGACAGATTTTTACATACTGTCCCTGGTTTTACTGAGGCTGGCAACCCTGATGGGGCCCCCTAGTGGCTCAGGGCCCTCGGGCAGTGCCCGAGTAGCCCAATGGTCAGTCCGCCCCTGGGTGGGACTATGTTTGCACAGCTATTAATTATTTTGTGGCTGCAAATTTGACCTGTAGGTTTGCAAAGTTTGCCTCCCATTGAAGTCAATGGGGCCCGTTCACGAAACGTCCCGCCGGAAGTTCGTCCATCACTATTTGTAGACACCTGACAATGGTTCTGGGCTCAACCCTACCGAGGAGTCCAGGATGGCAAGGGAGAAGTCAGCGAGTAGAGGTGTGCACTGGTAGAAGCCAGAGACCCAAGCCTGAAGGTCAGAGCAGCAATTGGCTGTTACCGATATGGACTGACAAGGCAATGGTCTGTAGGAAACAGACAAAGGCCTGAAGTGGAAGGCCTGATCCGCATGACTGTATGTGCAGTATAAGCCAGGAGGCTCAGTATTTTCCATTCCTGATTATTATTGTGAAGTTGGGAATTCCTGAGTGGGAATGAGTGGGAATTCTAGATGGACTGTTCATTTCTTTTGTTTAATAAAAGTGGGCCAAAAAGCCCTTCAATGGCCAAACTGGCGTGGACTCCGCTCAGTGGTAAGCGCAACACTTGAGCTAAACAACCCCCAATATTTCAATACTAACAGCCTTTTTCAACCTTTTTGCATCTGAGAAGCCCCTTTAATTACTTTAAAATCTCAGCAGTGGCGGCTGGTAATATTTTTATTTTTTTGGCGGAGGGCACAAACAAACCCCTTCAGGTCCTTACCTGCAAACAGAGCCTAACTGGACTGAATAAGGTGGTGATGGACAAGATAGATAGATAAATATGCATTGGGTAAATTGCCATAAGAAAGGCTTGAAGCATCACCTGAATGTGGATAGCCTGAAGACACAAGCAGAAGAAACTACATCTCCCAGCATGCACTATCATCCTGCCAGGCCATGCTGGAGGTGCCCAGATGAAGCCCATTGCTCGGATCCCCAGGCTGTCCCTATGATGACATCTTGGAAGAGGCTTCTCCTCCTGGTCGAACAGGAAGTGGGACTACCTGTCCAATCGGATTTTAGGAGCTGATTCCTGGCCGGGAGGAGTAGCAGGCAGACATTAGAGAATATTAATTCATTATTGTCACACAAGTGGGTGGGCTCAGAGCGCAGTACTCTGTGCCCCAAGTCCACCCAGTTTTGGAGCCAATTAGAGCCACGTGCTTCTAAAAAAAAAAAAAATATTGAAATTGAAACAAAGCAAGGTGCATAAAGACATGGATGAGCGAGCATGGGTTGGAAGAACTTGACTGGCCTGCACAGAGTTCTGACCGCAACCTGATAGAACACCTTTGGGAAGAATTAGAGCAGAAACTGTGAGCCAGGCCTTCTCATCCAACATCAGTGCCTGACCTCACAAATACACAAAGAATGGTCAAACATTCCCATAGATACACTCCTAAACCTTGTGGACAGAGTTGAAGCTGTTATAGTCAATATTGAACCCTACAGACTAAGACTGGGATGCCATTAAAGTTCATGTGAGTGCAAAGGCAGGCGTCCCAATACTTTTGGTAATATAGTGTAAGCTATCATGCAGAGCTGCACCAGATTTTTTACTCTCCAGGTTTAGTAAATCAACCTCAATGTGATATATAGCACTGTCTTATTGGGGACATTGTCACTAATATTTGCACATAAATGTGTTATTTATGTTTATACACTTAATAATAGTGCTGCAAGTTAATTTATTGCGGTTTGAGCACATATAGTTTATGATTGTTAGCACTTATATTTTATTGTCGTTTGAGATTTTTATAAACCAACCAAGTTTTATTAGCGCGCCTGCTTCACAGTAGTTATATTTTAGGTCTTGTATTCTGACCATTAGTGTGCTAATTATTTTGATTTTTTTTCTTTTCTTTACGGATCTGTTCACATCTAGCCTTCTGGGATCGCAGGTAGAATCACTGCGATTCTCCTCGCGATCTGACTCGCCCCAAATTGCGCTTGCGATCCCCCCCCCCGCCGACCGCGGCACGATTTTCCTGCGATTGTCACCCGATGAATCACAGTAAAATTGTGCAAACGGAATCACAAGTCGCCCATCGCCCCCAAAAGAGGCTCCGGAAGATTTGAAAAAGGTTCCTACACAATTTGGGCAATTTTCTGTGCGATTTGTCGGCAAGCCGCACATGAAATCACAGTGACCGGCGGCTTTGAAATCGCGCTGGAGTAGCATTCAGTGTGAGCGGGGTGTAAAGCGAAATTTCAGGTATAGATCGGGTTGGACGATCATTCATCAAAAACAGATAAAGACACAGTGTTGCGCTGTTCCCTAAAAGAGCCAAGTACACAATATTGTGCAAAATGAAAACCAAGTAACATAAAAAGAACCTATTTATAGAAATCTAAAATAAAATGTAAATGTAAAATAAGTGCTTAGACAAGTGAAATAAAGGCCACTCCACAGGTACAAGCAGTGATCTTCACATTAACCACTTGCCGACCGCTGCACGCCGATATACATCGGCACAATGGCAGTGGTGGCAAATGGGCGTACCTGTATGTGCCCTTTAATTGGCGGGACTAGCGGGCGCGCACGCGTCTGACGCGTACAGCGTGACCATGCCCGCGGGTCCCCTGGACTCGATGTCCGCCGGTGTCCCGCGATCGTGTCACGGAGCCACAGAAAGGGGAGATCCCTTTGTAAACAAGGCATTTCCCCGTTCTGGCTAGTGATATGACCCTGTTATCAGGAGCAGTGATCACTGTCATCGGGAGCAGTGATCACTGTCATGTCAGGGGTAGCCCATCCCCCCCCCCCACAGTTAGAATCACTCCCTAGGACACACTTAACCCCTTGATCGCCTCCTAGTGTTTAAATCCTTCCCTGCCAGTGTCATTTACACAGTAATCAGTGCATTTTTATAGCACTGATCGCTGTATAAATAACAATGGTCCCAAAATAGTGTCAAAAGTGTCCGATGTGTCCGCCATAATATCGCAGTCACGATAAAAGTTGCTGATCACTGCCATTGCTTAAAAAAAATTATAATAAAAATGCCATAAATCTAATCCTTATTTTGTAGACGCTATAACTTTTGCGCAAACCAATCAATATACGCTTATTGTGATTTTTCTTTTTACCAAAAACATGTAGAAGAATCGGCCTAAACTGAGGAAAAATTTTGTTTTTTTTTATATATTTTTGGTAGATATTTATTATAGCAAAAAGTAAAAAATATTGCTTTTTTTTTTCAAAATTGTTGCTCTTTTTTTGTTTATAGCACAAAAAATGTAAATCGCAGAGGTGATCAAATACCACCAAAAGAAAGCTCTATTTGTGGGAAAAAACGGACATCAATTTTTTTTTTCCATGTACCGTCGCACGGCCGCACAATTGTCAGTTAAAGCGACGCAGTGCGAATCGCAAAAAGTGCTCTGGTCAGGAAGGGGGTAAAATCTTCTGGTGCTGAAGCGGTTAAAGTGGTTGTAATGGCTCAAAGTTCATGCATGTAAAAAACCTTCTCTGTGCAGCAGCCCCACCAGCCCCCCAATACTTACTTAAGCCCCATCACAATCCTGAAATATGCACGAGAGTCTTAGCTCTCCGGGGACTCTCCCTCCTCATTGGCTGAGACAGAAGCGGGAGCCATTGGCCAATAAGGAGAGAGGGGATGTGGCTAAGCTGCAGCTCTGTGGGTGAATGGACACCCAGAGCAGCGGCTCAGGAGCGAGCGTGCTTGTGTGCCCCCAGAGCACTCAGCAGAAGGGAGGTGCCAGGAGTGGCAGCAAGGAACTCAAGAAGAGGAAGATCGGGGCTGCTCTGTGCAAAACCATTACACAAAGCAGGTAAGTATGACATGTTTGTTATTTTTAAAAAATTGCCTTTAATAACACTTTCAGTTTGTTTCCTTTTTCCACCACACAAGTGTTACAAAGTAGCTTACCACAAAATCATACCTCAATCACAAGGAGGTCTGAATGCGCTCAGTGCAGTCAATGAAGGATCTCTGTCCACTCAAGCAATATTGTATCCCCTGAAGCAGATTACACAAGCTCCAATCCCACAATGGTATGCATTAGAGAGAAAGTTTTCTGCCACAAGTACAAATGTACTCACAAGGAGCAAAAGCAAACAGAGCAGCACTTCACTCCCGCTGGTAAGCAAGCGTGAAAACATTACCACTATATTTATGCCCGACGTGCGTTTCGACAACATAGACGTTGCCCAGACGTCTGGTCAACTGATTGAGTTATCCACTATAGAAGACTTGACATCTTGGCTAGTATGTATGTTTTCTTAAGACCCCCTACACACCCCCTACACCCCCCCCCCCCACAAGGATGTCTGAATGTGCTCAGTGCAGTCAATGAAGGATCTCTGTCCACTCAGGCAATATTGTATCCCCTGAAGCAGATTACACAAGCTCCAATCCCACAATGGTATGCATTCTAGAGAAAGTTTTCTGCCACAAGTACAAATGTACTCACAAGGAGCAAAAGCAAACAGAGCAGCACTTCACTCCAGCTGGTAAGCAAGCGTGAAAATGTTACCACTATATTTATGCCCGACGTGCGTTTCGACAACATAGACGTCGTCCAGATGTCTGGTCAACCGATTGAGTTATCCACTATAGAGGACTTTTCTTAAGACCCCTTCACACTGAGGTGCTTTCTCGCTAAAAAAAAAAGAAAGAAAAGCTCACGAAAACCTATTTCCATTAAAATCAATGAATGCTTTCACACTGGGGCAGTGGGCTGGCAGGGCGGTGAAAAAACACCCCTCTCCATTGAAATTAATGGAAAGCTCTTCAAAAGCGCCTGAAAAGCTCTTCAAAAGCGCTCAGTGTTTTACTAGTGATTTAGAAGTGCATCAGTGTGAAAGGGGCCCTACTCCAGCTGGTAAGCAAGCGTGAAAACCTCACCACTATATTTATGCCTGAAGTCCGTTTCGACAACATAGACGTCGCTTAGATGTCTGGTCAACTGATTGAGTTATCCACTATAGAGGACTTGACATCTTGACTAGTATGTATGTTTTCTTAAGACCCCTTCACACTGAGGTGCTTTTTCGCAAAAAAAAAAAAAAGAAAGAAGAGCTCACGAAAAGCTATTTCCATTAAAATCAATGAATGCTTTCACACTGGGGCAGAGCGCTGGCAGGGCGGTGAAAAAAACACCCCTCTCCATTGAAATGTATGGAAAGCTCTTTAAAGGTGCCTGAAAAAGCTCTTCAAAAGTGCTCAATGTTTTCCTGGCGGTTTAGAAGCGCCTCAGTGTGAAAGGGGTCTAAGTGTGTTGGGGTGTCTCAAGAGCCTCTGAGTACCTATAGTAATCCAAGCCAAAACCCTTTCACATCCTGCAATTTAATGCGGGGCATCAGCAGTGTACTATCATACTACATTGTTATTGGGGGGTGGCAAGGGCTGACCCATCTGAAGTAGCCTACTAGCTAGCACCTGGTGGCACCTAGCTTGTTTTTCAAAGGTTATTTTTGTTTGTGAGGGGTGGGACAGGTCTAGACGGTTATTTCTGTTCTTAGGTCAACACTGGAGATAACAACTACTTTGACTCCAGGTCTTTGTTTATCTGGATTAAACGCTTGTCAGATGCTTTAAGAACGGATTTTAAAATAGATTGCTTATTACAGCGACATCAAGACAACACGCATGGAAGAGGAAATTGAAACCACCGGGGAGCAGATTTTGTTTGTATATGTGGCATTTATTTATTATCTTGTTCAGCAAGAATATTTGGCAAGCCGAGATTCAGATAAAACATTTCAATAGAGAATTTCACTTTCCATGACATTAGATGTGATTGGATCTTGGTTGTCTAAATGTGGTGTCAATAAATCACCTCCTCAGTTGTTTTATAAATATTACTTTATTCCAAAATGCTGGAGCTGGGCTCAGATGGTTAGACGATCTTTAAAGGATCCGTCCACTAAAAAAATGGTATTTCAGTTTTGGAGGAGCTGGAGGCGCAAAGTGTATCTAAACCCAAGAACACAAATGTAATGTACTACTGTATATACACAAAACTGCATCTCCCATGGGACTTTATGGCAGCCAAAAGACTATTAACAAGCACTTTAACCACTTGCTTACTGGGCACCTAAACCCCCTTCCTGCCCAGACCAATTTTCATCTTTTAGCGCTGTTAGGCCGCGTACACACGCGGGGACTGTCTGCCGAAACTAAGTTCGTCAAACAGTCCGCTCAAACTTTTGAATGAACGAACACGCCCACACACGGCACTTTTTGAGCGGACAAATACGGCAAACTTTGTTCGTCGTACTAAGTCCGCGCAACTTTTGAAATGAACGGACTCGCCCACACACGAGGCAACAGTCCGCTCATTTCGAGCGTGTGTGCAGGTAGGCGGGGCCGCGCGGCCCCCCCACCCCAAAGCACCTTGTCCCCATGTTGATGAGGACAAGGGCCTCTTCCCGACAACCCTGGCCGTTGGTTGTCGGGGTCTGCGGGCGGGGGGCTTATCGGAATCCGGGAGCCCCCTTTAATAAGGGGGCCCCCGGATACCGGCCCCCACCCTATGTGAATGAGTATGGGGTACAATGTACCCCTACCCATTCACCTGTAAAATAAAAGTACCCAAAAAAAAAACACAACACACGAGATAAAATATTTTATTGCACAGCTCCGGGGGTCTTCCGTCTTCGGGGGTCTTCTCGCCGGACTCCTCCGCTATCTTCTTGTAGCTCTTTTGCTAGCGGAGGAGTCCGGCTTTCTTCCTCCCCGCCGCCGGCCTCTTCTCCCGACTTCGGGGGTCTTGTCCCCCTCTTCGGTTCTTCTGCCGGGCCACCGCGCCTTCTTATAGCTCTTTTGCAGGCGGTGGCCCGGTCTTCTGTCGCCGCTGTCGCCTTCCGGTCGCCTTCCGTTCTTCTTCTTCTTCTTCTTCTTCTTCTCCAGGAGATGTTGACACGTCGCTCTCTCCGGCCGGAATGCCAGAGCCGCGCTGTGCGGCCACTTATATAGTGACAATGGGGCGGTGTCACATGGTATATGTCACATGGGTTGGTCACATGGTGACCCCGCCCCCTTACGATGTCATAGTCCCCATGTGACATCAACCCATGTGACCAACCCATGTGACATATACCATGTGACACCGCCCCATTGTCACTATATAAGTGGCCGCACAGCGCGGCTCTGGCATTCCGGCCGGAGAGAGCGACGTGTCAACATCTCCTGGAGAAGAAGAAGAAGAAGAAGAAGAAGAAGAACGGAAGGCGACCGGAAGGCGACCGGAAGGCGACAGCGGCGACAGAAGACCGGGCCACCGCCTGCAAAAGAGCTATAAGAAGGCGCGGTGGCCCGGCAGAAGAACCGAAGAGGGGGACAAGACCCCCGAAGTCGGGAGAAGAGGCCGGCGGCGGGGAGGAAGAAAGCCGGACTCCTCCGCTAGCAAAAGAGCTACAAGAAGATAGCAGAGGAGTCCGGCGAGAAGACCCCCGAAGACGGAAGACCCCCGGAGCTGTGCAATAAAATATTTTATCTCGTGTGTTGTGTTTTTTTTTTGGGTACTTTTATTTTACAGGTGAATGGGTAGGGGTACATTGTACCCCATACTCATTCACATAGGGTGGGGGGCCGGTATCCGGGGGCCCCCTTATTAAAGGGGGCTCCCGGATTCCGATAAGCCCCCCGCCCGCAGACCCCGACAACCAACGGCCAGGGTTGTCGGGAAGAGGCCCTTGTCCTCATCAACATGGGGACAAGGTGCTTTGGGGTGGGGGGGCCGCGCGGCCCCCCCTTCCCCAAGGCACCCCCCATGTTGAGGGCACGCGGCCTGGTACGGCTCGGGAGGGGGGCGCGCTCGCTCGCCCCCCTTTCCTGGCCGGCCGGGTAGCGTGCTCGGACAAGGGTCTGTTGTGGACTTTGGGGGGGACCCCCACGCTGATTTTTTTCGGCGTTGGGGTTCCCCTTTAAGTCCATACCAGGCGGCGGGGCCCGCGACGTCTCCTTCGCGGGCCCCGCCTACCTGGAGACGCGCTCAAAATGAGCAGACTTTCCTCCGAGCGGGAACAGTTTGCTCATTCCGAAAGTGGCCTACACACGGGCGGACTGTCCGCTCAAACCAAGTTTCAGCGGACAGTTTTTCGGAATTTCCGAAAAACTTTGTTCGTCAAACTGTCCGCTGAAACTGTCCGCTGAAGCCCCACACACGAGCGGACTGTCCGCTGAAACACTGTTCAGCGGACAAAGTTGAGCGAACAGTCCGCCCATGTGTACGCGGCCTAACTCTTTGAATGACAATTGCACGGTCATACAACACTGTACCCAAATTACATTTTTATCATTTTTTCCCCCACAAATAGAGCTTTCTTATGGTGGTATTTGATCACCTCTGGGTTTTTTATTTTTTCTAAATTTAAAAAGACCGAATAAAAAAAAATACAAAACCGTTTTATATTTTGTTAAGAAGTTTTGCAAACAGGTCATTTTTCTCCTTCGTTGATGTACGCTGATGAGGCTACACTGATGGGCACTGATAGGCTGCACTGATGGGCACCGATAGGCTGCATTGATGGGCACTGATAGGCTGCATTGATGGGCAATGATAAGGCGACACTGATGGGCACTAATAGGCTACACTGGTGGGCACTGATGAGGTGGCACTGGTTGGCACTGATAGGTGGCATTGGTGGGCACTGGGTGGCACTAATGGGTGGCACTGATAGGTGGCACTGATAGCTGGCACTGATGGGCAGTGATGGGTGGCACTGATTGGCACTAGTAGGTGACGCTGATAGGCAGCACTGCTAGGTGGCACAGATGAGGCACTGATTGGCATCACTGGTAGGCATTGATAGGTGGCAGTCGTGGGCATTGATAGGTGGCAATGATTGTTGCCACTTATGTACTGGTGGGCACTGATTGGTGGGTACTGTGGGCACTGATTTGTGTCACTGGCAGGCGGTTTCGCCTCTGAGCCCTTGTACACACGGTTGGACATTCCGATGGAAAATGTCCGATCGGACCGCATTGTCGAATAATCCGACCGTGTGTGGGCTCCATCTGACTTTTTCCGTCGGAATGTCCGACCAACAAAGTTTGAGAGCTGGATATAAAATTTTCTGACAACATGATCCAATGCGTGTCAATTCCGATCGTGTGTAGCCTAGTCCGACAGACAAAGTGCCATGAATGCTCAGAATAAATTCTGAGACAGAAGCGCTTGGTCAGGTAAAACTAGTGTTCGTAATCGATATAGCAGATTCGTTATGCTGCAATGTTAAAAACTGTTTAATGCAGCGCATTCTCTTTTTCTTTATAATGCTACAAGAATTAAGTTGTTTTGCTGCTCATATTCACACACACTTCCTCTTTCCTGATTTCATGAATACAATATTTTAATTTGTCACATCTCCCCAATCATTTTTTTTTTTGTTTAAATTTTGTGTTTGGTTTTTTAATCAACATCTCCTTTTTTGATATTTTGCTCATCTTCGTAATTTTTTTGGTGTGTTTTGTGTGTCAACTTACCACAACACCATTATTATCTTTTTATTTTATTGTTTTATTTTTTAATCTCTAGGAGGTTGTTTGGTGTTGGTGCCCCTTATTTTAATTTGACTTTGTATTTTTGAAATGTACCTGCCTACTCACAAATAAACTGTCCTTTTTGAAGTAAAACACATAGGCAAGTATTTCTTGAACCCAAAAAAAACATTTTTTTCGGTGTCATAAACAAATAAACAGGATGGCAACGCTGGAGAAACTGGTCGATTTGGCGAAGCCTTTGGCTCCCAGGGCAGACATCAATTATTTTTTAAATGCAAAATTGGTGGCATATCTAAAGGGAGAACAGTCTGGTCCAGAAGTCCAAGAGATCAGGAAGAGCAGATGACATCTATGTCCCCAGGCTATGGTCATACAAGAGCCTGCATCTTCTGTCAGACCAGACTGAACCCAGGCCATCACTCTCTGGTCTTCCTTAGGCACTTCCCTCCAGGCTTCCTTCCAGGCTGTGGCTCTGCTCTTGTAGTTGTGGCAGGTGGTGGAGGAGGGCAATGGTCAACCTCCCGGCTGCCACTTGCCACAGCCTCCTCCTGGCTGCCACTTTCCACAGCCTCCTCCCGGCTGAGGTCTTCCTGTGTATGAAAATGGGTCATAGTTTTAGTTTTTTGGTCATCAATCACACAATTTTGTGCTCATGACTGTTGCAAATTGAATGTTACCAAATAGAACAGACTATCATTCTGAGACCAGCATTTTTCATTCTTGTCCCAATCATTTTTGGTCACTACTATCTATTGATATGTAAACCACTTTGTTAAATCACAACTTACTGATCAATAATAACATTTAGTTAACATCATTAAATGTACGACAGTAAATATGTTGAACAATGCGATACCTGTCTCAAGCTGGGCCCCTCCACATGTTGCTGCCTGGAAGGCCCAGGTTGGACATTGGAAGCCTCAGCTGGGGGTGAAGGAAGCCTTGAAGGAAGACTGTAGAGTGCTGGCCTGGGTTCCCTCTGGTCTGTCAGAAAATGCAGCCTCTCATAGTACAACATCCTGGGGACATAAATGTCATCTGGATCTCCTGATCTCAGGGAATCCTGGAACTTCTTGCGCTCCCTCAGATATGTACTCCTCAGGGCACCAATTTTGGCCATCACATAGGTCATGTCTGCCATGGGAGCATGATCTTCACCAAACCAAGCAGTTTCTCCAGCGCTGCCTTCCTCTTTCTTAGGTCCTTAGAAAGGGGGTTGTTCATCTGCCACAGTCAGGGCAGCTCCCTGAGCATATCAATGATTAGCTCCAGAAAATGTGGTTCCTTGAAGGGATCCATCTTCTCTGCAAGACACAAAACAAGACAAACCCTAATAATGTCAGGCTAAACTCTCCTAATCTTGTCCCAACATAAGCCTCAATCTAGAAGCAGTGTAGGTTAGTGATGTACCAAGTTCAAATTGTACCTTCGTTCTAACGATCGGTACTTCAGCTCCTTCCTCCTCTCACAGATCATACGTACGACGCATGTGTGTTGCGTTTTATATACAGTGCGCATGTGTGAAACTCCGCCCACCCCTGACTTTCTTTCTAGTCTATTCCCCGCCCCTTCTCTTTCGGTACAGTGGGGAGAGCACATGGGGGAGACGCAGCAGGTGCGCACTAATAATTCCACCAACGAGGAGGAGGACGAGGAAAGCCCGGAGCCAGAAACGTCCCGATCCCGGAGGAGAAGATTTAAGGCCTCAAATATGTCTTTTGGAGAGATGTTGGAGATGGTGGACATATTGAAGAGGAACGACTATAATGGAAGTATGGACCTTACCCAAACCCAAATATCAGAAAGGCCAAGATCATGACTAAAGTTGTGAAGAGTCTTCAGAAGAATTTTGGGGTACGACGATCCAAGGATCAACTGAGGAAACGCTGGTCAGACCTGGAACTGAGGGAACACGATCAGTACAGAAGGATCAAGTGAGTTCTTCAAAAAAGTAAGTAGTTGTCGTGTGTTCATATTATTATTATTGCTTGCATACTGCTCCATGTGCTTTGATTTAATGTTGTACAGTTTAAAATGCCCACTTTCATGTTCATGGGTTCAATTGTTCGTAATAAACATCATTCGTTAGCCCACTCCAAAGATGATGTTTTGACAAGTTGCACTTGACTACATTTGTTCACAAAACAGGTAAGTATTCCAGCTTTAGAAAGAAAGTGTCCAAAATAATGTTTTCAGCTTTGAACTTTGCCAAAAAACACAATTGTAGGACACTTCCAAGCAATTTTTCATATTCCTATTTCTGCCCTCAAATATCTGTGTGCTAAGTATTCCTTTTTTACATTCTCATAGGGGAGAGAAAACTCGGGACGTCTGAGGACACCAGGGACCCCACACCTCCCAAAGAAGGAGAAATACCAACACCAGAAGCAGAGGAGGAGGAGGAAGGAGAGATTGTAGAGATTGGCGAAATTGGCACCACAACAGGTGAGTGTCTGAGACCACAGCTTCAGGTAAGCTAATCAATATATACCTGCATATTTATAATACACTGCGTTTTTTTTTTGTTTTTTTTTTTAGGTGATGTGGATGTTGTGGAAGAAGAATCACATTTTAACAATGAAAGTGCCCAGATCATCATCGGGGAGATCTTCACTTTTTAAAGTTGAACTTTGTAAGTTCCTGTGTTCTGTATGTTTTATGCTTTGATACATGCCTGTTTACACAAAAACGCCAAGTTATATAAATAACAAATATGTTGGTTTGTTGTAAAACCCTTTTCTAAATGCACATGTGAATGTGCTTTGAGTAAAAAGTTAAATTATCAACAAGGTGTGGCTTCCTTTTTCAATGCGCAAAAGCAGTATTTGTAGTAAAGTTGTTGTTTTCTGTGCCCTCATCTTTGTATTTTCCTTTTCTTCTTAACATTCAGCTCCCCTAAATATCTTTCTTATTCCTTCACTCTCTCCACATCTCGCAAATCTCCTAATGGTTCTAATTTTTCACTCTCTCTATACAAGTGCCTCGTGGTGACTCTATGCCTGCTTGTGCTGCGGCCATTTGTGGCTATCTCCATTGAGTTACCCACCACGGCTCCCGGTTGGGGGTGTATATTGGACAGCTTGCGGCACCCACCTACTAGAACATCAGTACACTCACCTAAGTGAGTAAGCATGTATTAGGTGCGGGTGACTTGTTTACCCCACCCTTTTTCATGCGTTTTTATTACTATTTTTATTTTTCATTTACCTTACTTCTGAATATCATATTACTATTACCATTATCATGTATTGTTTATTACTTTGTTTATCATTGTACTTATCTCTTGTAAATCCAACTGCAACGATTAATAAAATTCCTATTAGTTCACCTTCTGCTCTCTTGCTACCACATACTTCATGTAAAGTCCCAATGTCCCCTTTGTTCCCCTTGTTCCCCCTTTTTTTTAATATAATAGGGACGGAAACGCATGACCTTACCAGGCCATGGTTTCATTTAAAGTCCCGTGGGATGGAAACACATGACCTTACCAGGCCATAGCTTCGTTAAAAGTCCCAATTAATGTCCATTATGCATCAAATGGGTGTTATTTACTAAAGGCAAATCCACTTTGCACTCCAAGTGCAGTTTCAGGTGTACTTTTGCAGTGCACTTGTTGTGCATAGTGGATTTGCCTTTAGTAAATAACACCCACAATGCTTATTAAATTTCCCCAATCACGCCATTTTCCTAACCCCACACATTTCTGCCATGGTGCTGAAAATGAGCAATATTTTTGTCAGTAATGCACTACATACATTAACAATAAAAACAAGGTGTGTGCGTAGCAGACCCACAACATAATAATATTATCTGAAGAAGAGACTGTCACTTCATCTCGCACAGAAATTGGGTTTGCACTGTTGTAGAAAAAGGCCCAAAAAACCTAGGAGACACCTAAAACAAAGATAAGCAGTAAATGAAAACAAAGATTATTGGAGTTTGAAAGAAAAATGTATTTAAAAAATGCCTGTGAGACATTGTCTGGCATATCAATGGCCCCCCTACCCACAAAGTACTCCATATATCTTGTTCTGACCTCGCGGGCGCTTTGGGGGGGGGGGGGGCAAGCCAGGACGGCCAGCTTCAAGGGCTGTCAGGTTGTCATGTTCAGGTAAGTCTGCATCAGGCCCAACTGAGGCCACATAATTTGGTGAGTGTTTCTTCAAAAAATTGTGCAGAATGCAGCACGAAAGCATAATATGATTGAGTTTATATTCTGCCATGTGGATTGGAGTCAAAAATAGGCGGAACCGGCTGGCCATTATCCCGAAAGTGTTCTCCACTACTCTTCTGGCTCTGGCCAGCCAGAAATTAAAGATCCTCTGGTTCGGGGTGAGGGTCCTCATCAGGAAAGGCGCATCAGATGTTTTGCCAGAGCAAACGCCTCATCCACGACGAAAATGAAGGGGAGTCCTTCCACATTTTCCTCTGGAGGTGGCAAGCCCAGACTGCCACTCTGGAGATGCCAGTAGAACTCCGCCTGCGCAAGCACTCCACCATCCGACATCCAGACATTTTTCCCCACGTCCACATACAGGAAGTCATATGTCGCTGACACCCCGCCAACATCACAATACTATTATAACCCTTGTAATTATAATAGTAGGACATCGAGTTGGGGGGTGGGATGATGCGGATGTGTTTCCAATCAATTGCACCTCCACAATTGGGAAAGTCCCAACGGGTGGCAAAGTGGGAGGCCACAGTCTGCCATTCCTGTGGCGTTGAAGGAAACTGTGGAGTCAAACAAGAAAAAAAATTTGTAATTTTGCACATCAACATTGCAAGCAGATTAGACATAAACATTTTTTGCCAAGATCAGTATAACATTTTTGGAAATGAGTATTTAAAGTCAAAAGTATAAGGTCCCCTTATCAGATTCCTCACCCCCCCCCCCCCATTCCCCCCCATGTTTTGGACAGATAACCCTCTCCATTTCATTGAGAGCTGAATGCATAAATAATGTGTGATACTTTGGCCAGCCCCTCCTTAGTTACACTATTGGCAGCCCACCGGACAGGTAAGAAGTGTCATAATACAAAAAAACTAAATGTAATGAACAAATGGAAGCACATTTTTACATTCTGCTATTACTTATCAAGATAATAATAGGAGGAAAAAAAACTTAAAACAGTAGCATTTGAAAGTATTGAGGCAGGCCCTTGCACTAATGCTTCGGTGAATTCATCCATAAATCTGACCACAAAAGAGGTAGGTATAGTGTGTATTGGGTTTGGCAAAGTCAGAAGATAGAGGATTGCTATCAGCTGACCTAGCAGTTGGGGGGAGGGGGGTTCCTAATTAGTTTGGCCCACCAAAAAAAAAGAACTTCTGGCACTCTGCATGAATGTAAGCACACACATAACATTTGTACACATTTTAGGGGGTGTTTAGGGGAAAGCAATACTATGAAGCTGACAAAATACATTGCTAAGTGACTAGGCTACAGGTTTATGGGCCCAGAAGAGCATGCTAGGGAGGTTAGTGATGGCAAACATGCATGAAGGACAAAAAAGGAACTTTAAAAGCTTCCAGCATGCATGAGGACAAAGGGGCACAGCATATCAATTACAGCATATTACGATCATGGTAATTAGGGCATGATAAAAGAAATACAATACATTAGCAAACATTAAATACATAGAATGTGATGTTAAAGGATACAACTTACCTTAATATAGTCCTTCTGCAGGACCTGAATGATGGCAGAACAGGTCTCTGGAATAATGATTCACAGAGCCTGGGGGGAGATGCCTGTCGAGAACTTGAGGTCCTGAAGGCTTCTCCCTGTCGCCAAGTACCGCAACGTGGCAACTAGCCTCTGCTCCGGAGTGATGGCTTGCCGCATGCAGGTATCCTGCCTGCTGATATAAGGGGGCAGCAAAGCCAGCAGACGGTGAAAAACGGGGTCTGTCATCCGGAGATAATTCCTGAAATCATCAGGATTTTTCTCCCGGATCTCACAAAGCAAAGACATGTGCGAGAATTGGTCGCGGTGGAGCAACCAATTCTTGCTCCGTGAACTCATCCTCGCCCTGTTCATGGAATGGGCTTATGTCAAAAAGCCCAACACCAAGCCCCTGCACAGCACGAACTCTACGTCGAGTACGTACACAAAACATGTCTTCAGAACGGTCGGCTGGTCAGAACGGACTAACAGAATGCATCGATAAACAGCAAGGCCTGAAAGAATGAGCTGAAAACCAGAAACGAGCGGACAATAAGCACTGAAAATCAAAGCGTACTATACCAAGTTATAGTCCGCAATGACCAACAAATGCGAACTGACTACATGCACTGATAAGCAGATACGCACCCACAAGCACAAACTGAAGAGCAGTAACGATCTGAAGCACAAATCTGAAAAGCGCAAATTGTCTCTAACCAAACTTCTACTAACACGCGATAAACACGAGATCAGCAGAAGGAGCCCAAGGGGTGCCATACGTGGTGCTGAACTCCCCTTTTCTAGTCCCGTCGTACACGGTTTATGTCACTGCGTTCTTCCGACAACTTTGTCCGACCGTGTGTATGCAACAACAGTTTCGGACTAAATCCGTCGGAAATTATCCGACGGATCTGGTGATTGGAATGTCCGACCGTGTGTACAAGGGCTTACTCGTTGGGACTGATGTCCCTTCAACAGGAGACGGTGATCTGCTTTTTTTTCTCCTCACGCTGTCAGCGGGAGAAGAAAAAAAAACAATTACCGATCTTCTGTTTAAATCACATGATCAGCTGTCTGAAGGGGTTAAAAGACAAACGTTTATTTGTACAAAAAGATTAAAATTTCAAGTTGACACAAAAATATCTGGTCTGATAGTTTTAACACCAAGTTCTACTAATCACCAAACAGGGGTGAAAATAGCATATAGCATACATCAGCAAATTTGTCTGCTACCAATTTGTCCCACTGGGAGAAAAATTGTACTTGTCCCACCGGGAACAAAAGTGGTGGTGCATGTAACCTGGAGGGCTGTGGGCCTCAGCCCTTCAGGTTACATGCACAACCACTTTACAGGGCAGAACCGCAGCTTTTACATCTAGTCTACCTCATTCTTCAATACATTCATATATAATTCCATACAGTTTCTTGGACTATTGGGTAAATCATACCCTCACCCTGGGCTAGCTCCATGTGGTTGTCCTCCCCCTGACCCCTTGTGGGATTATGACTCCATTGCCTTGATTTGGGACCCTTCTGAGATGGGCTGCAGTAACTCTACACCTTGCTAATCGGGTCTTCCTACTCATGTAAGTTCCAGCTGATATACCCTGAAGAAGATTGTTCACAATTGAAATGCGTTGGGAACAACCCATGGCAACCAATTTGCAATTTATGTATGATGTACAATTTTGCTCCTGGTGGGAAAAAGCAAACACATTTGCTGATGTGTGCTATATGCTGTTTTCACCCCTGTTGGGTGAATAGTAGAACATGGTGTTAAAACTTTTAGACTAGATGATTTTATGTGAACATGGAAGATGTTTCAATTTCAAAGTTTTTGTACCAATAAACTTTTTTTCTTTTAAAGTGCTTGTTAGTAGTCTTTTGGGTGCTATAATGTCCTATATGAGATGCAGTTTTCTGTATACTATTAAGGGACAGAGTAGCCTCCAACTCATGACTTACTCACCCAAAACTCACTACAAAAATGTAATGTATTTGCAACTTAGTAGTTCTTAGATGTGTTGGTTGCATTTATTTGTTTTCTTTTTTTCAGGCTTTTCTCCTTATTCGTACCTGGTGATCTTGCCAGCAGTGCCAGGACAAGGTCATCCAGTGCCGGGGGGGTGGATGAATGTGGCTAATACCAGTGTATGCAGCGTAATGTATGTAATATATGCTAGATTTGTGGCTGAAATAGTACCAATAGCAGCAGAGAGTTTAAATTCAGTGCACAGACATGGGGCTATAGCAGTGGCAAAGGAAAAAATGGCCCTGTGTTGGTGGTGTCATTGCAAAGAATAAATGCCCTGCGTTGGAGATGTCACTGAAAGGAAAAAAATATATCCCTATGTTGGTGTTGTCACTGTAAGGAAAAAAAATTCCCAATATTGGTGGTGTCACTGGAGGAAAAAATGTCCCTGTGTTTGTGGTGCGTGTCACTAAAAGGAAAAAAAATGTTATCTGAAGGAAAAAATGGCCCTGCATTGGTGATGTGATTGAAAGGAAAAAATGTCTCTGCATTAGTAGTGTCACTGTAAGGAAAAAATGTTGATGTTGTCACTGGAAGGAAAAGTGTTCTTATGTTGGTGATGTCACTGGAAGGAAAAATTACTTTGATTGGTCATTTACTCAAATACTAGCCTATATCTACCACAGCCCAAACTGGAATAGGCTAGTTTCATCCAGATCTTCATCATGTAACATGCAAGTGCCTGAACCTGGTTGGCCATGTTGCGTAAAAGCAAATGGGGCTCCATGGCGCAAACAGCATCTTTAGTTAAGTATTCTTGTTATATTTTCTAATATTATCTGTATCTGTCATTATTTTAATAAATGGTATACTTTAAAGGAAAAAAATGTCCCTGCATCAGTGGTGTCGCTGGAAGGACAAAATGTCCCTATGTTGGTGTTGTCACTGGAAGGGAAAGTGTCCTCATGTTGTTGATGTCACTGGAAGGAAAATATGTGTGTATGTTGGTGTTGTCACTGGAAGGAAAACTGTCCTCATGTTGGTGATATCACTGGAAGGAAACATGTCCTGGGGAGTCTCCCTTCCCTAATATGCTTTGCAGTCAATGAACCTGCCCACCAGTCCATCCATGGCGTAGGAGGCAAAATAGGCTTAGGTATGTCCATTGATGCAGTGTACCGGGTGTCTGACTGCTGTAGATGATGAAAAAGAGTTCTGAGCTTCTTGTAGCAGGTTCTTATGCCGCGTACACACTGTCGGACTTTCCGGCGGACTTGATCCGGCGGACCAGAGTCCATCAGACAATGCAATCGTATGTGGGTTCCAGCGGACTTCTTTCCAAAAGTCCGGCGGACCTAGAAATAAGACTGGCTTCAAATTTGTCCACCGGACTCGGCTTTTAGCGGACAATCCGTTCGTCTGTGTGCTAGTCCGACGGACTAAAACCGACGCTAAGGCAGCTATTGGCTACTGGCTATGAACTTCCTTATTCTACGTCATCACGTTCAAATCCGTCAGACTTTTGGAATGATCATGTGTGGCCAAGTCAGTTAGTTTCAAAGTCCGGCGGAACTCAGCTGCAAAGTCCGTCGGATTGTCCGCCTGACCAAGTCCGTCAAAGTCTGGTCATGTGTACACAGCATAACTCGTCCATGTTCCGGACACTTCGCCCTCCCCCATTCTATTTTTATCAAGAATGCAAGACTTCCTCTAAAGCCCCATACACACTATCAGTTTTTCTGCCGAGTTTTTCCTGCAGGTTTACCAAAATCATGTAGTGCAAGGCCCTGCCTGATTGCATACACATTGAAACTCCTAAGGTTTGACCTCATATTATATGGTTTTGGTAAATCTGAAGGAAAAACTGATAGTGTGTATGGGGCTTAATTGACCTAGGTGGAAATAGTGCATCACCCACTCACCTCTCCACCTTGGCCATCAGAGGAAGCCTTGAGTTCATTGATACAAATCCAACATTTCTCCTGATTGGAAAAGTGGGGAAGCACTCAACCCGACTCTCTATAAGTACAGCAGCAGAGGGGAAATTGCTTGTACAGCTGCCGGAACACAGCGCCACTTACTGTATGTAGCAAATACTGCAACAGTATATGACAGCACACACAGTGGCTACATTATTATTCTGTGATGGAATTCGTTTCTTTGGGCAACTTGGCCCAAACAAACCATTTAAAGTGAAATCAAACCTGTAAAAATCAATCTGGCATGGAACAACCCTTTAAGACATTAAACACAGCACACACACACAAACGGACAAGCTCGGCTCATATCACTCTAATAAGAATGAGCTGTGGTTTTGATTTTTCTGCTTTGCATGTTGTTCCCTGCTTCCTCTCTACACTGTCTTAATATGAAACAGCCCTTTTTTCCCGTATGCTTTCAAAATACTTGCTGCTAGTACAAGATATATATGACAAACTACATTTAGGTCTGAAGTTGAACCTCTGCACGAAAACATGAATAGCAAAGCCTGCACCACTGCTGAGATATCACATACAGTAGAATAAGATGTGAAGGCCATGATTCAAGTGCATGTATGACCATTTTTTCTTTTTTGTAGGTTCCATTCCATTTTGTACATAAAAATAAACATATATCAGGTGCGCATGCGCGGCGCCCTGTGATGGACGCTTGAACACAGGGCTCCGCACCGCCCCAGCCAGATCGCACACTTAGCGGCCGAACACCGCAGCGGATCGGGACCAAAGTGCCTGCGGAGGTACCCGCTGACACGGGGGCACTTTTTAATGTACGGGGGGGGCCGTCAGGAGGGGTTTAAACTCCCGTTTTGAGGGAATCCCGGGAGCGGCCGAAAAATCCAAGATGGCGGCGGAGCGGCCGCCTCACGAGGCTCACACAGGCTCCTCAGGCTCATCTCCCTGGCGTGACAGACTGCATGAGGAGGTATGCGGAGAGGGTATCTCTCACTTATCCCAGGGAGGGCCTTTATCCCCCGCTACCACTGTCTCCCTGCTTAATCAGACGCTGGAGGAAATTCAGGGGCTTTCCCCTGGAGGGGAACACACAGGCAGGATTCAGAGTGCTTTATCTTACAAGGAGGCAGCCCTGCTCATCCCTCAGCCATCCCAGTCTCCTCAGGCACAGGACATGTCAGTGCTCTTTTCTAAGTTTGCTGAAATGCTTGATAGAGGGCTAGCACAGACTGCATCTGTAATCACTTCTGATATCAAAGCTGATCTTCATATGCTGGGGAACCGAATTGAAAATATTGAACTCAAATTGGACGCCACAGTTGACCGGGTGAACCAGAATACTGATCGATTTCAAGAATTACATGAGCAACTCGAAGGGGCGTACGCCAAAATTGATGATTTGGAAAATAGATCGCGCAGACTGAACTTTCGCGTCAAAGGACTACCTGAGTCCGTCACTGATGTGCATGAAGCAGTGCATTCTCTTATCAAGTCCCTTATACCTGACATAAGATCACACAGATTGGAATTAGACCGTGCACATAGAGCTCTGGGCCCTCCCCGCAAGCATGGACTCCCGTGCGATATTGTAGTCAAACCTCACTACTTCAGCGTTAAGGAAGAGGTTATGAAGAGGGCCCGGTCTTCGCCTCAAATTCAGTTAATGGGTCATCAAATACAAATTTACGCAGATATCTCTCCCTCCACCATTCAAAAGCGGCGCTCCCTCAAGCCTTTGTTAACGATCCTGACGCAGAAGAATATCAAATACTGGTGGATGTTCCCGTTTGGTCTGAAATTTGACTTTAATGGTAAACCTTATCGCTTCTCTTCACTGCAGGACGGGGAACATTTGCTACGAAAACTGGGTCTTATTCCCACGGATCCTCCTTCACCCATGCAGACCTCCTCTTCTGGGATGTCCAAGCGACCACCACCATCTAGCCCACTCACTTCCCTCTGGGTCTCGCCCAAGCACAAGAAAGCAAAGGATGGACTTCCTCCATGATTTTGAGACTCTCCTCTTCCGGGTTTCTATTTTTGTCATACGATTTTTTGGGCAGAGTTCACTCTGACCAGGGGCCTCAGGGCCAGTTGAAAACTTTTTGAAAATTTTTTTTTTTTTGGGTTTTTGCCCATTGGACATTATTACACCTTAGTGCAGGCCTTAACTCAGGCCTTTAATTTGCATTATTTGGTCTTCAGTATTTTCAAAATTGATTATTGGTGTTCGGTTTTTCTCTATTTTAATGCATGCTTATTCATTGGTGTTGTGGGGGTTGGGGCGTACCTCCTGCGCACTCACTCTATCCTGGGTGAGAGATTCCCTAGTGGAGTGTTCTTATCTAGGATGGGACATTCCTCCTTTGGGGGGATTATGTGGTTGGTGGCTTCGGGCGGAGGGATTCTGTCCTCTCCTCCGTCTCGAATCCACTGTTTTTCTTTTATTTTTATCTCTTCTTTTTATTCTCTCTCTCTTTACCCATTCTCTTCTTCCCTTTTTGCAGCTCTAGAAGTGGACCCCCTCACCTGTGACACGCGAAATGACGCTTGGTGGTTCTCATGGATTCTCTGGAACTCGCATCTGGCATATAGCGCGAAGGTAGGCTTACAGAGATTTCCTGCCTTCGGTACCTCTCTGCTCCATGGCTAATCCCCCCAGTAATAGCACTTCATTACGCCTAGCTTCTCATAACGCCCAAGGCCTTAATTCCCCGGTCAAACGTAAAAAAAATTTCCAACAATATTACGGCCAAAAAATTGATATCTTATTCCTTCAAGAAACACACTTCCCTAAATCGTACCAACCATCTTTCATTCATGCCAAATTTCCCAAATTTTTCTTAGCCAACGCTGACAATAAAACGAAAGGGGTGGGTATTTTCTTTGCACGTGGGGTTCAGTTTTCGGAGGTCTCCATTTTTAGAGACCCTGGAGGCAGATTCCTACTTGTTAAGGTTCTCATAGATGATCAAATTTATTCTCTTATTTCCTACTATGCACCAAATAAAGGACAAGCGCAGTTTTTTCAATCCATGTTCAATACCCTAACCCCAATAACAGAAGGTATTGTCATTTATGGTGGGGACTCTAACCTTGCGTTCGACTGTGGTGTCGACAAATCACGTCCCCCAGGAAAGGATAGGGTCCGTCCGACCAAGCAGAGTCTGAAAGTTGCTAGACAACTGTTTCATTATGGTCTAGTCGATATATGGAGGGAACTTAATCCTAGAACTCGGGACTATACTCATTATTCTAGTCCTCACCAAACCTTCGCTAGAATTGATCACTTTTTTGTCCTCCAACAACATATTCCGCTGGTTCAAAGGGCAATCATTAAAGACTCTGCTTTGTCGGATCACTCCGCAGTTCTTCTCTCTCTCCAGGGTGGCTCACTCCCGCGATCGGGATTTCATTGGAGACTGAATGCTTCCATACTTAGTAACCCGGTTCATGTGACTGAGATAGAGAAACACATACAGGATTATTTCCACCTCAATGACGTGGACGACATCTCCCCTTCGTCACTCTGGGCGGCTCATAAGGCCACCATCAGGGGTACCTTTATTCAAATCTCCTCTAGACTTCGCAAAGCTCGCAAAGTAGACATAGACAGGCTTGAGAGGGAATTCTCCTCCTTAAGCAAATTAAATAAAGCTCATCCCTCTAAACTCACTGCTGACCAGCTTAATGCTACCCGCACCAATCTAAACCTTGCACTAACAGCTGTAGCAGAAAAAGATCTCAGATGGGAAGGGGGACGCTTCTATCATCAAAGTAACAGATTAGGCACATTACTTGCTAAAAGACTAACCCCCAAAACCAGACTGTTTTCTCTTCCCAAGATAAGATTAAAAGACGGGTCTCCCTCTCAGAATCCCCGTAAAATTTTGGCCGCTTTCCACGACTTTTACCTCTCTCTTTACGGTAGCAAGGTTGACTGTTCATCTCCCGATGATGTCCACTCTTTTCTACAATCGATACAAATCCCTAATTTAAAAGGTCGCCATAGGGATGAAATGGATGCGCCAATTTCGGCTGAGGAAATAGAAGGGGTCATCAAAAATCTAAAGACCAACTCCACTCCTGGGCCGGATGGGTTCTCTGTTCATTACTATAAACACTTTTCTCATGTCTTGGCCCCTTACTTAGCACGCTTCTTTAATCACCTTCGGTCTGGTTCTTCCCTGGATAAAGCCCTGAACTCAGCTTTCGTTACGGTCATACCTAAACCGGGAAAAGATCCCAGTTGTGTTGCTAATTATAGACCGATATCCTTGATAAATAATGATCTTAAAATCCTAACGAAACTCCTAGCTGATCGACTCTCTAACTTCATCAGTCTTTATATTCACGCTGACCAAGTGGGCTTTATCCCGGGAAGACAGGGACCGGATCAGATTAGGAGGGCAGTGGACGTAATTTCGCTCCTGGGATCGAAGTGGGATGGGGGACCCCCCCAACAGGGTTGTCTCCTTTCTCTTGATCTTATGAAAGCGTTTGACTCGGTTTCCTGGTCTTTCCTGTTTTCTACCCTGGAAAGATGGGGTTTTGGTGAGTCATTTATGAATATCATTCATGCTCTCTACTCAAACCCAGAAGCCCAAATTAAGATGCAAGGTTACTATTCCAGCCCTTTCCCGATTCTCAGGGGCACGAGACAAGGATGCCCCTTATCGCCCCTGCTCTTTGCCATGATCATTGAGACTCTGGCAGTAGCGATTAGAGCGAACCCAGACATTACAGGTGTACGGTGTGGCCCTCAAACTCATAAATGTGCCTTGTTTGCGGATGACGTTCTGCTTTTTATTACTCATCCTACCACATCGCTCCCAGTTCTCTGCAGGTTTTCTCCCGACTAAAATCTAGCTTCAAGTTCACATGGTCAGACTCTTCCCTCCCTTACTTAGGAATACACCTGACGGCCTCCATTGACAGATTATACAATGCTAACTTTCCCTCGACTTTTCGCAAATTGGAGGAAGATCTCGTCTTTTGGGACTCACTTAAATTATCTTGGTTAGGTAGGGTGAATTCAGTTAAAATGACTCTTCTCCCACGTATCCTGTATCTGTTTCGGTCTCTACCTATCCTGGTACCTAAGGATCGTATCCGTATCTTTCAGGCCAGAATTATGAAATTTATTTGGGGATCCAAAAGCCACAGACTATCGAAGGAAACTATGTTTCGTATGAAAAATCAAGGGGGTCTTGGAGTCCCCAACATTCTCTGGTATTATAAGGCAGCACAACTCTCCCAATTATCTACGGTTTATTTAAAAATCGCTCACCCGGATTGGGTAAATATGGAAAGACAGGCAGTTCCCAACTTTACACTTGACTATCTTCTTTGGTGTGCACCTAAGATCAGACCAGCCATACTAGCACCTACACTCTCACACTCAATTGCTCTCTGGGACCCCATGAAAGCAAATCCACATATTACCTCCAACTGGAAGCCCCTCTCTCACGTTTTTAGGAACCCTCTATTTCCTCCGGGCCAGGACATTAAGGCATTTCGTTGGTGGCTCGACAAGGGCATTTATAGTATTGGCCACCTAGTCTCCCCCTCAGGTCCTTTTTCTCTAAGTCATTGTCTGAGGAAACTGCACATGCCAGTCTCGGAAAAATTCAGATTCCAACAAATCTCTCATTTCCTCAAATCTCTAGGATTGTCCTCAGGCTCTCCTCTCTCAATTACTGAATATGAACTTTGGGGTGGCCAGGCCATGGAGCAGAGAGGGGGGATTTCTGTGATTTATCGTGCGCTTGCCCAAACAGAATCTAAAACGCTTTTTATGCAGGAATGGGAAAATGATCTCCAGCAGCAATGGTCTTTAGGCGATTGGCAAAGGCTTACTCAATACAACTCTTATTGAAGCTAACTTAAAGGTTCTTATGAGGTGGTATATGGTTCCTCTGAGACTAGCCAAAATATACCCACACGCTTCTCCCCTCTGTTTCCGCGAATGTGGTCACATTGGCTCGATGATACACATTTGGTGGGAGTGCCCCAAAATTAGAAATCTATGGAATAAGGTATTCCATATTATCCGGAAGATCACAACCTTGCCTATCCACAAAACGCCTCAAATAGCCCTTCTAAATTTCCCTCTACAGGGTGTTCCAAAATTAACACAACATCTCATTAGATTTATTCTCATTGGTACCAAACTTACCATTGCCAGGGCCTGGAAGCAGCCCACTGTTTCCTTGGGATTGGTAAAAAGGAAAATATCATGGATCATGGTTCAAGAAAAGATAGTGAGCATCTTCCTTGACAAGGTAGATAAACACTCAGCGACATGGGATCCGTGGATCAGATACACCACCAAGTGTCTTCATTCTCCTGAGCAACGTTCGTGAGCCAGGTGAGAGCGGTCCATTTCGATAGTTTCTTCTATCTCAACTGTTCCTTACTATCTCTACTTTTCCTTTTCCTCTCTATTCTTCATCTTTTCTTTCTCTTTACTGTTTTTCTATACCTAGTGCTCTCTTTGCTACCGTATCTAGGTTCAACATTGGGTTTCTATACTCTATAAGAGTACAACATTACCATGCTAAATGTGTTACATGACTTTCTCAGGGCAATTGCCTTTCTTTAGCTCAAACAGCTCTTTAATTATCTGATACGAGTTATTTTCACTCGCTTAGGCAAAGGGTTTTTTTTTTTGTTTGTTTTTTTCCTACCTAGACCAGTTGATAGGTTATTTGCAGGCTTATGGTATTCTTTTTTCTTTGTTTTTTTTTTGGGGTCTGAACCTTCAGGTGTCCGACACAGTGTGATCCCATTTGGGGTGTCAGACACGAGTGGTCTTCCACTACTGTTTAGCTGTTAGTATTATGGGTTCTTAATCCCAAGTGTTGCTATGTACCCCTGCAGATATCTCTCGTGATACTCTTTGTATACCAGTTTGTATGCCTACCTTTGTCATCTCAACTATACTAGACTTGATTTAGCAAACCTTATGCTTTGCTCTCTATCCATGTGAAACTCATTGTTGTCAGCTATCACTTTGAGCACAGATCTGCTGTTGTTATTTATTTCATTGTTATTTCAATAAAAATCTATTGAAAGAAAAATAAACATATATTTGCAGGTAAATGTGCATTTATATTTTTTTTTCATAGGAGCCTCAGTGGATCTCTGGTACAATACCAGGCTACTGCAGACCCTTCCTCCAGCTCAATTCCTATAAAGTGATACAGGCTTTTAGTTATAGAGCTGGAGAAGATGTCGAAGGACTACAAGTGCGGTGATCAACACACTCATTCTGTTGACAGCTACAATTCCATCAGCCCTTTCCCCTTGAAGAAGTCACGTGACCAGTGACGCAACGCGTCAAGCGGAGCCAGTCACGTCACTTCCGGTGTATCGGAAATCCGGAAGGAGCAGTGAGGAGGGAGGTTTTCTATGTTATGCAATGCACAAGAAGATTGTTATGTGAGTGGGCATTTTTAGTGCAATAAAATTTACATTATTGAAGCAATTTTGCGCGATGGCGGTTTTCTTTTTTACTTTGAGTTAATGTTGAAGAAGCTGTTCTGAGTACTTTTGAGGAGAACTAAAAGACCAAAGACACAGCAGTGTTATGCTTCAGGAGTTTTAAAGACCATGATACGAGACACATGATTAGACCCGAAGGGTCTTCCCCCCCCAAGGTGAGCAGACAATTCACCAGGAAGTGGAGGTGGTGATTTATTATCACTGATCTGTAGCAATAAGTCGCACTTATTGGAGCAAGGTGTTCAAGGAAGAATCCTAGTTTCATCAACTTTATGGGACTTTTATCACTTGAACTATAATATATATTTATTATTGTGTGTGTTAGTAATATTATTGTTTCACTTTATTTGTTGTTTATGTTGCTGAATTATAGAGTATTTGGATACTCTCACTCATTGAATTAGCGCACCATTTTCTTTTATATGTTATATACAAGTCCATCTGCCACAGTAGAAGATGGGACTTGTAGTCCATTCATTCACAGATCTTTGTGAATGAATGACGAGGCTGTTCAGGTGGAAATATGGGTATAACATGAAAAGATAGGTGAAGTTAGCCTTTAACTACTCCAGGACCAGCTGTTGTAGTGGAACAGCTGGTCAGAGCTCTCCCCGCTGTGGCAGGCCATCTTTAGTCAGCAGAGAGCATCGGGTAAAGGCACAGAGACAGTCAGAGCAGCTCTGTGCCTTGTGACACCCATAATGACCAATCACAATGATCACAAATGTGAACAGTGTAGTACTGTTTGTTTGATTGGCTTCCCCCTCCTCTCATAATGAAGGAATTTCGTGAATTTCCGAATTTCAAATTTTCACATTTCAGAATTCCGAATTTCAGAATTTCTGAATTTCCGAAAATGTTCGGATTGTCATTCTTTTGAATTTTCAGATTTTCATTCTTATTTTCAGATTTTCAAATTTATAAATTTTTGCATTTTGCATTTCCTAATTTGCGAATTCTCAAATTCCGAATCCGAATTTTCGAAAATGTCAAATTTCCTAAATTTTTGAATTTCCAAAATTTCTGAATTCCGAATTTCCAAAATTCTAAATTTCCAAAATTCAGAATTTCCAACATTCCGAAATGTCGAATTTCCAAAATTTCGAAATTTCCGAAATTTCGAAACTTCAGAAATTCAGAATTTCATCAATTAAAATTTGTTAAAAAACTAATTCGGGACTATACAAATTTCACATGTCTACAAATTAAGTAATTGTCAGGGGAAGTACTGTGATCTTTGTGAAAGGTAATAATTACTTGGAGGTGTTATACTTACATACTATTTAGCAGGCATATACTTAATTTGACAACATATTTCTAATTATAGGACCAGTTTAAAAAAATAAATACACTGACCGGCCACTTTATTAGGTACACCTGTTCAATTAGGTACACCTGTTCAATTACTTGGTAACACAAATTGCTAATCAGCCAATCACATGGCAGGAACTCAATGCATTTAGGCATATAGACATGGGGAAGACGACTTGCTGATGTTCCAACCGAGCATCAGAATGGGGAAGAAAAGGGATTTAATTGACTTTGAACGTGGCATGGTTGTTGGTGCCATATGGGCTGGCCTGAGCATTTCAAAACCTGCTGATTTACTTGGATTTTCACACACAACCATCTCTTGGGTTTACAAAGAATGGTCCGAAAAAGAAAAAATATCCTGTGAGCGGCGGTTGTTTGGAGTAAAATGTCTTGTTGATGTCAGAGGAGAATGGGCAGACTGGTTGAAGATGATAGAAAGGCAACAGTAACTCAAATAACCACTCATTACAACCAAGGTATGTGGAATACAATCTCTGAACGCACAACACATTGAACCTTGAAGCAGATGGGCTACAGCAGCAGAAGACCATACCAGGTGCCAATGCTGTCAGCTAAGAACAGGAAACTAAGGATACAATTTGCACAAGTTCACCAAAATTGGACAATAGAAGAGTAGAAAAATTTTGCCTGGTCTGATGCGTCTCGATTTAAGCTGCGATATTCAGATGGTAGGAATTTGGTATAAACAACATGAAAGCATGGAGTCATCTGTCAAAAACCATGAATCTGACTGAGACAGAAGTACAGTTAAATAACACCTGTTTAATGATAATAAAAAAAAGGTAAGCCAAATGTCAGGGAGCCGGAGATGAGCGTAGTAGAACAGCAAGCAGGATCTGGAGCCAGAAGGTATGTCAGCCAAGCAAGTCTTTTAACAGGAACACAGTAGAGCGTCTCTAGAGATGTGACCAAGGAGAAGGCAGAGATAAACTGTACTGGATGGCTTAAGTAGGCAGGACCGACGAGTAGGATCATCAACAGGTGAGTCACTGTGGGGAGATAGGAGTTGGCAATTAGCCGACAGCTGAGCGTCCAGCTTTGAGAAGGAAGGGCTGGGGCCAGCCCTGACAGTACCCCCTCCTCAACGACCCCTCTCCCTCTGAGGACCACCATGCTTGAGGGGAAAACGTCTATGGAAATCACGGAGGACAAGGGCATGTACATCCGAGGATGGGACCCAAGAATGTTCCTCCGGAGTGTATCCTTTCCAATGCACCAGGTACTGTATGCGCCCACGGAACCTACAGGAGTCAACAAACGACTGTACTTCATATTCCTCATAGTTTTTTACCTGTACAGGATGAGGACGTGGCACCAAGGTGGGAAAGCCGTTGCAGACCAAAGATTTTAATAAGGAGACATGAAATACATTTGAGATACGCATATTAGAAGGAAGGTCTAATGCGTAAGCCACTGGGTTAATCCTGCGAAGAATACTGAAAGGCGCAAAAAACCGAGGTATGAACTTCAGAGAGGGAACATGAAGTCGGAGGTTGCGAGATGACAGTCAGACCCTGTCCCCAACCTGGTAGAAAGGTACAGGCAGGTGTCTGCAGTCAGTATGGATACTGTACCTATCAATAGCATGTAGAAAAGCTTCCTGGACTTGCGCCCAAGTAGAATGAAGACCACGGAGATGCTGCTCTAACACAGGCATACTCTGCAGAACAAAAGAGTCAGGCAACATGGAAGGTGGTAAACCATATTTCGCCATAAACGGGGATGATCGGAAAGCAGAATTCATGGCACTATTGTGAGTAAACTCCGCCTATGGTAAGAGAGGTCTGACCAGTTGTTATGATCGTCAGAAATATAGCAACATAGGAATTGCTCCAAGGACTGATTGGCTCGTTCTGCAGCCCCATTAGACTGCGGGTGATACACAGAGGAGAAACCAAGCTGAATTCCCGGCCAGAGCCAGGACACAATCGGACTACCCCTGTCCGAGACAATCACCTTAGGTAGCTCATGTAAGCAAAAGATCTCCTGAGCAAAAATGGAAGCCAGTTCCTTAGAAGTGGGGAACTTCTTAAGTGGAATACAATGAGACATTTTCAAGAACTGGTCAACCACCATAAGGATAATTATGTTGCCCTGGGAGTTGGGTAACTCCACAATGAAATCCATAGACAGGTGGGTCCAGGGCCTCTCTCCATTGGGTATGGGGTGTAGGAGGCCCATTGAAAGGTGTTGTGGAGTCTTACTCTGAGCACACACGGAACAGGCAGCTACGAAGGCAGTAACATCAGCAAGTAGACAAGGCCACCAGAATTGTTGGGAAATGGCCCAAAAGAGTTGATTCTTCCCAGGGTGGCCAGCAGCCTTCGGAGAACGATAAGTCTGGAGCACAGCAGTACGGAGACTCTCTGGGATAAAGCAGTGGTCACAAGGTTTCTCAGGAGGAGCATTGACCTGAGCAGCAAGAATTTTGTCACCCAAAGGAGAAGTAAGACTGGTGCAAACCGTAGCCAGAATACGATCAGGAGGAATCACAGGAATGGGAACCGATTCCATCTTGGAAGTGGAGGAAAATTGTCGTGACAAAGCGTCAGCCCTTTCTTAGTATCAGGTGAGAATGAGACGATGTAATTGTAACTAGACAAGAAAAGAGCCCATCGCGCCCTTCTGGGAGAGAGGTGTTTAGCCTCAGACAAGAATGTGAGATTTGTATGGTCAGTAAGAATGAGAACCGGCACAGTGGAGATGTCTCCAGTCTTTCAGGGCTAAAATGATCGCTAACAGCTCTCTGTCACCAATCTTGTAATTGCACTCCGCAGGTGACAATTTCTTAGAAAAGTAGCCACAAGGATGCATAGCCTTCTCAGAGATAGAGTGTTGAAACAGAAGGGCGCCAACACCAGTCTCAGAAACATCAACCTCAAGGATAAAAGGTAACGTAGGATCAGGATGTGCCAACACAGGATCAGAGACAAATGCAGCCTGGAGACTCTCAAAGGCCTTAATGGACTCCGGAGACCAACTTTGTGGGTTACCATTCTTTCTGGTCATATCAGTCAGGGGCTTGATGAGAATGAAGTTCAGAATAAACTTTCGATAATAGTTGGCGAAGCCAAGAAAACGCTGCCGAGGACGTAAAGCCACAGGTCGGGGCTACTGTAGGACTGCTGAAAGTTTCTCTGGGTCCATCGAAAAACCAGCAGTGGAAATGACATAAGCCAGGAATTTAACCTGTTCATGATTAAATTTGCACTTCTCCAATTTACAATAGAGATTGTTCTCTCTTAGTTTCTGAAGCGCATGACAGACATCTGCGTGGTGGCTCTCCAGGGACTTGGAAAATATGAGGATATCATTGAGATAAATCACCACACATAACTGCAACAAATCTCGAAGGACATTGTTAATAAATTCCTGGAAAACTGCTGGGGCATTATAAAGGCCAAAAGGCATTACGAGGTACTCATAATGGCCTGTTCTGGTATTAAATGCAGTTTTCCACCCTTCCCCCTCCTGAATCCTCAGAGATTGTATGCCCCTCTCAAATCAAGCTTCGTGAAAACTGTTGCGCACTTGAGTTGGTCAAATAACTCCGTAATCAACGGAATCGGATAGGCATTCTTAATCTTGGAACGATTGGGATCCCTATAAACAATGCAAGGTCTCAGTTCACCACTCTTATGCTTCACAAAGAAGAAACCAGCAACGGCAGGAGACGAGGATTTGCGGATGAAACCTTAGAGAAAGTGCGTCTGCAACATACTCCTCCATGGCCTTATCCTCCAAGATCGACAAAGGGTAAACCCGGCCACGAGGGGGTATGGCACCAGGTTGAAGGTCAACTGCACAATCATATGACCGGTGTGGAGGCAAAATACCGGCTTGGCCTTTGTCAAAGACATCGCTAAAATTGCGGTACTCCGGCAGGAAGGAAAGTGAAGAGGTGCACAGGACCTTGGCTACCTTCTGGGAGCATGTCTTACTGCATTGTGGCAACCAGGAGAGAATCTCAGTATGGAACCAATCAAAAGAGGGATTGTGTCTCTGTAACCAAGGATAACCAATAACCAGGGGAAACTTAGGTGAGGAAATAACTTGGAATTGGCTTATCTCATGATGAAGAGCCCCTACGGCCATAGACAACGGAACAGTCTCATAAGTCCCATGGGCAGGCTGAAGAGATGTCCCGTCAAGGGCCTCAATGGTAAGTGAAGTGTCACGCAGCTGCAGCGAAATTGAGTACTTCGATACAAAGGCAGCATCAATGAACAGGCCTGCAGCCCCAGAGTCGATTAGAGCCTGTATCTCGATGGATGATTCAGCCCAAGAAAGGGTAACCAAAACCAGGGGCTTATCCTTCTGGATAACTGTGGACGAAGCAACGCCAACTAAGGTTTGTCTGTAACAGGAGCTCAAGGTTCAGGCATTCCCTGCACAGGTGACCTACCTGGCCACCATAAAGGCACAATCTCTCCCTCTTCCTAAAGGTTCTCTCATCCACAGAGAGGCGCCTGAAACCCAAGTGCATGGGTTCACCTTCACTGACTGACTCAGTACCAGGGGGCATGAGATGTGAGTGAGGCAAGGGTAGGACTGCAAAGCTTGGGGACAAATGTACAGGAGGCTTCTGTGAACGCTCCATAACCACTTCAATACCAGGTACTTATACACCTTCCTGCCCAAGCCAATTTTCAGTTTTCAGCACCGACGCAAATTGAATGATAATTGCGCGGTCATGCTACACTGTACCCAAACAAATTTTTTTATCATTTTGTTCCCACAAATAGAGCTTTCCTTTGGTGGTATTTGATCATCTCTGCGATTTTTATTTTTTGCGCAACAAATAAAAAAAAACTTTTTGAAAAAAAAGTTTTCTTTTGTTTCTGTTAAACGTTTTTGTAAATAAGCATGTTTTCTTCTTTAATGACGGGCACTGATATGGCTGCACTGATGGGCACTGATGAAGTGGCACCAATGAGGTGGCACTGATGGTCACTAATAGGCGGGACTGATGGGCACTGATAGCTGGCACTGATGGGCACTGATAGGTGGCTCTCGTAGACGGCCCTGATGGGAACTCATAGGTGACACTCGTGGGTACTTATGGGTGGCACTGATGGGTACTTATGGGTGGCACTGATAGGTGGCATGGATGGGCACTGGTGGGCACTGATAGGTGGGCACTGATGGGCACGGATGGGCACGGATGGGCACTGATAGTTGGCATTGCTGGGCATCACTGATTTTTATTGTGCCATAGAGGTGCCAGTCAGTGCCCATTTGTAGGCACTGATTAGCATATGTTGGGCATTCATTTTCACATGGGGGATGTACCTGGCCATCCACATGTTGGGAGCTTCGTTGGTGGTCCTGGTGGCTGCCTTGGTCATCCAGTGTGGGCATCCGAAGGGGGGCTGCGCTGATAAACAATCAGCGCAGACCCCCCTGTAGGAAAGCTGCCAATCGGCTTTCCTCTACTCGTGTCTTTCAGACACTAGCGAGGAAAACCGATTAACAGCTCTTCCTGTTTATATCGTGATCAGCTGTGATTAGACACGGCTGATCACGTGGTAAAGAGTCTCCGCCGGAGACTCTTTACCAAGATCAGTGTAGCGGTGTGTGAGACTGACACACCTCCGATCGCCTTGATGAGGGCCTCCGTGGCTGTTATCCTGCAGGACGTCATATGACGCCTAGTCAGGATAACAGAACCACCGCCCGGCCATCATTCTGCTATAGGCCAGGCAGGAAGTGGTTAAAAGAGAGTCTTTCTCTGAGTCTGGAGTCAATGAGGATGGCAATCGTGATCAACTTCTCCAGCTCAGTGGGTATATCTCAGGCTGCTATCTCCTCCTTGATGGTATCCGAGAGACCATGAGAAAAAGCAGCAACGAGGGCCTCATTGTTCCAAGCAACCTCTGCTGCCAGAGTATGGAATTCTATGGCATAATTGGCAACAGTTCTCGTACTCTGATGGACATGAGACACTTGTCAGCAAAAGCGGAGCGTATGGGAGTGTTAAATACCCTTTTAAAAGAAGCCACAAACTCAGGGTAACTCAAGGCAACAGGTTTTTGCATCTCCTGTAGAGGGTTTGCCCTGACCAAGGCTCTCTCAGAAAGCAAAGATATCACAAAACCTACTTTGCTTCTGTCTGTGGAAAACGCCTGGGGCAGCATCTCAAAGTATATCTCAACCTAGTTGAGCAACCCTCTACATTGGACTGGATCACTCCCAAATCGCTGGGAAAGCGGAGTGAAACCAGACATACCTCTTATAGAGGTAATACTCAAGACGGCTGCCTGCACAGAGACTGGAGCAGCAGCAGGGATGGCCTGCAACACAGGTTGTACCAGAGCAGCCACAGTGGGAGATTCCAGGTGAGCCATGCGGCTCAGGAGCATTTGTAATGCCATGGCAAACTGATCCATGTGGTGATCCTGCGCAACCAATCTGGAAAAAATATTACCAAGTGGATTGACTGCATCTTCTGAATTCATGGCCTTCGCCTGCTGTGAGAAACCAAGAATCAGACAGAGACAGAAGTACAGTTAAATCACACGTGTTTAATAATAATAAAAAAAGGTAAACAGAGTAAACATAGTCAAAACATAGCCAGATTTCAGGAACTGGAATGGATAGTCAGACAAGTCAAATGTCAGGGAGCCAGAGATGAGTGTAGTAGAACAGCAAGCAGGATCTGGAGCCAGAAGGGATGTCAGCCAAGCAAGTCTTTAACAGGAACACAGGAGAGCATCTCTAGAGATGTGGTGAAGGCAGAGCACGACTGGACAGCTTAAGTAGGCAAGACCGACCAGCAGGATCATCAACAGGTGAGTCACTGTGGAGAAATAGGAGCTGGCAATTAGCCGGCCAGCTCAGAGAACGAAGGGCTGGGGCCAGCCCTGACACCATCCTGCCCTGTATCAACGGTCCAGGCTGGTGATGGTGGTCTAAAGATGTGGGGGTATTTTCTTGGCACACTTTGGGCCCATTAGTACCAACCGAGCATCGTTTGTTTAAACACCACGGCCTACCTGAGTATTGTTGTTGACCATGTCCATCCCTTTATGACTACAGTGTCCCCATCTTCTGATGGCTACTTCCAGCAGGATAATTCACCATGTCACAAAGCTCTAATCATCTCAAACTGATTTCTTGAACGTGACAATGAGGTCACTGTACTCCAATGGCCTCCACAGTCACTAGATCTCACTCCAATAGAGCACCTTTGGGATGTGGTGGAATGGGAGAGTCACATCATGGATGTGTAGCTGATAAATCTGGAGCAACTGTGTGATGCTATAATGTCAATATGGACCCAAATCTCTGAGGAATGTTTCCAACACCTTGTTGAATCTATGCCATGAAGAATTAAGGCAGTTCTGAAGGCAAAAGGCTGCCCAGTACTAGCAGGGTGTACCTAATAAAGTGCCTGGTGAGTGTATATACAACGCTACAATATATAGACTTATTGTTAGACCCTTTTTTTATAAATAAAATGTATAAACATAATTTACTATACAGGTTATACAACCATGGTCAGCGTTCCTAAGCTGTTCATTAAATGTTAAACCCAAATCTGGAAAGCAAATGGCGCAATGATGGTTCTTGTCATCTGCTATACTATACGGATGAGGACTGGGAAAGTTACTGTACATGCTGTTCTGTTGCTTTTCTTTCTAAATACAGACAATATAAAAAAAAATGAATGCCAGAGATGCTTTCTTTGATATAACCCCATATGTGAAGCACCATGTGTCTGCAAATGGCTTTATGAAAGAATTTAACGATCAAAACTCTTTATGGTCCCAGTATGGCATTTAATAGACTGCAGGAGAAAGCAAAGGGGTGGAAAGGATATATTTGCAAATTTTCTTAAAGCTTACCTAAACCTGAAAATGAAAATGCAATAAATTGCAATCCATAGATATGGAGGCTGCATTAGTGTTTTTTATTTTAACTTTTTTTTCTTTTTTTTTTGCCTGTGAATAACACACTAGTTGTCCCTGGGTGGCTATGGTCATCCAATCCATTGTATCTCTGAAGGGTGCCATGGTTGTCACTAGGAATGAGCTTTGGTTTTGGCAGTGGGTTCAGCCAGATCCAGAAGGCAGCTGTCAATGCGGGGCCAATAACCTAATATGGCCCTAGTTGGCTATGAGCTACTGTATGAAATAAGCCATGGTTGCCACTTGGGATTAGTTTGGGTTCAGCTCTAGGTACAGTGCCAGGCCAATGACCTAACATGGCCCTGGGTGAATATGATAATTCACTCTGTTGTATCAATGAAGGGAGTCACGGTTGTCACTAGGTATGAGCTTGGGTTTGGCCAGATCTGGAATGCAGCTACCAGTGCCAGGCCAATGACCTAATATGGCCCTAGGTGGCTATGATCATTCACCCCACTGTGTTTAAGAAGGAAGCCATGGTTGTCACTAGGGATGAGCCAGGGTTTTGCCCGAAACGGAAGGCAGTGCAGGGCCAATGACCTAATATGGCCCTAGGTGGCTATGATCATTCACCCTACTGTATCTAGTAAAGGGAGCTACAGTTGTCACTCGGGATGAGCTTGGGTTTGGCCAGACCGGGAATGCACCTGTCAGTGCTGAGCCATTGACCTAATATGGCCCTAGGTGTCTATGATCATTCACCACACTGTGTCTAAGCAGGAAGCCATGGTTGTCACTAGGGGTGAGCCCGGGTTTTGCCATAAATGGAAGGCAGCTGTCAGTGTCAGGCCAATCTCCTAATATGGCCCTGAGTGGCTATGATCATTCGCTCTAAAGTACTGTATCTACTAAAGAAGCCATGGTTGTCACTAGGGAGGAACTTGGGTTCAGCCAGACCCGGAAGGCAACTACGTGCCAGGCCAATGACCTAATATAGCCACAAGGCCATATTAGGCCAATGTCAGTGACCTAACAGGACCATGTGGCCATAGTAAGTTAATGATGTGGATTAATTAGGTTAATGATAATGGTAACAAGTATCCCCACCCCTTTGTATTGGTGAAACTGCAGAACAGAGAATCTCCCACCTGCAGTCCATTAGCCCGTTAATGATATCTGCCTTCTGGGTTTGGACTGAAATCAAGCTCATCTCTACTTGTCACCAAGGCTGCACTTCAAAGTTGTAATTTTCCTCCTTTAAACTCCATTATATGGGTATGAGGGGATTAATAGTTGGTAATGATTAAGCACATTTGAACTGTGTGATATGCCACAACCAGGCATTCTGGTCCTGTGGTGTCACTCGGGATGTCCAAATAAAGGATCTTGGATCATCACTGTGAAGTGCAGCCATTTCTTGGGATTAATAGTTACTGGAAGGAATACATATTTGTCCTGCTTGGGAATATTCCTTTCACGGCCTGCCTTAGGCCCCTTTCACATTGGGGCGGTGTGGGCTTCGGTGGTAAAGCGCCACTATATTTAGCGGCGCTTTACCGTCATTTTAGCGGCGGTATGCGGCCGCTAGTGGGGTGGTTTTAACCCCCACTAGCGGCCGAAAAAGGGTTAAAACCGCCCGCAAAGTGGCGCTGCAGCGGCGCTTTGCCAGCGGTATTGCCCCATGAATACACCGCTCCTTCACCGCTCCAAAGATGCGGCTAGCAGGACTTTTTTCACCGTCCTGCTAGAGCACCGCTCCAGTGTGAAAGCCCTCTGGCTTTCACACTGGAGTGAAAGTGGGCGGTTTTTTCAGGCGCTACACAGGCGCTATTTTTAGTGCTGTAGTGCCTGAAAACTGCCCCAGTGTGAAGGGGGCCTTAGAGGTACAACAGAATAGATAGGAAATCTCACTAAGTAAAGCCTTGTACACACGAGCGGATTTTCAGACGAGAAATATGTGATGAGAGGCTGTTGGCGGAAAATCTGACTGTTTGTATGTTCCATCAGAAAATTGTCGGATTTTCCGCGGACAAATGTTGGATAACAGGTTTTAAAATTTTCCACAGACAAATGTCTGTCGTCAGACTTTCCGATCGTGTGTACACAAGTCTGTCAGACAAAAGTCCAAAGTACAAACACGTATGCTCAGAAGCAAGAACAAGCCAGAAGCGGTCGGTTTTGTAAACTAGCGTTTGTAATGGAGAATTAACATTCGTGACGTGGAAAATTATGAAATCTCAAAATTCCGAGCACATTCTCTTCTTCTTTAATGGGATAATAGTGAAGCTGCTTTGCTGGTGATACTGATGGAGTTATTGCAAACAAATTTTAAAAGGCTATTTTTTTTTCTAGTGATATCAAGAATAATAATATTATGCTTTTTTTTTTTGGGCAAGTTACCAAAACACCATTATCCCATAGTTTTTAAGATCAAAGATACAACTACCGTATATACTCGAGTATAAGCCGAGATTTTCAGCCTCTTTTTTGAGGCTGAAAGTGCCCCCTCGGCTTATACTCGAGTCACCGCTGTCTGACTGCTCGATCAGCGTATCGAGCAGACAGACGGCGGACATTAAAATTCAAAAGCCGCGCCTCCTTCTCCGCCTCCGCCTGTGATAGGCGGAACACTGAATTTCCCAGCAGTCAGTGTTCCGCCTATCACGGACATCCGTTCATTCTCATACTACGGACGAGTATGAGAGGATGTCCGTGATAGGCGGAACACAGGCTGCTGGGAAATTGAGTGTTCCGCCTATCACAGGCGGAGGACGGAGGCGCGGCTTTTGAATTGTAGAATGGCCGCCGAGAAGAGCGGCGATCCATCGGCACGACACGGGACGGAGGAGGCACGGGACGGAGGAGGCACGGGACAGAGGAGGCACGGGACAGAGGAGGCACGGGACAGAGGAGGCTTGGGACGACGGCGGCTCGGGACGGAGGCGGCTCGGGACGGAGGCTTGGGACACAGGTAGGCTGGACACACACACACAAGGCTGCACGGACACACACACACACACACACACACACACACACACACACACACACACACACGGATGGATGGATGGATGGATACACACACACACACACAGGGATGGATGGATGGATGGATGGATACACACACACACACAGGGATGGATGGATGGATGAATACACACACACACACACACACACACACAGGGATGGATGGATGGATGGATACACACACAGGGATGGATGGACGGACACACACACAGGGATGGATGGATGGATGGATGGATGGACACACACACAGGGATGGATGGACGGACACACACACAGGGATGGACGGACACACAGGGATGGACAGCCATGTCTCACCCTCGGCTTATACACGAGTCAATAAGTTTTCCAGTTTTTTGGGGGTAAATTGGGGGCCTCGGCTTATATTCGGGTCGGCCTATACTCGAGTATATACGGTATGTTGGTGTCCCTTGTCAATTTTACATTGTATTTTTTAAACTGTCATTTGAAGTAAAACACATAGCCAAGTATTATTCTCCACAATTTTTTTATTGTGCATTAAAAAAAGAAAACAAATAAAATTGGACATGCTATCTGCCAATAGAACTTAACCAAAAAGTGCATTCTATGCATCCAAAAATATACCAATCAAATCATTATTATTCAACCAAAAAATAAAATAAAAGCCTCATGCATGTGTCCTGCTTCTTAATATAGGAGGTCAACAATGCCAAGAGTTGGTGAAAGCAGGGGTCCGTCATCCGGAGATAATTCAGAAAATCATCTGGATTATTCTCCTGGAGCTCCAGCAGCAAAAGCATATGACATAATTGGTCACGGTTAAAAAAGGAACCAATTTTTGGTCCAAGAAATTCTCCTCCTCCTGTTCCTGGACTGGACTTGGGTCAAAGCAATAACTCCAATAATAAAAAACATGTTATCTATTCCGATTCCGCAACATGTCTGGTTGACGAACGGCCATTCAGAAACAAACTGAAAAGCACAAACTGAAAAGCACGAAATGAAAAGCGTGAAATAAAAAGCGTGAAATGAAAATCACGAATCAACACTCACCAAACTTCTACTAACACGAAATTAGCAGAAGGAACCCAAAGGGTGGTGCTAAAGAGCTGAAAAACCACGTAGTAAGTCACTACGTTTGTGTTTGTTGGCCAACAATTCCTTGCCGTTTCTATGCAAGACAAAATCCAGGCCCACGCCTTTGGACAAAAGTCCATGGTTTTGTTGGCCAACAATCCGATCGTGTGTACGGCTTAAGAGTTTTGCCCATCTTAGCCCCTGTACACACGGTCGAAGATTTCCACAACCAAATCCGTCGGATTTTGCCCGTCGGATCTTGTCCGAAACTGTTGCATACACACGGTCGGACAAAGTTGGCGAAAAATCCGATCTTTCAGAACGTGATGACGTAATTTCGTTACGATGGGACTACATTCAGGCTAGTAGCCAATAGCTTTGATGTAGGAATTTGATCTGAGCATGCGTGGCACTTGGTCCGATCAAAATTCTCTACACATGATCGGAGTATGTCCGATCGGCCCAGTTGGTCGGGAAATATTTCCAACATGTTGGAAAATTGGGTCTGACGGATATTCCGACGGAATCAGTACGATGCATACCACACACAGTCGGATTATCCGACGACGCGGTCCGATAGGACACATTCCGACGGATTCTCCGACCGTACAAGGGCTTAGACAGCTGTCCCCAATTTTTCCTCATCGGAAGAGTCCTCCTCACCTCTTGTTCTGCTGATAACTGTAAAACTTTGGAACTCCCTCACTTTCTGTCTCTATGACAATGACTATTAGAACAAATAGGAGGGTGAATCACCCCATCTGGAACCCAGGCGGTAGTAAAAACTTGACAGAGGGTCTAACTGTCATGTAACAACTAAAAAACGAAAATAAAATGAAAAAAAAAATAAGTTTCGCCTTTACAAACACTTTAAACAGTGACATCTGCAGACAATAACCTCACACCTTTCCACAAAGTCTGTTCAATATGAAATCTTTTATAGCCGTGTCACTAACCAGTTGACGTGTTCGGAATTTAATAAAACACCCCAGGAAGCTTCTGCTTAGATGTGGCCTCCTGACTTCATTATGTAAGTGAATAAGCTCTTCCAGCTCTCAGTTCAGTGCAGACTGATCGATTTTATGGGAGCTAAATCCAAACAGTGCGTGAATAGGCAGTGCGAGGAGTTGTCAGCTCTGTGGTATACATGGTCCGGGAGACAATGTATATAATGTGCTCTACCAGGAAGCCAATCTTGGCCGTGTCACAATTAATTACCCTCTGTCCATACGGAGAGCACAGAGGCGTCCGTCAGTGTTATGGTAATAAGGGAAAGGGGAAGGAAAGTAGGAATATTATTGTAGTATTTACATTTCTATCATTTTTAGGTGACTTGTACATTTTTACATATTTGCTTTTTTTTTTCCATTTCTTGCCAAGCCTTGGCAAAATTATAAAAAAATAAAATAAAAAATATTTAAAAAACTGCCTGGTGATCTCTCTTAAATTCTCTGAGCTCCTAACTTTCTGTGTGAGCTGGCATACTTAAACTTCAACTAGTCTTGTCAATCCTGCCCAGGTCTCCTCAGCTGGACTACAAAACACCTTCCCTTGTATTACAGAAATGAGGGGAGAGAGGAGAGTGTTCTGTTGCCCAACAGAGAAGGCAAGGCTGAAAATCCAGGTTGGAATATCAGTGCAGTAGAGTATTGCCTCGTACACACGATCGGACTTTCCGCCAACAAAACCGTGGATTTTTGTCTGAAGGGCGTTGGCTCAAACTTGCATACACACGGTCACACAAATGTTGGCCAACAATTACAAACGTAGTGATGTACTACGTTGTTTTTCAGCTCTTTAGCGCCACCCTTTGGGCTCCTTCTGCTAATTTTGTGTTAGTAGAAGTTTGGTGAGTGTTGATTCGTGCTTTTCTTTTTGCGTTTTTCATTTTGTGCTTTTCAGTTCATTTCTGAAAGGCCATTCGTCAACCAGACATTGTGGAATCGGAGAAGATAACGTTATTGGCCTTGGAGTTATTGCTATGACATAATTTTTTTGGTTGAATAATAATGATTTGATTTGGTATATTTTCTATATTTTTGGATGCATAAAATGCACTTTTTGGTTAAGTTCTATTGGCAGATAGCATGTCTAATTATTTTTTTTTTTTTAATGCACAATATTGCACAAAAATTGTGTAGAATAATACTTGGCTCTGTGTTTTACTTCAAATGACAGTTTGGGAGTCGGCAGTTACATTTAAAAAAATACAATGTAAAATTAACAAGGGACACCAACATAGTTGTATCTTTGATCTTAAAAACTATGGGATAATGGTGTTGTGGTAACTTGCCCAAATAACTAAAATAAAAAATAAATAAAAAAAGCATAATAATATTATTCTTGATATCACTAGAAAAAAAAAGCCTTTGAAAATTTGTTTGCAATAACTCCATCAGTATCACCAGCAAAGCAGCTTCATTATTATTCCATTAATGAAGAAGAGAATTGTGCGCTGCATTTAGAAATTTCCTAATTTTCCGCATCACGAATGTTAATTCTCCATTACGAGCGCTAGTTTACAAGACCGCTTCCGACTCGTCCTTACTTCCTAGCATGCGTGTTTGTACTTTGGACTTTTGTCCGACGGACTTGTGTACACACGCTCTGAAAACCCAACAACAGATATTTGTTGGCGGAAAATTTGAAAACATGCGATCCAACATTTGTTGGCGGAAAGTCCAACAACAGTTGTCCGATGGAGCGTACACACGGTCGGATTTTCCACCAACAGCCATCACACATTTCCGTCTGAAAATCCGATCGTGTGTACGAGGCTTTAGAGTACACAGAAAGTTAGGAACTCACTGGATTTCTGTCAGTCCAACAGGTACGTTTTTTTTTTTTACTTGCAGCTTTTTTAACAGGATAAAACATGGGGAAATATGCTTGTATTGCAGTTGTACTAAAAAAAAATGTTTTATTTAATTCCTAAAATACAGATATTTGATTCACCAGTAGAGAGAGCTCTGTATTTTACTCCAAAGTCACTTAAAGCGGAACTTCCGTCATTTTTTTTTCAACTTTCCATCTATTAAATCTTCTGCCCTTGTTGTTTTAACTTCAGATAGTAAAACTATTTATTTCTGCCAGTAAATCCCTTATACAGCCCACTTCTTGTTTCTTGTCTGATCATTAGCCTAGGAACTTAGGCATCATGCACAGCTCTCTTTCTCTCATTCTTGTGAGAATTTGCCTGGAAGGGAGGGAGGGGATGAGTCATAAGATGGCCAATCAGAGCTGCAGGGCTGCAGAGCTGGAGGTGTGCCTCTGTGTAAATCCAGGAAGTGAACAGGCAGCAGCTTCAGCTGCCCACTGTTAAAATGTCTGCAGCCAGACTCAGTGGAGGGAGATTTCTGCAGCATATTTGGCAAGTACAGCATCACAATATATATAAAATAATATGCAAAGTGGTTGGAGAGAAGCTTCAGAATGACAAAGATTTTTTTATTACAAATCATGTGAGCAGACTGCAGTTCCTCTTCAAATGGCTTTAGGCAAAATTAAACTTTTCGGGTTGTCCAAGACCTTTTGCCATTATGTGTAAGTATGCATAGCATAACATTATGACACTCTTACTTTTTTTAACGTCCCCCCCTCCTCCATCACTGAGACACTCCCACCATCGTCCTCATTGCTCTATCACTGGTACTTCTATCCTCTCCCCGTCTTTTTCCGGGATCAGAAATCTTGGCCATTTTGCCATAACTCGGCATCTTGGGAACCCAGCACTTATTTCCATCATGTCACGTACCTTCTAGTAGCGAGCCCGGATTGTGGAAAGAGGCCTCCCTTACGACTCCCACTACCGGTTTCCTGGCAATGTAACAGGGAACACAGGAGTAAGGAGGGGTACAGGTGCCTGGCAGGATCAACAGATGAGTAGGATGGGTAGGTGAAGTTCAGTGGAGCAGGTAATCACAGCGAATGGATCAGCAGGTAATTTATAGCAGATAACACGGTTCAATGGAACAGGTAACTTGCAGCAGATGAGAAGCAGTGCAGGGAAGTAGGCAACTTGTAGTAGATGAACAGTGCAATATACACAGGTACTTGCAGCAGATAAAAAGTTCAATATGAGCAGGCACTTGCAGCAGGTGAACAGTTCAATACAAGCAGGTTACTGGTAGCAGATGACACAGTTCAATATAAGCAGGTAATTGCAGTAGGTGAACAGTTTAATACAAGCAGGTTACTTGTAGCAGATGACACAGTTCAATATGAGCAGGCACTTGCAGCAGGTGAACAGTTCAATACAAGCAGGTTACTTGTAGCAGATGACACAGTTCAATATAAGCAGATACTTGCAGCAGGTGAACAGTTTAATACAAGCAGGTTACTTGCAGCAGATGACACAGTTCAATGTAAGCAGGTTCACCTTAAGCAGACGGATGGTCAAAGCAAGCCGGGTCAGATATCAGACTGGAAGCGAAGTACAAGGGAGCAGGCAGGAGAATCGTCACAACAAGCCGGGGTCGGGTGCAGGCAGATAGCAGATGGGTCACAGGCAGGCCGGGTCAAACAGGAACAAATGCTACGGATCAGGTCTCACAGGTATAACGCTGTAGAGCAGACAGCAAAGACTATTAGCAAGAGGCTAGTTTAAGTAGGCACGCGCACCTGTGTACGAACGTATGGGCGTTCGTACGATCGTGCGTACCCGCGACGATCGTAAATCAGAAGACCTGGAGGACAGTCTCTTCATGCGATTTTCATGACATTGCCCCCTCCCAAGGGGCAGCCTCCGGATGCCTTTTCGGGCAAACTTTTCCGGATGGGCCCTTTTAAAGGATTGAATCAAGTTTTTCGCATGAATGTTGTCCTCGGGCTCCCAGGAGTTCTCTTCAGGGCCATATCCTTTCCATTTGATTAAGAACTGGTTCTGGTTTCCTCTTCTTCTGAAATTTAGGATGGCTTCTATTTCAAATTCTTCTTCACCATCAACCAAGATCGGATCAGGAGGAGTGGTATTTCGGTTAGGAAATGGATTGGGAGTAAAAGGTTTCAATAAGGACACATGGAATACCGGATGGACCTTTAGTGAGTCTGGAAGTTCTAGTTCGAAAGCAACTTCGTTAATCTTCCTTTTGACTGAGAAAGGTCCTAAAAACTTGGGACCTAGTTTCCTTGAAGGGCACGCCATCTTCAAGTTTACCGTGGATAGCCACACCAAATCACCAGGTACCAGTACTAACTCCCCTCGTCTCTTCTTGTCAAAGGTTGCCTTGTTGTGCTCTTGAGTTCTAGTCATTGTTTCTTGCAGAAGTTTGTTGTTGGTTGAGAAAAAGTTCATCTTTTCCTGGACTGCTGGTACTGAACATTCAGGAAGGGAGTTGGGTAGAAATGAAGGGTGGAAGCCATAATTGGCAAAAAAGGGTGTCTGTTTGGTGGCGGAATGGAGAGAATTATTATACGCGAATTCAGCTACTGGAAGCAGGGAGATCCAATCATCTTGTGCAAAAGAGGAAAAACAGCATAAATATTGTTTGAGACTTTGGTTCGTCCTCTCAGTCTGCCCATTGGACTGAGGGTGATAGGCGGATGAGAAAGATAGCTCAATATTCAAGGCCTTGCAGAGGGACTTCCAGAATCGAGAGGTGAACTGTACTCCTCAATCCGAAACTATATTGACTGGTACCCCATGGAGCCTAATGATTTCCTTGATAAACACTTGTGCAGTTTCAGAGGCTGAGGGGGTACCCTTCATGGGAATAAAATGTGCCATCTTTGACAGACGATCGACCACCACAAAGATAGTGGTATGATCGTCTGCCGGAGGCAATTCAACAATGAAGTCTAGAGACAGCATTTTCCATGGCCTGTCCGGAACAGACAACGGTTTAAAGAGGCCCTAGGCCTTCGTTTTACAGTTCTTACTTCTAATGCACGTAGTGCAGGTGTTCACATATTTCTTGCAATCCTCCCGTAACTGAGGCCACCAAAAAGTATGCTGTACCAAATCAATGGTTCTAGTGATACCAAAATGTCCGGCGAGTGCGTGGTCGTGACACAGCTCTAGAACAGATACCCGCAGAGTTTCGGGGATGTAGATCTTGTCTTTATACCATAGTAACCCACCTCTGGTTTGTAGTTCTGGTTCTGAAAAAGGTCTTTGTCCCATGGAGGCTTGTCTAAGCTGGGAGAGAAGATCTTCCTGAAGCAGAAGGAAATTCCCAGGAGCGAGAATGGTATCTGGAGGAGGAATTTCCTGGGACTTGTGGAACATCCGTGACAAGGCATCTGGTTTTATATTCTTAGACCCTGGGCGATACGTCACATGAAAAGAAAACCGGGAGAAGAAGAGTGCCCACCTGGCTTGTCTTGGTTTTAGTCTTTTTGCAGATCTTAAGTACTCCAGGTTTTTGTGATCGGTAAATATTAAAATTGGATGAGAAGCTACTTCCAACAAATAACGCCATTCTTCTAATGCAGATTTAATCGCCAACAGCTCCCAGTCTCCATCATCGTAATTTTTCTCGGCTGCTGATAGTTTACGCGAAAAGAAAGCCACAGGATGAAGCAGGGCCTTAGTTCCTTGTCTTTGGAATAATATAGCTCCTACGGCGATTTTGGATGCATCCACTTCTAAAAAAAAAGGCAGGGAGGAATCTGGATGTCTTAAAATAGGAGCAGAGGTGAAAAGTCCCTTGAGAGTCTCGAATGCTTCTTGAGCTTCAGAGGTCCAATGAAAACGGGTTCCTTGTCTAGTTAATTGTGTGATGGGTGCGACAATAGCTGAGAAACCCTTAATAAATTTGCGATAGAAGTTGGCGAATCCAATAAAACGTTGGATTCCTTTCCTGTCTACAGGAGTTGGCCAGTCCAAAATCGCAGCGATCTTCTGGGGGTCCATTTTTATACCCTTACTAGAAATGATCAGCCCCAAGAATGGTATACTTTCCTGTTCGAACAAACACTTGTCTGCTTTTGCATATAGTCCGTGATGGCGGAGCCGACCCAACACGCTTTTGACGTGCTTGCGATGGGCTTCAAGGGAGGAAGAAAAAATTTAAATATCATCTAAGTAAACGACAGCGAATAAGTCCAGAAAGTCCCGGAGCACATCATTGATAAAGTATTGGAAGGTGGCGGGGGCATTACACAAACCGAAGGGCATCACCAAATACTCAAAGTGTCCGAATCGGGTACGGAAAGCAGTCTTCCACTCATCTCTGGCCTTGATATGGATCAAGTTGTAAGCCCCGCGGAGATCGAGTTTAGTGAAAACCGTAGCAGTTCCCAGTCTTTGGAATAACTCTGGAAATAGAGGGAGAGGGTACCGGTTCTTTATAGTGATGTTGTTTAATTCACGGTAGTCCACGCAGGGTCGGAGAGTGTGGTCCTTCTTCTCGACAAAAAAGATACCTGCACCTGCTGGGGACGTAGACGGGCGAATGAACCCCTTCTTTACATTTTCTTCGAGGTATTCTTTGAGTTTCTCCTGCTCTACCTCTGTTAAGGGGAAAACCCTTCCAAATGGAATTTTGGCTCCAGGAAGTAACTCAATGGGGCAGTCATAAGCTCGGTGGGGCGGGAGCACCTCTGCCTTTTGTTTACTGAACACGTCCAGGAATTCATGGTAGACTTCGGGAATGGCCTGACGTAAATCGATCTCTGAGTCAATAGATAATAAGGTTGCTGGTCTCAGAAAACCGGATGAACCACAGAACTTCTGGCAATAAGGTGAAGAAAATGTAATTTCTCCTGTAGCCCAATTTATGGTTGGATTGTGGGCCTGTAGCCAGGGCATCCCAAGTATTACAGGAAAAAGAGGGGAGGTGATAATGTCCATCCGGAGAAGTTCTCGATGCGAACCAGAGATAACAGTAGATAGAGGTGCAGTTTCTCGAGTTACAGGACCAGATTTAATAGCGGAGCCATCGGCCAAATGGATAGAGAGTCCACGGGTCTTAGGTAGGAGAGGAATCTGATGTTGGGCAGCAAAGGATGAATCCATAAAACAGCTGCATGCCCCAGAATCAATAATGGCGGGTGTCTGTAAAGTCTTTCCTGGGAACTGAAAGGAGATAGAAATGATAAGGTGAGATGAAAACTTTATTAAAGAGTCTGGGAGATCAGGAGGCATGGATGGACACTTACGAAGTTTAATAGGACAGTTCCTGACGTAATGTCCAGAGTCCCCGCAATAGAGACATAAATTGTTATTCCGCCGACGTTGACGTTCTTCGGGGGTAAGAGATGGTCGCAAAACCCCAAGTTGCATAGGCTCAGGTGTGTCAGACATGGCCCCGGGTCGGGCGGCAGGTGCTGGATGTAAATGGCTTGGGGCCTTTGGAAGCATCCAGGTTGGGCGAGAGAAACCTGTGGCCCTTTCAGCTCTCCTCTCTCTCAGACGACGATCGATCTGTATCGCCAAGTCAATTAGTGGGTTTAAGGTCTGTGGAACACCGACTCTAGCAAGCTCATCTTTCAAAGAATCAGAGAGTCCCATGCGGAACTGATGATGAAGGGCAGCATCATTCCAGTTCGTATCCGCGCCCCATCGCCTGAACTCGGCCACATAATCTTCCACCGCCCTTCGTCCCTGCTGGAGGGTCCGCAAGGCGGTTTCTGCAGTTGCTGAAAGTTGGGGATCTTCGTATAATTGAGCCATTGCATCAAAAAAGGTAGTAAGATCAGCCAACGCTGCGTCCTTCTGTTCTAACAGGCGGTGGGCCCAGGTCTGGGGGTCTCCAGAGAGTAAAGATACCACAAAACCCACCTTGGTAGCCTCCAGAGAAAAGGTCCGTGGTTGGAGGGCGAAATATAATTCGCAGGAGTTGCGGAAGGCCCTGAAGCCACTGCGATTCCCAGAAAATCGCTCGGGAGTGGGAACTTTAGGTTCTGGTGGTAACATCACAACTGTAGGTGCTGGACCTGCTTCAGTTGAAGAAACTGATGGTTGAGGGGCCCCCAAGAATCCGGAGGGGTTGGAAAGAGCAATTACCCATTCTTCCAGCCGTGTGTAGCCTTGCTGGAGGCCCTTAACTGCCTCAGAAAGTCCTGCCAGGTGTTGACAAAGTTCTTCCATGGCGGAGGCTCCCCGCTCGGGCTCAGACATTGGCTGTCTGCTACTGTCACGTACCTTCTAGTAGCGAGCCCGGATTGCGGAAAGAGGCCTCCCTTACGACTCCCACTACCGGTTTCCTGGCAATGTAACAGGGAACACAGGAGTAAGGAGGGGTACAGGTGCCTGGCAGGATCAACAGATGAGTAGGATGGGTAGGTGAAGTTCAGTGGAGCAGGTAATCACAGCGAATGGATCAGCAGGTACTTTATAGCAGATAACACGGTTCAATGGAACAGGTAACTTGCAGCAGATGAGAAGCAGTGCAGGGAAGTAGGCAACTTGTAGTAGATGAACAGTTCTTGCAGCAGATAAACAGTTCAATATGAGCAGGCACTTGCAGCAGGTGAACAGTTCAATACAAGCAGGTTACTGGTAGCAGATGACACAGTTCAATATAAGCAGGTAATTGCAGTAGGTGAACAGTTTAATACAAGCAGGTTACTTGTAGCAGATGACACAGTTCAATATGAGCAGGCACTTGCAGCAGGTGAACAGTTCAATACAAGCAGGTTACTTGTAGCAGATGACACAGTTCAATATAAGCAGATACTTGCAGCAGGTGAACAGTTTAATACAAGCAGGTTACTTGCAGCAGATGACACAGTTCAATGTAAGCAGGTTCACCTTAAGCAGACGGATGGTCAAAGCAAGCCGGGTCAGATATCAGACTGGAAGCGAAGTACAAGGGAGCAGGCAGGAGAATCGTCACAACAAGCCGGGGTCGGGTGCAGGCAGATAGCAGATGGGTCACAGGCAGGCCGGGTCAAACAGGAACAAATGCTACGGATCAGGTCTCACAGGTATAACGCTGTAGAGCAGACAGCAAAGACTATTAGCAAGAGGCTAGTTTAAATAGGCCGCTTGGCGCCAACACGGACGCACGCACGCGACCGCGCACGTGCCCGCGCACGCACACCTGTGTACGAACGTATGGGCGTTCGTACGATCGTGCGTACCCGTGACGATCGTAAATCAGAAGACCTGGAGGACAGTCTCTTCATGCGATTTTCATGACACATCATCTGTAAGATAAGGGAATGGTAGACTGAGCTGCCCATTTGTACATTGCTATGTACACTCGCCGGCTACTTTATTAGGTAAAGTAGTTCAATTGCTTGGTAACTAGACATGTGCGATTAGTTTTGTACAAATCGAAAATCCGTACAAATTTGTGTAAAATTGTACATTCGGGAGCATCCGAAATACGAATTGCTATGCTTCCGAATTTTGTATGAAATACGAAATTTCGGTTACGAATTTCGGATCCAAATTCCATCACAATGGAAACGTGACTGGTGTTTTGTTGATCAATCAGAGGTTTTCTTCTGCTGCTGAGTGAGGGTTGAGAAAATTACCTTTTTTAATATGGGCCTGGGAGACTGGTACTGGTAGTCGATGGGAGATTCAGAATCGGACAAAATATGAATTTTCGTTAATTACGATTATTCGTTATGATGAAGTTAAAAACCCAGGAAGTCAGCACAGCACAGGGATGGTGGAAGCCCCTCATAATGAGCACAGCACAGGGATGGTGGGAGCCCCTCATAATGAGCACAGGGATGGTGGGAGCCCCTCATAATGAGCACAGCACAGGGATGGTGGGAGACCCTCATAATGAGCAAAGCACATTGATGGTGGGAGCCCCTCATAATGATAAATTCATCATAATAAACGTTTGTAATTGTTTTTCCGAAAAGTTAAACACCTAACAAAAATGTGTATTTTGTACGAATCCAAATTGAATTTCGGATACTAATTACGAAATTTGAATTAACGGCTAATACAAAGCGGAGCGAAACGAAACAAATTTATTGACGACGCTCATGTCTTTTGGTAACACAAATTGCAAATCAGCCAATCACATGGCAGCAACTCAATGCATTTAGGCATCTAGATGTGGTGAATATGACATCCTGAAGTTCAAACCGAGCATCAGAATGGGGAAGAAAGTGGATTTTAGTGACTTTTAGTGACTTTGAACGTGGATGGTTGTTGGGGCCAGACGGGCTGGTCTGAGTATTTCAAAAACTGCTGATCTACTGGGATATTCATGCACAACCATCTCCAGAGTTTACAAAGAATGGCCTGAAAATAAGAAAATATCCAGTGAGCGGCAGTTGTGTGGAGGAAAATGCCTTGTTGATGTCAGATGTCAGAAAAGAACAGGCAGACTGGTTCCAGATGATAGAAAGGCAACAGTAACTCAAATAACCACTCGTTACAACCAAAGGTATGCAGAATACCATCTCTGAATGCACAACTTATCAAAACTTGAAGCAAATCTGCAGCAACTGCTTGATGCTATCATGTCAATATGGACCAAAATCTCAGAGGAATGTTTCCAACACCCTTTATGCCACAAAGAATTAAGGCAGCTCTAAGGGCAAAAGGGGGATCCTAACCAGTGTACCTAATAAAGTGGCCGGTGTGTGTACATACTGAGAGTAGACGTACCTTGGAGGTGATCCTTGAAACACACCAGAAACCCAGACATCGCCTTACAAGACAGCTGAAGACTTCAAGTGCGTGCTTGAATTTCCCAGCTCCCTTCTATTTAAATTTTAAAAATTTTAATAAATTACCATAAAAATATAGACTTGGACGTGAAGGATGAAAGAAGCATATGAGCTCCGTCCATTATTCCCGAGGAGATATTTATCTTTCTATAGGTACAATTAAATGTATTCTGTATTCTGGATGCACTTTATTAATTTTCTAAGGTCAGATAGCAAATCAGCCCCTCAACCCTCTTCTGTTTTCAGCATAGGTTTGGCATCAGCCATGATGCGGAAGGAAATCCAAACCAGGTACAATTTAGTTGTTAGAATTTTTTTTGGGGAAGAACTCACACAAACATGGAGGGCACAGACAAGCACAATGCAGTTGGTGTCCCCATTGAGGATCGCATTCAGGACTGCAGTGCTGTGAGGACAAAATGTTAAGCGTCCAGCTGCCGCGTTGCCCGGCAGATGTGATATGGCCTGTTGGGATTCCAGCGCTCTCTTGACATTCCTGTTAGCATCATCAACACTTTAACGCGTTCTAATGAAACGTGGCATGAAAATTGAAGTCAACAAGGGTCTTTAGTTTGAGCATTTGCCTTTTGGAATTCTAGTGAAACCGAATATCTTGACTCAGGCGATTGCAACAGCAAATTTGCAAGGTTCAACCACCTCTGTGTTTGCTGTAACCAGCCAATTCGTTCACGGTGAAAGGCAGATATATAACATTTGACAGCCCAACTGAATCACTCTGTTTGGTGGACCATAATAGCATCCATTCTATTGTATAGTACAACTTGCTGCTCTGCACATAAAATGAGCTGGATCCTTGCTTGCGGGCATCGTTCAAATTACAATATTTTCGCCTTTTTTTTGTTTGTTAATATTTGTGTAATTATTTTATACAATTATTTCCATTTTTTTTACAAGTCAAAATCAAATATTGGACAAAACAGTAGGTCTGCATTATCCAATGACCAGATGCTCTTCATACAATTAACAAAGGGGTTGATTTCTTTGAAAAAAAATAATATTAAGCCCATAAGTGGAGATATAGACGAACAAAACAAAAACAAGTAAATAACCCAAATTATATATTTACAAACTATCTCTTATTTTATTTCATTATAATGACATTCCCTGACATTTAAGCTCCATTCACACCTGAGCATATCAATTTAATAGCGTTTTCTGGGTGTTTTTCAAGCATTTTTGCAGCTTTTTACAAGCTTTTTTAAAGCGTTTTAGAAGTGTATTACAAGCGTTTTACAGCTTCATTTTTGTTTAGCCAATAGAAAGTACTAGGAGGAGGAAAGGGAGAGGAAATTAGGGGTGGAGAGATGCTGTTTTAGCAGAAAAACGCTTATAAAACACTCTATGGGGCCAAAAACGCTTGTGATCTGCCAAAAAGAAGCTTAAGTTCAACAATGGCTTTCTTCTTGCCACTCTTCCATAAAGGGCAGATTTGTGGAGAGCACAACTAATAGTTGTCCTGTGGACAGATTCTCCCACCTGAGCTGTGGATCTCTGCAGCTCCTCCAGAGTTACAATGGGTCTCTTGGCTGCTTCTCTGATGAATGCTCTCCTTGCCCGGCTTGTCAGTTCAGGTGGACGGCCATGTCTTGGTACGTTTGCAGTTGTGCCATAATCTTTCTATTTTTGGATGATGGATTGAACAGTGCTCCATGAGATGTTCAAAGCTTGGGATTAGTGATGGACGAACTTCCGACGGGACGTTTCGCGAAAGCGAAATGCGAACGGACCCAAACGTTCGCGAAACCGAACGTTCGCCGCGGGCCCCATTGACTTCAATGGGAGGCGAACTTTGCAAACCTTCATGTCGAATTTGCGGCCACGTGGTAATTATTAGGGGGTAAAACGTAGTCCCACCATCTGGACAATGACATAATACATGTATGAGGTGAATTTGGGATCGATAACTACAAGCATTTTTATTTTATTTGGGAAATTGTTCTAACAATTCAGGACTATGGAGCTAATGAAGGCAATGGAGGAGAGGGAAGGTCAGGGACCAGGGTAGGCAAAGAAGAGGGTGCAGGAGATGATCACCAGCAGCGTGACATACCGGAATGACACATGCACCGTGATAGAGGCATCTGACAGCAGCACCGTAATACAGAGCACTGACAGCAGCACCGTGACATACAGCGCTGACAGCAGCACCGTGACATACAGCGCTGACAGCAGCACCGTGACATACAGCGCTGACAGCAGCACCGTGACATACAGCGCTGACAGCAGCACCGTGACATACAGCGCTGACAGCAGCACCGTGACATACAGCGCTGACAGCAGCACCGTGACATACAGCGCTGACAGCAGCACCGTGACATACAGCGCTGACAGCAGCACCGTGACATACAGCGCTGACAGCAGCACCGTGACATACAGCGCTGACAGCAGCACCGTGACATACAGCACTGACAGCAGCACCGTGACATACAGCGCTGACAGCAGCACCGTGACATACAGCGCTGACAGCAGCACCGTGACATACAGCGCTGACAGCAGCACCGTGACATACAGCGCTGACAGCAGCACCGTGACATACAGCGCTGACAGCAGCACCGTGACATACAGCGCTGACAGCAGCACCGTGACATACAGCGCTGACAGCAGCACCGTGACATACAGCGCTGACAGCAGCACCGTGACATACAGCGCTGACAGCAGCACCGTGACATACAGCGCTGACAGCAGCACCGTGACATACAGCGCTGACAGCAGCACCGTGACATACAGCACTGACAGCAGCACCGTAAGCAGCCCCAGGAGGAAGTCAGCACAGCACAGGGATGGTGTGATCCCCTCATAATAAGAACCCCCAGGAGGAAGTCAGCACAGCACAGGGATAGTGTGATCCCTTCATAATAAGAACCCCCAGGAGGAAGTCAGCACAGCACAGGGATATCATAAGCAGCCCCAGTAGAAATATGACACCGCTCAACCTCTTCAAAGAGGAGGGTAGGGGCATATAGTACGGTGTGCTTTTTTGGGTCAAGGAAGTGAGCCAAATGAATTAAGAAGGTCTGTGTGCTTGATTAAAAAAATAGTTTATAGACATATACATGGTCTACTGGTCACATGTGTTGAATTCCTCCGAGATCCATGCCTCATTCATTTTTAGAAATGTGAGGTAGTTAACACTGTGGTGAGCTAGGCGAGTACGCTTATCGGTCACAATCCCCCCTGCTGCGCTGAACGTCCTTTCGGACAGGACACTGGATGAGGGGCAAGCCAACAGTTCGATTGCAAATTGGGCAAGCTCTGGCCAGAGGTCAAGCCTGCCCACCCAGTAGTCTAGGGGTTCATCACTCCTCAGAGCGTCCACATCGGCCGTTAACCCAATGTAGTCGGACACCTGACGGTCTAGGCGTTCCCTGATGCTGGATCCGGATGACACCTGTCGATGGGTCGGCTGAAAGAATGACCTCATATCCGAAGTCACCAACACATCTTCAAACCGGCCTCTTCTTGCAGGCGCTGTTGGATTGGTACCCGCAAATCCTTCTCTGGGAGTGGGAATTGCTCCTCTGCCAGCGCACGCAAAAGCAGAATGCAGCATTTCTCGAAGCAAGGCCTGGAAGTGCTGCATTCTGACAGCCCTCTGCGACGGCGGTAACATTTCCGCCATTTTGTGTTTGTACCGGGGGTCTAAGTACGTTGCCACCCAGTACTGGTCCTTGACCCTCATGCTTTTTATACGGGGGTCCCTATTAAAACACTGGAGCATGAAGGCCCCCATTTGCACTAAAGTGGAAGCGGTGTGGTGGCCTGGCTCCTGCTCATCATCCAGGATAATGTCGTCCTCTTCATTCTCCTCTCCCCATCCTCGCACAACAGGGATCCCAGAAAGGTTTAAAGCATGCTCTTCTTGCTCCTGCTCATCCGCCCCGGCACCATCCTCCTCTGACTCCTCATCAGACTCCTGTTGTTGACTTGTCTCAGATAGAGTAGCCCCCCCTGGGAATTCATCCAGCATTGCGACTTCCTCATCTTCCCGCTCCTGCTCCTCCACAGCCTGATCAATGACACGACGCAATGCATGCTCCAGAAAGAAGGCATAAGGTACCATGTCACTGATGGCGCCATGGCTGCGACTGACCAGTTTGGTGATCTCCTCAAATGGCCGCAGAAGTCTGCATGTGTCGCGCATGAGCAGCCACTGGCGCGGTGAAAAAAAACCCAGCTCCCCAGAACCGTTTCTTTCGCAGAGTTCATACAGGTAGACGTTAACTGCACGTTTCTGCTGGAGCAGCCTATCAAGCATATAGAAGGTTGAGTTCCATCGCGTCGGGCAATCGCAAATAAGACGTCTGACCGGCAGATGGTGTCGCCGCTGAATGTCAGCAAGGCGAGCCATGGCCGTGTAAGATCTTCTGAAATGGGCCGAGATTTTCCTTGCCTGCCGCAAGATGTCCTGGACCCCAGGGTATTTGACAAGGAATCGCTGCACGACCAAGTTTAAGACGTGTGCCATGCACGGCACGTGCGTGATTTTGCCCTGTTTCAATGCGCTAAGCAGATTGGCACCGTTGTCACACACCACTTTACCAACTGTCAAATTGAGCGGTGTTAGCCACTCATCTGCCTGTGAACGCAAAGCTGAAAGGAGTGCCGGGCCAGTGTGGCTCTTTGCTTCCAGGCACAACAGACGCAGCACGGCATGGCAACGTCTCACCTGGCATGTGGAATAGGTTCTGGGGAGCTTGGGCGGTGCAGTGGAAGAGACGCTAGCAGCGGAAAAGGAGGAGGCAGCTGAGGAGGAGAGGGAGGAGGATGGAGTAGGAGGAGGAGAAGAAGAGTCAGGCCTGCATGCAATCCGTGGCGGTAAAACCAAATCTACACGGGTGCCACGGGTTACATGCTTGACGGCCGTCAGAAGGTTCACCCAGTGGGCAGTAAAACTGATATACCTTCCCTGCCCGTGTTTGCTAGACCACGTGTCTGTGGTCAGATGTATCTTGGCACCGACACTGTGTGCCAGAGATACATTCACTTGCCGCTGAACATGGCCATATAGCTCTGGGATGCCCTTCTCTGAGAAATACTTCCTTCCTGGGACCTTCCATTGTGGTGTTCCAATGGCCACAAATTTGCGAAAGGCCTCCGAGTCCACCAGTTTATATGGCAGTAGTTGGCGGGCTATGAGTTCTGACAAGCCAGCCGCCAACCGTTGGGCAAGAGGGTTATCCGGCATCATCATTTTTTTACGCTCAAACATTAGGCCCACGGAAGCCTGCCTTTTTGCAGAAAAATGTGAGCTTGGCGTGATGGAAGGTGGAGTGGAGGACAATTGTGAGGAGAGAGGAGAAGGAGAAGTAGAAGACGAGGCTGGACGGTGAGAGCCTGCAGTGTGGCTTTGTGTGTTCCGTTGCTCCCACTGGGCTCGGTGATGGCTGCTCATGTGCCTTCTTAAGGCGGTCGTCCCTAGGTGAGTATTGGGCTTACCGCGACTAACGCGTTGACTGCAAAGATTGCAGATGGCAACGCTATTGTCAGCAGCGGACACGTTAAAAAAAGCCCACACTGCGGAGCCATGTGCCGGTGTCCTGGGAGCGCCAGATGTGACCGTACATGGTCGATGACTCGCTCCTGATACATTTGCAGTCTGCTTTGTCCCTGCTGTGCAATGTAAGTCATTGCTGCTTCTCCTCCCTATCTGCTGGTCCATATCTCCCTCTGAACTCCCCTCCTCTTCCTCTCTTGTGGGCACCCACGTGACATCACTAGACACGTCATCATCAACGTCACCTTCCCCACCGCTATAAGTAGAGATCTCGGAGTAGGCAGCAACACCGGGGACCAACCTCCTCCTTGGGCTGATCTGGGTACTGGCGTCAGACTGCTGAGTAGCGCTTGTTGCTACCTCCTCTTCCTGATCCAATACCAAGAGTGGCTGCGCATCAGAAATGTCCTCTTGATATGGATCGGAAAATAATTCCAGTGACTCAAGCGGAAGGTATGTGGTGGTGGTGGTGGTGGTCGTGTTGTTGGTGGTAGTGTCTTTGGGGGTGCACATAGCAGAGAGTGAAGAAGAGGGTGCAGATCGAGAGGATGAGGAGGGTGCAGAAGAGTAAGGCTGAGCGAGCCACTCAACCAAGTCTGGTGCATCCTTTAAAGTAATTGAACGCACCTTCTGCAACTTCCCACTTTGGCTCAAGCCTGTTGCTCCTGCCCTACCCCTACCACCCCTGCGGAAGGGCCTGCCTCTTCCTCTGCCTGTCATTTTTTAAATGACCCTGTGACAAAACTCTTAGTCCCTATACCGCTGAAGGACTGCTGCAGTATAGGTGAGCGGTCAGCAGTGGTGCACGTCAACCCTATCTATTGTGGACCTATAGCGGTCCTTACAGAACAGCAGACTGTACCGCACTCAAGCCTATGTACCGTAGCACCCTATACCAAGTTACCAGTCCTTATAAGAACTTTTGTGGACCAAGCAGGTTGTGTATTAGTGTTTAGCAGACTGTACGTCAGTCCCTATACCGCTGAAGGACTGCTGCAGTATAGGGCAGCGGTCAGCAGTGGTGCACGTCAACCCTATCTATTGTGGACCGATAGCGGTCCTTACAGAACAGCAGACTGTACCGCACTCAAGCCTATGTACCGTAGCACCCTATACCAAGTTACCAGTCCTTATAAGAACTTTTGTGGACCAAGCAGGTTGTGTATTAGTGTTTAGCAGACTGTACGTCAGTCCCTATACCGCTGAAGGACTGCTGCAGTATAGGGCAGCGGTCAGCAGTGGTGCACGTCAACCCTATCTATTGTGGACCGATAGCGGTCCTTACAGAACAGCAGACTGTACCGCACTCAAGCCTATGTACCGTAGCACCCTATACCAAGTTACCAGTCCTTATAAGAACTTTTGTGGAACAAGCAGGTTGTGTGTTAGTGATTAGCAGACTGTACATCAGTCCCTATACCGCTGAAGGACTGCTGCAGTATAGGTGAGCGGTCAGCAGTGGTGCACGTCAACCCTATCTATTGTGGACCGATAGCGGTCCTTACAGAACAGCAGACTGTACCGCACTCAAGCCTATGTACCGTAGCACCCTATACCAAGTTACCAGTCCTTATAAGAACTTTTGTGGAACAAGCAGGTTGTGTGTTAGTGATTAGCAGACTGTACGTCAGTCCCTATACCGCTGAAGGACTGCTGCAGTATAGGTGAGCGGTCAGCAGTGGTGCACGTCAACCCTATCTATTGTGGACCGATAGCGGTCCTTACAGAACAGCAGACTGTACCGCACTCAAGCCTATGTACCGTAGCACCCTATACCAAGTTACCAGTCCTTATAAGAACTTTTGTGGAACAAGCAGGTTGTGTGTTAGTGATTAGCAGACTGTACGTCAGTCCCTATACCGCTGAAGGACTGCTGCAGTATAGGTGAGCGGTCAGCAGTGGTGCACGTCAACCCTATCTATTGTGGACCGATAGCGGTCCTTACAGAACAGCAGACTGTACCGCACTCAAGCCTATGTACCGTAGCACCCTATACCAAGTTACCAGTCCTTATAAGAACTTTTGTGGACCAAGCAGGTTGTGTGTTAGTGTTTAGCAGACTGTACGTCAGTCCCTATACCGCTGAAGGACTGCTGCAGTATAGGGCAGCGGTCAGCAGTGGTGCACGTCAACCCTATCTATTGTGGACCGATAGCGGTCCTTACAGAACAGCAGACTGTACCGCACTCAAGCCTATGTACCGTAGCACCCTATACCAAGTTACCAGTCCTTATAAGAACTTTTGTGGAACAAGCAGGTTGTGTGTTAGTGATTAGCAGACTGTACGTCAGTCCCTATACCGCTGAAGGACTGCTGCAGTATAGGTGAGCGGTCAGCAGTGGTGCACGTCAACCCTATCTATTGTGGACCTATAGCGGTCCTTACAGAACAGCAGACTGTACCGCACTCAAGCCTATGTACCGTAGCACCCTATACCAAGTTACCAGTCCTTATAAGAACTTTTGTGGACCAAGCAGGTTGTGTATTAGTGTTTAGCAGACTGTACGTCAGTCCCTATACCGCTGAAGGACTGCTGCAGTATAGGGCAGCGGTCAGCAGTGGTGCACGTCAACCCTATCTATTGTGGACCGATAGCGGTCCTTACAGAACAGCAGACTGTACCGCACTCAAGCCTATGTACCGTAGCACCCTATACCAAGTTACCAGTCCTTATAAGAACTTTTGTGGAACAAGCAGGTTGTGTGTTAGTGATTAGCAGACTGTACGTCAGTCCCTATACCGCTGAAGGACTGCTGCAGTATAGGGCAGCGGTCAGCAGTGGTGCACGTCAACCCTATCTATTGTGGACCGATAGCGGTCCTTACAGAACAGCAGACTGTACCGCACTCAAGCCTATGTACCGTAGCACCCTATACCAAGTTACCAGTCCTTATAAGAACTTTTGTGGAACAAGTGAGTTGTGAATGTTTAGCAGACTGCAGCAGAAGGGCAGCAGTCAAGTATAATATCCTTTCTATATTTGGAAGAAAGAATATTATACATGTACAAGCCTATTACTGTACCACTGATACCAGTCCTGAAAAGAACCTTTGTGGAACTAATAATAACAGCAAGTCTTTAAAATTACCCTCACTGCCTGACAACACTGCTTCCTTCCTGTCCCTATACAAATTGGCAAAAAAAGAGAACGATTAGTGGTTACTGGAACAGCTCTTTTGTGGACCTTGATAGTAACAGCTAATGATGATGATGATGATGATGATGATGAAAGACTAATCTGGCTGTCCCTGTAGCATACACCGTCCTTTCCCTTTCTCTAAACTAACAAAAGACACTCAGGCTGCTGCAAGAATCAGCAGCACAGCAAACCTATCAACACCTAACACCTATACCAGTCCTGAAAAGAACTTTTGTGTACCAAATAGCTAGTGGTTTATCTCTCCCTACTCCACACAGGAACCTGTCCCTATCGTAACAGAAGAAAGAATGTAAAATGGCCACCGGATCGGGTGTATTTATAGGTTAGGGGGAATGTCCAAGTGTCCATGTGCTGTCATGTCTCAATTGGCTGTCCTGTATCACATGATAAACGTGTCACCAAAGGTTAAAGTTCTTGTATACATTAAACACGTAAGTCCGCCGCGGCGAACGACGGAAAAAGGCGTTCGAACGTGCGGACCGCGAATGTCGGAAATTCGCCGCGAAACGACCGCCGGGCGAAACGTTCGTCCATCACTACTTGGGATATTTTTTTTTTATAATCTAACCCTGCTTTAAACTTCACAACTGTATCCCTATGTCTGATGTGTTTCTTTGCTTTCATGATGCTGTTTGTTCACTGAGGTTCTCTAACAAACCTCTGAGGGCTTGGCAAAACATGGTGTTAGCACTACTGACAAACAATCCGCCAAATCACCCCACTGCTAGACTTCATACATCCTTTCCAGAGACAATGAACAGTCTTTTGCAAGCTTTGTTTTTGTTGTTTTATTGAGGGGTACAACTTGGATAGGGATTGCCATCATATTTAAAGAATCCAATATACTTTAAACAAAGTTAGAGCCTGAAGATTGAATGTGCATATTTGACTAAGTATAAATCTTCTCCTGCATCTCCATACAGACTGTTACTCCCTCTGCATCTCCATGCAGGCTACAGTTCCTAAGAGTTCTCCATCCGTCACCGTGTGAGGAACAGAAACATCACTTTTGACCATGTAAAAATAATGGTATTAGATCTCTTCACCCCCTGCCCCAAGCTTGTTTCCTCTTGCACAAACATGATTCCTCCTGCACAATCTTCTAGTTGCTAATTAAAGTACGACACGTCCTCTTCTATTGGGTAGTATGAACTCACTCTAAATAAGCCCCTCTGCTGGCTCTGGTGACTCGCTGTTACTAGGCCTGAGGCCTGCAGAACCTCTCCCCGGAGGCCTAGTAGGTTAAAGTCTATCTTCTAGGAAATCTACTACTGCTCCCAGCCAGTCCAACTTGCAAACCATGTGCCAGCCGGCCACAATGATTTGACACAGATCTCCACAGTCTCTTCTCTGATCCAGGATTCTTCACCACCCACCGTGTGCATGATAAAGACTTTGCTAGTCACCATGTAGAAGCAGAGTTCCCTCACAGATTCCCTGGCACCTCCAGCCATCCACTGTGGAAGCACTCACCGACCTTCCAATCCTGAGTCCTTGATGAGGAACTTGTTCGGACCATGCCTTCCGACAGCTTCTCCTGCCCCTCTGCTCCAGGAGTTCCCTGACACTGACCGTGTAGTGACAGAGACATTGCCAATGTCCCTATAGATGCAATGTTCCCTCACAGCTCTCCCCGAACCTCCTCCTGCGATTGATACACCCCCCCCAGATGGGAGTGTTCTCCTGCAGCTGTCTAGCACTCCATTCCACACTTTACTCAGAAGCCTGTGACCTCAGCTCATATGCCCGCCCCTGCCAACACCAGTTAGGGATTGGTCAGGGCTCCCACATATGCTGCCTGCCACTCCAGCTCTAGGCCCAGCCTCTCCTCCAGAACATTCTCCCTGGAAACAGGGGAGGCGCCTCAGAACTGAAGTAGAGGTGGTCACACCCACTGCTACTCTGACCACTCCCAGCCCCCAGATCAAAACAGACAGGCCTAGCGTACAGCATAGGCCTGCCTAAATTTGCCTGTGCTGAAATAACCTAGTTCTGACGGAGTTCCAACGGACTTCCGACCGAACGGACTTGCCCACACACGATCACACCAAAGTCTGTTAGTTTCTAACGCGATGACGTACGACAGGACTAGAAAGGGAAGTTCAATAGCCAGTAGCCAATAGCTGCCCTTGCTTCGTATTTGGTCCGTCAGACCAGCATACAGACGAACGGTTTTCCCGATAGAAATCCATCGGAAAGATTTGAAATATGTTCAATTTCTAGGTCCCTCTGAATTTTTGAAGAAAAAAATCAGATGAAGCCCACACACGATCGGAATATTCGCCAGAATGATTCGGTCTGACCTTTTCTGCCGGAAAGTCCGGTCGAGTGTCAGCGGCATTAGACAGGGTCAATTCAGTTTTGTTGCAGGCTAGCTGGTTAGCAAGTTGAACATTTTTAATTGCTTTTGAAGAATGCTCCCAACATTGGTGGTCAGTGGGAAGAATGCCCTCATTACAGACAGCTAAAACGATCATTAGTGTCCTGTTGCTGATGGGAGGTTAATTAGGGGGAACCCAGGGTTTCCATGGAATCCTGGTTCAGAATGGCTGATATAGAGTTTTATTGATTGAACTAGATGGTCTTTTTTTCCACCTGACCAGTGGCAGCCGCTCATGCAGAGCACACGGACGCCGACCCCCCCCCCCCCCCCATGCATGCGCCCAGCAGCCTAATCTACATGCAGGGTGCCAGAATTTTTATTCTTTTTGAAGCACATGATTAGAACCTGTGACGGAACCGATCCCACACTCCGATTGAGTGCTTCCGTCAGTATACCGCTTCCTAAGTCTGAATATAGATATCAGATATTCCAACCGCTCACAAACACAAAACAAGACAAGACTTGCTTAGTGCTAACATGGACTGATTTATTAGAACGAAAATGCCAAGTATTTATGATACAGTAGAAGACTAAAACCTAACCTAATTAGCATGAGCTAATTATCTAAATCAACACTCAGACTAGTTGACTGAGGGATAAGACTTTCCGGCTCCTAGCTCACTAACAATTCAATAAACATTACCATAAGCATCAACACAGGGTTAATTAGCCCAAACAACAATGTGTGGAATACCATTACAAGCCAGACTAGACTCATTTACATTATACAAGCAAACAGACAGGTTCCTGGAGTTCATGACATTAGCATCTGACAGTGTGTATCCCAACATCACAACACACATACATACATATATACAAATATATATATATATATATATACATACATATACACACATCATTGAATCTGACTAGCACAGATTATAGCAGGGTTCTCATTCACCCTGTGCCCCTTAAAATCCAGGGCCCATAATCAGTCGTCAAGAGGCTCGCGTTCAGTCCTCTCAAAAAGCCTTTGTCCCAGCTAGGTCACAGAGCCTAAGGCTCTAATTGGCTTAAAAAAAGGGTAGGTTCGGGGCACAGAGCACTGCGCCCTGAGCCTGCCCAGTTGTGTGACAATTGCAAATTCATATTTGCTATTGTCTTCCTGTTTCTCCTCCCGGCCAATCAGGAATTGGGTCCTGGGACCCAAATGGCGAAAGGAGAAGTGACTGGATTGGCTGGGGCAGAAGCAGTGAGGAAGAGGAGGAGACGCAGGGGGAAGCCACTGAAGCTGCCCAGGACCTGGATGAGGTAATTGCAGAGCCGGCGGATGGACGGGCAAGCGGGAGGATTGACCCAGCGACGGAGTGGGGTGGGATATCTATGAGTCTGCTTATTGAAAGCGCTGTACATCCTGCGCGGCTGATATCACACAAAAAACTATCTCTACTGGTCTCTACTATCTCTACTGGTTAATCTACAAATCTCTATTGTTAACACAATAATAAAAATATGGAGGAGGAACTTTTAAAAATTTAAAAGTAACATCAACAACTGTTTTACGGCAAACACAGCAATAATGACTCTTAATATGTACTTAATGAAAATATACAATACTTTCCCTTTAATGTGTGCTTTAATCCATCGTGACCTTATGTTATAACATTTCATCAATGTGATTTTCCCCATCTAAAGAATTTCTACTATGTAAAAGGGTAATTTGTTTATCCAATCTCCAAAGTTTGGAATTTTGGATGAATTCCAAAATTTAGGGACAACTGCTCTCCCATTCAGCATTACTGACATTAGGACAACCCTTTACAGCTGGAACAGATGTCATTAAAGTGCCCATGTAACATACTTATGGGGTCGCTTTTTATACATACATTATATCTAATTTCATAAAAAAAAAAAAAAAAAAAGGAGTGCTTCTCAAAAAGCTTTACAGCTCCAATCACAGATGTTCAATAGAACCGATACAGTTCTCAAATCTGTATTATTCACTGTTCACTTTAAAGGGTGTCATTTTAATATTTTTATCCATAAAATACTATTTAAGTCTTCTTTTTTTCATCTCAGTAGTGTGGATCACCTCCAGCCTCTTTAAGGCACTTCTGGTCTACCTGCACTCACTCTGCATCATTGCTCTGGACCGATTTCACGATTGTAATAACAGAAGACCATGCATACACAGGTGGAGGAGGCGCGAATGAGGTTGGCAGAGGAAGGAGGCACAGCTGGGGAGGTGGAGGAGGTGGGCATGAGGCTGGGAGGCAGGCACAGCTGGGGAGGCGGAGGAGGCGGGCATGAGGCTGGCAGGGGAGGCGGGCACAGCTGGGGAGGCGGAGGAGGCGGGCATGAGGCTGGCAGGGGAGGCAGGCACAGCTGGGGAGGCGGAGGAGGTAGGCATGAGGCTGGCAGGGGAGGCAGGCACAGCTGGGGAGGTGGAGGAGGCGGGCATGAGGCCGGCAGGGGAGGCAGGCACAGCTGGGGAGGTGGAGGAGACGGGCATGAGGTCAGCAGAGGAGGCACAGCTGGGGAGGCGGGCATGAGGTCAGCAGAGGAGGCGGACACAGCTGGGGAGGCGGAGGAGGCAGGCACAGCTAAGGAGGCGGGACTCTGAACGTAGCGCAAGATAGTTAAGCACCGGCCCTGATTGCAGGAGTTTTTACCACATAACAGGAGGTGCATGAACCTTCATAGCAGGATCACCGGGTATTAAAGTGGTTTTATAACCCTCTTTTTTGTTTCTTTTGTATAAAAATAACAAACATGACTATACCTACCGGCTCTGTGTAATGGTTTTGCACAGAGCAGCCCAGATCCTCCTCTTCTGGGGTCCCCCGTTGCCACTCCAGACTAGGGTTGCCACCTTTTCTTCAAGTCAAACCCGAACAGTTTTGTGGCGCACAGAAATTTCTTTTTTATAGTATAAGCTATACATATATTTTGCTACTAAATAACATTTCTAATCATATGTATATAAGTTAATAACAAAAGTCCTCTTTTACATCAGAGTCCACAGAGTTCCCCTTTTACCTCTGAACTCTGGGGACTCTGACATAAGGGATGCTCTGTGAACCCTGATTTATGGGGGAACACTGAGTACTCTGATGTACAGAGAGGACTCTGCTGTAAGGGGAAACACTGGTGTAAAGGGTAACTCTGATGTAAGGGGTGCTCTGAGAACCCTGATTTGACTTAGTGTACTCTCTCTGAGGAAGGAGAGGGAAGGGGGGAGACTTCATTCAGAGACAGGGATGGATGGTGAGCTCACTCACCCCTTGGCAGTCTGCACCTCTCATTCAGATGGATCTGAGGCTGCTGGACTTCAAATTTCTAGCCTCAACTTTCCTTTTCTGAGGCACAGCGCCGGGGATTGGAGTGTGGGCAGACACAGAGGGGTATGGATGGGGGGGAAGAGGTGCAGATCAAGCCCTCTCTCTTCTCCCGTCTGTATGTGTTGGTGGGGGGGTGGAGGGTATGGTTTGTTAGTGGTGGCTTTGGGCAGTGTGAAAGACAGTGTAACAGACACTCTCAGCAGTGAAAACTGCAGCCAGAAACCCTGCTGGGAAACCATAGTCCAGTCTAAATAATGTGTCCGGGTTTCAGACAGTCTGAAACCTGGACGCATGATTCCAAACCCGAACTGTCCGGGTGAATCCTGGACAGGTGGCAACCCTACTCCAGACCCCTCCTTTTCATCAGGTGCATGCTCACTCCCAAATCCCACTGCTGTGACCATTGACACAGAGAGCGGGACTCGGTCCTGACCCCCCCCCCCCCCCGCCACAGGATTTGAGGATTTGATTGAAACAGCGGGAGCCAATCGCTCCCGCTTCTATCAATCTGTCTAATGAGGAGAGAGACAGCAGTAGGAGGCGCTGCGCTTGTGCACATCGCTGGATCGAATAGGCTCAGGTAAGAAAAGGGGGGGGAGTCTGGGGGGCAGCTGCAGCACAGAAGGTTTTTCACGCTAGAGTATAGAATGCATAAGGCTGGATTCACACCTATGCATTTTTTGTGCTTTTTGCATTTTGCAGATTTGCACTGCAGATCGCGTTCCATAGGAAGCCATGTTAAATGGACTGTAGTGCAAATCTGCAAAATGCAACAAGCATTGAAACTGCATAGGTGTGAATCCAGCCTTAAGGTGAAAAACGTTAAGGCTTTAGAACCACTTTAATTTTATGAAAGCTGCATATTCAAAGTGGTTTTAACCACTTTGAACCCAGGCCTATTCTGGCACTTCTCTCCTACATGTAAAAATCATCATTTTTTTTTCTACAAAATTACTCAGAACCCCCAAACATTATGTATGCTTTTTTAGTAGACACCCATGGGAATAAAATGGCCGGCCAACTTTTTATGTCACACGGTCTTTGCGCAGTGAATTTTCAAACACAGGAAAAACTGTTTCATGAATAAAAATTAAAAAAAACAGTAAAGTTAGCTCAGTTTCTGTTGTATAATGTGAAAGATGATGTTACGCTGAGTAAATAGATACCTAACATGTCACGCTTAAAAAAAATTGCGCACAAATGGCCCCAAATTTTGATACATAAATATCTCCATAGGCTGTGCATTAACATTTCTTACAGGTTACCTGTTTAGAGTTACAGAGGAGGTCTTGAGCTAGAAGTATTGCTCTAACGTTCGTGGTGATACCTCACATGTGTGGTTTGAACGTTGTGTACATATGCAGGTGGGACGTACGTATGCATTCTCTTCTGCGTGTGAGCATGCGAGGACAGGGCACTTTAATTTTTTTTTTTGTTCATTATGATTAAATTGTTTATTTTTACACTTTTAATAAAAAAAATTTTTTATCACTTTTATTCCTATTACAATGAATGTATGCATCTCTTGTAATAGAAATAGTGCATGACAGGTCCCCTTTATGGAGAGATGTGGGGTCTATAAGTCCCCACATCTCTCCTCCAGACTGGAAAGCCTGAGATAAAAAAAACGAACAAGCTCAGGCTTTCCTGCCAAGTCCCCAGCATTGTTTACTTCCCCTGGCCCGGACGTGACGTCATAACTTTGCGCCCGGGCCTCCGAGAGTCATAGAGACCATAGGGACCATAGGGACCATCTGGCCCTCGGTTTTCTCTATGGCTAACTTCCGGCATCAGTGGGGGGGTCCCTTCTCTGGCTCATCGATCACACAGTTGAGCTGGTAGAAGCACCAGAGGGCAGAGGGGGCGGGGACCTTGCTTTGTGCCCTGGTGCGCAGTCATTTTGGAACAGGAAGGGGCCATCCCCAAACTGTTCCCACAAAGTTGGGAGCACGAAATTGTCCAAAATTTCTTTGGCATGCCGTCCCCTTAAGCGTTCCCTTCACTGGAACTAAGGGGCCAAGCCCAACCCCTGAAAAACAACCCCACACCATAATCCCCCTCCACCTAATGATTTTGACCAGTGCACAAAGCAAGGCTCATAAACACATGGATGAGTGAGTTTGGGGTGCAGGAACTTGACTGGCCTGCACAGAGTCCTGACCTCAACCCGATAAAACACCTTTGGGATTAATTAGAGTTTTAACAACACAATAGAGGATATATATGGCGCACTCTGGGACTAGCCAAATTCTAATATATATATATTGTAGACATGTCACTGGAGAAGTGATCGAGGGGGTGTACATCTCACCTAGGTTGCTACACAGTGTGAGATGGTAAATCCAGGATGGATCAGTTTCTCAGCAGCGATATGCTGCTGAGTTGTTATTTAAATTTTGCCGGGCCTGGGTTTATATGGAATGGCAGGTAGGTTTGGTAGAGGGACCTGTCATTCCACATCCCCCGATCCAGTTCTGGGTTTGGGATCAGGTGAGCTTTGATCCTAATTAGCCTGGGAAGCTAAAGGCTCTGCAGAGTCTGCAGGTGATCGCTCTCAGCCAGGGAATGAACAATCTGTGTGTTGAAGGAAGCTGCAAGCACTGCCACTGCTGGAGCTAAATCTCACCCTGCGATATCCAGGCGAAAGACGCTGTGTTTGTAAGTGTCAGATAGGTGAGCAGAACCTGTTAGTAAGCGCCCAGCCGGGCTAGGACTTTTATTTTTGTTGTACTTAGAAAGCACGGTGTTGCTGTATATTTTGTTTGCTGGACTGTTTGTGCCACGAATAAACGCCAAGATCTGCTTTATAAATTCCAAGTCTGCTGTGAACTGTGTCCAAACACACCCTACCCCGGGAAGATCCCTTACAATTGGTGTTCGAATGCGGGCAAAGTCGGTTGCTAGGGGCAACCGTGTGGACAGACTTGGCTACAGCTGCTTATGTCTTGGGTGAAAGCTGCAATGACACTCCAGGAACAGTCCAGCAACATGGAGGAGATGCTGAAGCAGTTTATGCAAGTGAGTTTGCAACAACAGCAACGACATGAACAGTCCATGGCTGCACAACAGCAGGCTCAGATAGAGGCCAATAGACGACATGAACAGTCCATGGCTGCACAACAACAACTTATCGAGCACCTGATAGCAAATCGAGAGGCGCCTGTGGTGATGGGAGCCGCTCCAGAGATTTTTTCTGGGAGAAGGACTGTGCAGAAAGCGCTGCAAAAGATGACTGCTGAGGACGATGTTGAGGCCTATCTAACAGTATTTGAGCGCGTGGCTGAGCGAGAGAAGTTACCAGCCGCTGAGTGGGCAGAGGTAATTGCGCCCTATTTAACAGGTGAACCCCAAAAGGCCTACTATGACCTCAGTGAGCAAGAGGTTAAGGACTATACTCGGCTAAAAGAGGAGATACTTGCCCGACTAGGAGTTACTACTGCAGTCCGTGCCCGGAGGGTACGCAACTGGAGCTACAGTCTGGACAAATCAGCGAGGTCCCAGATGTATGACCTAATCCATTTGGCAAGAAAGTGGTTGGAGCCAGACACTTCTACTCCTGCACAAATCCTAGAGAAGGTCGTGATGGATCGCTACCTCCGAGCCCTTCCTACTGACTTGCAACGCTGGGTGGGACAAGGTGATCCTAAGAATGCAAACGAACTTGTCAACCTTGTGGAGAGGTTCCAGGCGACTGAGGACTACCTCCGTGATGTTCCTGCAGCATCTTCACCTCCCCGGAGCGCCAGATCTGTGCCGTCGGCTGGTAAGAGACTTCCATCTATTGGGGGAGTGTGGAGGGGTGCTGATGGGGGGGAAAAGGGCTCAAGTGGTGTCTCAGGGACAAAAGACTGGTGATGGTCCCGGGTGGCTAAGGGGCTCTCGAAAAGACTCCTTGCCAAAGAGACCAGGCCCTATCCAGTGTTGGAGATGCCATGAGGCGGGACACGTGTCGGCCCATTGCCCTCTTACCTCTGAACCCATGGAATGTGACGCTAGCCGGCGTCAGTCGCTATTTGCGGAACCATCTTGTGCTGCAGTTCCTGGACTAGAGACTGAACCGCAAATCTGCGATATTACAATCAATGACTTTCCTGTTAAAGCGTTAATGGACTCAGGAAGCCTTGTAACCTTGGTGCATGCTAGCCTGGTGACTGGGGACTTAGAGTCTAAAAAGCATATGAGCGTTGTGTGTATACATGGTGATACAAAAGTGTACCCTATAGTGCTGGCTAAAGTCGGGACTGAACAAGGCACAGTACAATATGAAGTGGGTGTGGTTAAAAACCTCATGCATAATGTAATATTGGGGCGCGATTTTCCTTTATTCTGGGCTCTCTGGGAAAAAAGAAAAATCCCCAAAAGGAGTGAGGATACCTCTAAGGGGGTTGCCTTGTCCACTGTGAATGATAAAAGTGTACAGGATGAAAATGATTGTTTTCCTTTGCAGGTCCTGGCTGGGGAGGAGGAGGCTCCTCCCACTGAGCAAAATATACTAGACTTAGAGGTGTCTAGCGATAATTTTGGGACTGCACAATTACAGGACCCCACTCTCAAAAATGCGAGAGAGCAGGTTGCTGTTATGAACGGGGTACCTCAGGAACCAGATGCTGAAAAAAGATTTCCACATTTTTCGGTGACTAATGATCTTTTCTATAGAGTTAATAAGGTTAAGGATGAGATTGTGGAACAGCTTCTGGTACCTAAGCCGTACCGGCGTCAGGTGCTTGACATGGCACATAACCATGTTCTTGGGGGACACTTGGGGACTGACAAAACGCGAGAGAGGGTTCTCCAGAGGTTTTTTTGGCCGGCCATATATGATATTAAAAAATACTGTGAGTCGTGCCCCACATGTCAGGTTAGTGCCCCAGTGTCACATTTTCGCAGTCCTTTGGTTTCGCTCCCTATTATAGAGGTGCCTTTTGAGCGTATTGCCATGGATTTAGTGGGTCCCATTGTAAAGTCAGCTAGAGGACACCAGTATATTTTGGTAGTCCTGGATTATGCGACCCGCTATCCTGAGGCTGTACCCTTAAGAAACACTGCATCTAAAACAATTGCACGTGAGTTGTTTTATATGTTCTCTAGGACTGGGATCCCCAAAGAAATCCTAACTGACCAAGGTACGCCATTTATGTCGAAAGTAATGAAGGAATTATGCAGACTATTTAAAATCTCACACATCCGTACCTCTGTGTACCACCCCCAGACGGACGGATTGGTGGAGAGATTTAATAAAACTTTGAAACATATGTTGAAGAAAGTGGTGGCAAAAGATGGTCGTGACTGGGATCATTTATTACCCTACCTCATGTTTGCTATTAGGGAGGTGCCCCAAGCGTCCACAGGGTTCTCACCATTCGAGTTGGTCTATGGTCATCACCCTAGGGGTCTACTAGACATTGCAAAAGAGACATGGGAGAATGAGTCCACCCCATACAAGAGTGTTATTGAGCATGTAGCACAAATGCAGGACCGTATAGCCACTGTAATGCCCCTGGTAAGGGAACACCTCCAGAGGGCTCAAGAGGCCCAAAGTAGAATTTACAACCGGTCCGCAAGAATCAGGACATTCAACCCAGGCGATAGGGTCCTTATACTAGTCCCCACTGTTGAGAGTAAATTCTTGGCGAAGTGGCAAGGTCCCTATGAAATTGTTGAAAAGGTCAGTGAGGTGAACTACAAGGTGCACCAACCAGGTAGAAGGAAGCCTTTCCAAGTTTATCACATAAACTTGATCAAGCCCTGGAAAGACAGGGAATCCTTGGTGGCGACAAATACTGTTAATAATTTGTCACCACCAATCCCTCCAGTCAAGGTAGGTGATACTCTATCAGTGTCACAGAAACAGGAGGTTCAGGAATTTTTACAGAAAAACAAAAACAAGTTCTCTGACCTCCCAGGGCGTACACACCTCATCCATCATCACATTGAAACTGAGCCTAGAAGCAGAGTAAACCTTAAGCCCTATAGGATACCCGAGGCACGTAGGGAAGCCGTATCTGCCGAGGTAAAACGTATGCTTGATCTGGGGGTAATTGAGGTGTCCCAGAGTGAATGGTCCAGCCCAATTGTGCTAATCCCAAAGCCCAATGGAACTTGGAGGTTCTGTAACGATTTCAGAAAGTTGAATGAGATCTCCAAGTTCGATGCGTATCCTATGCCCAGGGTAGATGAGTTGATTGAGAAGTTGGGTAACGCCAGGTACATAACCACCCTCGATCTCACAAAGGGCTACTGGCAGATTCCACTTTCTGGTGAGGCTAAAGAGAAAACTGCATTCTCCACCCCTGATGGGCTATTCCAGTATGTAGTGATGCCATTCGGGTTACATGGAGCGCCTGCAACTTTCCAGAGGTTGATGGACTTGATTCTGCGACCACATCGTGATTACTCAGCTGCCTACCTCGATGATGTGGTCATTTTTAGCCCTGATTGGGAAAGTCACCTCTGTAAGGTACAGGCCGTGTTGGATGCCATAAGTGATGCGGGGTTGACCATAAATGCCGAGAAGTGTGCTCTAGCCCTAGAAGAGGCCAAATATCTAGGCTACATTATTGGGAGAGGGTTGATTAAGCCACAGCTAAATAAAATTGAGGCAATACAGAATTGGCCTAGACCCCTGACAAGGAAACAGGTTAGAGCTTTCCTGGGTATTACGGGGTATTACCGTAGATTTGTGCCGAACTTTGCCTCAGTTGCTGCTCCACTAACTGACTTGACAAAGGGCGGAAAGAGCAATGGTCACGTGGACCCCAGAGGCCGAGAAGGCTTTCCAAAGCCTTAAGTCTGCCTTGTGCCAACCACCTGTCTTAGTTACCCCCGATTTCAGGCGAGAATTTCTGGTCCAGACAGATGCCTCTAACACAGGCTTAGGTGCAGTACTCTCACAAGTAGTGAATGGTGAGGAGCATCCAGTGACGTACTTGAGTAGAAAACTAACCCCGGCCGAGAAAAATTATGCCATTGTGGAGCGAGAATGTTTGGCAGTAAAGTGGGCCCTAGAATCGTTAAAGTATTACTTGCTAGGCAGGAAATTCAAGTTGGTGACAGACCATGCCCCCCTAACATGGATGAAGTTAAACAAGGAGAGAAATGCAAGAGTGACTAGATGGTTTCTCTCCCTACAAAACTTTAATTTCACTGTAGAACACAGGCCAGGGAAATTACAGGCAAATGCTGACGCATTGTCAAGGGTAAGTTGTCTGTGGGGACAAAAGGCTCAGCCCTCCGGTCTGAAAAAGAGGGGGGGGATATGTAGACATGTCACTGGAGAAGTGATCGAGGGGGTGTACATCTCACCTAGGTTGCTACACAGTGTGAGATGGTAAATCCAGGATGGATCAGTTTCTCAGCAGCGATATGCTGCTGAGTTGTTATTTAAATTTTGCCGGGCCTGGGTTTATATGGAATGGCAGGTAGGTTTGGTAGAGGGACCTGTCATTCCACATCCCCCGATCCAGTTCTGGGTTTGGGATCAGGTGAGCTTTGATCCTAATTAGCCTGGGAAGCTAAAGGCTCTGCAGAGTCTGCAGGTGATTGCTCTCAGCCAGGGAATGAACAATCTGTGTGTTGAAGGAAGCTGCAAGCACTGCCACTGCTGGAGCTAAAACTCACCCTGCGATATCCAGGCGAAAGACGCTGTGTTTGTAAGTGTCAGATAGGTGAGCAGAACCTGTTAGTAAGCGCCCAGCCGGGCTAGGACTTTTATTTTTGTTGTACTTAGAAAGCACGGTGTTGCTGTATATTTTGTTTGCTGGACTGTTTGTGCCACGAATAAACGCCAAGATCTGCTTTATAAATTCCAAGTCTGCTGTGAACTGTGTCCAAACACACCCTACCCCGGGAAGATCCCCTACAATATATATATATATATATATATATATATATATATATATATATATATATATATATATATATATATATATATATATATATATATATATAATTTTAAAAAAAGGGGGGGAATAAATCAAGGAACAAGGTACACCAGTCCTTTAACTCTGCTGAAAACTTGTGGGCAGCCAGTCCATAAAGCCAGAAGAAGCTCGAAAATGTAAAAAATAAAAAATAAAAAGGAAAAGAGGGAGACGGCGCCCTCTAATTGCAGCAGGTAATTAACATAGATTTATTATAATGGAGGGATTAAAAACACTCACAAAAAAAATGTGAAGTACAGGCATGGAATAGTTACTAGTTTCGTCCGCTTTTCCTGGGAACCAGAGATCTCCTGCGTTGATATCGAGGGCTCCAGCTCCTTCAGTGTATCTTGTTTTTTTGGGGACCAGAAGAACTCCTGGCACTTCCTGGACGCTGGAGCACAAGCAGTGGAGAATCGTGGCGAGCCCATGTTGTCACGAGGGTATTCACTTCCGGGAGCGGGATTAAGATGGTGGTGCTTTGGAGCATGCATGCTCCTTCGTCAGGCTGTATAGGTGGCCATATATAGGTGGCCCCACCCCTCACTCGCTCTATATCTTCCCTGAATTAATATGGCCACCTATACAGCCTGACGAAGGAGCACGCATGCTCCAAAGCGCTGCCATCTTAATCCCGCTCCCGGAAGTGAATACCCTCAGGACAACACGGGCTAGCCGCAATTCTCCACTGCTTGCGCTCCAGCATCCAGGAAGTGCCAGGAGTTCTTCTGGTCACCAAAAAAACAGGATACACTGAAGGAGCTGGAGCCCTCGATACCAGCGCAGGAGATCTCTGGTTCCCGGGAAAGGCGGACAAAACTAGTAATTATTCCATGCCTGTACTTCACATTTTTTTGTGAGTGTTTTTAATCCCTCCATTATAATAAATCCATGTTAAATACCTGCTGCACTTAGAGGGTGCAGTCTCTCTCTTTTCCTTTTTTTTATTCTTTTATTTTTTTTGATTAATTCGAGCGGAGACTGTGAGCCAAACCTTCTTGTCCAACATCAGTGCCTGACCTCACAAATGTGCTTCTGGAAGAATGGTCAAACATTGCTATAGACACACTCCTCATCCTTGTGGGCAGCCTTCCCAGAAGAGTTGAAGCTGTTATAATTGAAAAGGGTGGGCCAACTCAATATTGAACCTTGCGGACTAAGACTGGGATGCCATTAAAGTTCATGTGCGTGTAAAGGCAGGTGTCCCAATACTTTTGGTAATATAGTGTATATCATCAGAGTATTTAGCTGTTTTCTGAATTCAAATCTTGAAGCCCCACTCTGGGCTGCTTGAAAATCTACACATGCAGTGGGGTTTCCTCCACATTGCATGGATTAAATGCTTATTTAGCTAGGGGTATAGGAAAAAAAAAAGTGTGACTGGTCCCCCAAAGCCACTTCTCTTCGCTGCCCAGCCAATCCCAGCTCTCTGATGTCATAATGTACAATGCAGGATCATCATGTAGGTGGGGCCTGAGTTAGGTTCCTTGCATTGGGAGGAAATACTCCCACGCAGTTTATAGTGTACTGATGTATTTTATATAAATCTTGTACAATTTGGTTGCAGCAATCAATAAACTATTTTTCAGTACCGATATAAGCAATCCAGGTAATATGCATTCTCAGTGTTTGTAGTATATGGCTATGACTAAGCACCGTGTTCGGTGTGAAACATGTCAGCGGCTGTGCAGTTAGTCTGTTTGCCAGCCTAGATGCTATGATTTTAATTACATTTTTGAAATAAAGTTGAATAATTTGGAGTGCGGCTATCCAGCTACATCTTTTCTACTTCAGTTCCTGTTGCAAACAGAGCCAGCACCCTGTGGGATTGTGGAGACAGCTGTTTTGGGAGAGGTCATTACCTTAGAGCGGTAATTCTTTGTATTTGTAGTATATGTTACCAGAGGACAGCGTCTGTTGCCAGGGGTAGTGTCCCTTCTTTGAATTGGTAGAGGATGATTCTGTGGTCTGCATCGGCTCCAGGCCTTTGAACCACTTACTGGAGTGTTTGAAGTGAAGAACCTTCCCTGAGCTATACAGTCTCATCCGGAACCTGACCCTCTGCTAAGCGTTCCTCTCCCTGCCACTTGTTTGCCAGAAGCGCAACAAGGTTCCTTATTTAAAGGGTTCCCTCACCCAAGATGGCCACCGAAGTCTCTCGAGAGTTCAGTTTCCAGTCAGACTACCTTTCTCTCTCAAGGCACCGTACAGAATCTCTAAGGGACCAATTCCCTTATGAGACTCCCCTTCCCATGCAATAATGGCACTAGGTTACCTACAGGTGGGAAGGCTAATGGCACCTGCCTAAGCCCTTGTACACACGGTCGGAGAATCTGTCGGAATGAGTCTTATCGGACCGTGTCGTCAGATAATCCGACTGTGTGTGGTATGCATCGGACTGATTCCGTCCGAATCTCCGTCCGACCCAATTTTCCAACATGTTGGAAATATTTCCCGACCAACTGGGTCCGGACGGACCTAATCCGATCATGTGTAGAGCATTTTGATCGGACCAAGTGCCACGCATGCTCAGATCAAATTCCTACATCAAAGCTATTGGCTACTAGCCTGAATGTAGTCCCATCGTAACGAAATTACGTCATCACGTACTGAAAGATCGGATTTTTGGCCAACTTGGCCCGACCGTGTGTATGCAACAGTTTCGGACACAATCCGTCGGGCTAAATCCGACGGGCAAAATCCGACGGATTTGGTTGGCAAAATCTCCGATCGTGTGTACGTGGGCTAAGAGCGGTCCTGCATTTTATGGGAGTATGGCGAGGGCTCACCCATATTCTGTGGCAACAAATGAAAAGAAAAGAGCACCAGGGAAGCAAGGAATAAAGGAATAAGGGAAGTATTTGTAATTATCCCAATGCAATGCAGAGGGCAAATCCACTGAATGAGTACATTTAAAAGCAGCCCTTAGTTGGGTTTTGGGTTGGGTTGGGCTGTAGATCAGAACCCTTCTTCTAACATAGATAGAGAACATGTTGCTGATACTGATGAAAACATGCAGACGGGGCACTTTTTTTTTCCCCCTTAATCATCGGCACCATTCCAACATATCCACAAACAGCAGGACAGTTTCCCGAAAAGCAATTTCCTCTCCCTCTCCTTCCCGGGGTTTTATCAGTGCTCACTTTCTCCCCGTCTCACAGCTTGAACTCAATAAAACACCATCACTCAAGAAGAGAGAGGAAACATGGTTTCAATTCTGCAGTTCCTGCAAACCCATATACCTTTTAGATAAATGGAAAGCAAACGTTTGTCGCGGGAGTAGCGATAGATCAATATGAAGGTTAGAAGCTGGTGCTGGAATCTAAAACATTCACACATGAGATTTGCTGTTTGCTAATATCTTGCAGAAACTATAGAAGGTTTAGGCTCGGGCCAGCTTCGGTTCTATGATTGTACAGCATTGTCTGTTGATTCCTGCGAAGTTTAAGTCCAGTATGTCTACCATAAACTTATTATGAAGTCTAGAAGGCATGTGACCTCACAGCTACTTATTTCTGCCAATTACAGTCATGCCAACATTGGAATTAAAATAGAATTTCAGTTAGATCACCAGTAAACTAAGGCCCCAATTACACTTAAAGCGGAAGTAAACCCTCCCATAAAACCGTTTAATTTCCGGCACGTGCCAGAAATGTAACACTCCCATTGATTGTGTTCACAACCAAACTGTCAAACCATCCAATAGTTGATGTCGTAACTGATCACATGTGCAGTATCATCGCAGTTGTAGATTAAACAGAGGCAAAGATGCCAGCTTCCTTGGCTGAAAACGATAGGGGGGTTTACCTAGACTTTAACCCTTTCATGACTAAGCCTATTTTTGGAATTTGGTGTTTACAAGTTAAAATCCATATTTTTTGCTAGAAAATTACTTGGAACCCCCAAACATTATATATATTTTTTTAGCAGAGGCTCTAGAGAATAAAACGGCGATTGTTGCAATATTTTATGTCACACGGTATTTGCGCAGTGGTGTTTTAAACGCAACTTTTTGGGAAAAGGGACACTTTCATGAATAAAAAAAAAACAAAACAGTAAAATTAGCCCAATTTTTTTGCGAAATGTGAAAGATAATGTTACGCCGAGTAAATAGATACCAAACATGTCACACTTTATAATTGCGCGCACTTGTAGATTGACGACAAAGTACGGTACCTAAAAATCTCAATAGGCGACGCTTTAAAAATTTTTTACGGTTACCAGGTTAGCGTTACAGAGGAGGTCTACTGCTAGAATTATTGCTCTCGCTCTGACGATCGCGGCGATACCTCACATGTGTGATTTGAACACCGTTTACATACGCGGGCGCGACTTCCGTATGCGTTTTCTTTGCTTCGCGAGCTCGCGGGGACGGCGGGCGCTTTGAAATTTTTTTTTTTATTTTTTTATTTATTTTATTTATTTTTAAATGACTAAATTGTTTAAAAAAAAAAAAAAAAAAATTTGATCACTTTTATTGCTGTCACAAGGAATGTAAACATCCCTTGTGACAGTAATAGGTAGTGACAGGTACTCTTTATGGAGGGATCGGGGGTCTAAAAGACCCCCCACCCCTCCTTTACACTTCAATGTATTCAGATCGCCGAAAACGGCGATTCTGAATACCGGATATTTTTTTAAAACCGGCGCCATTGGCAGCCGAGTAAACGGGAAGTGACGTCATGACGTCGCTTCCGTGTTTACGATGAGGAGACTGGAACGAAGCCGATTACGGCTTCGTTCCAGTTCCTCCCCAGCAGCCGGAGCCGACGGATCTCTAATCGGTGCTCCCGATCGAGCGGGAGCACCGGTAACAGCGGCGAGAGGCGGCGGGAGGGGGGGACGTCCCCTCCCGCTCCTCCGGCATAACAGCCGAGCGGCTTTTAGCCGCATCGGTTGTTATGCCTGGATAGCCAATCGCCTGCTGTAAAAAACGGTACCGGGATGATGCCTGCAGGTGCGGGCATCATCCCGGTATAACCCCCGGAAGCCGAGTACGCAGATGTGCGTACGCTCGGCGGGAAAGGGTTAAGCAACATATAGCACTATCGCCTTAGGAATTGCAAATGTCAGGGTTCCCCAATGCTGCACAACCCATTACATAGAATTTCCTTCTTGCATCCAGATTAAATCAAAACATAAAGAAGCCAGCACTTCTGGAGATAAAGTCTTGATAGTGTTCATTCCAATATGACCATGTACAAAACAATGAGGCCGCGTACACACGCGGGGACTGTTCGCCCAACTTTGTCCGTCAAACAGTTTCGGCAAACAGTCCGCTCAAAATTAGCATGGACGGACATGGCCACACACGACGGACGAACAATTTGCTGAAACCGTGCGCGATGACGTGAACAGCACGTACGACGGGACGAAAAATACGACGTCCTATACACTGCATTATAACTTTCGGCGTGAAAATCCTTTCTGAGCATGCGCGCAACTTTGTTTGACGAACAAGCCTACACACGCGGGGACTGTCCGCTGAAACAAGGTTTCAGCGGACAGTTTTTCGGAATTTCCGAAAAACCTTGTTCAGCGGACTGTTCGCTGAAACTGTCCACTGAAAGCCCACACACGAGCGGACTGTCCGCTGAAACTTGGTTTCAGCGGACAGTTTCAGCGAACAGTCCCCGCGTGTGTACGCGGCCTGAGAGCTGATGCGTTTCAGTGGGAGGCTTGTATCCAGACACAGAAATCAGTCCTTTGGCTTGTTTTTGATGTTTTATTAGGGGATGATAATTTGGATGGGGTAAGGGATTATTGGATGCCCAACTTGCAATTGTCCTACAGGCAAAACCAGGGACAACTTCCTCCCTATTTACAGATTCCTCTTCTTCCTTCCTCCTGCCAAAACTTGGTTCCCTTTTTGTACAGCTTCTGCTGAATCACTCCTGGAGGAACCAACAGTCTCTTGTTAGCTCAGCAAAAGCCGATTAAAAGCTAGGAACTTTCAGTGCCTTAGTAAAGAAGCACATGAACAGCATCTCGCACCACCTTCTGCTTCTCCGTAGACACTGATCCCAGTTCTACTGCTTGCATAAATGCTAGCCCACCTGGTTGCCACCAACCCTCCTGGCTGCTTTCTCTTCTCATTCCTCCTGACTGACATACAAATGGAGACTCCACAGGGGAAGGTTGGATGAAGACTTGGCACACTGCTGTCTTCAAGAGAGACCTGCTATAGCTGGTAGTCTCTCCCCTTGTCTGTCTGAAGCTGATCTACTCACTGTCTCTCCTTGCTCCCACTGCCTGTCTGGTTTGGGTCCCTCCAGCTGCCTCCTGTGGTGGGATCCTTCCAGGCCAGCCTCCTAAGCTCCAGCCTGAGGTGAAAGCCCTCCTCGGTAGGGGTCCCTCAAGGTCCACCGATAGCTTCCCTCAGCACTGCTTCTTCATCTTTCACCCGATGACCCTGTCCCAGCATGCATCGTTCCTATTTATGGGCTCCTTAGTCCACTGCCAGGCCCACTCTTGGGGATTGGCTAAGGGCTCATAAAAATGCAGAGCAGTTCCTCCTTACCTCTGCCCACTACCACCTGGAATGTTCTCCAACTTTCTAGATCTAGTGGGGGGGCACCAGAGAGCTGCCTGTATGAGTCATGCCTGCCCGACCTTTAGTAACCCTGACCCAATTACAGACTCACAAGTTAGTCATGAGTCAGAGTATGTTTTTCCTACTCTCACTCACTCCCACTAGAGGGTGCCATAAACTATTTTGAGCATTTGTACAGGCATTTTTGTGCATTGTGCATGCTTTCAGGCTTAAAGAAGAAGAAGGGCCAAAGCTCCTACAGCCCTACTTCTCCTGTGGGTCACAGGAGTAAACTTTGTGCTGCACTCCTGTGACCCAGATTCATCTGACAAAGGGCTAAGTTTTGCCATCGGCTGATGTCCCTCAGCTGGTCCAGACTTTGTAGTGATCCTGACTTTAATTTCAGGATCCACTCAGATGCCTGACCGACAGCTGTCTCAGCTGTCGGTCAGCAGTGGGTATGTTCTCTGAGAAAGGTAGAGGTTGGCACGTTGATTAATGCTATGTTTGGGACAATTAATTTGGGGTACTGTGTGAATACCAGCATTGGGGGACTGAAATTACTGACTAACTTCAGAGTCAACCCATCTGGGGTCTCCTCCTGTGTTAGTCCTCTGCCTGTGGAACCTAGAATCATCCCTTAGAGAGGTTGGGAAACCCTTGTCTCAGCTCCCTATGCACCTCCTATGTCTAAGTCAGTCTAAGGCACAGGGTGATCGAGAACCCCCGTGTGATCTGTACTAATCGGACTCACTGTACAACCACACTGGAATATATATATATATATATATATATATATATATATATATATATATATATAGTCTCATACTATGGTGTGCTCTCTGCTGGGTCATTTGGAGTGTGGCTGTATTCTATTGTTCTAGTGTTTCTGTCTGCCTTGGGAGAAAAGTATTAAGGGATGTGTATTTGCTGTGAGGATGGAGGGGGCAAAAGCTCTCCCTGCTGATTGGAGAGTCATCCCTGCCCTAAATGCAATGGGGAGGGGGGATTGTCCCAAATGTTACCTCTGTGTACCTGTGTTTCAATAAACAGTTCATGTTCAGCAGCCAAAATGAGTACTGCCTAGTTCTTGGTTGTCAGCGGTTGGAATATCTGATATGTATATTCAGACTGGAGGAAGCCGTATATGACGAAAACACTCAAGCCGAGTGTGGGACGTTTCGTCACATGGTTGGCCAAGGAAATTTAGGGGAGCAGATGAAAGACAACATACTAACGTCCCTAGTCAATTGGAAGAAATTCAGTGGCACCATCAGCCCTGGTACACCTATCTACAATCCAGAGAGCACTGGTCAGAAATAGCTTCTTCAAAGCCATACATCTGAAATAAATAAACAAAAAGAAACTCATCTATGCATGATAACACAAGAACTGGTGTGCAGAAAAATAAATAGGTATGCAGTCTCCATACACCAATATGCTTTTATTTTAAAAGATGGAAAATAGACTTGCATTTTAACTATTCTTGGTGTGCAAAACATCTCTTTTGAAACAACTGTGCAGAAAAATGCCAGCAGGTGCTTTGGACCGATGAGTTCAAATTTGAAATATTTGGCTGTAACAGAAATGTGAACAAATATTGGCCTTTGAATTTGAAAGAAAAGGGTAAAACAAAAAGAGGATCCCAGCAATAGAAGAGTCTGTATACACACCCCAGCAATTGCCCATGTGTTCGACCTTCTCCCGATTTTAGCACTGCAGCCTCTGTAGGACTCCACAGCATTAAATACTTCCAGGAGTGTTGGATGCCAGTGTCCCTCAGCAAGCGCTGTGGTTCCATCCTCCTAAGGATGAGCCGAACACCCCCTGGTCCGGGTCACACCAGAACTTGCGAACAGGCAAAAAATATGGACGAACACCGTTAAAGTCTATGGGACATGAACATGAAAAATCAAAAGTGCTAATTTTTAAGGCTTATATGCAAGTTACTGTCAAATAAAGGTTTGGGGACCCGCTTCCTGCCCCTGGGGACATATATCAATGCAAAAAAAAAGTTTTAAAAACAACAGTTTTTTAGGGAGCAGTGATTTTAAGAATGCTTAAAGTGAAACAATAAAAATGAAATATTCCTATAAATATTGTGACTGGGGTGTCTATAATATGCCTGTAAAGTGGTGCAGTATTCCCTTGTTTAGAACAATACCACAGAAAAATTAAGCCGCATACACACGGGCGGATTGTATGGCCTACTTAGTCCGCCGAAACACATTTCAGCGGACAGTCCGCTCGTGTGTGGGCTTCAGCGGACTTTTTCAGCGTGCAGTCTGGCGGACTAAGTATTTCGGAATTTCCGTAATACTGTCCGTCGTACTGGCATTTCGGCGGACAATCCGCCCGTGTGTGTGCCAGTCCGCCGTACTTTTGAAATGAGCGGACTTTTCTCGCCCGGAGAAAAGTCCGCTCATTTCGAGCGGGTATCCAGGTAGGCGGGGCCCGCAAAGGAGACGTCGCTGGCCCCGCCGCCTGGTATGGACTTAAAGGGGACCCCCAACGTCGAAAAAATCGGCGTGGGGGTCCCCCCCAAGTCCACAACAGACCCTTGTCCGAGCACGCTACCCGGCCGGCCAGGAAAGGGGGGCGAGCGAGCGCCCCCCCTCCTGAGCCGTACCAGGCCGCGTGCCCTCAACATGGGGGGGTGCCTTGGGGAAGGGGGGGGGCGCGCGGCCCCCCCACCCCAAAGCACCTTGTCCCCATGTTGATGAGGACAAGGGCCTCTTCCCGACAACCCTGGCTGTTGGTTGTCGGGGTCTGCGGGCGGGGGGCTTATCGGAATCCGGGAGCCCCCTTTAATAAGGGGGCCCCCGGATACCGGCCCCCCCACCCTATGTGAATGAGTATGGGGTACAATGTACCCCTACCCATTCACCTGTAAAATAAAAGTACAAAAAAAAACACAACACACGAGATAAAATACTTTATTGCACAGCTCCGGGGGTCTTCCGTCTTCGGGGGTCTTCTCGCCGGACTCCTCCGCTATCTTCTTGTAGCTCTTTTACTAGCGGAGGAGTCCGGCTTTCTTCCTCGCCGCCGGCCTCTTCTCCCGACTTCGGGGGTCTTGTCCCCCTCTTCGGTTCTTCTGCCGGGTCCACAGCGCCTTCTTATAGCTCTTTTACAGGCGGTGGCCCAGTCTTCTGTCGCCGCCGTCGCCGCCGCCTTCCGTTCTTCTTCTTCTTCTTCTTCTCCAGGAGATGTTGCCTCGACGATCTCTCCGGCCGGAATGCCAGGGACGCACTGCGCGGCCACTTATATAGGGACAAGGGGCGGTGTCACATGGCTTTATGTCACATGGGTTGGTGTCACATGGTGACCCCGCCCCCTTACGATGTCATAGTCCCCATGTGACATCAACCCATGTGACCAACCCATGTGACATAAAGCCATGTGACACCGCCCCTTGTCCCTATATAAGTGGCCGCGCAGCGCGTCCCTGGCATTCCGGCCAGAGAGATTGTCGAGGCAACATCTCCTGGAGAAGAAGAAGAAGAAGAACGGAAGGCGACGGCGGCGACAGAAGACCGGGCCACCGCCTGTAAAAGAGCTACAAGAAGGCGCGGTGGCCCGGCAGAAGAACCGAAGAGGGGGACAAGACCCCCGAAGTCGGGAGAAGAGGCCGGCGGCGAGGAAGAAAGCCGGACTCCTCCGCTAGCAAAAGAGCTACAAGAAGATAGCGGAGGAGTCCAGCGAGAAGACCCCCGAAGACGGAAGACCCCCGGAGCTGTGCAATAAAGTATTTTATCTCGTGTGTTGTGTTTTTTTTTGTACTTTTATTTACAGGTGAATGGGTAGGGGTACATTGTACCCCATACTCATTCACATAGGGTGGGGGGCCGGTATCCGGGGGCCCCCTTATTAAACATGGGGACAAGGTGCCCAAGGCACCCCCCCATGTTGAGGGCACGCGGCCTGGTACGGCTCAGGAGGGGGGGCGCTCGCTCGCCCCCCTTTCCTGGCCGGCCGGGTAGCGTGCTCGGACAAGGGTCTGTTGTGGACTTGGGGGGGACCCCCACGCCGATTTTTTTCGGCGTTGGGGTTCCCCTTTAAGTCCATTCCAGGCGGCGGGGTCAGCGACGTCTCCTTCGCGGGCCCCACCTACCTGGAGACGCGCTCGAAATGAGCGGACTTTCCTCCGCGTGTGTGGGCGAGTCCGTTCATTTCAAAAGTAGGGCGGATAGTATGGCGGACTTAGTACGCCGTATTAGTCCGCTCAAAAAGTGGTGTGTGTGGTCAAGTCCGTTCATTCGAAAGTATGACGGACTGTCCGTCGGATTGTATGACGGACTAAGTAGGCCATACAGTCCGCCCGTGTGTACGCGGCTTTACATTTCTGAAGGGAAAAAAAGTAATTTAAAGAGGGATTTCACCTACAAAAAAAATATTAAAAGCCAGCAGCTATAAATACTACAGCTGCTGACTTTTAATAAATGGACACTCACCTGTCCCAGGGTCCAGCGATGTCGGCAGCCGAGACCAATCGATCGCTCGGCTCTCGGCTGCTGCCGCCGCCATTCCCGGTGAGGGAATCAGGAAGTGAAGCGTTGCGGCTTAACTTCCCGGTTCCCTACTGCGCATGCGCGAGTCGTGCAGCGCAATGGGAATGGTCCGCGCTGTCTCTGGGGCCCGTGTGTGTCCCAGCAGACAGCGCGGTGGGACAGGAAACAGTATAGACTCCCGTGGGAGTCTATGCCTGGAAGTGGGTGAAAATACCTGTCTTAGACAGGTATCTGCACCCCCTCCCCCCTGAAAGGTGTCAAATGTGACACTGGAGGGGGGAGGGTTCCGATGAGCGGAAGTTCCACTTTAGGGTGGAACCCCGCTTTAAAACTGATTTTTCATGTTAGTGTCCCATAGGCTTTAACAGAGTTTCGATTTTGCCGTGAACACTGCAAAATGTTTGTTGTTCACCAAATATCCAAACAACCAAAGTTCAGCCCGAACTTATGCTCGGGCCAAACTGTTCGCCCATCCCTACATCCTCCATACCATACATCACTGCTGAGTCTTGTAGTAATGTAAGAGTCAGAAGATGGAACCTCAAGGGTTGTTCTTTAGTAAAAGAAAAAGGATAATTAATTTTTTTTAGCTTTTTGTAGCCTCCTGTTGGACTTCTTGAATCTCCTGGTACAAGTGGTGGAACCACTTAATGAGCAGTGCATACTATTATTGAGCTGCCTACTACCATTACATTGAAGTTTCACTGATGGCTTTTGCTCAGTTGAGTACTGATGTTCCTTTGACGACCTTGGGTTTTAAAACATTTATTGAATCCTGGGTTGGGTGTCTCCATAATCCTAACCAAATCCGCCCTGGCTCAAATTCAATCCATCATCAGTTTTCTCTTCCATCACATCCAATTTATGCCATCATGGATTCCATCCCCATTCCAAGACCACAAAAGATCTTTTTTGAAGTAGCAACTTTTGGCAAGATCCTGTGCCTTGTCAGCGTACTCCCCGCATCTCCTTGCTTGATTCTTCTCTGGCTCTATAATCAGAGACCCTAGGTTTAATACCCTACAATAATATTAATTTTGGATAGACCTCAGTATAATCCATTCTATAGATCAACTAATCACGGGAAACCATTCTGAAAGCAGTAAGAAAGTTCAACTTAAAACGATCAATGTTGTTTTTGGACTTTTCCAAAGGCTCTTATATTATGCGAGTAAAAAAAAAAAAAAGTGAAACTTTAAAACACGGGTGAAAGAAGAAATTTCCTTAAGTGGACTTGTAATGAGGTGTGAACATTCTAGGAACAGAATGAGAGAACTTAAGACAGAGCTGGAAGGAAGATGCTTTTTAACGAGGTGCGGGCTGAGACCGGGAATAGTGAGTTCAGTATATAAAAGGGAATGACAGAATACAATATTGAGTTATGTCTACGGTAAGGTTTCTCAAGTAGGGGGCTGGACGTCTGTTGGAAGACAGTGTCGTTTTTATAGAGAATCTTGGCTGCCACTAAATATCATTAGTAATATGGCAAATTTAAACGTCCTTTGCCAAAAAAATGCAAGAATACACTACGCATAAAATATAATTAATAGTGTTCAGATTTCTACAGTACTACTTTGGAATAAAAGAACTCACAGAAGTCATGGTTTGCATTGTTCATTGCATTGCATTATTTATAGATTTATGTTTAGTAGTGAACGTAAATCTTTAAAAAGCTTATCCTTTGAAATTATATTAATAAAGCAAAAAACATACTATATATACTGTACAGTGCCATGCAAAAGTATTCACCCCCTTGGCTTTTTGCCTATTTTGTTACATTACAGCCTTTAGTTCAATGTTTTTTTAATATGAATTATATATGATGGATCAGAACACAATAGTCTAAGTTGGTGAAGTAAAATTAGAAAAATATATACCTAAAACAATTGTTCAGAAATACAAAACTGATAATAGGCATGTGCGTTTGTATTCACCCTCTTCGTTATGAAGCCCATAAAAAGCTCTGGTGCAACCAATTACCATCAGAAGTCACATAATTATGAAATTATGTCCACCTGTGTGCAATCTAAGTGTCACATAAATTAATGAATGAATGAATAATTTGTATAGCGCTCAAAGCGAACTGAATCGCATCAAGGCGCTGTGCGGAGCTTTGTTGTCCAGCTTCTAGAAGAGGAGGGTTTTTTCCTGAAGACCTGGAGGTTTTCTTCCAAGCGGATGTTGGTTGGTAAAGTGTTCCATTGTCGTGGTCCTTGGACAGCGAATCTCCGTTCCCCCTTAGATTTGTACCGAGATTTGGGAACTAGGAGGAGGTTTTGGTTAGAGGATCGAAGACTGCGGTTGGGCGTGTAGTGTTTTATTTTCTCAAATAGGTATTGAGGAGTGTCTCCATGCATGCATTTGTGGGTGAGGCAGAGGGTCTTGAATGTGATTTGATTCTTTACGGTTAGCCAGTGTAGGCTCCTCAGGGTAGGGGAGATTGAGTCCCAGGGTTTTTTCCCTGTTATCAGCCTTGCCGCCGTGTTTTGGATAAGTTGTAAGCGTGCAAGTTGATATTGGGGTAATCCTAAGTAAAGGGAGTTTGCGTAATCAAGCCGCAAATTAATGACTGTTCCAACTACCACTGCTTTGTCCTTCTGTGGAATGAATGGGATTAGTCTGCGTAGCAGGCGGAGCAGATGGTGGGAGCCACAAACTACTGCTCCTATTTGGGCATTCATAGACATTTGGGAGTCAAAGATGACCCCGAGACTTTTTGCCTTGGTCTTTGGGATGACGGTCTGTCCAAAAATGGTGGGTGGTGTCCAGGGGATCTTGGTTCGGGACTTATGGTTTGCGTGGAGGATGAGAAGCTCTGTTTTAGATTTGTTGAGTTTGAGGGAGTTAGTGGTCATCCAGTCTTCTATCAGAGCGAGGCAATTTTCTAATTGCTGATGATGGTCTTTTTGTTCAGTGATACGAAAGTAAAATTGTGTGTCGTCAGCGTACGAGTGGAAGCTGAGGTCTGATGATCTGATGATATTGAGGAGTGGGCGGATGTATATGTTGAAGAGCACTGGCGACAAGGGCGATCCTTGGGGGACTCCGCAGGAGACTGCCTTGGTTTCAGAGGTGAATTCTCCTAGTTTCACTGTCTGTGACTGATTTCCTAGGAAGGATGCGAACCATTGAAGATCTGAGCCTGTGACTCCTGCTACTTCTGTGAGGCAGCTGAGTAGAGTATTGTGGTCCACTGTATCAAATGCACTGAGGGCCAACAGTACTAGGAGACATGATTCTCCATCATCCGCTGCTTCGAGAGCGTCGTCCCATATCTTGAGGTGTGCTGTTTCTGTTCCATGGCCCGGGCGGATCTAGGAGCTTGTGTGTATCCAGGTGGTGTTGGATCTGTTGAACTACCGCTTTCTCCATGATCTTGGAGATGGTGATGAGGCTTGTAATCGGCCTGCGATTGTTTGGGTCCTGAGGGTCGAGGTTAGGTTGCTTTAGCAGGGGTTTGATGATCCCTTGTTTGAGGGTGCCCGGAACAATCCCTTCTTTAAACGACTGATTTATGAGGTGGGTTATGGTGGGAGCCACGATGTCGGAGCATTCTTTCAGGAGTTTTTGTGGGGATAATGTCAATAGGTGATGTACTGTCACAAAGGTTTTTTACAATGTTTTTAGTGAGGTCAGTGGTAATTGGGGTCAGCGAAAACTTCGGCGGTTGTGGGATGTTGGTGTAGATATCTTCTTTTTGCTTTTGTTGACTGTGGTTGGCTGTTTTTTTTTTTGATGAATTGTTTTCCTGATGGTTTCGATTTTGTTGATGAAAAAATCTGATAATTCATAGCAGAAATCTTGGGTTTCGTTTGCTGGGGGGCTCTAAGCATACCGGGTTCATCGATTGAGCGACTATTTTAAAGAGTTCCAGAGAGTGGTTTAGGGCCGTTGAGATTGCCTTCGAGAAATGGTCCTTTTTGGCTTCGAAGATTGCTTTGCGATAATTCACCATGAGTCCTTTGTAGTTTGTGTGGTTTTCCTTGGTGGAATTTCTTCTCCATGTTCTTTCAGCTCTTCTACGTTCTTGCTTTAGTAGAGTGAGGTGTTCATTAAACCATCCCAAGTTTTTTCTCCTGAAGCGAGTACTGCTTTTTGGAGCTACTGCGTCTGCTGATTGTAGTAATACCTTGTTAAGGGAGCTGAGCTCAGATGAGTGGCTTAAATCCAGCGTTGCTATTTTGTTGCATAAAATAGTTTTGAAGGTTGTGGAGTGTAGTTTTTTCTGCGACCTGGTCCAATGCGTTATTGTTGCAGGTTTCTGTTGCTGGTGTACAGTATTGGAAGAGATTTTGAATATGATGGCGTGGTGGTCCGTCCATGCTAGTGTTCTGGTGTCGAGTATGTCAATGTCCATATTTTGTTTGAAGATGAGGTCCAGGGTGTGACCTGACCCATGTGTGGAAGTCTTTATCAGTTGCTGGAGACCCAGTTCTTCCAGTTGGTTGATGCAGACAGTCGCGATGTGATCTTGCGAGTCGTTTGCCCAAAGGTTAAAATCCCTGAGTACCATGAAGTTCTTCGATTTCAGGGTGTACATTGCAATGAGTTCTGTGAGGGGTGTAAGAAGATTAGTCTTTGGCCCAGGCGGTCTGTAGCATAGTAGAATATGAGTGGTGTCATGGGGTGTTGATTGAAGATGTAGCGTCAGTGTCTCCATAAAAGCCACTGGGTTCTGTACTATTGGTTTGGTGAGCGCCAGATGCGATTTAAAGATCACTGCTAGGCCTCCTCCTTTTTTCCATTTCCGATGCTCCGTTAGGATCCTATAGTTCTTAGGCACCAATTCGGTGAGGATGGTGTTGCATTCGGGAGTCAGCCAGCTTTCAGTTATGAAGAGGCAATCTATGTTGTTATCGATGATGAAGTTGTGTACTTCCAGTCTGTGTTTGACTGCCGACCTGGCGTTGATCAAGGCGCATGCTAATTGTTGTGGATGAGTAGCTGTCTTCCTGTGTTTGACGGTTGATTGTAGGCCGGTATTTAGTAGTCGTTCTTTTTGTAGGATTTTTTGTAAAGAGGGGGCAATGTTGAGGTGGTATTCCTTAGTCTGTGGAGAGCTTCTGCTGAGTATCTGAAGTGGCACATGGCCCGCGGAGGGAAGTTGATGGTCCTGGGAGGACAAAAGATGGTGATCCTGCTCTGCGATTTTATCTTGTTATTGGTCTAGTTATCAGCCTTGCCGCTGTGTCATGGCTATTTGTAAGCACGCAAGTTGATCTTTTGGGTCGCCTAAGGGTTCAGAGTATTTATATTTGGGTAGTGAATTCCTGGCTGCTCCAGGTGCCTCTACTTGAAGCGAAGAACCTGGACCGGAAGATTACTGCTGGTGAAGGCTCTGACTGTCATTACATATATACACCTTTTTGAAAGGCCCCAAAGGATGCAACACCTAAGTAAGAGTCACCCATAACCCAAAACTGCCATGAAGACCAAGGAACTCTCCAAACAAGTAAGGGACAATGTTGTTGAGAAGTACAAGTCAGGGTTAGGTTATAAAAAAATATCCGAGATTAAATAGGCTCATGTGGAGCGGCATGTAATTGCCATCATCCTTTAGTATATGAAACAATAAGGTACCTCCAAAATTGGGATTTTTAAGGCAACAAACAATGGAAAAAGGAAATATATATATATAAAAAACAATTATATTATTTATTAATACAAAAACATTTTTTTATTAAAAAAGTAATGATCATAGAATACCCGAATCACAAAAGATAGATTAGAATATATACATTCACATGGATGTGACATTAGAAAATGGCAAAATTCAACTAGGTTTCTCTACAAAGAAACCTAATTGTAACATGGTTCCAAGTGATCAGTAGTTGAGATGGCTGACGGGTTTCGAATTAGTGCATATAAATTCTTCATCAGGGACAAAAAAACACTTTCTGAAAATACAGAGTACAATATCAATGTAACAAATGCAGACATTCAATACAATGTACCGTTTAATAAATACCATAACATCCAATAAAAAGCTACATGTCCGCCCCTTGATGTTGAAATGGACCCTTCTCCACTACAGGCATTCCACTTAAGCACGGCTTTAGACCTCCACCGCATAAAGGGGCCCAAGAGTAAAGAACTCAACAGGGACATGTACTTATCAATGGCTCCACCCTATGTGCCTTCTAACCCCCAAAGCCCAAACCTCAGGGGGTGGAGAAAATAGCCATTTTGGTCCCAATTTGACTGATGGATTATTTTATATATATATATATATATATATATATATATATATATATATATATATATATATATATATACCGTATTTTCCGGCGTATAAGACGACTTTTTACACTAAAAGCAAACAGCCAAAAAGTGGGGGTCGTCTTATACGCCGGGTATAAAGCAAAGCCGTCTTGTATGCAAGCCGCCGGCTGCATAGCATCCCTCTGGATGCTTACTGAATGTGCGGTAATACTGTATACACCGCTGAGCCAATCCTGGCAAGCGATTTATTCTATTAGAGAATACAAAGCCTGCTCGGATTAATGTAACCACCTCTGCCAATCCGAGCAGGCTACATACGGTAGCCTGCTCTGATTGGCTTTGAGAGTCAGAGGCGCGGGCTGATGATGTTACAGCCCCTGCCAATCCGAGCAGGCTTTGTATTCATTAATAGAATACATCGCTCGCTGTGATTGGCTTAGCGCGGTATACTGTGAGACAGTGTTAACTGTTACACAAAGCGCTACTGAACATACAGCATTACCGCACATCCAGCAGGCTGACAGACTGGTCGGAAGGGGGTCATCTTATACGGCAAGTATACCACAATCCAATATTTAAAATGGAAGATTAGGGGGTCGTCTTATCTGCCCAGCCACCTTATACACCAGCAAATACGGTATATATATATATAAATATATATATATATTTTTTTACATTTAACACACCTGCTCCCCATTGACACCTGAGACCTTGTAACACTAATGCCCCGTACACACGACCAGACTTTTCAACATCAAAAGACTGACGGAATGATTCCGGCAGACTATTCGAACGTGTGTGGGCTGCAGCGGACTTTTGATTTGCAAAAGTCTGACAGACTTTAGAAATGGAACATGTTTCAAATTTTTCCGACAGAACTCTGCCGGACCCAGAAATCCGCTCGTGTGTGCGCTAGTCTGACGGACTAAAACCGACGCTAGGGCAGCTATTGGCTACTGGCTATGAACTTCCTTATTCTAGTCCAGTCATACGTCATCACGTTCGAATCCATCGGACTTTGGTGTGATTGTGTGTGGCCAAGTCCGTTCATTCGGAAAGTCCGTCAGAACTCTGTCAGAACTCTGTCAGAACTCTGTCAGAACTCCGTCAGAACTCCGTCGAAAGTCTGCCGGACTTAAGTCCTGTCGTGTGTATGCGGCATAACAGTCACATGACACCTGGGAGAAAAATGGCTAATTGGGCCGAATTTGGACATTTTCACTTAGGGGTGTACTCAGCGTACTTAGCGGTTTAGACATTAATGGCTGTGTGTTAAGTTATTTTGAGGGGACAGCACATTTACACTGTTATACAAGTTGTACACTCACTACTTTTTCTTCAGTGTTGTCTGTCACATGTAAAGATATAATAAAACTTTTACAAAAATGGGAGGGGTGTACTAACTTTTGGGAGCTACTATATATATATTTATATATATCTCCATAAAGACATGGATGAGTGAGTTTGGGGTGGAAGAATGTGACTGGCCTGCATAGAGTCAAGACCTCAACCCGATGGAACGCCTTTGGGATGAATTAGAGCAGAGACGGCGAGTCAGGCCTTCTCGTTCACATCAGTGCTTGACCTCACAGATGTGCTTCTGGAAGAATGGTCAAACATTACAATAGACACACTCCTAAACCTTGTGGACAGCCTTCCCAGAAGAGTTGAAGCTGTTATAGCTGCAAAGGGTGGGCCAACTCAATACTGAATCCTACGGACTAAGACTGGGATGCCATTGCCAAGTTCATGTGCGTGTAAAGGCAGGTGTCACGATACTTTTGTAAATATTGTGTACACACACACATATGTATATATATATATATATATATATATATATATATATATATATATATATATATATAACAAACACAGTACTGTGGATGAGACAGCACTTCCATCACTGTACATGGCCAACATTTATGGACACCTAACCATTTTTGAGAACTCATTCATCCTTCTTTCAATGATATCAAGTTTGCCAGTACCGCATGCTGAAAAAAAGTCCCATACCATGATGTTCCCACCTCCAAACTTCACTGTTGGTATGGTGCTTTTGGGGTGATATTTGCCATTTGACCACCAAACATGGGGTGTAGTATGACATCCAAAGAGTTCAATTTTGGTCTCATCTGACCAGACTATTTTGAGATGGGAATGAGGGACACCTACTAGCAAACGTATTTAGGCATAAGACACGCCCCTGCTACACCCCCTTAAAGGAGAATTAACCAAAAAAAAGTTAATTAAATCTACAAAGCTTCTTTTTTTTTTTTACCTCTACTATTGGCTTTTAAAATTTACAAGCAGCTATTTAGAATTTGGATGAAAAGTTTAGCACTGGGAAACACTTTTTTGAAAGATATAAAGTGCATTTTATATACAACTATATAGATCAGACCAAAATGAGGGAGAAATGAGGGGGGAAGAGGGATAGAAGGACATTGCTCCAAATCAAACAAACAAGATATTTGGGGGGCACACCCTAAAAAATGCATAAAGATGGTGCTGCCATAAGACCATACAACAGTACAAAAATATTACAGCGCACACATGCAAAACGAAGCCCTTGTACACACGGTTGGACATTCCGACAACAAAATCCGAAACTGGTGTTGCATACACACGGTTGGACAAAGTTATCGGAAAATCCGATTGTTCGTAACGTGATCACATTATTTTGTTACGATGGGACTACGTTCTAGGAATTTGATCTGAGCATGCGTGGCACTTTGTCCGGTCTACAAATGACCGGACAAAGTCCGATCGGATCATGTAGCCGGAAAATTTTATAGCCCAGCTCTAAAACTTTGTCGGTTAGATATTCCAACGGAAACAGTCCGACGGAGCCCACACATGGTCGGATTATCTGACAACACGGTCCGATCGGACATTTTCCGTCGGAATGTCTGACCGTGTGTACAAGGGCTAACATTTACCTCCAGCAAGGCTTTTTAAAAACACCTAGACATTTTCAAAAAACATTATCAAAAAATATGGGGATTTGGTCACACCATATTGCTATACGGTGCTTAAGCCCACTTACTGCAACAAAGTACCCCATGATTAGTGGGTCCTACACTATCCATAGACTAGGAGATCCTGCTTCTCTGAACCATGGGAGCTATACTCCTCTATATGGGAGAACATGAGGTCTCCACCATGACACAGGTGGTCACTAATGAGAGGTACTTACTGAGGGAGTGGGGTGCTCCACCCAACAGGATTTGGTCAGAATCCATACAATAGACAAACAAGATATTTGGGGGGAACACCCTAAAAAAATGCATAAAGATGGTGCTGCCATAAGACCATACAACAGAACAAAAATATTACAGCGCACACATGCAGAATGTATGCATTCTGACCAAATCCTGTTGGGTGGAGCACCCCAATATGGTGTGACCAAATCCCCATATTTTTTGATAATGTTTTTTGAAAATGTCTAGGTGTTTTTAAAAAGCCTTGCTGGAGGTAAATGTTAGTTTTGCATGTGTGCGCTGTAATATTTTTGTTGTGTTGTATTGCTCCAAATCAGGGACAGTCCCTCAAAATCAGGGACAGTTGGGAGCTATGTATTTTCTCCCAGTATTTCACAGGCTTGTCTAAATGTTATGCAGCAAACTTTAAACAAGCTTCAACATGCTTTTTTTAGTGGAGTCTTGCATGTTGCATACAGGCCATGGCGGTTGAGTGCATTACTTATTGTTTTCTTTGAAACAATTGTATCTGCTAATTGCAGGTCTTTCTGAAGCTCTCCACTTCGCTGAGGAGCTTACATTGGCTCACCGTAAAAAATCGGATCACGTTCAAGACCCTTTGCCTCACCCACAAATGCGTGCATAGAGAAGCTCCGCAATACCTAATGGAGAAAATAAATCATTACACTCCTAACCGCAGTCTTCGATCAGCCAACAAAAACCTCCTCCTCGTGCCCAAAGACCGGTATAAATCCAAGGGTGATCGGAGATTCGCTGTCCAAGGGCCTCGGCTATGGAATGCTCTACCAATCAACATCCGCCTGGAAGAACATCACCTGGTTTTTAGGAAAAAACTCAAGACCTTCCTCTTTTAGCAGATGATCAAAGCTCGCCACAGCGCCTAGAGGCGATTCAGTTCGCATTGTGCACTATACAAGTATTTCATTAATTTATTCATTCATTCCACAAATGGCCCATGGCTCTTGGACAACTTTTATGATAATTATTTTCACTCCTCTGTCAGAAATCTTGCAAGGAGCATCTGTTCGTGGTTTGTTTATAGTGAAATTATGTTCTTTTCACTTCTGGAATAAAGCCCCAACAGTGCTCACTGGAACATTCAGAAGTTTAGAAATCCTTCTGTAACCAATCCCATCAGTATATTTTGCAACAATAAGGTTGTGAAGGTCTTGGGAAACCTTGGTAATGCCTTTCTTCCTGTGTTCAATACTTTTTCCCTGTGCCATTCCATTTTATTACACATAACTTCATTACTGAACTTATTTGTTTTGGTTTCTTTGTATGTATTGATTGCGCTGGTTGTTACTAATACATGGGAAAATTTCATATCAATAGCGCCTTTACAAATATACGGTGCATCCAGAAAGTATTCACAGCGAATCAACTTTTCCCACAGATTGTTATGTTACAGCATTATTCCAAAATGGATTAAATTCATTATTTTTTTTCAAAATTCTACAAACAATACCCCATAATGACAACGCAAAATAAGTTTGTTTGAAATTCTTGCAAATTTATTAAAAAATAAAAAACTTAAAAATCCCATGTACATAAGTATTCACATCCTTTGCCATGACACTCAATATTGAGCTCAGGGGCATCCTGTTTCTACTGGTCATCCTTGAGAAGAGTCTACAACTTGATTGGAGTCCACCTGTGGTAAATTCAGTTGACTGGACATGATTTGGAAAGGCACACACCTGTCTATATAAGGTCCCATAGTTAACAGTGCATGTCCGAGCACAAACCAAGCCATGAAGTCCAGGGAATTGTCTGTAGACCACCGAGACAGGAGTGTATTGAGGCACAGCTCTGGGGAAGGGTACAGAAAAATTCCTGCAGCATTGAAGGTTTCAATAAGCACAATGGCCTCCATCATCCATAAATGGAAGACGTTTGGAATCAGCAGGACTCTTCTTAGAGCGGGCCACCCGGCCAAACTGAGCGAGAAGGGCCTTAGTCAGGGAATTCACCAAAAACCAGATGGTCATCCTGACAGAGCTCCAGCATTTCTCTGTGAAGAAGAAAAAACATCTCTGCAGCACTCCACCAATCAGGCATGTATGATAGAGTGGCCAGACGGAAAACACTCCTCAGTAAAAGGCACATGACAGCCCATCTAAAGTTTGCCAAAAGGCACCTGAAGGTCTCTCAGACCATGAGAAACAAAAGTTTCTGGTCTAATGAAACAAAGATTAAACTCTGGCCTGAATGGCAAGTGTCACATCTGGAGGAAACTGGGCACTGCTCATCACCTGGCCAATACCATCCCTACAGTGAAGCATGGTGGTGGCAGCATCAGTCTATGGGGAAGTTTTGCAGCGGCAGAAACTGAAAGACTAGTCAGGATGGAGGGAAAGATGACATCCTTGATGAAAACGTGCTCAAGAGCACTCTGGACCTCACACTGGGCGAAGGTTCATCTTCCAACAGGACAGCGAACCTAAGCACACAGCCAGGATAACAAAGGAATGGCTACGGGACAAATCTGTGAATGTCCTTGAGTGGCCCAGCCGGAGCCCAGATTTGAAGCTGATTGGACATCTCTGGGGAGATCTGAAAATGGCTGTGCACCGATGCTCCTCATCCAACTTGATGAAGCTTGAGAGGTCCTGCAAAAAAGAATGAGAGAAGCTGCCCAAAAATAGATGTGCCAAGCTTGTATTATCATACTCAAAAAGATCTGAGGCTATAATTTGTGCCAAAGGTGTTTCAACAAAGTATTGAGCAAAGGCTGTGAATACTTATGTGCATGGGATATTTTTCATTTTTTATTTTTAGGATTTGCAAAGATTTCAAACAAACTTCTTTCACGGTTGTCATTATGGGGTATTGTTTGTAGAATTTTAAGGAAAATAATGAATTTAATCCATTTTGGAATAAGGCTGTAACATAACAAAAAGTGGAAGAGCTGTGAATACTTTCTGGATGCACTGCATTTACCTAAAAAAATGATAACGTGTTCAAAACTTATTTTACCTGCTGTATGCATATATATATATATATATATATATATATATATATATATATATATATATATATATATATATATATACAGCTCAAAAAAATTGTGATTTCATGAAAGATCCACTTTAAAGTTTCAGTCCATCTCTTCAATAGCATGTAACAAAGACCTGGTTGGAAAAATAATTTAGTGATTTTCAGACCAACCCTTCTAGAATGAAAAAAACCCCCCAAAAAAACAGAAATATGAAATTAAACAGGAAAGGTAAGAAGAAATGTCAGTGTATAATTAAGGGGCGGTATCGTGGGGTCTATTTATTTCACAATAAACACAAACTTCCTCACCATTTTCTCTGCTCCGCACCTTCATTTAATATATGCTTTATGCCAAAATATGTTTTAAAGACTTCTTTCATTTCTTCACCCAAATTAAACAAAACAGTTCATCATGGCTCATGCCCAGAGCTATCCAGCAATGTAGGTTTTCTGACTGTATACAATGTTTATGCTGAGCTGACGTTAAGTTTTTCTAAACAACTCCACATCGCTATGGTGGATACCGGATCCAGAACTTCTATAACTCATTGCAAGAGCCCACAGGGGTCTGTCTTATTTTACAGGGAAATGTATTAAATGATACAACAGGCACGTGTTTACCAGAATATGGTTTGGAACGCGAAGCACAAAAGTAATAGGAATTGTGCTGCAGAATATTTATTAAAAATAAATCAGTGTTAGAAGACAGGGCTCAGATGACATGAGAAAGAGAATGTTAGGGGCAGTGGCGTCAGCAGGGGGGGGGCTGACATTGGCTGAACCCCCGAGTGGGTCCCCAAAAAGCCCAGTGTCTCGGGTGGGCACGGTTCTATTATTAGCCCGAGTGCCGTCGCCGAGTGGGGACCGATCTGATCCCGAGCGTGGCCGAGTGTAATAGCAGGTCACGCCTTTTGGAGCCTGCAGCGCTGATGGACGTCCCACTGGTCCAATGCCGGGACCGCGGGACGTGACATCCATCATAGGCGCTGCAGGCTCCAGAAGGCAGGAATTACAATGTGGCCGCCATGCCACTGTCAGAAGATCCCGACCCCACTCGGCAGCTCTCCTCTCCTCATCATGGCTCTGGCTGCCTGGAGTCTACGCTACTGTGTGATGGGCGTGCCGCTGAGCTGCAGGAGGACATTTGAAGTCTGGTCAGGTAGGTATGTGTATGTCGTGTAGGTCAGATAGGTCAGTGTATGTCAGGTAGGTCAGTGTAGGTCAGATAGATCAGTGTGTGTGTGTCAGATAGGTCAGTTTAGGTCAATGTGCCAGGTAGGTTGGTGTATGTCAGGTAGGTCAGTGTAGGTCAGGTGTGTCAGGTAGGTCAGTGTAGGTCGTGTAGGTCAGGTAGGTCAGTGTGTGTGTCAGTTAGGCCAGTGTAGGTCATGTAGGTCAGTGTGTGTGTGTCAGGAAGGTCAGTGTAGGTCGTGTAGGTCAGGTAGGTCAGTGTGTGTGTGTGTGTCAGGTAGGCCATTGTAGGTCATGTAGTTCAGTGTGTGTGTGTGTTAGGTAGGCCAGTGTAGGTCGTGTAGGTCAGTGTGTGTGTCAGGTAGGTCAGTGTATGTTAGGTAGGTCAGTGTAGGTTAATGTATGTTAGGTAGGTCAGTGTGTGTCAGGTAGGCCAGTGTGTGTGTGTCAGGTAGGTCAGTGTCAAGTAGGTCAGCGCACGTCAGGTCGGTAACACCACCCCCCCCCCCCCCCCCGGTGCCGGGCTCGAACTTCGGGCTGGAGCCCCTGGTTTCTTTTGCCACTGAGGCAACGCCACTGGTTAGGGGATACCAGTCTTGAAGAATTCAGTAGGAAAAAACTATGGCGCTGCTGTACCCTGACCAGTAATGTAGCAGGGTGGATGTGAGGGATGAAAAGGAGTGTAAACAGTTAAAAAGATCAACATTTGGAGGTAAGAGGCAGCTCTATTATATAGGTCCTGGCTAAACCTAGTGTATAAAACATAAAAAAGCAGGGGGTACCTCTATCTGAGTGTGCAGAGATTGGCCAGGAAGTTGCTGGGTGGTAAGAAGGAAGTGCTGGAGAATGGAGAGGCCAGGGACGTGGTGTGCATCGGCATCTGGGTGTCTTTGGCTTGCTTGACACTCTTCTGAAATGCAGAGTTCAGCCAGGAAGCGGCTGGGAATAAATAGACAAGAGCGCTGTGGCTGGGAAAGCTAAACCGTGTGCAACGCTGTAGAGCAGCGGCTTCTCAATGTTCTCGGCTGGCTCCACAATCTCCACTGGGATGAGGTGATGCTGTCTCGCTGTAAGGGGGTGTGGTTACGTATTTTGGGGCCCGTCCCTTTGTCAAACCATAGGAAAAGATACCAGTCTTGCAAAATGGGATTTGGTAAGGAGGGAAGAGAAGAGGAGAAAAGACAGGAGAGGAGAGGGAAAATAGAGGAATGGGAAAAAAAGAAGAAAAAGGAGAAGAGAGAAGTGGGAAGAGAAGAGAAGAGGTAAAATAGAGGAAAGGGGGAAAAAAAGAAGAAAAAGGGGAAAAGAGAAGTGGGAAGAGAAGAGGATAGGAGGGCGGAGGAGAGGAGAAGAGAGGAGACAAGAGAGAAAATAGAAGAAAAAAGGAGAGGAGAATGAATAAAGGGAAGGAAGAGTAGATAGTTAAAGTGGTTGTATACTCTTTTTTTTTTTTACTTTTTCTACAGGAAAGCCTATAATAAGGCTTACCTGTAGGTACAAAAAATATCTCCTAAACCTGTACGGTTTAGGAGATATTCCCCTCGGTATGCGCCGCTGACTGCAGCGGCGCATGCGCACAAGGGGATTCTCGTATGAAAATCCGGCAGTGGCCGACCGGCCGGGATGAAATCTCCTGCGCGCATGCACGGGAGTGACGATATCGCGGCTCCGGCCACTCACAGCGCCGGAGCCGCGATAACCGGAAAAAAACGCAGAGGGAGCATGTGAGCTCCCTCGGCGTGGATCGGGCCAGATGTCGGGGCCTCGTTCTAAGGTAAGTATTTCATAATGAGCTAGTATGCGGTGCATACTAGCTCATTATGCCTTTTGCTTTGCAGGTGGTAAAAAAAAAAAAAACATTAGCGGGTTTACTACCACTTTAAAATGCACCTGTGCCCAGACTAAAACTACTTACATAATCTTAAGCAGAAAATGAGCTTTAAGACAAGCCACCCTTGAACTCTGTAGCTGTGGGCATTGTGGAGAAATTCATCCTCGAAGTTCAAAGTTTTTCTTTTAATAAATAATTGTTGTTCATCCTTTGTTACAGCTTCTTCAGATTATTTGTTTCTACTTCCTGACTACATGCACTCCAGTGGTGGCTACATGGCTTTTCTAAGGTGAATTTCCTGTGGATAATGTGTGTTGAAACGAATGAATGAATGAATGAATAACTTGTATAGCGCTACATATGCAAACTAAATCGCCTCAGGGCGATTTAGCGGATTTAGCGAAACGACCACTTTTCCACGCTGGAAGCCTGTGTGAAAGGGTGACGACATTTGAGACAGGAACAAAACATTCTCACCCCAGAACAAGAAGTTCCTAAACAAGGACTAGACATGTGCAATTTGTTTCATTATAAATTTGTTTTCGGAAGAAATTCGACTGCATTCAACTCTTTTGACGAATGCATACGAAAACGAATTTTCAGAAATAAGAAAATCCGAAAGAACAAAAAACGATTCAATCTACAAGTTTAAGGAATCGATTACATTCAGATAATTTTGTTTTTCCTATTTTCTATTATAATTAAATTATTAACTAGATTACAATTTTTATTATTATTATTTATTATTATAAACTATTAAATTATAGGTATTGTAATTTCCTTAAAAAAATTGGCTAGAGTAACTGTTAGTGAACGTAATGAATACGAATGCATCCAAAGTTCCGAATTATCCAAAGTAATGAATGGAACAGAACTAATATGAATATATTAAAAGTTCAGAATATTCCAAAGTAACAAATGGCAATCATAACGAATGATTCGTTAATAATCCCATGAAAAAAAAAAATCGGATCAGACAAAAAACAAAAATAGACAAATGTTTTTGTAGTACACATATCTAACATGGTCCTTTATGACAAGGATCATTATTGGAAAGCTGTAGAATAAAACATACTTTAGAAATGACATTAGCCATGAAGTATTTCTTAAAGCAGTATACCTAATAACACTTTAAATATTTCATTTTTCTTGGGGGGGGGGGGGAGTGGTATTTAGTTCCCTAGCTGGATTAAAAAAAAAAAAATGCAACTTTGGCTACTATACCTCACCTTCAATGTGGAGCTGTCCCCCTCCCTCCACACGTCTTTCTGCCACAAGATATATTCAGTCCTGGTTGCATGATACCCAATTTACATTCATCCCAGAAGATTGAGGACAATACTGTGAGTGGAGAGCATCAAGGGCCCACCTCCTATGGGGATGCCTTTGTGGTGCCCTTAATTCACAGAGCACCACCAGGGTCATCACATTAGGGAGGACTGGCTGGCCAGGGAGCAGACTGAAAAGGAAGAGGGCCTAGTGCATCACATCACCATCTTAAAGACTCTGGAAAATAAGCATATAATGAGAAAAATACACGTGGGGTGGTGGTCCCAAAGGGTGAGGGGGTGCCCGACTGGAGGGGTGCAGAGCCTGGAAGTTGGTCTTTTAAAAGTTTATATACAGTGCAGGTGGTGTACACAGTACCTAATACAGTGTGTACATATTCAGGCAGTGTATTAATATATATATATATATATATATATATATATATATATATATATATATATATATATATATATATATACAGTATAGTGTGTGTGTATATATATCTATATCTATATCTATATATATCTATATAGATATATATATATATATATATATATATATATACTCTGCATACAGTGTAGCCTATATATACAGTGCATTCAGTGGTGTATAGGTTCTAATACACTTCACGCAGTGTATACATTATATAATACAGTGTAGAATGGAGAATGGAGGTCATTAGCTCACTATTGAATAACCGCTACACCATGATAAATATGTGCCTGCTGGTGCAGCGTCCCTTGGTTTGCAGATTCACCAAAATTTTGTGTGGTCACCGTAAACTACATCTTGAACATAGAAAACAAAAAAAGCAGAGGAAAAGAAAATCCTCTAAAAAGAGGCCCTTTTTTCAAGCAGCTTGGTCTGCCCATAGCTCTTTTTAGGGGATTTTCTTTTCCTCTGCTGTTTTTCTATATAATACAGTGTAGTGTGGTGTTACAAAACAAAAAATACATCATGTCCGGAAGGCCACCAAGGAGAGGCAGACGCTCACAAGCCACTAAAAGAGGGCAAGCAGCCTCTGTGTCTACAGTCAACCGTGCTGGTCGTGGACATGGTGCATCCTCTGCAGGTGGCCATGGGGCACGCTTGTCCTTTTTTCTGCTGCTGGCCGTGTTATTGAGCCACAACATGCAGAAGAGTTGGGGATAACAAAACCGTCCTCATCCTCTGTCACCCAGGCTCAGAGTAGTTTGCTTCCAAAACAACTGCCAAAGTGGCCTATTCCACCAGCTCCTTGTCCACAATCACTTCTTCATGCATGGAGGAGTGCCCAGATTTTTCAACCACAGTGTCGGTTATATGCTGCTGGAGAATGCGCAGAGATTTTATAGGCTCCGAAGTTGGTTCACAGGTTGAGGAAGGGAGTAACGTGAGCCTAGAGAGAGGGGTGCCACAGAAGAACAAGAAATTGGCAGCCATGTTCCCCCAGCTGCAGCATACAACCAAGTTTGCTTGAGGGAGGGGATGATGAGGTCACGGACTGTACTTGGGTGCCTGAGAGGAGGAGGAAAAACTCCAGCAAGGCAGGATGTCCTCTAGGGGGCAGCTTAAGGGCAGCCACCCTATTGCATCACACTGTAGAGCTCCACAGGTGCAGGGTGCTGTTGACTCCCCGCTGACCTTTAAAAATTCCTTGGTGTGGGCCTTTTTTGACACGTATAGAGGCAGATCGCACCATTGCTGTTTGCAACCTATGTCTGAAGTGGATCAAGCGTGGCCAGAACAGCAGCCTCTTAGGCACCACATGCTTGACCAGACATATGACAACCTGCCATGCAGTCCGTTATCAACAACACTTGAGAGACCCACATCCTAGAAAAAGGCGGACTTCTCCTTGCTCCCTATCTGGGATCTCCAACCCTACTATACCTCCAGTCCTCTAAAAACCTGCACTGAGAGGAATGAAGGTATAGCAATAGGTGTCCCAAGTACTTGCAGCCAATCTGCTAGCAGTACACCACCAACTGATATTAGCAGCCAAATTTCCCTACCCCAGTTGCTTAACCGTAAAAAGAATTTTTTTCCCATCCATCCACATGCTCAGCGTCTAAATGCTAGCAAATTGCTGGCACTGTAACTGCTGGAAGATTTGGAAAGCTGCGCCACTAATCCTATTCAGTAATAAAAAATATCTAAGGAATTAATGGCACACACATAGAATGAATATTTGTTGCCGATTATATAAATAACATTAATATCGCACAAATTGATTGAGCAAAAAGGACATTTAAAAAAATATATATATAAATAATATATAACAGAAAAAACAGCTTGCAGAGAGCCAAGGCTGGAAAATAGAGTCCAATATGTAACTTCTTATCGAGACACCCGCAGTGAATCCACACAAAACTGCAAACCAGTGCCCGTCACCGAGATTGAGATGCGCTTACCAGATGCAGGTTAGATAGTAGCCTTAATGGTAATTTATCCATAACAGGTTGTAGTCTTAATAATAAATCATCCGTATCGTTATCCTTGCGTCAAATGCTAACTGATCTGCTGTCGCCAGTATATGGCAGCATCACAAAACAGCAACTTCCACTGTCAGCAATCGGGTATTTTTCCAGCATTAGCTCCAGAAAGAAAAAGATGCCTCCATAGCGTAAAACCATTCAAATCTTTTATTGTATTATAAGCAATTGCACTTACGTAAAGTATCCTTTAAAACAGCATCGAACTTAAATCACAAAAAGCCGGCCGGCATTCAAAAAGCCCGTCCTCCCCTCGTGGAGCGTGGTGGCGTCACTGCGTACCTTCCCAGACGCTTTTTGTCATAGATGGCGTTATCAATGGGGAACGGGCAGAGCAGCAACGCACCACCATTTATAGCCAGACCTCATTCTGAGATGCAAGATCCGGCCCACAACGCCATCTTAATTGATGGCAAAAAACCCTAATTGTTCCATATTGGATAAGGGAAAGGATGAAGAAATGGCCATACTATAACGTGGCTCCTAATAGCGAAGTTGTAATGTACAATTACGACTGTGATAGATTATATACACAGGGGGATCACAGTCAATCCGATGTAAGATAAACCATATTCTCAATAGGAATCTGGAAACCAATATATATAGATTTAGAATATAAAGCTATATATATATATATATATATATATATATATATATATATATATATATATATATATGACTAAACATAATTACATAAATATAAAAATAGAAAAAATATATAAAATATACAAAATAAAAATAAAAGTAAATATAAAAATAAAAATACAAAAAGGTGAAGAATATGTATATATGAGTGAATATATATATATTTATATAATAAATATAAAAGTGAAATAGCAAAAATTTATTAAGCATAAATCTTGTATACCGTATATACTCGAGTATAGGTCGATCTGAATATAAGCCGAGGCCCCTAATTTACCACAAAAAAATGGGAAAACTTATTGACTCGTGTATAAGCCGAGGGTGAGACATGCCTGTCCATCCCTGTGTCCATCCCTGTGTCCATCCCTGTGTCCATCCCTGTGTCCATCACTGTGTCCATCACTGTGTCCATCCCTGTGTCCATCACTGTGTCCATCACTGTGTCCATCACTGTGTCCATCCCTGTGTCCATCACTGTGTCCATCCCTGTGTCCATCCCTGTGTCCATCACTGTGTCCATCCCTGTGTCCATCACTGTGTCCATCACTGTGTCCATCACTGTGTCCATCACTGTGTCCATCCCTGTGTCCATCACTGTGTCCATCCCTGTGTCCATCACTGTGTCCATCACTGTGTCCATCCCTGTGTCCATCCCTGTGTCCATCCCTGTGTCCATTGCAGCCTACCTGTGTCCTGTGCATGCCTCCGTGTGCCAATCTGCAGCCTCTTTGTCCTTCTGCAGCCTCTGTGTCCTTCTGCAGCGATCTGCATGTATAAAAAACATACGGCGGCCATGCCAGGATCGCCGCACCTCTCCTCCTCGTCTGTGACAGACGGCGGCCATTCCACTGTTCAAAAGCCGCGCCTCTGTCTGTGATAGGCGGAACACTCAATTTCCCAGCAGTCAGTGTTCCGCCTATCACGGACATCCTCTCATCCTCGTCCGTAGTATGAGAATGAGCGGATGTTCGTGATAGGCGGACCACTGACTGCTGGGAAATTGAGTGTTCCACCTATCACAGACAGGGAGGCGCGGCTTTTGAATAGTGGAATGGCTGCCGTCTGTCTGCAGGACACGCTGATCGTGGAGGCAGACGGCGGTGACTCGAGTATAAGCCGAGGGGGGCACTTTCAGCCTAAAAAAAGGGGCTGAAAATCTCGGCTTATACTCGAGTATATACGGTATATGAAATAAATGCCACCACATACTGGGCATAAATTATTTATATATTGAAAATAAATACATAATTAAAAAATGTCATAATATGAAATAGTGAATATGAACTAAATATAAAGTCGATAAATGCAAAAACTAATTGATATATTGTGTAAATATGCGCATACCATAAAGTGAATGTATGTACCTATAAATAATCAATATAATGAGTATACTGATAAATCAATATTGGTATCTATATTTTTACATGTAGTGAACAAAAGGGAGAAAAAATAAAGAAATAGTAAAACGTACTCATAACCAGAAAAGCCCACCATACAGTTAAACGGAATTTTTTAATGTACAATTGTTACCCACATTTTTACCTATACTACAATAGTTCTACTTAAGGCCCATCCCGCTTCTCAGAACGGGTTTACAAAAACACAATAGAAATGAACATACCTAAATCACATTTAGTAGTAATCAAAAAGGCCTAACGGATAAAATGAACAAATTCAAGAATTATCTATGAAAGCATTAATATCGGTATCAATATTCAATCCATATGGAGTATATGATTTTAAACGGTGGATCCAGGACATTTCGAGCCTTGAAATCCCTATCACCAAAGAGCTACCACGCCAATGAGGCTTAAATTTGTCTATTCCTAAAAATAGGGTGTTCGAAGGATCTTTATTGTGCGCCACTAAATAATGTTTGGATACAGTGTTTAGGAAACCCAATCAGTATATTGGTAATATGCTCATTTAGTCGCACCTGTAATGGGCGCTTGGTCCGTCCCACATACTGTAGCCCTCAGGGGCACTGCAACAAATAGACTACCCCAGTTGCGGAACATGTAATACAAGGTTTGATAACATGACTCAACCCTGTGGCTGTACTATCAAATGAGGTGGTACGTCTGTGTGGACATGAGTTTAAAGAACAGACTCTGCATCTTCCACACTTATAGAAACCAGTTAGCTGATCAAAAAAAAACCCTACTTCTCGATGGTGGGTCGATAACATTAGGTGCCAATCGGTTTCTCAATGAAGAGGCACCCCTAAAAACTATTCTTGGTCTCTCTGGCACCACATGTTTAAGTACCGTATCACTGTTGACAATATGCCAGTGTTTGTTAACTAACTAGTTTTTTTATATTCCTCTGTTGAATAGAATAGGTGGTCACAAAAGGAACACCCACCTGGGTATTATTTACTCGTGGACCTTTCTCAACGAGTAGTTCATGTCGACTCATACTGGTCACTTTACTGATAATATCAGACAAAAAATCCTGTTGGTAACCTTTCTCAAGAAACCTTGTGGTGAGAACCTCTGCCTGTGACAGGAATTCTCCTATCTCTGAGCAATTCCGTCTCAGTCTGCTGCCTTTTCAGCTGGTAGACTCTGCCCCCTTCCGTGAATGTGTGGTATGTGCTGTACCTCAGTGGCAGGTTCCAAAACGCCATTTCTTTTCATAGAAAGCCATTCAGGCTCTCTACCGGCATTTGGAAGGCAGTGTTTTGGCCTCATTGGACAGGGAGGTCAGCAGTAAGATTCTTATTACCGCTGACTCATCGTCCAGCAGGCATGGGCAAGGAAAATACCTTTACTTCACGGTGCACTGGGTAACTCTGCTGGCAGCTGGGAAGGATGTAGGACAGGGTTCAGTGTTGGAGCTTGTTCCGCCACCACACCTCCAAAATGCTAGTGGTGATTCTGCTACAGCTCTCTCCTCCACCCCTCCTTCTTCAAACTCTATGGCCTCTTCTGCAGATTTTTCCTCTGAATCAGCAGTGCTCCATAAGCGTAATAAAATAATAAAAATAAAAGTATATAAAAAATGCCATGCGGTTCTTGAGTTGGTCTGCATAGGGCACAGGAGCCACACTGGGGCAGAGATTCTGCCAGCTCTGCAAGGACAGGCTCAGAGGTGGTTGACGCCATGCCAGCTTCAACCAGGAATGGTTGTATGTGACAATGGCACCAACATTCTCTCCGCCCTCTGACAGGGACATTTGACCCATGTTCCATGTTTGGCACACATCCTGAATTTGATGGTGCAGTGGTTCTTGAGCAGGTACCCAGGCTTACAAGATCTCCTGAGGCAGGCCAGAAAAGTCTGTGGTCATTTCCGCTGGTCATACAATGCCAGTGCTTTGCTGGCTGGCATTCAAAGGAATGCAACCTGCCCACCAACTGCTTATTTGTGGCATGCCAGAAAGGGGAGATGTCTGACAGACCTAGCCGGGACAGAGGCTTTTGGAGAGAATTGAATGCTGGCCTCTGAGTATGGGCCCTGGATTTTAAGAGAATAATACTCTTTGCAAGGTGAATGAGAAATCCAATCGGACTCAATCTTGTGTATTTGTATATATTGTATATTGTCTCATTTTGTTGTGGACTCTTTGCTGTGATCGTTTGGGGTGTGGCTGTATTCCAATGTTCTACTGTGTCTGTCTGCCTTGGATATTATGGGATGTTTATATCTATCGAGGGAGGGGGGATTCCTCCAGCAGCCCCTCTGCTGATAAGACTGTTTGCTGATGAGAAGTTGAACACACCTGGCCTGTGTGTCTATTGTCATTGGACAGTTTACCCCGCCCTGTTTTCCAAGGGTGGGGGGAAGAGTCTATTTTTTCTATTATTTTATCTGTTGTGTCCATGTGTGATAATTATTCAGTTTGTTGTTTGCCACTCTACATTGGTGTTGGCTGGTGACTGGGTGAGCTAAGAGGTCTTGGATAGTGCTGGTTCTGGATGGAGGAAGCATTGACTGGCGGACAAGGGTTCGTCACACTAACCATACATGGATATAAATTCAACCAGTTCAGTGGGGACCAGCTGCATTTCGATCCATGTATCAGCAGGCTTGCTGTAAATAAAAAATCAATCTACGATTGACTTCTGTACAACCTGCCTGTTGGAAAATTTCTGCACAATCAGCTCCGCCAGCTTTAGCTGGCAGAACTGATCAGTGCATTCTGAGAGCAAAGAAATTTCCCCATCGTCAGAACACAATAGCTCAGCGGGAGTGATTCCCCTATCCACATCAAATGCACGGAAGGAGGAATCGGATCATTTTCTTTCGTTTGACCTGCTGGTTAAATTAAAAAAATGACTAATGTATGGGCTATCTTACAGACGAATTACATCTACCAGGAGCTCAGAGGACCATTATCAGGTCATAACTGGTTCCTCACTAGTGAGTGAGTCTGAAGATAAAAAAAATTTCAGTAGACACTAATAGATGTCATTCTCACAAAGCAGGAGAAGGCAGTATAGGGGCAGGGGTTGGGCAGTAGCTGCAACAGGGCCCCTACTCCAAGGAGAGCCCAGACCAATTCCTTCAACACCTTTTAGGGCTTATACTCATCTCACATTTATTCAGAGTTTACAGTGAGGTCTTGCTCATATTCTCACATTGTGGTATAATACTCCAACGTATCTTCTGACAGATATGCATTGTGGTGCACTGCCATAACATGGTGCATGCGTGTTCTCAATTCTGAATGGGACCCGAACGGACCCTTCGACAGGCATGAGTTGCAGAGTTAACCCACTACAAAAAGGTAAATGGGCCCTAAGTGGTAGAGAAGGTCAGTGATACCATTTAATTTACAAACTACAACAAGGTTAAAGCTTCTCCACTTATCCTTGTTTGGACATACAGCACATGGAGTTGTACCATATCCTGCACCTAGACACACAGACACTTGGAGATAGCAGCCTGTGGCTTTGTCAAACCCAACCTGACTGCTACCATGTCCACATGTTAAAAGGGAGGTCTATGCAGTCTGTGGCAAGGACTTACCTATCTTATGTGCTGCACTGACCTCAAATACTGTTAGGGTGCTAGATTAGGATGTGGTGGCACTTTCGCAGGTGCAGTGGGGACCTTGGGGAACCAGTTTACATTACGACATGGCAGAGGAACTGGGCAGGAAGTAGAGCAGACACAAAATTCCCTCCCACCTCCTAATGCTGGGGCATCTATTGGAGAGTTGTGGGGAGATTAACACTAACACTGCAATGCCTATACTTCCAGCCATGGATATAGTTTCTTCTGTCCTTGGACTTTAACCACTTCAGACCCGGAAGAATTTACCCCCTTCCTGACGAGGACATTTTTTGCGATACGACACTGCGTCTCTTCAACTGACAATTGCATGGTCGTGCGACATTGTACCCAAAACAAAATTTATGCCCTTTTTTCCCACAATTAGAGCTTTCTTTTGGTGGTATTTAATAACCTCTGCGTTTTTTTTTTTTTTTTTTGCGCTATAAACAAAGAAAGAGCGAACAATTTTGAAAAAAACACAATATTTTGTAATTTTTGCTATAATAAATACCCCCAAAAAAATAAATAAAAAATTCTTCATCAGTTTAGGCCGATAAGTATTCTACATATTTTTGGTAAAAAAAAATTGCAATAAGCGTATATTGATTGGTTTTCTTCTACAAAGTAGGGGATAGTTTTATGGCATTTTTTTTTTTTTTTTTTTTTTTTTTTTTACTAGTAATGGGGGCAATCTGCGATTTTTATCATGACTGCGACATTATAGCGGACACATCTGACACTTTTGACACTATTTTGGGACCATTGTCATTTATACAGCGATCAGTGCTATAAAAATGCACAAATTACTGTGTAAATGACACTGGCAGGGAAGAGGTTAAACACTAGGGGGCGATCAAGAGGTTAAGTGTGTCTTAGGGATTGATTCTAACTATGGGGGTATGGGCTACCACTGACATGACAGCGATCACTGCTCCCGATGGCAGGGAGCAGTGATCTCTGTCATGTCACTAAGCAGAACTGGGAAATGCCTTTTTTACATAGGCATATCCTTGTTCTGTGGCTCCGTGACAGGATCGCCGGGACACCAGTGGACATCGAGCCCATGGGACCCACGGGCACCCGCTAACCCCGCCAATTAAAGAGGATGTACAGGTACGCCCATTTGCCCACTGCTGCCATTGTGCCAATGTATATAAGCGTGTAGCAGTCAGCAAGTGGTTAACAAGACTTGTGGCCACTCATTAAAATTAGAAGAAAAGAGGTTTAACCTTAAACTACGTAGAGGGTTTCTTTTTTTACTTTTGCGCAAACCATTTAATATACGCTTATTGCAATTTTGTTTTACCAAAAATATGTAGAAAAATACGTATCGGCCTAAACTGAGGAGAAAAAAAAGTTTTTTATATATATTTTTGGGGGATATTTATTATAGCAAAAAGTAAAAAAATATAGCTTTTTTTTCAAAATTGACGCTCTTTTTTTTTGTAGCGCAAAAAATAAAAACCACAGAGGTGATCAAATACCACCAAAACAAAGCTCTATTCGTGGGGGAAAAAAGACATCAATTTTGTTTTAGTGCAACGGCCGCGCAATTGTCAGTTAACCGCTTAAAGAGGAGCTGCACCTTTAAAAAAAAATATTAAAAGCCAGCAGCTACAAATATTGCAGCTGCTGACTTTTAATAAATGGACACTTACCTGTCCCAGGGTCCAGCGATGTCAGCGGCAGATGACGAGCGATCGCTCATCTCTCCGCTGCCCCCGCCCCCTTCCTCTGTCAGGGAATCGGGAAGTGAAGCATTGCGGCTTCACTGTCCGGTTCCCTACTGCGCATGCGCAAGTCGCGCTGCGCATCTCCACTGGTCCCCGCTGTGTCCTGGGAACTGTGTGTTTCCCAGAACACAACGGGGGAAGGGGGGGCAGGGCATCTGCGGCTAGCTTGTCCCGGAAGTGAGTGCAGATACCTGGATTATCCAGGTATCTGCACCCTCCCCCCCCTGAAAGGTGCCAATTGTGGCGCCGGAGGGGAGGAGGGATCAGATGAGCGGAACTTCCACTTCAGGGTGGAGGACCGCTTTAAGGACCGCCTCACGCCAATGTACATCGGCAGAATGGCACGGCTGGGCACAATCACGTACCTGAACGTTGCTCTTTAAGTACCCAGCCGTGGGTCGCAAGTGCTCTGGTCAGGAAGGGGTAAAATCTTCCGGGGGGCTGAAGCAGTTAAACTCCCTTTCGCGAAATAGTTCAATGGGGGCTGTGTGGCAATGCACTAGATTGTGGCACAGTAGTGCAGATTTATAGTTATAAGGATGAGGAGGCAATATAACACCTTTTTGACTGCTGGTCAAGTGCCTTCTGCAACCCCATCCTCACTTAAGAGGGCACCGCACTTCACTACAAATATAAAAAGATCCCTTGCTGGAGAGCATTCAGAGAGAAAGTGGCTAAAAAGAGGCTGCAGGAGATCAGTAGCAATGAGCTGCAACAAAGGATTACAAAAGGCAAGAATGTTTATTTTAGTGTTTAAAAAATGGAAACTCTTTAACGATACTTAAAGTGGTGTTCAAAAAAAAAAAATGCTTAAAATGCTTAAAATTCCTAAAAGAAAAAAAAAATGCTTAAAATTCCTAACAGAAAAAAAAAATTGGAATTTTTTTTTTAACTCACCTCTAAATGCCTGTTGCTAGGGGGTCCCTCATAGTCTGCCTCCTTCAGTGCCTGGGCTCCCGACGTCACTTCCCCTCGGCGCAGGAAGGGCTCAGCTCCGCCCCCTCCCTCCTGTCAGTCATCTGGGACACGTGACAGACCTACCAGATGACTGCACGGCCAATCACGGCGCGCGGCGCCACTCATGAAGCCACAGCCGGGTGCCCACAGTTGCAATGCCGGCACCACCGAGAGGGGGAGGGCGAGCGGGGCTTCGACCCCCCGCATCGCTGGACCCTGGGACAGGTAAGTGTCCGATTATTAAAAGTCAGCAGCTGCAGTATTTGTAGCTGCTGACTTTTTATTTTTTTATTTTATTTTTTATGGGGAAACTCCTCTTTAACACTTTAAAAAGGTAAATGTCAAACAAGGTTTACAGCTACTAAAATGTCCTGTAACGTTTACAGTCACACTGAGGTTTTGACTTTGATAATTGAGAGTGATAATAGATTGTGAATTTGGCAAGTTCCTGATATCCAGCGAAGATGGGCTGGTGACCTCTATGACCTCCTCTTTTCTCCATGAGATTAAAACCTAAACATAAATATTCTCATGGAAAAAGAATGCTGCTTGGCATAGGTCAGAGCCCCTTGTTATGTCTCCCAGGGGGCGGTTTGGAGAGGGTACCGGTCCCACCCGCCCAAGAGGTGAAATGAAGGGTAAGCCGGCTCTTGTACTATCAGCAGTCATGGTGTCCCGTGTCTAATTCTGGCTTCTCCTTTATTGACAGCTAATCTATTATTAGGAAACATCAGTGTTAGTAATAAGCTTCTGGAACTTCCTATTCAATTCTGTAATGAATACCTCTAGGGTTTCACTAATAAGATTAATCTCTAATCCTCTAAAAATAATTTTGAGGCCTTAATGGTTGTAATGTGATTTTCTTTGAATTTAAAGTTTAGTTACACTCTGTGATCAAAAGGAAATATTTTTCTAATTTAAAGCAAATCCCCCCCCCCCCCCACTCCCCACTTGTGCTTTATTTTTAAGAGTCAGGAAACAATGAAGAAAAAAAAAATTAAAAACCAAACCCATTTTCAAGCATTTACCTTAGGAAGGTCCGTGCCCCTTTTAAACCAGGAATACAGTAGTAAATAATTATTCTGACTTTGAATCTGAGAATTCTGACTTTCAAACTCAGAATTCTGACTTTAAATCTCAGAATTATGTAAAAAAAATTTTTTTTTTTAGTTTACAATTCTGACTTTGAATCTCAGAATTCTGACTTTCAAACTTTTTTTTTTCAAAAACATAATTTTGTATTTTTTTTTATGGCCCCAGGGCTCTTCCATAAATAATTAATAATGTAGTAAAAGAAATTATTAATTTTTATTTATTTTATTTTTGGATTATTCTTTTTTTATTTCATGTATTTATTTCTATATTTTATTTATATTTTTTCCGTGCCCTTTCATGCCTAAATCTATTTCTGACATTTTTTTTATATAAACCAATTGTTACTGGTGCAAATAAACTACTTATTCTTAACTGAGTTTGCTGCAATCAAAATATATGCCATCCTGTGGAAATATAAAAATGTATTTGATTTGTGGATTGCGCTAACTATTGTGTATATATATATATATATATACATATATATATATATATATATATATATATATACCACTCTTAAACATATATTATTATGGAGATCATATATACATTCTTACTGGTTAGTCAAACTATACCAACTTATTCTACTATAATCTCTGTATCACAATGTTATACTGTATGCACTGTGACTAATCAAAAAGTGCAAGTGCCACACATAAATCAAACAAAATAAAATAAAAAAATAAAAAATAAAAATGAATTGATGCTCTCAATCCATAAACAACAACATAAAAAATTGGTGCCACAGTACAATGAATGTCCTTAGTGAGTGATCGCTGCTGCGTATAGTTGTATTTCTTTTCCAATATTAAGTGCTTCTGTGTCCACCATTAACAGTGACTCCACCACCACCTAATGCAATGGCCAATCACCAAACAAACCAAATATGTATGCGCCTTCGGTTCATTCAGGATAACCAGTCCATTAACCAGCAGCCTCTCCGAGAAGTATATTGGTGCCTCTTGCTCTACAGTTTCTCATACAAACACATGAATAGCCATCATAGTGTAGTATATAACTTCAGTTTATTAAAAAAGGTTAAAAAAATATCGAAACTCACATGCTCCAGTGCCCTTGACCTGGCACCAAGCTATCCAGCCGTATATATATGGAGGAGGCGATGCCACTGTGTGTTAATCTCTCCCTGTGTCCCCATATATCGGCATACGTTCCAACTCGCGGCGTGCGTTCCAGGCCTCACTCTCGCTAGACCGGAAGTATCAGCAATATTTTCCAGCAGCCTCTACGCGTTTCGCGATGTCATTTTGCGTCATAAGGAAATTACATTGTGAAACGCGTAGAAGCTGCTGGGAAATATTTCTGATACTTCCGGGCTAGCGAGAGTGAGGCCTGGAACGCATGTCGCGAGTTGGAATGCATGCCGATATACGGGGACACAGGGAGAGATTAACACACAGAGTGGCATCCCCTCCTCCATATATACGGCTGGATACAATAGTTAGCACAATCCACAAATCAAATATATTTCTGACATTTGTTGCTTAGAAGTTAAAATCCATATTTGTTGCTAGAAAATGGCTTAGAACCCCCAAACATTATACATATTTTTTTTTTAGCAAAGACCCTAGAGCAGGGGTGCTCAACCTGTGGCTCTCCAGCTGTTGCAAAACTACAAGTCCCATCATGCCTCTACCTCTGGGTGTCATGCTTGTGGCTGTCGGAGTCTTGCTATGCCTCATGGGACTTGTAGTTCCGCAACAGCTGGAGAGCCCAGGTTGAGCACCCCTGCCCTAGAGAATAAAATGGCGATTGTTGCAACATTTTATGCCACACGGTATTTGTGCAGTGGTCTTTCAAATGCAATTTTTGAGGGGAATACACTTTCATGCCCCCCGTATTTGATGGCCACTGGTGAGGCTGCATTGATGGGTACTGGTGAGGCTGCATTTGATGGGCACTGATCAGGCTGCATTGATTGGCACTGATCAGGCTGCATTGATGGACACTGATCAGGCTGCATTGATGGGCACTGGTGAGGCTGCATTAATGGGCTGCATTGATGGGTACTGGTGAGGCTGCATTAATGGGCAATGATAGGCTGCATTTGATGGGCACTGATAAGCGGCATTTGATGGGCATTGCTGAGGCTGCATTGTTGGGCACTGACAGGCTGCATTTGATGGGCATACCTAAGCTGCATTTGATGGGCACTGGTGAGGCTGCATTGATGGGCACTGATAGGCTGCATTTGATGAGCACTAATAAGCTGCATTTGATGGGCAATGGTGAGGCTGTACTGATGGGTCTAGCCAAGTGTTGCATTTAAAAAAATGGTTGCACCAATACCATTTTTTTTACAATGAGCACTGATACTTTTTTTTAGTACTCGTCGATACCAATTACCGATACCTACTGCAACTGTTTTGTTTTAACTTCCACTGTTAGCAATGTTACAAAACATTGAAAAGTTATTTACAAATTAAATTAATAGTTATTTTTTTTTTAATTTAGCGCTTTTTCAATGTGATATGTGTAAATATATGTTACTATATATGTGTAAAAACATTAACATTAACACTAACAAAGCAATCAAAAAAAAAAAAGTTTGAATTGTTTATCATTTATAAAATAGACGTGAACAAAAGAAAAAAAGCAGGAAAATAATAATTAAATGGAGGAGAATAGGGAGTTAATGAAGGCTGATTAGAGTAAATTAAGGGTTATTAATAGGGATGAGCTTCGTGTTCGAGTCGAACATACGTTCGACTCGAACATCGGCTGTTCGCCCGTTCGGCGAATTCCGAACGTTATGGGCCGTTCGCGCCAAATTCGTGTGGCGCTCACGGCCCACAATGCACTGCGTCATCGCAGTGCATTGCTGGCTCATGATTGGCCAAGCATGCACTGTGACCCCGCATGCTTGGCCAATCACAGCGCCAGCAGCGAGGAGAGCCATGATTGGCCACAGGCAGGATGCCTGTGGCCAATCATAGCTCAGGCTGTGTAGTACACGCCCCACACTATATAAGGCCGCCAGCGTGGCGGCCTAGTGCAGTGTGTTGGCGTCTGAAGCAGTTAGTGGGTGTTCTGTGTACCTTCAACACAGTATACACCGATCGTTTTCGATCTTGCTGTTGTGTAGTGGTTGTTGTCTGTGTGCCCTGACCGCAGTATACACCGCTATATTCACCTCACCTATATAGCTAGTGATCTATCTTTTATAATAGAGCTTGCAGTCAGCAGTGTTAGGAGCTTGTGCGTGCTGTCTGCATGCTCTGTACCCAGTACACACCGCTATATCCACCTACATAGCTCTTCTCTATTTGAGCCCAATTGCCATCTGCAGGAGTTATTGGAAGTTGTGTGTGCCTCCAGCACAGCACAGTATACATCTGTATATACCCCTTTATCTCTGGTGTTCTATAAAAAAGGCATCTGCAGGAGTTAGTGGGTTTTTGTGCCTCCAGCACAATATACACCTGTATCTACCCTTTATTGCTGTTCTCTAATAGAGCCATCTGCAGGGCTTAGTGGGTGTTGTGTGACTCAATTACAGTATACCCCTTTATCTCTGGTGTTCTATAATAAAGGCATCTGCAGGAGTTAGTGGGTGTTGTGTGACTCCAGCACAATATACACCTGTATCTACCGTTTATTGCTGTTCTCTAATAGAGCCATCTGCAGGGCTTAGTGGGTGTTGTGTGACTCCATTACACTGCTGTTTTACCCAACTCCCTTCAGGCCATTACCATGTCTGGAAGGCCAGCAAGGAGAGGCAGACAGGCGCGAGCCGATAAAAGAGGGCAAGCAGGCTCTGTGTCTAGAGACAACAGTGCTGGTCGTGGACGCGGTGCATTGTCATCAGCACGTGGCTATGGGACACGCTTCTCCTTCTTTTCGGCAGCTGGACATGTTGAACCGCAACATGCCAACGACTTGGTAGAGTGGATGACCAAGCCCTCTTCATCCTCCTCATCCTCTCTCACCCAGTCTCAGGGTACTAGCAAAGCAGCTGCCAACGCATCGTCTTCCCTCCTCTCAATGTCATCATCAGTGACTCCTTCCCTAGACCCACCACGTCCTCCTGAGGAGTCTCCTGAACTCTTTGAGCACAGTGTTGGGTACATGCTCCAGGAGGATGCCCAGTGTTTGGTGGGCTATGATGATGACACTCAGCTAGATGAAGGCAGTAGCGTGAGCGCAGAGAGAAGGGATGCTCAAGAAGGACAGCAATCTGGCAGTCATGTTCCACAAGCTGCAGCATACTGCCAGGTTTGCTACAGCGATGAAGAGGGAGGGGATGATGAGGGCACTGACTCCACGTGGGTGCCTGGAAGGAGAGAGGAGGAGGAGGAGGAGGAGGAGGAGGCACATGTCCAATGAGGCAGGATGCCCTCCGGGGGCCAGCTTAGGGGCAGCACACCAACTGAATCACACCGCAGAGCTCCGCCTGTGCAGGGCGCTGCCTCTGCGCGTTATTCTAAAAGTTCTTTGGTGTGGGCCTTTTTTGAGACGAGTGCATCAGATCGCACTGCTGCTATTTGCAACATATGTCTCAAGCGTATCTCGCGTGGCCAAAACATCAGCCGCTTGGGCACCACATGCTTGACCAGACATATGTTGACCTGCCATGCAGCTCGTTGGCAAGCGTACCTCAAAGACCCACACCAAAGAACAAAGCGGACCTCTCCTTGCTCCTCATCAGCTGGCATCTCCAACCCCACTAGACCTTCAGTCCTCTCTGAAACCTGCTCTGAGAGGAATGAAGGTGTAGAATTAGGTGTGTCACAGCCAAGTGCTTCCGGGAACTCTGCTAGCGGTACACCCACGTCCGATTATAGCAGGCAAATGTCCCTGCCCCAGCTGCTGGACCGGCGAAAGAAGTTCACTCCCAGCCATCCACATGCCCAGCGGTTGAATGCTAGCTTGGCTAAATTGCTAGCACTTCAACTGCTGCCTTTTCAGTTGGTAGACTCGGCCCCTTTCCGTGAGTTTGTACAATGTGCGGTTCCTCAGTGGCAGGTCCCCAAACGCCACTTTTTCTCACGGAAGGCGATTCCGGCTCTCTACCGGCATGTGGAAGGCAATGTCCTTGCCTCGCAGGACAGGGCGGTCAGCGGCAAGGTGCATATTACCGCTGACTCATGGTCCAGCAGGCATGGACAGGGACGTTACCTGTCTTTCACGGCCCATTGGGTCACTCTTCTGGCAGCTGGGAAGGATGCAGGACAAGGTGCAGTAGTGTTGGAGGTTGTTCCGCCACCACGCCTCCAAAATGCTACTATTGGTTGTGACACACCTCTCTCCTCCACCCCCTCCTCTTCTTCTTCCTCCATGGCCTCTTCCAGTGCTCTGTCCTCAGAACCAGCGGTGCTTCGTAGGCGTTCCAGGGGCTACGCAAGTACGCAGGCAAAACGATGCCATGCCGTGCTTGCGCTGGTTTGTTTGGGGGACAGGAGCCACACTGGGGCGGATGTTTTGTCAGCTCTGCAGGGGCAGGCCGAGAGGTGGTTGACGCCACGCCAGCTTAAGCCAGGAATGGTGGTTTGTGACAATGGCACCAACCTCCTCTCCGCCCTCCGTCAGGGACAACTGACCCATGTGCCCTGTGTAGCTCATGTCCTTAACCTGGTGGTGCAGTGGTTCTTGGGCAGGTCCCCCGGCTTACAGGATGTCCTGAAGCAGGCCAGGAAAGTCTGTGTGCATTTCCGCCGATCATTTAATGCCTGTGCTCGGCTGGCTGAGCTCCAAAAGGAGTTGAACCTGCCCAAGAACCGCCTTATATGTGACATGCCCACCAGGTGGAACTCAACGTTGGCCATGCTGCAGCGGCTGCACACGCAGCAGAGGGCCATCAATGAGTACCTGTGCGACTACGGCACCAGGACAGGGTCAGGGGAGCTCGGTTTTTTCTCACCACGCCAGTGGGGCATGATCAGGATGCATGCACTGTCCTGTCACCGTTTGAGGAGGCCACAAGGATGGTGAGCAGTGACAGTGCATGCATCAGTGACACTGTACCTCTTGTCCACCTCTTGGAGCATACGCTGCATGGAATAATGGACAGGGCACTTGAGGCAGAACAGAGGCAGGAAGAGGAGGACTTCCTTGCCTCTCAAGGCCCCCTTTATCCAGACAGTGTTCCTGCTGTGCCACCCATCACACAGGAAGAGGATGAGGAGGAGGAAGAGGAGGAGGAGGATGATTGTGTCAGCATGGAGGTGGAGGCTGGCACTCAGCATCATCAGCAGCAGCAGCAGCAGCAGTCTTATAGGGATGATTTACAGTCCCAAGAAACACGTGGACTTGTACGTGGCTGGGAGGAGGTAGCTGCGGATCATGTTGTCCTTAGTGACCCAGAGGACTCCGGACCGAATGCCTCAGCTAACCTACGCTGCATGGCCTCCCTGATCCTGCAAAGCCTGCGGAAGGATCCTCGTATTCTTCGGATCAAGGAGAGGGACCATTACTGGCTGGCCACTCTCCTTGATCCACGGTACAAGGGTAAGGTTGCTGACCTTATCTTGCCATCGCAGAGGGAGCAGAGGATGAGACATCTCCGGGAGGCCTTGCAGAAAGGTCTGTGCAACGCGTTCCCAGAGACTGGGAGGTTACAAACTCCTGGTCCTGGACAACGTGTTGCTGAGGCATCGGTCAGAAGGAGCGGTGGAGAAGGTGGCCGTCTGACTGATGCTTTCAGACAATTTTTTAGTCCGCAGCCCCAAGGTATGATTGGTTCCAGCACCCATCGCCAGCGTCTGATTTACATGGTGCAGGAATACCTAGGGGCAAGGTCAGACTTGGACACCTTTCCCACCGAAAATCCTCTGGCTTACTGGGTCTTGAGGATGGATCACTGGCCAGAGCTTGCACAGTATGCAATTGAGCTACTGGCCTGTCCTGCATCCAGCGTTCTTTCGGAACGCACCTTCAGTGCTGCTGGTGGCTTTGTTACCGATCACAGGGTGCGCCTGTCCACCGAATCAGTTGATCAACTGACCTTCATCAAGATGAATCAGTCTTGGATCACCCACAGCTACCAAGCACCTGAAGCTGATGTAACAGAATAATTTTTTTTGAAATATCACATCCCTTCAAGACTGCCTATGCTGATGCTGAGTGACTGTCCTGTTATGTTGATTGTCTATCCTCTTCCTCCTCCGCTGATATGTTGGAAGAACATTTCTGGTTCTGGGTGATGCCTAAGGCCCAATTTTTCTGCCCCTGTTTAACAGGGGCGTTTAAGTACAATTTTTGATGCAATGCTTTGCAGCAGGGCTAATTCCTGCAATCAAACAAGAGTATATGGGAGAGGTTGCAGTGTGGTGGCACCAGCACCAGTGCCTAAGGCCCAATTTTTCTGCCCCTGTTTAACAGGGCCGTTTAATTACAATTTTTGATGCAATGCTTTGCAGCAGGGCTAATTCCTGCAATAAAACAAGAGTATATGGCAGAGGTTGCAGTGTGGTGGCACCAGCACCAGTGCCTAAGGCCCAATTTTTCTGCCCCTGTTTAACAGGGACGTTTAATTACAATTTTTGATGCAATGCTTTGCAGCAAGGCTAATTCCTGCAATAAAACTAGAGTATATGGAAGAGGTTGCAGTGTGGTGGCACCAGCACCAGTGCCTAAGGCCCAATTTTTCTGCCCCTGTTTAACAGGGGCGTTTAAGTACAATTTTTGGTGCAATGCTTTGCAGCAGGGCTAATTCCTGCAATAAAACTAGAGTATATGGCAGAGGTTGCAGTGTGGTGGCACCAGCAGCAGTGCCTAAGGCCAAATTTTTCTGCCCCTGTTTAACAGGGACATGTAATTACAATTCTTGATATAATATTTCACAGGAGGGCCCCTTCCTGTGCCCACCCAGAGTAACGGTGAGGACTTATAGTGTTGTGGCACCAGCACCACAACCACCAAAGGTCAATTTTTCTACCACTGTTCAACAATGGCATGTAATTACAATTCTTGATATAATCGTTCACAGCAGGGCGCTCCAGCGCCCACCAAGAGTCACTTTGAGGGCTTACAATGTTGTGGCAAAACCAACACCTTGTTCCGCCATTTCTGCAGAGCATATAGGGCAGGCCCCTACTTTCAAACATCCAATTTACAAACATCTCCTACTTGCAAACGGAAGGAGACAGCAGCAAGTGAGATGAAAAAAGATGGACGACAAAACAAATTATACAGAGGTGATAACCCTTCCCTATGTTTTCCAAAAAGCTTAAAAATAGTTTTTTTGACTGGAGCTACACTTTAAAAATGTACCAGTTGAAAATTACAAACAGATTCAACTTAACACAACAAACCTACACAGTCCCTGTCTTGTTTGCACCGCCTGTATACTGCTGTTCTGAGTATATAGGGCCTGGGGGCCACACGCATTTCCTTTCTTTAATATGGGTACAGGGTTCCCCTTAATATGCGTACAAGACCCAAATAGGCTGGTAATGGGCAGGGATGGCTACACATGCCATTTTTCTCAATGATTTTCAACCATATTGCAGGAACCAGATATAACATTAAAACCGCAAGCAGTTTTAAATGGTGTTATTTCCGTTTAATGTCATTTTGTGCAGGGACTGTTCTAAACACGGGAAACACGTGGCACTTCACAGGCATACTACAGACACCCCCCAGGCACCATATTTAAAGGAATATTTCACTTTTTTTTTTCACTTTAATCGTCATTAAAATCAGTGCTCCCGCCAAAACGGCCATTTTTAAAAACATTTTATGCATTGACCCATGTCCCCTGGGGCAGGAGCCAGGTCCCCAAACCCTTTTTAGGACAGTATCTTGCATATTAGCCGTTAAAATTAGCACTTTTAATTTTGAACGTTCGAGTCCCATAGACTTCAATGGGGTTCTAAAGTTCGTTCGAATTTGGGGTCCGTTCGAAAGTTCTGGTGCGAACCGAACCGGGGGGTGTTCGGCTCATCCCTAGTTATTAACCACTTCAGCACCGGCGTATAGACATATGACGTCCGCAGATGGGATCTCCCATCCTGGACAGGCATCATATGACGTCCTCTCATTCCCGGCGGTCTGCCCAGCGGCCGCGATGTCCGCCGGGCACCCGCAATTGCCCGGGAACACAGCAGGACCGTGGATCTGTGCATTTAAACACACAGATCCATGTCCTGTCAGTGGAGAGGAGACCGATGGTGTGTTCCCAGTACAGAGGAACACCGATCGGTCTCCTCCCCTTGTGAGTCCCCTCCCCCCACAGTTAGAATCACTCCCATAGGGAACATATTATCCCCTGCAGCGCCCCCTAGCGTTAACCCCTTCCCTGCCAGTCCCATTTACACAGTAATCAGTGCAATTTTATAGCACCGATCGCTGTGTAAATGTGAATGGTCCCAAAAATGTGTCAAAAGTATCCGATGTGTCCGCCATAATGTCGCAGTCACGAAAAAAAATCACAGATCGCCGCCATCACTAGTATAAAAAAAAAATGCCATAAATCTATCCCCTATTTTGTAAATGCTATAACTTTTGCACAAACCAATCAATAAACGCTTATTACGATTTTTTTACCAAAAATATGTAGAAGAATACATATCGGCCTAAACTGAGGAAAAAAATGTGTTTTTTTTAAATGGGATATTTATTATAGCAAAAAGTAAAAAATATTGTGTTTTTTTTTCTAAATTGTCGCTCTTCTTTTGTTTATAGTGCAAAAAATAAAAACCGCAGAGGTAATCAAATACCACCAAAATTAAGCTCTATTTGTGGGAAAAAAAGGACGTCAATTTTGTTTGGGTGCAACGTCACACGACTGCGCAATTGTCAGTTAAAGCGACGCAGTGCCAAATCGCAAAAAGTGCTCTGGTAAGGAAGGGGGTAAAATCCTCCGGGGCTGAAGTGGTTAAGGGGTTAAACAGAGGAACATTTGTTCATCCCTTTGATCTGCAGATGAAGAAACAGAAATATACAAAAAGAAACAATGTTTCTTTTTATTTTAGTGTCTCAGGGCTGAGCAATGTTGTTAATAAACATTGTCGGCTGCTTTTTTTTTTGACCGCTCCAATTACCGGACTTCTTTAACACTGGGGAAACCCACTGACAGTTAAAAGAACCTTACTCTGGTTTCAGGTATCGGTGCATTTGCACGAGTACCGACACTTGTGCAAATACTCGGTAGCGATACCGATACTAGTATCGGTGCAACATTAGTAGCAGTCATTAAAAAGGTGGGGTATACATGGGCAGGGCAAATCCTTGCACCAGCCTTGGCTGAATGCCAGAGTCGGTGGGAAAACCAAAAGCTTGAGAACAGATACAAAGAAGACAACCCTCCCTCCAGCAATGAGGAGGACATATAAACTGGACAACTGATGTATTCTTATTGCATTGTGGATGTATGTTTTGCATGAGTGTCATGGGAGCCCTGGGCAATAAACAAATAAAAAACTATTTCAACAAATAGTTAAAAATTGTATAAAACAGCAGTGAACTTTTAAGTTGTTAACTTGTAAAAACTTGTAAAAATGAAAATAAAATTCAGCAAAACCCATTATAGTTTCTCTTTAAGCAGGGACCCTGTAAATTAATGAACACGTATCAAGCAAACTGCGTGCTAATAAGCTGCTTCCTGTAATTTAAACGTTGGAATATTCGGAATATCCTTATGTCAGCGGGAGGCAAGTCTGTGACAGGTTTATACAAGCAGCACTGGTAGCCAATTACACGCTGCCAGTCTCCACTCTAATGGCTATTTGGACACATTTATTTTCCCTTGCCAAATGACTTGAAAGAGAGCATTTTGCTCATACTTGGAAAGGGACATCTGGAAGCTAATTATGTAAAAGTGATGGCTAAATCATAAAAGAAAAATAGAGCACCGAGCTCATTTCACACAGTTCCAGGGGCACCATAAATCAGTACATGGTTTAAAAGCCTAAGGTCACCTTTTTTCAGAATTTCCAAAGGTGACGTGCTTGTGTTTTCATAATTTTCTTAAAGGTGAACTCTCAGCACCCAGTTATATACATAATTTCAAAATATTTATGCGTATCTGTACATTCAGTCTTGTGATCTAGGCACGCTATTTAGCAATGCCGGTGTTCTGATATATATCGTCCGGCCATCTAGAAGTGTCTGCCCCGTAGTGTGCAGGCGCAGCGCTTGCGCAGTACGGAGCAGAAGGAGATTCGTAAAACTTCCAAAGATGAACGGCGCCTGCTCCGTGAGTCGAGGTGCAAGCCCCTCCAGCCAAGTGGACATAGAGCTGCACATTTTAGAGGGCCACTCGCCACGCTTCGGGCACGGCCTCGCTGAGCTCGGCTCTTTTTATTCTAACTCTATGTCCACTTGGATGGTGGGGCTAGAACCTGGACTCACGACGCAGGCGCCGTTCATCTTCGGCTATTTTCGGAATGTGGGTGCTCTGTGTACTGCGCATGCGCATTACACAGCGGACACTATCCGATGGGGGACATTATATGATAGAACACCGGATTATGGACCCCAAGAGCAGCAGTACAGGTTAGTCAGTGACACCCCTACAGCCTGCTGATTGGCCAGTAGAGAGAGAGCAGCAAAATAGTTAGGCCATCCTTCTGCTCATTCTGATGTTTATAGAAATTACTCTTTTCCAATCTGAGCAGGATATAAATATTAAAAGAAGATCACGTTGGTGCATGAGACTCTGTAGTTTAGGTGCAGGTGGAAGGCACAGGTGCAGCATCCAGCCCCATTGCTGCCAGACTGTAAAACTGTATGAGTGGCTGAATACAGCTGTGGCTTAACAGAGCTGGACAGTGCACCAAGTGCCCCTAACATTTAGGGCAGTATGCTCCCAAGGATGAATGCTTTGAATGCATGCAGTCTGCACTCTGAATCATTTGTCCCTAAAAAATAGCACCACTCGGTACACCATCCAGCCCGATCCAGCTGCAGCAGCTTTCTGCTTTCACTTTTACAGGCTTCTGGTGGCAGGGCAGGATGGAATGCCTTCTGCCTACATCTAAATGCTGGAGTCTCATGCACTGGGGCTAGGCACCCAGTGTGCATGAGGCCTTAAGATCCCGTCAGGGGTGTAAGAGGGTGCTAGAATAGTTTGTAATTTGGCTAGGTGGTGCCCTCCCCTAGGATATAAATGTTGGGTTAAGTTTGTGAGAGTGGTGTGAGTTGGAGAATCAGTAGACTCTGAAGCCGGCCCCCATGGAACTAGCAAAAGAAAGAGATCTCACCGCTCCAGGGACACACATGTAGATAGTGAACTCCTCTCTCGGCCCGGAGGCCACAGGTGCAGCAAAAATAGACTCTGGACTGCCGCACTCTTGAAAAAAAACGGCTTTCTTTATTTAACAAATCACATAAAAAAAACACAAGGAACACAGCAGACAAAAAAAGCTGACGTTTCACATTAGTAGTAGTCAGGGCAGGACTTAGGGTGGTGGGGGCCCCTGGGCTTGAGTCACTTTTGGGCCCTACCTTCTATACATTACCATATTTATTGGCGCATAACAAGCACCCCAAGTTTAGGAGGGAAGTTTAAGGAAAAAACTTACATTTAAATGCCCATCAATGCAGCCTTATCAGTGTCCATCTGCAGCCTTGCCCATCCATCTGCAGCCTTGTCCAGTGTCATTTGCAGCCTTGTCAGTGTAGCCTTGTCATTTGTAGCCTTGTCTTTGCAGTCTTGAAGTTCAAAAATGGCACCGCGGAGATACAGAGTCCTGTGTATCTTGGCGGCTCTCGGGTCCTCACGGAGTCCCGAGCGGAGCCAAGAGTAACCTGGTGTACTCGGCTCAGCTTGCAGTCACACCCAGTTCCTGTATTATGTCCATCGTAGGGCGGGACTGGGCGTGACTGTGAGCGGAGCCGAGCCGAGTTCACTCGGCTATGTATCTCAGTGGGGCCCGCGGGGCCCCCTGTTGGGTGGGGCCCATGGGCTTGAGCCCAGTCAAGCCCAATGGTAAGTCCAGCCCTGGTAGTAGTGCTTACCCATGAGTAAACACTACTGCTAGTGCGAAACGTCAGCTTTTTTTGTCTGCTGTGTTCCTTGTGTTTTTTTTTATGTGTTTTGTTAAATAAAGAAAGTCGTTTTTTTTCAAGAGTGCGGCAGTCCAGAGTCTATTTTCGCTTGTTCCCCATGGAACTAGGTGGGGTCCCTTCTCAAGAAATGTAGCCATTCCACCAAGTGGTATTCCCAGGCTGGAGGAGGATACCTGTACAGGTCCTGATTCTAGCTAGAACTAGTACTGGTGACAGGATAAAGGATACCAGACATGAGGAGACTAGGGATGAGCTTCGTGTTTGAGTCGAACATACGTTCGACTGGAACATCGGCTGTTCGCCCGTTCGGCAAATTCCGAACGTTATGGGCCGTTCGCACCAAATTCGTGTGCCGCTCACGGCCCACAATGCACTGCGATGGCGCAGTGTATTGCTGGCTCATGATTGGCCAAGCATGCACTGTGACCCCGCATGCTTGGCCAATCACAGCGCCGGCAGCGAGGAGAGCCATGATTGGCCACAGGCAGGATGCCTGTGGCCAATCATAGCTCAGGCTGTGTAGTACACGCCCCACACTATATAAGGCCGCCAGCGCGGCGGCCTTGTGTATTGTGTTGGCATCTGTAGCAGTTAATGGGTGTTCTGTGTACCTTCAACACAGTATACACCGATCGTTATCGGCCGATTTTTCGTTCTTGCTCTTCTGTAGTGGTTGTTGTGTGCGTGCCCTAACCGCAGTATTAGGGCTGCAACTAACGATTATTTTTATAATCGATTAGTTGGCCGATTATTGTTTCGATTAATCGGTTAATAACCTTAAAAAAAAAAGTGTGTCAAATTGACGTTCATTTTCAACCACAGTGACAGGAAAATTTGGAAATCATAGAAAACTTCTTAGTCAAAAGGAATTTTCAGACACTGTATGTGGTTTTTGTTCAGAAATGACATTCATTTTAAAAACAGAATGTAAAAAACAAGTGAAAATTTCAAACAAAATTCTTTCATTCAGCGAATGTACAAAGATTTTTCGTCTGAATATTCTCATCTGAAAATTGATCGGTGTGGCCAGCATAAGGCTCGGTACACACCTATGCAGTTTGCTTTTGATCTGTTTCTGCCGTGCTTTTTGCAGTACGTTTTGATTTTTGCGCATGTGATTTTAATGCAATTCGCATTTTTGCATTTTTTTGGGCAGATTAAAAAACACAAATTGCTGCAAAAACGCATTACATGCTTTTTCTGCAGCTTCTCCATTGAAGTATATTGAACCAATAAAGCACCATTTTGCGTTGAAAGTCCCTGACCCTTTCAGATGTGAACGTGTCTCATAGGAAACCATGTAAATGAACTGTAGTGCATTTCTGCAAAAAGCACCAATAAACACATAGATGTGAAGCAGGTCTAAGACGTTTAGTAACATAATGGGGTTAAAAAAATGAAAATGAGCCCTTTATAGTAGAAAAAAGCAGATAATCACTACTGTAGGGGTTTATTTTTTTTACTGTAGAACAGTGAAAGTAATATTTTTACAGTAGCCATTATTTGCTCTTTTTGTACTATCAAGAGCTCATTTTAGTTTTTTTTAACATCATTATTTTACTGGCCGATTAATCGATTATGAAAATAGTAATCGATTAATTTCATAATCGATTAGTTGTTTCAGTCCTACGCAGTATACACCGCTATATTCACCTATATATCTAGCGATATATCTATCTTTTATAATAGAGCTGTCAGTCAGTGTTAGGAGATTGTGCATGCTGTCTGCGTGCTTTGAACGCAGTATACACCGCTATATCCACCTATATAGCTAAATATCTTGCTCGTTTTAAAAAGAGATCTCAGTCAGTGTTAGGAGATTGTGCATGCTGTCTGCGTGCTCTGAACGCAGTATACACCGCTATATCCACCTATATACAGTGGTGTGAAAAAGTGTTTGCCCCCTTCCTCATTTCCTGTTCCTTTGCATGTTTGTCACACTTAAGTGTTTCGGAACATCAAACCAATTTAAACAATAGTCAAGGACAACACAAGTAAACACAAAATGCAATTTGTAAATGAAGGTGTTTATTATTAAAGGTGAAAAAAAATCCAAACCATCATGGCCCTGTGTGAAAAAGTGATTGCCCCCTAAACCTAATAACTGGTTGGGCCACCCTTAGCAGCAACAACTGCAACCAAGCGTTTGCGATAACGTGCAATGAGGCTTTTACAGCGTCCTGGAGGAATTTTGGCCCACTCATCTTTGCAGAATTGTCCTAATTCAGTTACATTAGAGGGTTTTCGAGCATGAACGGCCTTTTTAAGGTCATACCACAACATCTCAATAGGATTTAGGTCAGGACTTTGGCTAGGCCACTCCAAAGTCTTCATTTTGTTTTTCTTCAGCCATTCGGTGGTGGACTTGCTGGTGTGTTTAGGATCATTGTCCTGCTGCAGAACCCAAGTTCGTTTCAGCTTGAGTACACGAACAGATGGTCGGACATTCTCCTTCAGGATCTCTTGGTAGACAGCAGAATTCATAGTTCCTTTTATCACGGCAAGTCTTCCAGGTCCTGAAGCAGCAAAACAGCCCCAGACCATCACACTACCACCACCATATTTTACTGTTGGTATAATGTTCTTTTTCTGAAATGCAGTGTTCCTTCTACGCCAGATATACTTGGACACACACCTTCCAAAGAGTTCCACTTTTGTCTCATCGGTCCACAGAATGTTGTCCCAAAAGTCTTGGGGATCATCAAGATGTGTTGTGGAGAAATTGAGACGAGCTTTGATGTTCTTTTTGCTCAGCAGTGGTTTTCTCCTTGGAACTCTGCCATGCAGGCCATTTTTGCCCAGTCTTTTCCTGATGATGGAGGCATGAACGCTGACCTTAACTGAGGCAAGTGAGGCCTGCAGTTCCTTGGACGTTGTTGTGGGGTCTTTTGTGACCTCTTGGATGAGTCGTCGCTGCGCTCTTGGGGTAATTTTGGGCGGCCGGCCACTCCTGGGAAGGTTCACCACTGTTCCATGTCTTCGCCATTTGTGGATAATGGCTCTCACTGTGGTTCGCTGGATTCCTAAAGCTTTGGAAATGGCTTTATAACCCTTTCCAGACTGATAGATCTCAATTACTTTCTTTCTCAATTGTTCCTGAATTTCTTTGGGTCTCGGCATGATGTGTAGCTTTTAAGGATCTTCTGGTGGACCTTACTGTGTCAAGCAGCTCCTATTTAAGTGATGCCTTGATTGTGAACAGGTGTGGCAATAATCAGGCCTGGGTGTGGCTAGAGAAATTGAACTCAGGTGTGGACAACCACAGTTATAGTATGTTTTAACAAGGGGGGCAATCACTTTTTCACACAGGGCCATGATGGTTTGGATTTTTTTTCACCTTTAATAATAAACACCTTAATTTACAATTTGCATTTTGTGTTTACTTGTGTTGTCCTTGACTATTGTTCAAATTGGTTTGATGTTCCGAAACACTTAAGTGTGACAAACATGCAAAGGAACAGGAAATGAGGAAGGGGGCAAACACTTTTTCACACCACTGTAACTAAATATCTTGCTCGTTTTAAATAGAGCTTTCAGTCAGTGTTAGGAGATTGTGCGTGCTGTCTGCGTGCTCTGAACGCAGTATACACCGCTATATCCACCTATATAGCTAACTATCTTGCTCGTTTTAAATAGAGCTTGCAGTCAGCGGTAGGAGATTGTGCGTGCTGTCTGCGTGCTCTGAAAAAGACGGACGGCAAAACAAATTATACAGGGGTGATAACCCTTCCCTATGTTTTCCAAAAAGCTTAAAAATAGTTTTTTTGACTGGAGCTACACTTTAAAAATGTACCAGTTGAAAATTACAAACCGATTCTACTTAACACAACAAACCTACACAGTCCCTGTCTTGTTTGCACCACCTGTATACTGCTGTTCTGAGTATACAGGGCCTGGGGGCCACACGTATTTCCTTTTTTTAATATGGGTACGGGGTTCCCCTTAATATGCGTACAAGACCCAAATAGGCTGGTAATGGGCAGGGAGGGCTACCCATGCCATTTTTCTCAATGATTTTCAACCATATTGCAGGAACCAGATATAACATTAAAACCGCAAGCAGTTTTAAATGGTGTTATTTCCGTTTAATGTCATTTTGTGCAGGGACTGTTCTAAACACGGGAAAAACGTGGCACTTCACAGGCATACTACAGACACCCCCCAGGCACCATATTTAAAGGAATATTTCACTTTTTTTTTTCATTTTAATCGTCATTAAAATCAGTGCTCCCGCCAAAACGGCCGTTTTTAAACGTTTTTTTTGCATTGACCCATGTCCCCTGGGGCAGGAGCCAGGTCCCCAAACCCTTTTTAGGACAGTATCTTGCATATTAGCCGTTAAAATTAACACTTTTAATTTTGAACGTTCGAGTCCCATAGACTTCAATGGGGTTCTAACGTTCGTACGAATTTGGGGTCCGTTCGAAAGTTCTGGTGCGAACCGAACCGGGGGGTGTTCGGCTCATCCCTAGAGGAGACGGTTGACAACCACCACCGAGACTGGTGAGAAGATGTATGCCCTGATGTAATACAAAGTACTTGTAAAGTATGGAAAACTAACTGGGCTCCTCAATTATTTTCTCTGTCTATTTCTAGAACTGTTACCCAGTTGGACCGGGAAGGAGGCGGGGGTGTACTGTGTCAAGACATGGTGCATGTTATGGTGAACTGGTTACTGTAATGCCTTTGGGATTGGGGCCTTCATGAATGTAAGAATAGGCAGAAAGCCTGTTAGTGGTACCCAAGGATGCAACATTGTACCAACCTTTACTTGGCCATGCTGCTTCTAACTTCTCACCACTTTGGATGGATCCAAATCTTAGCTCTCCAAGCCACTTTAGCAAAGGCCACATGACAAATTCTTACTATTAGTCTTGAGATTGGCTTTTAAAGTCTAAAGTACCATTTTTAAATAAACTAGTTTCTAAACATTCTTAGAAACACTTCCTTAGATCACATCAAAAATGTAGCATTATTTTTTTAGAACATAGGTCATAATTCTGAGATGTTTGACTCCAAAAAGCTAAATTGCTAAGCTTAATTACAAGAATAACAAGAGAATGTTGATTGGAGCTATCTTACCTCTCCTGTACAAGGAGTAGAACATTTCAGGAGTGTCCCGTTGTTTCATATGAATAATGGTGTAAGCCATTTTTCAGCTTGGCTTCAACTTATTTTACAGTTAATATCCTGACATTATAGATCTTGGACAAACCTCAACTGATCTGTCATCTCGTTTGTACTCACAAAAAAAGGGAGCCAAGTCTTGTTAAGCTGTGTAAGGGAGGCACTAAGGAATTACTATTAAATATGAAGATAATGATGTATGAAATGTAAATAATTTGTATGAAAGCGTGCGTCATATTCTGAAACTAACGGGCCCGCTGGCCAAATCCTTCTGGTTGCCACTATCCTTGTTTTTTAAATGGCTTTAAGTCTAGGAAAACACATGCCAATATGTTTCCTTTGAGGATGGCCTCTTTCATAACACAGACAGGGAATATCACTAATTTAACCACTTCAATACCGGGCACTTAAACACCTTCCTGCCCAGACCAATTTTGAGCTTTCAGTGCTGTCGCACTTTGAATGACAATTGCGCGGTCATGCTACACTGTACCCAAATGAAATTTTTATCATTTTTTTCCCACAAATAGAGCTTTCTTTTGGTGGTATTTGATCACCTCTGCGGTTTTTATTTTTTGCTAAACAAAGAAAAAAATACCGAAAATTTTGAAAAAAAAAATGTTTTTTTTTGTTTCAGTTTCAAAACTTTGTAAATAAGTAAATTTTCTCCTTCACTGATGGGCACTGATGGGGATACACTGATGGGCAATGATAAGGCGGCACTGATGGGCACCGATGAGGTGGCACCAATGAAGTGGCACTGATGAGGTGGCATTGATGGACACCGATATGTGGCACTGATAGGCGGCACTGATGGGTGGCACTGATGGGCGACACGGATGGGCACTGATAGGTGGCACAAATTGGCACTGATAGCTGGCACGGATTGGCATGGATGGGCATGGATAGGTGGCACAGGTGGGCATGGGTAGGCGGCACAGGTGGGCATGGGTAGGTGGCACAGGTGGGCATGGATGGGCACTGATAGGCGGCACAGATGGGAACTGATAGGCGGCATTGTATTATAATATATTGTACTAATGGATGCCAATCAGTGCCAATCAATAATGCATGCCAATCAGTGATGCCCATTGTGGGCACTGATTGGCATCCATTATGGGCACTGATTGGCATCCATTGTGGCACTGACTGGAATCCCTGGTGGTCTAGGGTGGCATACCTTGTCCTTGGCATCCCTGGTGGTCTGGTGGCGTCCCTGGTGGTCCAGTGTGGGCATCCTCGGGGGGGCTGTGCTGATAATCGATCAGCACAGACCCCCCCTGTCAGAGGAGCAGCCGATCGGCTCTCCTCTACACTCGTCTGACAGACGCGAGTGAGGAAAAGCCGATCACCGGCTTTTCCTATTTACACTGTGATCAGCCGTGATTGGACACGGCTGATCACATGGTAAAGAGTCTCCGTCGGAGACTCTTTACCGAGATCGTAGTTGCCGGGTGTCAGACTGACACCCCGCAACAACGATTGCCGCGATGCGCGCCCCCGGGGGCGCGCAGCGGCTCATAATCCTGATCACGTCATATGACGTCCGGTCAGGATTATGCAACCACTTTGCCACCGTCTATTTGTTATAGGGTGGGCGGCAAGTGGTTAATTAAAAAATCTAATATTTTAACAAATGCATAACGGATGGACCCACTAGCCAAATTCGTATAGTCAGAGCCCAAGGTGTAAATAGAACCTTCAGGACCCCAGTGCAGGAAACCTCAGCCTGGTGGTAGAATGACAGGGCCCAGTTGCAATTGCGACTTTTGCGAACCTGGTAGTTCCACCACTAGTGTCAGTAGTTAAGATTATTCCACTCCTATTTTTAAGTTTTTTGAATATGACTTGCAACGCATTACATTAAACTGTTTCATAACTTCACATGCAGCTTTAAGGCATCCCCTAGGTATTTTATTTAAAAAAATGACTACATATATGTACATATACCGTATAATGATACGTTTGGGTTTGTTTAGCTCAGTGTAGCGCTCACCAGTGAATAGAGTCCACACCAGTTGGGCAATTTTAAGGACTCGTTGAAAAATGTCCAACAAACTGTTACCCGCGCAGAGGTTTCCACCATCAACACAAAATAGCATAAGCTTCAGCCTTCTGCCTCTTTTTAGCAGCACTGCTGCTCAGGTTTTGTGCCTTGGCCCTCCTGACCATGTAACTCATGTCCCTGGTTTCACGTACAAACACATACACACAACACACACACACACACACACACACACACTTGTAGCTGCTCTCTTTCTCCCACATGGACTACTCTGAATGGTGGAGCCCAGAACCCTAGTCCGGAGTCTACAAAAAGCCCAGCTAACACCTGCATAATTAGTGTGCTGGCCGATCCCAAAATATATATATATATATATATATATATATATATATATATATATATATATATATATATATATATATTATTTATGCAATATTTATATCAAACATATTATTTATTATGTATTATTTTAAAATTTTAATTAAATTGTATTATTTTAAATTAATTAAATGATTTAATTTCACATTTCGGCATTTTCCTCTATATGAAAATTGAGTTGAAAAATTCCAAGCAATTGTATAATCATTGATTATTCATTATTGCTTTTGAACGGATCAATTGTGTATTATGATTTCTGATTGCTGAACGCACTTTTTTTACATAATTTTAAATCTACAGTGCCTTGAAAAAGTATTCACACCCTTTGAAATTTTCCACATTTTGTCATGTTACAACTAAAAAAGGAAATTTATTTTATTGGGATTTTATGTGATAGACCAACACAAAGTTGCACATAATTGCGATGTGGAAAGAAAATGATAAATTGTTTTCAAACTTTTTTACAAATAAATATCTGAAAAGTGTGGCATGTATTTGTATTTAGCCCCCTTTACTCTGAAACCCCTATCTAAAATCTAGTGGAACCAATTGCCTTCAGAAGTCACCTAATTAGTAAATAGAGTCCACCTGTGTGTAATTTAATCTCAGTATAAATACAGCTATTCTGTGAAGCCCTTGGAGGTTTGTTGAACCTTGGTGCACAAACAGCATCATGAAGGCCAAGGAACACACCAGACAGGTCAGGGATAAAGTTGTGGAGAAGTTTAAAGCAGGGTTAGGTTATAATAAAATATCCCAAGCTTTGAACATCTCACGGAGCTCTGTTCAATCCATCATCCGAAAATGGAAATAGTATGGTACAACTGCAAACCTACCAACACATGGCTGTCCACCTAAACTGACAGGCCAGACAAGGGGAGCATTAATCATAGAAGCAACCAAGAGGCCCATGGTAAATCTAGAGGAGCTGCAGAGATCCACAGCTCAGGTCCACAGGACAACTATTAGTCATGCTCTCCACAAATCTGACCTTTATGGAAGAGTGGCAAGAAGAAAGCCATTGTTGAAAGAAAGCCATAAGAAGTCCCATTTGCAGTTTGCGAGAAGCCATGTGGGGGACACAGCAAATGTGGAAGAAGGTGCTCTAATCAGATGAGACCAAAATTGAACATTTTGGCCTAAAAGCAAAACACTATGTGTGGCGGGAAACGAATACTGCACATCACCCTGAACACACCATTCCCACCGTGAAACATGGTGGTGGCAGCATCATGTTGTGGGGATGCTTTTCTTCAACAGGGACAGGGAAGCTGGTCAGAGTTGATGGGAAGGTGGATGGAGCCAAATACAGGGCAATCTTAGAAGAAAATCTGTTAGACGCAGGGATATGCAATTAACGGACCTCCAGCTGTTGCAGAACTACAAGTCCCATGAGGCATAGCAAGACTTTGACAGACACAAGCATGACACCCAGAGGCAGAGGCATGATGGGACTTGTAGTTTTGCAACAGCTGGAGGGCCGCTAATTGCATATCCCTATGTTAGAGTCTGCAAAAGACTTGAGACTTGGGCGGAGGTTCACCTTTTAGAAGGACAGCGACCCAAAACATACAGCCAGAGCTACAATGGAATGGTTTAGACCAAAGCATATTCATGTATTAGAATGGCCCAATCAAAATCCAGACCTAAATCCAATTGAGAATCTCTGGCAAGACTTGAAAATTGCTGTTCACAGACGCTCTCCATCCAATCTGACAGAGCTTGAGCTATTTTGCAAAGAAGAATGGGCAAAAATGTCACTCTCTAGATGTGCAAAGCTGGTAGAGCCATCCCCAAAAAGACTTGCAGCTATAAATGCAGTGAAAGGCGGTTCTACAAAGTATTGATTCCCGGGGGATGAATACAAATGTACTCCACACACAAATATTTATTTGTAAAAAAATGTGAAAACCATTTATCATTTTCCTTCCACTTCACAATTATGTGCCACTTTGTGTTGGTCTATCATATAAAATCCCAATAAAATGCATTCATGTTTTTGGTTGTAACATGACAAAACGTGGAACATTTCAAGGGGTATGAATACTTTTTCAAGGCATTGTATAGCCAGTATTAGGCAGGCTCCTCATGAGTGCTAACATAGTTGCTTGGTAGGGGGTTCTAACCAGTAAATAATACCGCTTTAACTATAGGTCTGATATAGTGCAATTAGCCATCATATATGACAGCCTATTTATTGCATTGTTCCCCCAGTAGATATCCCTATTGCTGCAAAAATGGTTAGAAGTTAGGCAGAGAACTGCCAGAACTACAGAGTCACTGGATGTTCTTCTGCATTTAGAGTCTAACGTAAATGGTTTGAAAAAATGCAGATTGACATGTTTGCTTTGGAGTATTGCAGGAAGCACCTTGCTGTTCTCCGCATGAAGTGTGATATAGTTCAGAGGCTGACACTGGTTTAATCACTGCCTAGTGAAGCGTTACAAGGATCAGCTAACAGCGCACTGCAGGTTAAAGCGCCATACAATGGAGCTCTATGAGCTGCTGTGTAAAGGTCATGGTTTGCAGACACTCTGGACATGCTGCCAGGAACCCAGAGGTCACATCTTGTCCTCAGTGCTGAGCAATTGTGCCCTCCATGGAACAGACAGCAAGAGCCCCCCAGTCAGACATCTGCATTCCTCTTCTGATCTGCCCTCAGAGTCTGGGCAACCACTCTATTGTCTTTTGTGGTGGCATTCACCCATAGCTGGAGCACTTTCATATTGAAACAAGTCTATAGTGCGTTTTCAGTGCGTTTTATTAGTCTATATGCTTGTTTTACTTTTTTTAATTACTGTATTAGACATTCAGATTAACACGCTTTACGGTTACTGTCTGAAATTCTGGACAGCCTCTGATGCCCCATACACAAGGTTGGAAATTCTGACGGAAAAAGTCAGATTGGATAATGTTGTTGGAAAATCCGATCGTGTGTGGGCTCTATCCGACTTTTTCTGTCGGAATTTCCGACGGAAAAAGTTTGAGAGCTGGATCTAAAATTTTCCGACAACAAAATCTGATCTGACTTTTTCCGATCGCATGTAGTGAATTCCGACGCACAAAGTGCCACACAAGCTTAGAAAAAATTTGGAGGCGAAAGCTGTTGGCTACTGGCCTCTACGTAGTCTCGTCGAACGTGTATAACGCCACCTTGTTCTGAACGATTGGATTTTCTGACAACTTTGTGCGACCGTGTGCATGCAAGACAATTTTTGGCCAAAATCTGTCGGAAAAAATCTGACGGATTTTGTGGTCGGAATGTCCGACCGTGTGTATGGGGCATTACAATCTTTGATGAGCATCTGTTGAGCTAAAAGAATGAATGGAATAGAGAGATTGCCCTATTTTCACTGAGTCTGTACTGACCAGAGATGACAAATTTTTAGTAATTTGGTAGAATGGACACCCACAGGGGCGGACTGGCAACTCATGGGGCCCCCGGGCAATAGGAGATTATGGGGCCCCCAGGCAATCAGAGATTATGGGGCCACACAGTATACACAAACACACACAGTATACAATCACACAGGTTACACATACATGTACACACAGTATACATAGATGTGTTTCCATTGGCTGAGAAGGTACTGAGAGGTGGGGCAGCTATAATCTCTGGATTTTTAGACCAAAAGATGTTCGGTAAGGGACATTTCAGAGGCAGATGTAAAAAAACACAGATTTTTTTACATACTGTCCCTGGTTTTACTGAAGCTGGCAACCCTAATGGGGCCCCCGGGCAGTGCCCGAGTGGCTGAATGGTCAGTCCGCCCCTTGACACCCATATGCTAAATGTACTAAGGGAAAAGTCCTGCCAGCAGCTTCTTTGGAGCAGTGAAGGATTGGTGTGTTTACCGCTCCTCCACCGCTGCTCCCCATTGAAATCAATGGGGCAGCGCTGTAATACCGCCGGCAAAATGCCGCTATTGCGGCGTATTGCTGGCGGTTTTAACCCTTTCTCGGCCGCTAGCGGGGGGTAAAAGTGCCTCACTAGTGGCCGAAATGCGCCGCAAATCCACCGACACTATGGGTGGTGTAGTGTGAAAGGGGTCTAAAAGTACAGTTATCTCTTAAGGAAACATACTACTACCCTATTAGGTGACCAATGTCACCTGGGGAGTGGGGGCTCCCTGTTGAGTAATCTAATCTGAATTCACTTCTTGAAAGTGAAGCGGTATATAGCCCCATGGCCAGTGGCGTAACTAGAACCTTCCGGGCCCCGATGCAAGAAACCACGAAGGGCCCCCCTGAACCCCAGCCAGGGCCCTTCCCTCCGAGTCCGGCGGTGGAACTCCAGGGCGTGGTCACAGGTATGACCTTTGTGAGCCCTGTAGTTCCACCACTGGTATTAGTAGTTTTTTTTTATTTTATTTTGTTATTTTTAGGTGCCCCATTGGGGGACTGTCCCTAGGCAGGATGGGGTCCCTGTCCCCAGAAGAGATGAGGTCCTTTTCTCCAGGGCAGATGAAGTTACTGCCCTCAGGTGAGAAGGGGTCCCTGTCCCCAGGGGAGGTGGGGGTCCCTGTCCCCACGTGAGAAGGGGTCCCTGCCCCCAGGGGGAGATGGAGGGGTAAGTAATGGTGTGTGGGGGATGGGGTCCTCTCACTCACCATGACCAAGCTGTAGGCCTCGCACTCATCCATGTTGGCCTGGGCTCCATCCAGTGTGCTGGACGGGCGATCAGCATATCTCCCAGAAAGACCTTTCATCATCTGTGTAAGACAGGGGGGAAGGAGGGCTGGCAGACAAGCCTGCAGTGTCCTCCGGGGGGCTCTCATAGGGCTGCACTGCATCTGTGTGCTTAAAGTTTGTTTACCCAGGAGAAGTATGCAGTGCAGTGTGGGCCGGACTCGGGGGGGGGGGGCAGGACTCTGGCTGGGGAGAACAGACATCGGACTGAGTGGCAATGCATGGAGCAGGAGAGGGGTACTCTGAGGAGCCGGCCGAGGACACAGGTCATGCGGGGAATACACAACTAAAGAGCAGCCAGTGCGATAGTCGAGCATGGAGCTCTGCTAGTCACCCCCCACCTCCAGCCACCCGTGTGCATGGTGCACTGGTACCCCTAGCTGCCTATGCTGCTGCTGGCCATATGTAGAGGGGGCTGCATGGGCCCCCTGCATCACAGGGCCCGGTTGCGGTTGCAACTGCTGCACCCCCTATAGTTACGCCCCTGCCCATGGCTTGGACTGAACCATCCAAAGTAAAAATTATGGAACTGTATCTTACAGAAAGTTAATAAACAATTTTTAATATAGTTTAGTCATTTATTAATGGCAGAATATTTCATTTAGTCTCATCAAATTGATAATTTTTTTCTGGTGTTGAACAATTATTTTGATAATCACATTTTTATTGACTAACGTAAATGAAAATGTAAACTAGCACCATACACCATACAGTCCCCCCAGTCCATTACAATTACCCCTGTGGATGATTAGCTTTCACTGCCCGCTCCACTGGAGCAGGGTTCCGGGGATTGGAAAGTTGCAGTCTTCTGCTTCTTCTTTTCTTAGGGCTTCTGAGACAGATCAGAGCAATTCCGATTGATTAAAATAGTCATGTGCCAACAAGTGACCAATCAGAATCGCTCCAATCCATTTTAGAAGAAGACCTTGAATAAGTTGTCATTTTATTGTCCAGTTTACAATGATCAACTTCTGACTGCTGATAAAACTCATAAATGATAGATTTCTGCCTAATTCCTGGCGAGTACTTGCAATCACAGGCAGCGATATCCCCCCGAAGGAGCCACATGTAAGATGGGTTTTCTGTTTTCTGTCACCAACTTTCACAGTATGGGTATTAAACAGATACAAGCCAAAGTCAATTACCTTTTACACATATCAGCACACAGGGTAGGTAACAATTATAGAGGGAAACAAAAAGCAATATACAATTTATGCTGAAGGAGCCCCAATTCAGCATAAACAGTATAAATACCACCATGAGAACACAACAGGCAATGACAGAGTTGTACTTAACCACTTTCAGACCGGACCATTTTGCTGGTAAATGACCAGAGGTCTTTTTACACTTTGGCACTGCGCTGCTTTAACTGGTAATTGCGCGGTCATGCAATGTTGTACCCAAACGAAATTTGCGTCCTTTTCTTCCCACAAATAGAGCTTTCTTTTAAAGGTATTTGACTGACTCTGCGATTTTTATTTTTTGCGATATAAACGTAAAAAGACCGCAAATTTTGAAAAAAAATGATATTTTCTACTTTTTGTTATTAGAAAAATCCAATAAACTCAATTTTAGTCATACATTTAGGCCAAAATGTATTCAGCCACATGTCTTTGGTAAAAAAAAAGTCAATAACTGTATATTTATTGGTTTGCGCAAAAGTTGTTACATCTACAAACTAAGGTACGTTTTCTGGAATTTACGCAGCTTTTAGTTTACGATTGCCTATCTCATTTCTTGAGGTGCTAAAATGGCAGGGCAGTACAAAACCCCCCCAAATGACCCCATTTTGGAAAGTAGACCCCCTAAGGAAATTGATAAGTGGCATGTTGAGCCCATTGAATATTTTATTTTTTTGCCTCAAGCGATTGAATAATGACAAAAAAAATTTTTTTTTTTTACACAAAGTTGTCACTAAATGATATATTGCTCACACATGCTATGGGCATATGTGAAATGACACCCCAAAATAAATTCTGCTGCTTCTCCTGAGTACGGGGATACCACATATGTGGGACTTTTTGGGAGCCTAGCCGCGTACGGGGCCCCGAAAACCAAGCACCGCCTTCAGGCTTTCTAAGGGCGTAAATTTTTGATTTCACTTCTCACTACCTATTACAGTTTTGAAGGCCATAAAATGCCAAGATGGCACAAAATCCCCACAAATTACCCCATTTTAGAAAGTAGACACCCCAAGCTATTTGCTGAGAGGCATGTTGAGTCCATGGAATATTTTATATTTTGCCACAAGTTGCGGGAATATTACAAACTTTAATTTTTTTTTATTTTTTTTTCACAAAGTTGTCACTAAATGATATATTGCTCACGCATGCCATGGGCATATGTGAAATGACACCCCAAAATAAATTCTGCTGCTTCTCCTGAGTACGGGGATACCACATATGTGGGACTTTTTGGGAGCCTAGCCGCGTACGGGGCCCCGAAAACCAAGCACCGCCTTCAGGCTTTCTAAGGGCGTTACAGTTTTGAAGGCCATAAAATGCCAAGATGGCACAACCCCCCCCCCAAATGACCCCATTTTGGAAAGTAGACACCCCTAAATTTAGGGGTACACTAGTGAGACTAGGTAATAAATGGCGGGTGCCCTGAAACTATAAAAAAATAACTAACCAACCAGCGTCACCTGTAACAGTTATATGGTGATCACTGGTGAAAGGGTTAACTAGGGGGCAATCAGGGGGCTTTATGCGGTAGTATATGGGGGTCCCTGGCGCTATAAAAAGCTGCGGCGAACCTAAATACCTACCTGCCTAACTAGCGTCACCTGTGACACTAATACAGCGATCAGAAAAACGATTCGCTTATTAGGCTGGGTTCACACTGGAGCGATACGGGAACGCCACGAATCCGCGGCGGGTTCCCGCATCGCATGCCTCCCGGCGGCAGTTCACACTGCCCTATGCGAACTGCTGGGAGTGTCAGTGAAATGTTAATGACACCCCCAGATCAGTTCGCATATCGCAGTGCGATCTGCAAACTCGGATCGCATGGTGTGAACCCCCATGCGATCCGATTCTGCTGCGGACCAAAAAAAGGGTCCCGTGCGAATTTGCGGCGGGTGCGGCGGGTGCGGCGAATGGCTGAACTCGAATCGCAGAGATCGGATGTGATTTGCACTGCAGTGCGGTGCGAATCACATCCGTTCTCATAAACCGCTGCAATGTGAACCCAGCCTTAGTGACACTGGCGACGGGGGGTGATCACGGGGTTAAACCTTTATTGGGGGGGGTTAGGGGGGTACATTAGAACTAAAGGGGGCTAACCCTAACTGCCCTAACAGTTATTACAGTCACAAATGACACCAATGCAAAAAAAAAATGCATTGGTGTCACTGTGACTGGGGGGGCAGGGGTAATTGGGGGGGTGATCGGGGGGTAAAGGGGGGGGTGTGAGTGTGCCTGGCATGTTCTACTGTGAAGTGTCGTGTTGGTGCAACTCACCGATCCTCTCTCCTCGGTGTCGGAACGAAAAATACCGACACGGAGGAGAGATTACATCACTTCCTCTCCTGTGTTTACATTACAGGAGAGGAAGTGATGTCACGAAGGATTTCCATTCGTCGGGAGCGATCGCGAGGGGGTGGCCATGAATGAATGGCCGCCCCCTCATCCCCAAATCGCTCCCGAGCGAATACCGACCGCCGCAGGCACCGGGGGGGGGGGGCCCGATCGGGCCCCCCACCCGCGGGAAGGCAGGGACGTACAGGTACGCCCATATGCCTGCCCGTGCCATTCTGTCGACGTACATCGTCGTGCGGCGGTCGGCAAGTGGTTAAAGTGGAAGTAAACCCTTCTATCGTTTTCAGTCAAGGAAGCTGCCATCTTGGCCTCTAATGATTCCTCAACTGCCATAATGCTGCACATGTGATCAGTTAGGAAACCAGCCATTGGATGGTTTGAAAGTTTGGTTGAGAGCACAACCAATGTGAAATTTCCGGCATGCCGGGAATGTAAGTGTTTTTTTAAACTGGGTTTACTCCCGCTTTAACATGCAAACAGGACCATATTGTCTGCATGTCCTAATGGTGAATGTGCTAGGTCTAGAGCTATTAGGAAAACTTGATCAGAGTAAAACAGCATAAACAACCAAGAAAGGGGAATTCTAACTCAGAAAGGGGAGCAAACTGTAAGATGGACCTTTGCTGGCTAACATTGGGGTCCTGTAGATGACTGTTGGTGCACTAGAGATAGTGGTTATATCCTGCAGACAGAATTAACTTGGAAGTGTTTTAATTCCACTATGCAGTGCAAACACTCATTAGCCAGAGAGTGCTTGGTGAACTATAAGACCCCTTTCACACCAGGGCATTTTGCAGGCGCTATAGCGTTAGAAATAGCGCCTGCAAAACGCCCTAAAGAAGCTGCACCATTGTTTGTAGTGTGAAAGCCCCAAGGGCACACTACAGCGGTGCGCTGTCAGGACGTCAGAAAAAAGTCCTGCCAGCAGCTTCTTTGGAGCGGTGAAGGAGTGGTGTGTTTACCGCTCCTCCACCGCTGCTCCCCATTGAAATCAATGGGGCAGCGCTGTAATCCCGCTGGCAAAATGCTGCTATTGCGGCGTATTGCCGGTGGTTTTAACCCTTTCGCGGCCGCTAGCGGGGGTTAAAGGCGCCCCGCTAGCGGCCGAAATGCGCCGCAAATCCGGTGGTAAAACGCCGCTAAAAATAGCGGCGTTTTACCGCCCACGCTATCAGCGGTGTGGTGTGAAAGGGGTCTAATAGGACTGCACCCTGAGATGGCAATGTAGGAAGTGAAGTCAAGAAATAGAGGCATTAACAGTAAGGATCTTAATTATAGGGGGGAGGTATAAAGTAATCAATGTTCTGCTCTCTACAGTATGTCCGGTGTCAAATGTACTGTAGGTGGGCCAGTGGCCCACTCACCAAGTCCTCAGGAGACAATGAAGGCGGTGGAAGAGGACCCCCCTCGGTAGCAGGTTCCAAAATGACACGTTTGACAGTTCAGCTTGTCTGCAGGATGTGCAGATCTCAGCTAAGAATGAGAGGGTGGATTTAGGTGAATGTAGCAATCTCACAGCGGCTGTGCTCCCAGCTTAGGCTTACTCCCAGGCTGGTTATTTCCAACAAGTCCAGTCTGCTCAGATCCCAGCTGTGTCAAGACAGTAGGCTTTTCCAGGTCAAAAGCCGACCTCAATGCACTGTTAAATTGGGTGACTATGTGGCAAATGAGATTTAATACTGATACATGTAAAGTTTTTCAATTGGGGGCTAAAAATATACTTGCATCATACATACTAGTGGGAGTACAACTGGGGGAATCAATGGTGGAGAAGGATCTAGGTGTTCTGGTAGATCATAAGCTTAATAATAATATGCAAAGAAGTATGGACTGCAGAGAGAGAGATATAATTTTGCACCTATACAAATCATTAGTAAGACCTCATCTGGAATATGCAGCTCAATTTTGGGCACCAGTTCACTAAAGCAATAACAATGAGGACCAGAAAGACAGAGGCATTTTGGAGCAACTTTGTCTCATACTGTAGTCCGGTTCCATGGCTCAACACATTTACAATTCCTGGTGGATAGTAACTAGTTGAAACTGACTGAACATTGCCATGTGTATGGTCAACTTTAGAGCTTACACAGAACTTCCTCTCTGAGCTCCTGGAGGCTCAGCAGAGCAGCAGGGAAGCAAAGGGACAATATATAATGTATGTGCTGTTTGTAGAACCACTATTAAACTAAGCCTATTCCCTTGCACTCCTTGGATAGAGCATACGCTCACTTAAACCCCCATCCACCATTTTTGGGTAGCGTGACCAAACTGACAGTGCTGATTTTATCTGGTTCATACTTTAAGCATTAAAGTATATCACCTTACTGCTCATCCTTGTCATTAGTGCAGTTTCCAAGCTCCTTTGCCTTGTCCCTAAGGCACTGTTGAGTCATGTGACCTCAACCTCGGCAAGCCATATTTTACAGCAGAGATGTGAAGAGGTTCTGTTGAATTTTGGGATAGTTTACTCAGCATCAACACCAGCAAATTTTGGGGAAAGAGACGTATACTGTAGGCATTGAGTCTGAAACACAATTCTGTAGATGAGACTGAAATGGAAGTTGACTCCTACAATTCTCCAATCCTCCAAAGATCCCCTACCTTCGGTCTGCTCAATGTATAGTGTCACTAGTGACATAATATATTTTCCACCTTCTGTATCATTAGCCTGCAATACTTACCACAAAGAATGTACGGGTGACCACATAGATATTAAATGGTTTTACATATTTCCCAATAAAATGCTATTGTGCTCATTTTTATAGGTGTGTTTTTCCTTTGTGGTTTTATTTATTACATCCATATTTATTTAAAAGAATATCCAGCAATACAAACATTTGAAACAAAAACCTGCCTAAAGATTGGTATAGTAATTTACAAACTCTTATGACATCACATAAAGGAGATGACAACACTTTTCAAGCCCTGCATCTCTTATGTATTATTGGCTGCCAGTGCCAACAGTATATTGATATCATTCTGAGCACTCTCACTGCCATAAGTCCCCTCACTCCCCATCTATTAGCACCTCTGTTTGAACTAACCTATGTACCGTCTAGTCCCACCCATCAGCGTACAGAGCAGGCATGCCCACTGCAAGCCTCATTATCACTTTCAACTTTTCATACAGTAAATGCACAAGTAAACTACTTGATGTTTTCATATATTTATTTATAATTGCTGCTTTCTTAAAGCTGACCTTGAGGCAAAAGTAATTATAAGTACATGGTTGAAAGATGAAGCTATTGAAACTTTTCATTAAGTCTTGTAATGCAAAAAGCCTTGCCAGTCAAATCTGTAGACCTCTTTAAAGACAACACTTCAGTTCAAACAACAACAAAAAGCGCAAAGGGCACAAACGTTTAAAGTGTTACTAAACCCACAACAGTAAAATCAGTCTGTATATGTAGTAAGGCATGCTTGTTATACTCAATGTGGAACCTAAGGGGTTATCCATCTGCATTGTGTAAAAAGGCTGTTTGATTCTGTCTTCTCTTATCCTCCCCTTCTTCCACTGTCCCAAATCCATTGCTTGTTAAGACAGAGCGTTTGGAGTCAGTCTGCACATGCTCAGTTTTGTGTGTATTACTAGAGAGTTTTTTTTTTTCTTGGGAGTGCCAATCAGCACTGTCCAGACAGAGGGTCAGGGGTTATGCAGGCTCATAGGACAATCAGAGGAGAATAAAAACTCCTCCTACAAGCTCTAATCAGACACTGGCTGCTATATACTGCTGATGAGAAGAGATATTTAGTAGTTTATAGTTACTATAATAATTGCATTTCCATGCTCTGTGTACTGTGGGAGACCAGGTACAGTGAATGTAGGCTCCTGTGTTTAGTAACCAGCTTAATAAAGGATAAAAGATACAAATTATACTCACAAAGCCAATGTGATTAATAGCATTGTATAAAACCCAGGAACCAGAAGCTAGCTCATTATGGAACTCCTTAGGTTTAAGTGGATAATAGTACCAATTAAGCTGGTACTATTATCCATTTGAACCTAAGAAGTTCCATAAGAAGTATTAAAGTTCTTGAGATAATGCACTAGGAGTTTGTGTGTTTTTTTTGTTGTTGTTTGTGCAGTTACAACATTTTCCTAGTCCTGAGAGGGCTGCAACGCCTGGATTATCCAGTCCATGTTGCATAGTGGTCATCATTACCAGAAGTATTGTGGTCAGTTGCTTTGGGATCTCTTAGTGCTATGGTGCCAAGTTTCTACTTTGCCAGGACAACACTGCAGTTGACCAAGAAGAATGGTCTAGCACCGGCCCCATCCTGTTAGGTCAACGAACAGGCAGCAGCATATTCTCCTTCTTTATAGAAGCTCCCTCAGCATTACATAGCCTACCCTTTTATCATGACTTACTTTAGCAGATTCAATCACTCTAGAGTAGGGTAGGGGCACATAGAAGCCCAGTTTACTTCCTCAAATTGGCCACTAGATGTCACCATGGCTAAGGATGGAAACCCTGTAGTAAAAAGCAGGTAATGTAGTTGCACTAGAGGTGGCTAGTGAATGGGGACAGGGCCAGCCTTACCATGGGTCCCGCTGGGTCCAATGGACCCAGGCAGAATTTTGAGAGGGGCAGCAGAGTGCCTAACACACTGCCCCTTAAGCCATTTATTTTTATGCAGAGTTCAGTGGCAGCAGGAGAGTGGCAGAAAACAGCAGTGGGGATTCAGGGAAGGTGACCAGCGAGGAGGGCAGTTTAGATGTGAGAGCCCAGGAGGGAGAAGAGCTCCCCACCTCTCTGACCACTGAAGAGGTGAGCAGGAGCGTGCGCAGCCTCCCCGGCGCTACCAGAACCTGGATTCCTCAACCTCCTCTATGCTCCAAGAACAGTGAGGCCCAGGCCGAAGGACAGGCTGACTGGGGCCTGGAGGAAGAGGACAGGTGGGAAACGGAAGCTGCCAAGGAGCCACTGGAAGGAGCAGAGGAGAGCAGTGAGAGCACCTCAAGATCAAGTAGGAGTCTCGGCACTGCAGTTGCTGGCCATCAGGTCCTGGGCACCCTACACATACCTGCCTGCACACAGAGCCTGCAGTGTAGATAAATTGGTTTGGCTAAGAGCTAGGACTGAGTTGAATCTGGGTCAGGGTTGAGTGGCTCAGGGAGGCTGGATGACTCAGCATGCAGCATCTCTGGTGCATCTCCCTGTTTTCTGGAACCTTGGAGAAGCTTCCAGATGTAGTGGGTGGAGGCTAGGAGGAGCTGCTTTGAATAAATAAGAGGGCCCCAGCCAATCCCCAACAAATGGTCTGGTAGGCCTATTCATAAATAGGCATGAGTCATGCAAGCAGGGGCAGTCAAGAGGAAGATGAAGATGGAGTGTTAAGGAGGCTGTCAAACGCCCTCGCAGAACACCCTCTAGTCTGGTGGGGGGGGGGGGGGGGTGACCTCAGGCATGAGGTTCAGGTGCTGGAAGGATCCCCCACAACACACAGAAGCCCTTCTTGGAGGCACGGGAGAAAGGAGAGGACAGTGGGAGCAGGTCAGCACATCCGGGAGATCTCCTGAGAAGTCACCCAGGTGGGCTGTTGAGTGTTCAGTCTGGAAGGACTGTGGAGAGAATGTCAGTCTGGGAGGACTGTGGAGAAGTTAGCCAGGAGGGCTAGCGAAAGGGGCAGCTTTAGCCAGGCAGGTTGGCAGTGCTGGGATCAGTAGCCACAGGGATGAATGCTGGGCACTGACTTTTTTTGCTACACATCTAAAGGGGACTCAGGTTCCTGCATATAACAGGTTTTGGCTCTAATCGGATAGATTACTGTATCAGATCCAACGACAGTGTACCAGTGGAGTGCCAGAGGAAGCAGAGGAGTGTATATAGACTGTATATAGGAAAGTTGTCCCTGGAATTGCTTTGAAGTCAAGTTGGCATCCCATAATTCCCAATCCCTATCCAAGTTCTAATCCCTCAATAAAATAACAAAAACAAAGCACTGGGCTGTTCTCTGATTTAGCATACCTGTGAAAATTCAGGGTGCCTGATTGTTCAGGGTGGGCGGATCCCAGTTCAGTTGCAGCCCTTAAGGGGGTGCACTAAACAGTTAAATGATAAAACAGCTTTTGTTGTGTGCATTCTTCCTTTTCTTACCCTCAAGATTGGGACACCTTCTAGAAATGAATAGCTGCTGGGTGAATCTGCTACAGGAGTCCTTTGTCATAATACTTAAGGAATGTATAAAATAGAGTACTGGATGGTGGTGGCTAGGCCAGAACCAGGGGCCTCCAGGTGGTCTTCCTGTAATGGTGCTCAGTGTAGGATCCTGTGCCCGTAGCACCTCAGTAAGACCGGGGGACCAGCCAGACAGGAATATGCCTCCCAACATGAAGTTAGACTGTGACACAACACTGCTACTGGTCAACTCTTTGACTTCACATTTACAATTGTCATATATTTAAAGGAAACCTGTAATTTTTGCCCGTTCAGCACAAAGTGGCAGGTTTTTTTGATAGGACACAACACTCACTGATATTCACTTTTTCCAAGCTCCTCCTTTGTTTAGTTCGGCTGTCAGAATCCTCAGTAATACCTGGTACTTCTAGGTATGGGGTGTCACATGACCTTCTTCTCTTCCCTTCCTGGTGTTCAGGTCTGAGATGTCAATTGTCCCGACTTCAACACCATTGTATGACCAGGCCTTTTTTAAAACAATCTACTGAGCTGGCCAGAACCAGCTCTTGAGGGAGCCTATTACACATTTTCTCAACTCTTAAGCCGCGTACACACGGGCGGATTGTATGGCCTACTTAGTCCGTCATACAATCCGACGGACAGTCCGTCATACTTTCGAATGAACGGACTTGACCACACACGGATGCACAAACAGTCCGTCGAAAGCTTGCGCGATGACGTGTACAGCACGTACGACGGGACTAGAAATAGGACGTCGAATACACAGCAATGCAACCTTCCGCCGTGTAAATCCTTTCTGAGCATGCGCCATTCTTAGTCCGTCGAACTAGCCTACTCACGGGCGGGCTGTCCGCTGAAACCAAAGTATGACGGACAGTATTACGGAAATTCCGAAATACTTAGTACGCCAGACTGCACGCTGAAAAAGTCCGCTGGAGCCCACACACGAGCGGACTGTCCGCTGAAATGTGTTTCGACGGACTAAGTAGGCCATACAGTCCGCCCGTGTGTACGCGGCTTTAATGTGAAGAAACCTTTCAGTATTTGGAGATTGAATCTCTTTTTCTCTGGATGTAAAAAGTGCCCCTTTGTCCTCTGTGAAGACCTTAAAGTACCGTATTTATCGGCGTATAACACGCACTTTTTCCCCCCTAAAATCAGGGGGAAATCGGGGGTGCGTGTTATATGCCGATCCCCCGCTGTTGCTAACCCTTTCTGCTGTTCTCTGCGGTTTACGGGTATTTTCGGACACACTCGGCCATTCTTGGCACCTTTCGGAAAGCTGAAAGCTGCCGAGAACAGCCGAGTGTGGCTGAAAATAGTGCGGCCGAAAATACCCGAAAGCCGCCGAGGCTGCAAATGACACTGACAAGGCTGCATTGATGGGCATTTAAATGTAAGTTTTTTTCCTTAAACTTCTCTCCTAAAAGTTTTTTTCTTTTAAATTCTCTCCTAAACTTGGGGTGCGTGTTATACACCAACGCGTGTTATACGCCGATAAATACGGTAAATAACCCAACACCAAGTTCACTATATAGACCACTTACATATTTATAAATGTTGATTATGCCCCCCTTTAATCTCCTATTCTTAAAAGAGAATAGATTCAGTTCCTCCAATTTTTTGGTCTATGACCAAACCTGACCAACATGAAGCTTTTACAAAAAAATTGAATTGGCGCTCCTGCAGTCCAACAGGGCAGGGTGGTGGGATGAGGACGTGAATCGTTTAATCAATCCTGTCCCTTTTCCCTAAACGGCCAAAGCAGCGGAATCTCTTTAGGAATTTCAGTGGCTAAACAAGAACCTATAATAGAACAGATGAGAGCAATCCAATATATATGAGTGACAGTTCACGCTGCAAAATGATACAAGCGTCATTTTGATGAAAAAGGCAAATAAACAAAGATGCCGCTAAAAAATTTCGGGCCTCATCTACAGACAATTAAAGCAAAATGAAGACATCCGGACTAGCTTCTCTCACTGTTTATAGAGCCCCTAATGTTCTTCAGATGTTCAGGAGGACGCTCGATGCAGCTCCTGCGCAGGTCAGGGGACAATCGGTATAGCTCAGCTTATTGTATTAATCTTCTCTAATTGCAGCAGAGAGGTCTCAAAACTTCCTGCAATTAGAGACATTTCTGGAGTCAGATAATTAGCAAAACCCCAATGAAGATCAGAACTTCAATTATTAATTGTGTACACAGGCAATCAAGCCACTCACGGTCCTCTAGATTCTAGGTTTTTAAAAGTCATTCTTTACCAACAACACCTGATAAATGTCTTTTTTTAAACAGTTTAAACTAGTTTAAAGAAAGACGCACTAAGAAAATGTGAACTAAACTTTATTTTCAATACTTACCACAAGAAATTTACTTTTGAGAAATGAAAAAGTTTTACAGACATCCCAAGAAAAAGTTAAAGTTGTACTCGCTTTTCTAGATGTAATTTTTTTTTTATTATCTTCCTGTTCCAAACAAAGAGCTGCAGTAAATAATTAGGAACTGATAATGATAATTTAGGAACAATAATTTAGGAATAATTAGGAACCAATTTACTGTACATGCTTCAATATTTATATAATGCACATACTCTTGTGACCTCATGAAGATGACAACGCATTCTTTCTCTCACTGCTGTTAACATACCCAAGGACCTTTACTTTACCACACATTGGCTTACAATGGAAGCACATACATTGCAAGCCTGATTTCTACTTTTAGCTTGTGTGTGTTTGCTTACTGTAAACACAGATTTTAAAGCTGAATTCCAGGTATGACTTTCCTTGCATAGTTAGTTGCCAGTACAGCTTGGATCAATGTACGTTTGCATGTGCCATAACGGTGGGCAGTGCCGGGAAAAGGTCATTTAGAGCCCAGGGTGAACATGCCAAACATGCCAAGATGTATGAGCATTATGTGCCAACAACCCCCCCCCCCCCCATAAAAAACAACGAGCACTAATCTGCATGCTTACCGCTAAGCATAAATACACGCCCTCCAAATTCAAATCCTCCTCCCTGCTGAAATCCCCCCTCTCAGCACAAATATTTGCCCCATCATCCCACAATCCCCCCAGCTCAAATGCCCTCCCCCAAAAAACTTTACCCCTCCTAGCACAAATCCTCTACCCCTAAAATTTCCCCTCCTAGAACACATCTCCTACCCCCCACTTCACATTTCCCCCTCCCAGCATAAATTCCCCACAAATCCCCCCTCCAAGCACAATCTTCTCCCCCCCCATCCCCCCCGCCAACACAAAGCCCCCTAAATAACCACTCTTAGCACGTCCCCACCAAATTTCCCCTCCGAGAACAAACCGTACCCCCGGCCGCCCCCCAAATTCCCCCTTCCAACACAATTCCCCTCCCTCTGATCTCCTTGTGGCAATCCTCCCACAGTGCCCAGGGCACGTGTCCCTCCTGCCCATCTCTTGACCCAGCCCTGCCCGTGTGACTGCTGTGAAAGAAGAAAATCACTGTAGTAGTTGCTGCTACTACAGCAATCCTTGCTGCCTTCCAGGTCCCTGAACAGAGCAGGGCAGCTGTTCAGGACAGGCACCATTCACAGAATGCCTTTCTTTTTTCTCAATAGATGCAAAATGTTCTCTGATTGGATCAGGTGAAGATTGTGATGTCACTGTCCGCTTCTCCACTTCATCCAATCAGAGAACACCATGCATGCATTCAGAAAAATGCAGGGGGCTCAGTGAAATGAACCTATGCTGAGAGAGTGGGCCAGCTATAGTAATTTTCTGCTTCCACATTTCAGCAGGTATGGCATAAGTATTTTAAATTAAAGAGAATTGCACCTTCTTCTTGAAATAACATCACATAACCATAAATCTAATGTGCATAGTAAGCAATTCAGAAAAGAAAGTGACACATGCACAAAGTGATAAACAAAACATAAAAAAAAAAAATTGTTGCACATATATAAAAATGGCAAAACAATTGTAATAAAATCTACTGTAACTTGTGACCAAGTGTCACCAAAGAAAATGTCCAGCAAATGGTTAATATTAATCCCACTGCTTCACTCCAATGTAATACAATAATTCCCTAGCCCCTAGATGAGGTCTCTTATGAAGAAACGCATCATCTGAGCTTAGAGATGACATCATCACCTATGTATGCTCTGCCAAGCAGAGCCAACCTACATGCCTTTTTTCAATTTAGAATTGTGAGTACCTTTCTTTCTTAATAAATTTTGTATTTTAATTAGTACACTATGGAGTATCTTTGTTCTTCTTCATGGGATAATTTGGCGGAGAAACCTCGAATGGTGGAGATTGATCCTTGTGGATATACTCTAATGCCCCGTACACACGAGAGGACTTATGTCCGACAGACTTCCAAAGGAGTTCCGCCGGAGTTCCGACGGAGTTCTGACAGACTTTTCGGCCGAACGGACTTGGCCACACACGATCACACTAAACTCCGACGGATTCGAACGTGATGACATACGACCTGACTCGAATAAGGAAGTTCATAGCCAGTAGCCAATAGCTGCCCTAGCGTCGGTTTTAGTCCGTCGGAGTAGCATACACACGAGCGGAGTTTTCGAAGGGGACCGGGTCCGGCGGAGTTCCTTCGGGAAAATTTGAAGCATGCTTCATTTCTAAAGTCCGTCAGACTTTGGCGAATCAAAAGTCCGTTGCAGCCCACACACGATCGGATAGTCTGACGGACTCGGTCCTTCGGACTTTGGATGTTGAAAAGTCCGCTCGTGTGTACGGGGCATAATCCATGCATGCGCTATTAGACCTTCCTTTTCCAGGGGTCTAATTTTCTGGTAAGGAGTTAAAGTGTGAATTGGTGGTGAAGTACTTCAGGGAATACATTGGAGTAAAGCCCGAAGGACCAGTTAAAGCCTCATCAGGAAAGACAATAATTTAGGGTCCCCTGTTATTTTGTATGTGACTTTAAATGTGATTGATCTGTGTGCTGTATGAGCTTGTAGGCAGGTGCAGTCTGCTGTCTTCACTGCAGGTGGCACTCAACAGCAGCGGCATTGCAGAGGACATCATGAGGAACATGATTCCTCTATGGTTTCCTGAGACACTGGTGCAGTGATTTGACTGGTTGATGGCTGTCCATGTGACTCTGGTGGCCATTATGCATGTGGCAGAGTCTATTTAACCACTTCTTGCCACCATATAGCAGAATGAGGGCCGGAAAGTGGTTGTATTATGCTGCCTGGGCCTCATATAATGTCTAGCAGGATAAGCCAGGGGCGGGCAGCATGGCGATCGGTGGTGTGGTGTGTCAATAGTTATATAGCGCCACTCTTTACATATATAAATTGTACATTCATAAAGTCACGTCTTGTGCCACCTAGAATGGAATGTCTTGCCACTTAGTTGGAGAAATATGTCATTGTTTTATTCTTTTGTTCAATTAACATCATTTGGAGTAATGCCTGAGTTTTATTTCCCTAAACCCGACTGGACAGTCTTTATTTTGTAGGGATAGGATAGAGAGAGTAATGCCACATACACACGATCAGAATTCTCGCCGGAAAAAACTCTGATGGAATTCGGCTCAAGATGTCTTGCCTACACATGGTCGCACCAAATTCCGATCGTTTATAACATGGTGATGTACAACACATACGACACGACTAGAAAAAGGAAGTTTAATAGCCAGTAGCCAATAGCTTCTGTCTCGTAGTTGAATCTGAGCATGCGTGATTTTTGGCGTGTCGGAATTGCATACACATGATCGGAATTACCGATAGAACGTTTTTCCGTCTGGAAAATTGAGAACATGCTATCATTTTTTGGCTGGCGGAAATTCGGACAGCTAAATTACGATGGAGCATACACACGGTCACATTTTCCGATGAAAAGCTCTCATGGGTCTTTTTTTGTCCGGAATTCCGATTGTGTGTATGCGGCATAAGAGGTGTTCAGCAACAATGTGGGGACTGTTCATGCAGCGTGGGCTAGCCTGTTGTCCACTCAGTGCTTAAAAGGGGTAAAGTGAGTGCTGAAGAGTAGACTCATTTATATGCCTGGGTGTTGTGTATAGGGATCCCTGAAATATGTGTAGAAGAAACCAGTGGAGGCCAGCCTATAACTGGGAAGGTTGTCCTGGGAGATGGAAGCCAAATAACAAGGTATTGACTAACCCTCAAGAAAGAGTTACAGTAATGAGCACAGTTATGACCCAAAGGAGGTAGCCTGGGAAGGTTGTCCTGGGAGATGGAAGCCAAATAACAAGTTAGAGTTAGAAAGAGTTAAGAGGATAGAAAGAGGTTAGAAAGAGTTACAGGATTGGTCACAGTTATGTCCCAAAGGAGGTAGCCATAGTGTAATTTCCCTGGTGGGGAAAATGGTAACAATTATCAGGCTGTCCAAGCTTGCCCAACCCTATCATACAGTTTCTATTTAAGTACTGTATGTTAATTTGTACATAGGAAAAACGGCAGTAATCAAAGATTCCCACAAAACCAGGGAGGGCAGGAAGGGAGAGGTCCACTTGTATAGCATTTCCTTTTTTTGCATACTACAACAGATATGATATCAATAATTTAGTATGGCAAGGTACTGTGCATCGTCATGAATACCCAGTAATGCTAGCTCCGGGGATAAAGGAAGAGATAACTATAGACGGACATTAATAAGATCAAATGTGTCTGTCCAAAATTGTAACACTTTAGGACAATCCCGAAATATATGAAAATATTTACCAACATTTAGCTGATAACGCAGAAATTGTTGGAACCACTAATGCCCTGTACACATGATAGGATTTTCTGACAACAAAATCCATGGGGCATGGGCTCAAACTTGTCTTGCATACACACGGTCACACAAAGTTGGTCGGAAAGTCTGAACGTCAAGAATGCGGTGACGTACAACACGTATGACAAGCCAAGAAAAATTAAGTTCAATAGCCAGTGCTGCTCTTCTGCTTGATTCTGAGCATGTATGGCACTTTGTGCGTCGGAATTGTGTACACACGATCGGAATTTCCGGCAACGGATTTTGTTGTTGGAAAATTTGAGAAGCAGATCTCAAATTTTGTATGACGGAAATTCCTATGGAAAATGTGTGATGGAGCCTACACACGGCTGGAATTTCTGACAACAAGGTCCTATCACACATTTTCCATCGGAAAATCCTATCGTGTGTACAGGGCATTAGGATAAATCCTATGCATTTTCTGTAGGGTATATCTTTTATTATTATTATACAGGATTTATATAGCGCCAACAGTTTGCGCAGCACTTTACAACATGAGGGCAGACAGTACAGTTACAATACAATTCAATACAGGAGGAATCAGAGGGCCAAATACCGTATATACTCGAGTATAAGCCGAGATTTTCAGCCTCTTTTTTGAGGCTGAAAGTGCCCCCCTCGGCTTATACTCGAGTCATCGCTGTCTGCCCGCTCGATCAGCGTGTCGAGCAGACAGACAGCGGCCATTCTATAATTCAAAAGCCGCGCCTCCGGCTCCGCCTTCGCCTGTGATAGGCGGAACACTGAATTTCCCAGCAGCCTGTGTTCCGCCTATCACGGACATCGTATCATCCTCGTACTACGGACGAGGATGATACGATGTACGTGATAGGCGGAACACAGGCTGCTGGGAAATTCAGTGTTCCGCCTATCACAGGCGAAGGCGGCGGCGCAGCTTTTGAATTTTACAATGGCCGCCGAGGCGCCGACGAAGAGGGCACGGGACGGAGGCAAGGCAAGGCACGGCACGGGACGGGACGGGACGGGACGGAGGCAAGGCACGGCGGCAAGGCACGGAGGCAAGGAGGCAAGGCACGGGACGGAGGCTCGGGACAAAGGCTCGGGACACAGGTAGGCTGGACACACACACACACACACACACACACACACACACACACACACACACACACACACACACAGATGGATGGATACACACACACACACGGATGGATGGATGGATGGAGACACACACACACAGGGATGGATGGATGGATGGATGGATGGAGACACACACACACAGGGATGGATGGATGGATGGACACACACACACACACAGGGATGGATGGACGGACACACAGGGATGGACGGACACACAGGGATGGACGGACACACAGGGATGGACGGACACACACACAGGGATGGACAGGCATGTCTCACCCTCGGCTTATACACGAGTCAATAAGTTTGCCAGTTTTTTTGGGGGTAAATTGGGGGCCTCGGCTTATATTCGGGTCGGCCTATACTCGAGTATATACGGTAGATTCTGTGCAAAAAAATCATGTGAATCAGTTTGTCCATAGACGAGATAACAAGTTGAAAACAGTCCTCCTAATCCTCTTTTTTAATGTTGGAATATCTGCTCTCCACTGCTCTCACAATCTATTAGACATGGGCGCCGTCAAGAAATTTGTTTCGTTCTCTTCCGTTACGGTTCGAATTAAAATTAATTCGAACTTCGTATTTCGTGTCCGAAATTCAATTTCAATTCGTACGAAATATGAATTACGAATTGTTGTTAGGTTCGTTAACTTGTACGAACGTTCGTTACGATGAATTTAAAGGCAAAAATATACCTCAATATGACAGTCGATGCTGATGGAAGTTTGGTTTTTATCCAAAATACGAAATTTCGTTGAAGAATTTCCTATCCGAAATTCGAATTTTCGTTAGATGAGGGGCTCCCACCATCCCTGTGCTGTGCTGCCTTCCTCCTGGGGATTCGTAAACAAAAGTTCGTATTTCGTACAAAATTCGGACGCATGGCAATTTGTATTTTGGATCCTCCCGAACGTACGAATTTAGGCAAATTCGTACGAATCTCAAATTCGTACGAATCGCACATGTCTACAATCTATCAATCTTCAAGAAATCCACACAAAGGAGAGCCAGATAAAAGGAGGAGAGAGGTTTTGAGAGGGATTTCTGGAAGAGGAGGGTCTCAATCAAGTCTGCTTCACACCTCGGAGAGTGTGGGAACCAAAATCCAGCTGCATGCTGTAATTGAAGATAGTGGGAATACATTCACCGGGGCACACCGTATCTAGACAAGAGATCCTGGAAAGACAATAGCATACCAGCGGGCATAATGTCTTGAAGTGTCCTAATCTCAAATCTTTCCCACACTTGTGGGTCAGGCATAGATTTAGGTGAAATAGCAAGTGGTTACCCCACATAGGGTGGCTAGGAGACCATTAATTAGGTTTAAGAAATCTCTCAAACCCCTAAAGCCCCGTACACACGAGCGGACTTTTCGACATCCAAAGTCTGACGGAATGATTCCGTCAGACTTTTCGATCGTGTGTGGGCTGCAACGGACTTTTGATTCGCAAAAGTCTGACAGACTTTAGAAAATGGAACATGCTTCAAATTTTTCCGACGGAACTCCGCCGGACCCAGTTCCTACCGAAAAATCTGCTTGTGTGTATGCTATTCCGACGGACTAAAACCGACGCTAGGGCAGCTATTGGCTACTGGCTATGAACTTCCTTTTTCGAGTCCAGTCGTACGTCATCACGTTCGAATCCGTCGGAGTTTGGTGTGATTGTGTGTGGCCAAGTCCGCTCATTCGAAAAGTCCGTCAGAACTCTGTCGGAACTCCGGCAGAACTCTGGCAGAACTCCTTCGGAAGTCTGTCGGACATAAGGTGTGTACGGGGCTTTAGAGTCATCCGAGTGGGATTTGGGAGCTTAGCATAGGCTCCGGAAAATCTAACTACCAGGTCGCTTAATTTGAAGGAAGGCGGTTTGTAAACAAAATGCTGCATTGCCCTGAGATCTCACAAACCACCATCTGAGAGTAACAAGGATAGCTGACCAGTAGACTAGATATTCGGGCAATGCCATTCCTCCATGGTGTGTGGTGATAGGTGTAAAGTAGATTTTGCCAGGTAGGGGAGGGCCCAGTTCCAAATAAAAAGGGCATACATATTGATCAATATCTTTATAAAAGGTACCAGATATCCAGGCAGAACAATTACATAATTAAATCTAGGAAGAAATGTCATTTTAAAGATGTTGATGCCACTCATTAGATTTAACAGAGTGGCAAGGAGGTGCATATTTCACGTGAACATCGAAGCAAAGGATGTAGGTTAAGACTATAGAAACTCGATGGGTCTCATCTCACATGGATACGCAAGTACTTAAATTCATCAACCCACTGCAGAGAAGTAGGAGCCGCAGATTCCCTTGCAATATTCATAAAGTTTAGGGTAAAATAATAGCACTTCCAACCTGTACTTTATACCTGGGGAGAACATTTAAGGGGAGGCTGTAAGCAATGTATGTATTGTGTAGGAGAGGTTTGCTCCCTGTGTGAACTCAGCATGGGGCTTTAGTTAATAGGACAAAAGACCACAGGTCTATCACCTGAGATGGAGAGGTTGGCGCCAATTGCACAAGGCTCTCAGCAGGAACCATGTGATTTAGAGGAGAAATGTTATTTTCTTGAAAGATCACCATGAGAGGCCTATGGAGAAAATTGTTCTCCCTATGTGTGATTCCTTAGAAATTAAAATGAAATTAAATTGTGCTGAAATACGACTCTGCTAAAAATGGTAGCTGTAGTATTTTTTTAAATCTCAGATTTATGCAAATAATATTAAATATGTGTATTAACCACTTCAGTATTAGGCATTTATACACCTTTCTGCCCAGACAAATTTTCAGCTTTCAGCGCTGTCGCACTTTGAATGACAATTGCGCAGTCATGCTACACTGCACCTAAACTACATTTTTATCATTTTGTTCCCACAAATAGAGCTTTCTTTTGGTGGTATTTGATCACCTCTGCGATTTTTAATTTCTGCTAAACAAATAAAAAAAAGAACAAAAATTTTGAAAAAAACTTTTCTGTTACAAAACTTTGTAAATAAGTATGTTTTCTCCTTCACCGATGGGCACTGATGGGGCTGCACTGACGGGCATTGATAAGGTGGCACTGATGGGCACCGATGAGGTGGCATTGATGAGCAATGATGATGGGCACTGATATGCAGCACCGATGGGTACACGTAGGCGTCACTGAAAGGCGGCACTGATGGGCACTGAAAGGTGGCACGGGTGGGTCCTGATAGGTGACATGGATGGGTACTGATAGGTGGCACAGATGGGTACTGATAGGTGGCACTGATGTACACTAATGGATGGTACTGATGGGCATCACTGATTGGCAGGCATCCATTGTGGGCACTGATTGGCAGGCATCCATTGTGGGCACTGATTGGCAGGCATTGTGGGCACTGATTGGCATTCATTGTGGGCACTGATTGTTATCCCTGGTGGCCATGGGTGGCATACCTGGTGGTGACTAGTGGTGGACATCCCTGCTGGTCCTGGTGGCATCCCTGGTGGTCCTGTGTGGACATCCTGGGGGGGGGGGGCTGCACTGATAATCAATCAGCACAGACCCCCCTGTCAGAGGAGCAGCCAATCGGCTCTCTTCTATTCGCATCTGACAGACGCCAGTGTGAAAAGGCCAATCAACTGCTCTTCCTGTTTACACTGTGATCGGCCGTGATTGGACACAGCTGATCACGTGGTACAGATTTTCCATCAGAGACTCTTTACCTAGATCGGTGTTGCGGTGTGTCAGACTGACAAACCGCAACAACGATCGCCCTGATGCATGCCCCTGGGGGCACGCAGCAGCTTAATATCCTGGCAACGTCATATGACGTCCGGTCAGGATATCACAACCACTGTGCCGCTGTCATTTTTGCTATATGGCGGGCGGCAAGTGGTTAACGTCTATGTGTGTTACCAAGGCAAAACCTCACACTAATGCCCTGTACACACGGTCGGACATTCCGACGGAAGAAAAACGTTGGATTTTTTCCGAGAGATTTTGGCCCAAACTTGTCTTGCATACACACGGTCGCACAAAGTTGTCAGAAAATCAGATCGTTCAGAACGCAGTGACGTAGAGCACGTATGACGGGACTATAAAGAGGGCAGTAGCCAATAGCTTTAATCTCGTAACTTATTCTGAGAATGCGTGGCAATTTGTCTGTCTGAATTGTCTACACACGATCGGAATTTAAATGATCGGATTTTGTTGTCGGAAAATTTTTGATCCTGCTCTCAAACTTTGTGTCGGAAATTCCGACAGAAAAAGTCCAATGGAGCCCACACACGATCAGATTTTCTGACAACAAGATCTGATGGCACGTTTTCCGTCGGAAAGTCCGACAGTGTGTACAGGGCATAAGGGTGTGTATCCCACCACACCTAAACCAACTGGTCTTAAAACCTAACTTTTATTAGGTCCCCAAAAAAAATGTTGAGAAAGTGTGTGAAAGAATATATCATGTTTTTACTTAAAGGGGTCACCTCAAAAGATGAGAGATTACCACGGTGATCCCAATCTGACCTGGGGTCTTTAATATTGCAAACATCTTCCCTGCTCTTAGTCTGAAAAGGATCTCTCTGGCTGTATAGTAGAACTATCTGATCTGCTGGCTTTGCAGCAAGCTGTCTATCTGCAGGTGGCTACTTTAATACCCTACCTGTCAATACAATAGATAACCTGACAGATGACTATAAACTGTTTATAGTCTGATAAATAGATATCTTTCAACAGTTCTACAGCTCAGTTCAGATAATTATATCATTAGTTCTATCTGTAGTATATGCTTAGTTTCTTCTATCACATCTACAGCTCTACTCCAGCCAATCTGTCTATATCGGTAGTTCTACAAGTGCTACCTTGGCCATTTTATGATTTGCCATGTGGGGATAATTTTTCACCTCCCACATTATTTTTGAGCACTATGCACTCTCTTTGTTTTCTTTTTTGCAACCTAACCCTAACAAAGCTTTCTTTTAACCATGTAACCCCCGAACCAATTTGCAGCCAAAGGACCAGGCCCCTTTTTGCGATTCGGCACTGCGTCACTTTAACTGACAATTGCGCGGTCGTGCAACGTGGCTCCCAAACAAAATTGACATCCTTTTTTTCCCACAAATAGAGCTTTCTTTTGGTGGTATTTGATCACCTCTGCGGTTTTTATTTTTTGCACGATAAACAAAAATAGAGCGACAATTTTGAAAAAAGTATTTTTTACTTTTTGCTATAATAAATATCCCCAAAAAATATATAAAAAATATTTTTTTTCCTCAGTTTAGGCCGATAAGTATTCTTCTACATATTTTTGGTAAAAAAATCGCAATTAGCGATTATTGATTGGTTTGCGCAAAAGTTATAGCGTTTACAAATTAGGGGATAGTTTTATAGCAGTTTTATTAATATTTTTTTTTACTAGTAATGGCGGCGATCAGTGATTTTTATTGTGACTGCTACATTATGGCAGACACGTCAGACATTTTTGACACATTTTTGGGACCATTGTCATTTATACAGTAATCAGTGCTATTTAAATGCACTGATTCCTGTGTAAATGATACTGGCAGTGAAGGAGTTAACCACTAGGGGGCAGGGCGGGGTTATGTGGGACGTGTGTGTGTTTTTTTACTGTAGGGGGCGTGGCTTGGCATGTGACATCACTGATCGTCTTTCCCTATAACAGGGAACAGACGATCGGTGGCAGCCACACTAGGAAGCACGAGGAGAGGTTTGTTTACACTTACCTCTCCTCGCTCTTCAGCTCTGTGACCCGATCACAGGACACCAGCGGCGATCGGGTCCGTGGGTCCTGTGGCCACGGTCACGGAGCTCAGGGCCGGGTCGCAAGTGCGCCACCGGCGGCACGGGAGCAACCCACGGCTGGGCACTTAAAGAGCCACATACAGGTACGTGATTGTGCCCAGCCGTGCTATTCTGCCAACATACATCGGCGCGAGGCGGTCCTTAAGCGGTTGAGTTAAACATGTAGGTTATTTTGGGCTTTTAATTCATTTGGGGAGTTTTTTTGGTTGTGGGTATACATGGTTTCAGTGGGGGTATAGCACCTTGGTTTGATGAGACACCAATGGTGGTCATTGGAGAGGGCATATGATCTATAACAAGGTAGCATTTGTAGAACTACCGATTGGCTGGAGTAGAGCTGTATGTTTAATAGTAGAAACTAAGCAGATACTACAGATAGAACTAAGTACTAAGAACTAAATTCTGCTTTTCCCTTTGCTCCTATGCACTTAGCTGGACCTTTGATGAATCAAAAACTTCCACTTTTACTTATCCCTACTCACTATGTATTATAATTTTTTTTTCAGACTATGTTTTCTGCATGGGTTTAGAATTGGTTTATAAATGTTGTTCTGTAGACCACCACAGAGTGCTGCCACATTGGCGGAATAGCCCTGCATGCACTTAAAGCAGAACTTCACCTTAGAAGGGAAAATCCACTGATCTGCCCTCTCCCGCAAGACCACCCCCCCCCCCCCCCCCATTAAACAAAGAAAACTTTTGACAATTTTTTTTCACGCTTCCACTGGAATTACCAAGGAAATCCCTGTGGGTGTCCCCCCCCCCCGCCCCAACCTGCAACCTTCTGGGATACACCACAGGTCCCAGGCAGCTGGAGACCCATTCACAGAACTCATGGCTCGTGCATGTGCAGTGGAAGATCCAGTTGTGAAGCCACAAGAAGTAAGAGCTGGCTTCCCACAGTCAACGTGGCAGCACCAGCGACCTAAAGACTGGCGAGAAACTGGCCCGGGCAAGGACAGTGCTGGATTCTGGGGAAAAAAAAGTGTTTCTTTATTAAAAGTCATTATTCGTAGCTGCTGACAAAGATCCTCTTTGAACAAGTATCACCATATTTTAAAATCATTGAATCCCCAAAGGGCAGGTAGCACTTGGTCCCGTTCTGTTCCAAGATGTAGTTCATGAGCTACCATTTTCGACAGCGAGCACCCCGTGCCTCACCGATGTCACATGGTTCACAATGAGATAGATGCATAACCAGGCCTGGTTGGCAGCCCTTGTCTCTGGCAGCAGCTTCATACTGGAAGTGCAAGCTACCATACAGCACAAGAAAAAATTAAACCTTAGCGCCTATGGATAGAAGAAAATATTCAACAATACACCAGCTGCAGTAAACATTTTTGCTAAAAAGCAATGGACAATATAAAATCAATTTACTGCACTTAATGTTGATTAAATTCATATACACACATATACATCTGATGCAATCCCAATAGGTGATGATATAAAGTGCTTGTTCTTAAATGACGTATCTACGTGCAGATGTGCTCAGACTGTGTGCCTCACATGGATGTGCACTCACCCCTTGATGTTGACCACCTATCTGTAGTATGGTCTCTTAAGTGTGTGGGTATACCCCTGTAGAAGTCTGTTGACTGACATCTCATGCAGAGAAAAACCTCATATAGATGGGTGGAAATTACAAAAAAAAGATCCTCGTGCAATGCCATTACAAACCAGTTTATTTGGTAAAAGACAATAAAATATTTCCTCTCACATTTAAAAGTGCCTATAGTCCTGGCACCCGGCGTGTTTAGCAGGTGATTTGATTATTGGGTAATCGGCCCATTCATGGAAGACACGCTCACGGCATTCGGTTTGATTCCTGGGTGTTTCGTATGGGCAGAAGTGTGTCTCGATGACGTGATAAAACCTCAACGCGTTTCGGCCAATCATAGAGCCATCATCAGGAAGTTTCTGATGATGGCTCCGTGATTGGCCAAAACACGTCAAAGTTTTGCCGCGTCATTGCGACATACTTCCACCCATACACCGTGAGTGGTGTCTTCCATGAATGGGCCGATTACCCAATAATTTAATTTAAAGGGGGCCACAGGTTTTTTTTTGCCACCCAGCCGCTAGTGTGAACAAATCTTTAAAAAAAAAAAAAAAAAAACACTTGTAGGGGAGTAGAAAAAGATAATTTTCTTATTATTTTTATAATACAGGTTTTATAGGATGCCAACAGTTTGCGCAGCGCTTAATAAAATGAAGGCAGACATTACAGTTACAATACAATTTGGTACAAGAAGAATCAGAGGGCCCTGCTCATTAGAGCTTACAATCTAAGAAGGAGGGTCAAGTGATACAAAAGGTAATAGCTGTGGGAGATGAACTGATGGAGAAATTAAAACAGTGTATTGGAAGCAGGATAGGCTTTTTTAACCACTTAAGCCCCGGACTAATTTGCAGCCAAAGTACCAGGCCCCTTTTTGCGGTTCGGCACTGCGTCGCTTTAACTGACAATTGCGCAGTCATGCGACCTGGACAAAATTGGCGTCCTTTTTTTCCCCACAAATAGAGATTTCTTTTGGTGGTATTTGATCACCTCTGCAGTTTTTATTTTTTGCGCTATAAACAAAAATAGAGCGACAATTTTGAAAAAAATGCAATATTTTTTACTTTTTGCTATAATAAATATCCCCAAAAAATATATATAATAATAAAATAATATAATAATATAATAATATAATTATAATATAATAATAATATAATTATAATATAAAAAAAAACATTTTTTTTCCCTCAGTTTAGGCCGATACGTATTCTTCTACATATTTTTGGTTAAAAAAATCGCAATTAGCGATTATTGATTGGTTTGCGCAAAAGTTATAGCGTTTACAAAATAGGGGAAAGTTTTATAGCATTTTTATTAATATTTCTTTACTAGTAATGGCAACGATCAGCGATTTTTATTGTGACTGCGACACAATGTCATTTATACAGCAATCAGTGCTATTTAAATGCACTGATTCCTGTGTAAATTACACTGGCAGTGAAGGAGTTAATCACTAGGGGGCGAGGAGGGGTTATGTGTGGTGTTGTGTGTTTTTTTTTATTGTGGGGGGGCGTGGCTTGGCATGTGATGTCACTGATCGTCTTTCCCTATAACAGGGCACAGACGATCGGCGAGAGCCATAGTAGGAAGCACAGGGAGAGGATTGTTTACCCAGACCTCTCCTTATTCTTCAGCTCTGTGACCCGATCGCAGGACACCAGCAGCGATCGGATGCGCGGGTCCCGCGGCCATGGTCACAGAGCTCAGGACCGGGTCGCGAGCACGCCGCCAGCGACCCACGGCTGGGCACTTAAAGAGCAACGTACCTGTACGTGCTTGTGCCCAGCCGTGCCATTTAGCCAACGTAAATGTGCAGGAGGCAGTCCTTAAGCAGTTAAAAAAGGAGGGTTTTCAGGGATCGCCTAAAGATGGATAGATTATGGGACAGTCGGGCAGATTGGGGTAGGGAGTTCCAAAGCATGAGAGAAGCTCTGGAGAAATCCTGGAGGCAAGCATGGGAGGCGGTGACAAGGGAGCTAGAGAGCAGCAGCTCTTCGGAGGACCAAAGAGGGTGGCTTGGTTGATATTTTGGGACTAGGTTAGTGATGTAGCTGGGGGCAGAGTTATGGATGGCTTTGTAAATTATTGTTAGTGCTTTGGATTTTATTCATTGGGTGAGTGGAAGCCAGTGGAGGGATTGGCAGAGAGGGGTGGCAGTCACTGAATGGTTGGTAAGGTGGATGAGCCTTGCAGCAGTATTCATGATGGACTGAAGGGGGGGAAGCCTATGTAAAGGTAGACCAATGAGAAGGGAGTTGCAGTAGTCGAGGCGAGAGATGACCAGGAAGTGAATTAGAAGCTTGGTGGTATCATTAGTTAAAAAGGAAGGTATTCTAGCAATGTTGCAGAGGTTGAGGAGGCATGATTTGGACAGGGATTGGATGTGGGCCTGAAAGGACAGTTCAGGGTCCAGTGTTACCCCTAGCTCCCTGGCATGTGGTTCTTAGCTTTCTTATGGCTACTGTGGTGCAGCTGGTATCGTCAACCTCCTGCCAATCAGATCCCAGGGAATGGTAAGTACACCAAATCTCATGAGAGCACACAATACAGGGAGAGATTTGGAATACTCTGAAATTGCCCAGATTTCTCCAGAAGACGGGTCAGCCTAGTCTAGGCACCAGGTGCAGCAGCTAGGGGAAAGGTAAGTATACTAAGTAACTTTCAATCCCTACAATTTTTTTATCTGCAAGGGGCAGATGGGAACACTCAAAAAGCAGACTTTACTTGTTAGCCCTAAGATCTGCGTTAACATGAAACAAATCTATCTGGCGCTAGGCTGAATTTAAGGCACAAACGTAGTGTTACATGGTGTCTTGGCACGTTCTGTTCAAGCTGTAATTTTAGCTAAGCTCCAGAAATAATAGAGCTAAAAAAAATATCTCAGATGCTGTATTTGAAATATTATTCTGTAAGTATATATTTTTTTATTTCCTTTGGCAAATACAAGAGATTTAAAGAAAATGAGGATGAAGCTAATATTTTTATAGATGCACATTGAAGCTTCTCCAGTAATATTATAGCATGAACTAGTAGAGTTTACTGTACTGGATGAAAAAGTGAACATGTAGAATTACATCTTTGTTGAAACAATCAAACACTCAGTAGCTAAATGAAACTCAAGTCTTGTTGAGGAAAAATGGCCTTCTGGTCATTCTCTAATCGTTCTGTTTAAATGACGTTTTATGCATTGACATACCGTCTTAGACCCTTAGTCTGTCTGGTCAATATGGTCACCTACTGACTTGGCACCATTCTAAGGCAGCTGAAAGGGTTACTAAACTCTTGTTTTTTTAAATAAACATATCTTTCTTCCTCTGTGCAATTGGTTTTGCACAGAGTGGCCCAGATCCTCTTCTTATGGGGTCCCTCAGTGGCGCTGGTGGCTCCTCCTCTTCTCAAGTGCCCCATCAGAGAAGCACTCTCCTTCGGGACACCCGTGCGGGCGAACTCCCATGTCCTGTTGCTGCATCTATTGACACAGACAGCAGGACTCGGCCCCGCCCCCAGCGCCCCCATCATTGGATTTGGAGCCATTGGCTGCGCTGCTCTCAATTATCTAATCAGGACAGGAGACACCGGCTGGAGCTGGTGTGCTTGTTCCCGTGGCAGGAATTACGGGGCTCAGGTAAGTAAAAGGGGGGCTCAGGGGCTGCTGCATGACAGGAGGTTTTTCACCTTAATGTATAGAATGGTGAAAAACCTTGAGGGTTTACAACCCCTTTAGCTCTTCAATAAAACACAAAAGTTGAATCCAACTCATTTTTACTTCAGATAGTTGCAGTACAGAGGATGTTTTTTCCAGTCTCTAGAAATATAACAAAACAAGCCCTGCCTCTGTGAAGAGATAACACTAACTGAGGATATATAGAAGAGACAGGGAAGGTCTAGCCAGGACTGAAGTAACTAGCACTAAACAGAAGATGGGGAGACAGAGGGAGATACTAAATCACAAAAGTAAACACGTTGTAGTGGCCCTAAATCACAATTAGTTGTGTAGCACCCTCAAAGTTAGGCTGCTAGGTAAATTTAGTTTTTTTGCTTCTGCTGTAGCCAGAGGAGCAGTGATTATTTATTTTGGTCTGCTCAGGGCTGCACTGGTTGGGAGTTTGATTGCTTCCCCCTGCCTCTAGAAGAAGTTTCTGGAGTTTAGAAAGTAATTTAAATGGCTTAGCCATCCCCATCCGCAGCTTATCCATGCCACATCAGTTCACGTCCATGCCACTACAGTGCCTCAAAGTGTAATAGGTAGTCAAATTAGATTTGACATTTATGCCCCTAGAACACCCGACGGTGCTCCCTGCATGTTGGGCCTCTCTATGTGGCCAGGCTGTGTAAAATTCTCACACATGTGTGTATTGCCGTACTCAGGATGAGTAGGAGAATATATTATGGGGTGTAATTTGGTATACACATGCTGTGTGAAATATTGTATAAATGGGAAACTTTGTGTAAAAAAAAAAAAAATGCGTTTTCATTTTCTTTCCACATTTTCCAAAAACTTGTAGAAAAGAATGACATGTTCAAAATAATCGATATGCCCCAGAGATTATACACTGGGGTGTTTTCTTTCCAAAATGGGGTCCTCTTTGGGGCATTTCCATTGTCCTGATGCTCCAGGGCCTTCAAAAGTGTAAGAGGTAGTCAAGAAATTAGATGTGTAATTTATGCCCCTAAAACACCTGATGGCACTCCCTCAATGTTGGGCCTTGGTATGTGGTCAGGATGTGTAAAATTCTCACACATTTGGTATCGCCGTACTCAGGAGGAGTAGTAGAATGTATTTTGACGTGTAACTTGTGGTATGCATATGCTGTGTGTGAGAAATAACCTGATAATATGACAAATTTCTGAAAAAAAAAAAAGAAAAGAAAAAAAAATCTTGATTTTGCAAAGAATTGTGGGAAAAAATTATAACTTCAAAAAACTCACCATGCCTCTTTCTAAATACCTTTGAATGTCTACTTTCCAAACGGGTATCATTTGGGGGGTATTTGTACTTTCCTGGCTTGTTAGGGTCTCAAGAAATGAGATAGGCCGTCAGTACGTCAGGTGTGATCAATTTTCAGTGATTGGCACCATAGTTTGTAGACTCTATAACTTTCACAAAGACCATATAATATACACTGATTCAGATTATTTTTACCAAAGATATGTAGCAGTATAAAATTTGGCCAAAATTTACGAAGAAAAATTCTTAATTTGCAAAATTTTATAACAGAAACAAAGAAAAATGTATTTTTTTTTTACAGAATTTTCGTTTTTTTTTTTCACTTATTGCACAAAAAAATAAAAAACCCAGCGGTGGTTAAATGCCACCAAAAGAAACCTCTATTTGTGTGAAAAAAAGGACAAACATTTCATATAGGTACAGTGTTGCATGCCTGAGTAATTGTCATTCAAAGTGTGAGAGCGCTGAAAGCTGAAAATTGGTCTGGTTAGGAAGGGGGTTTAAGTGCCCAGATGTCAAGTGGTTAGTAATAATAATTTAAAAAAAAAATAGCTGATACCAGATTCACCTTAATAAAATGTTTTATTGCTCCTCTCTGAACATATCAATGGGCTAAGCTTAGCTATTTTTGCCCCGGAGTTCCGCTTTAGTATTTCAGGTGTAAGAAATGTGTTGTGTGATCTCACAACTGGTAAAACAAATGTAATCATATTATGTTAAATGGATTAGCCTTGTTGAAATGTCAAACTTCTATATACACAAGGGGATATTTTTTTTCTTTCCCTTTTTTTTCTTTTCAGATGAAAGAGGAGTGGGTAGGACAAGCGAAGAAGCAGATGGAGCCTCGGGGCATGCAGACCATAGACCCTGTATTAGATTAGGGCAGCCGTCAGTTCCCCGGTCAGACACGGAGTTCCGTATGGGGCACGGAACCCTCGGCTCAACAATCCTTCATTCATGGCCACGTCTGTGGAATGAATACATGTTGCAGACATACATGACACATTTTATCCATCCATGTATGAAGTTGGTCTCCCCGGAGGACTTAAAAAAGAAGTGATCCATGGTCTGTTGCGAATTATCGGAGATTGTTTGTCTAAGGTACGTTCTGAGCGTCTGCTGGGAAGAACATTTTATCTGTTCATTCTCATCAGTTCCCTTTTAACAGACTAAATGATGCTATAAATTGATTTAAGTCAAAGAGCTTTTTGTTTTTACTGTCTTTGTGTGTTTGATTTTTGACAGATCCATCAAACAACCTGATAGCGAAATAATCTGTTATATGTAAATAACAGAAACAAAGGAGATCCAATAAATATGACTCTATGGTCCGCCACACAACATTCCCCACCATTGACCTTAAAGAGGAAGTAAACCCTTCCAAACAACTTGGACCTACAGGTAAGCCTAGATTAAGGCTTACCTGTAGGTCCAAGCAATATCTCCTAAACCTATATGGTTTAGGAGATATTTGGCCGAAAATGGGCACCGCTGTCTACGGCGCATGCGCCGTAGACAGCGGCGCGCAGGCGCACTAAATGCGCCAAATCCATGAATGGATTTGCCTAATTTGTCGACTCCCGTGCGCATGCGCGGGAGTGACGTCATCGCGGCTTCGCCGAGTGGCAGCGGCGGAGCTGCGAGACGCGACTCCCGTGCGCATGCGCGGGAGTGACGTCATCGCGGCTTCGCCGCTGTGATTCGTCGTAGCTGCGAGACGCCACCAGCAACATGGATGCGGCTGACTACAGGGATCAGCGTCGACTTCGCTGGCTCCTGTGTCAGGTAAGTGACACATAATGAGCTACTATGCGATGCATAGTAGTCCATTATGCTTTACCTTTGCAGGGAAAAAAAGAGGAAGTAAACCCATCAGGGTTTACTTCCTCTTTAAAGTGGTTGTAAAGTCTGAAGGTTTTTTATCTTAATGCATTCTATGAATTAATATATAAAGCCTTCTGTTCAGCAGCCCCCCTAATACTTACCTGAGGTCCTTCTCTGTCAAGCGATGTCCAGAGCTCCCTTGTCAGTCAGGGACTCTCCCTCTGCTATTGGCTCCTGCTGCTGTCAATCAAACTTTTTTAGCCAATCAAGAGAGAGAGGGGGTGGGGCTAAACTTTGACTCTGTGTCTGAATGGACACATGGAGCTGTAGCTCGGCTTGGGTGCCCCCCCCCCCCCATAGCAAGCTGCCTGCTGTGGGGGGCACATAACAGGAGGGAGGGGCCAGGAGCTCTAGCCAGGGACCGAAAAGCGGAGGATCTGGGCTGCCCTGTGCAAAACCACTGCACAGAACAAGTATAACATATCTGTTATTTTAATATAAGAAAAAAAAAAAACAAGACTTTGCAATCACTTTAATATCCCCAAAAGGAATGTCCACACATACCGTAAATAAGGTTGCTGCACTTTACTAGTGGTAGTTGGAAAATGGCATAACATGGCATAACTCTGTCACATCACATCAACATACATTCACATGATTCACTTACATACATTCACTTCATATTGTCAATTACATTTAGTGGGTGATCCGCAGCAGTCACATGTGAAAGCATATGCAGCACTTTAGCAGACATCTTCCCTCAAACAGTCTCTGCCTTCAAGTCTCGCTCCATTGCTCTACCCAGCTGGGTATGTTCCCTGCAGTTACTCTGATCCCAGAGTCATTAGTACTCACTCAGAGGGTTTTGACTGGCCCATTAAAGTGGTTCTAAAGGCACAAGTTTTTTGTACTTTATTGCATGAAGGTAAAAAAAAAAACTTTTATGAGCAGTAGCGCCCCCCCCCCCCCCTCATACTTACCTGAGCCCCCTCTCAATTCAGCGATGTCCTCAAGAGCCTTGGCTCTCCAGAAAATCTCACCCTGATTGTCTCTTGGCAGCATCGGGAGTCATTGGCTCCTGCTGCTGCAGCGGGAGTCATTGGCTCCTACTGCTGCAGCGGGAGTCATTGGCTCCCGCTGCTGTCAATCACAGCCAGTAAGCCAATCAGCAGAGGGAATTGACACACAGAGTCACGGCTCAGGAGAGTGCCTGCTTGGGTGTCCCCCACAGCAAGATGTTTGCTCTGGGGGCATTCAGAAGGAAGGGGGGCCTGGAGCACCGATGGGGGACCTGAGAAGAGGAGGATGGGGGGTGTTCTCTGACTTTGCACAGCTTTTGTTTTGATGCACTGGGGATGTAGTTAAATAAATTAAACTGAAAGTACCAAAAAAGTTCTTAAAGATAATCATTTCTACTTAGAAATTAAACTAAACAATGGAATATATTCAAATGAAGAGGTTTTTCTGCACGCATTTACTGTAAATCTTCCACAAATGACTCATCATAAACGCCATCTGTTCGCGTTCCCCATAATGCGATATTCAGCTGCTCCATAGCATTTCATCGTCACCATGAAATTTTAACTCTAAATATTTATAAAGCTGAAAGTCTCCACTTTCCTCTGTAAATACATTACAGTATGAGGGGAGGATGTATACTGCTTTGTGTCATAGGGCGCAAAAGCATTTTTGTCTTTACTTTGGCGTTCAATAATATTACAAGGTCAGGTTAGGGCTGTTATAGCAGGAAAGACTAAAATAAAAAGTCAAACAAATGTTCGGGTAATTGCTTTCACTGAAATAACTCTGGATGTCAATCAAAAATAATACCGAAAGAGGATCCCTAATCTATTCAAGAACACCTCCATAATTAATCATATAGAGGCTGTTGATGATAAGATACATCCTCTCTATATTGTATTGGCAGCAGAAGGAAGAGAGAGAAAGAAAGAAGAGGGAGAGAGATGGGGAGAGAGAGAAAGAAAGAAAGAAAGAAAGAAAAAGAAGAGAGAGATGGGGAGAGAGAGCAAGAAAGAAAGAGAAAGAAGAGAGAGAGGGGGAGAGAGAGAGAAAGAAAGAGAGGGGGGGAGAGAGAAAGAAAGAGAAAGAAGCGAGAGAGGGGAGAGAGAGGAAGAAAGAAAGAAGAGGGGGGGGGGAGAGAAAGAAAGAGAAAGAAGAGAGAGGGGGGGGGGGGAGAGAGAGAAAGAAAGAGAGGGAGGGAGAGAGAAAGAAAGAGAAAGAAGCGAGAGAGGGGAGAGAGAGGAATAAAGAAAGAAGAGGGGGGGGGGAGAGAAAGAAAGAGAAAGAAGAGAGAGGGGGGGGGGAGAGAGAGAGAAAGAAAGAGAAATAAGAGAGAGAGGGGGTGAGAGAGAGAAAGAAAGAAAGAAAGAAAGAAAGAAAGAAAGAAAGAAAGAAAGAAAGAAAGAAAGAAAGAAAGAAAGAGAGAGAGTGAGAGAAAAAGGAAATAAACAAATTGAGAGAGAAAGAAAGAAAGAAAGAAAGAAAGAAAGAAAGAAAGAAAGAAAGAAAGAAAGAAAGAAAAAATGAAAGAGAAATAAAGAAAGAAGAGGGGAGAGAGAAAGAAAGAAAGAAAGAAAGAAAGAAAGAAAGAAAGAAAGAAAGAAGAGGGAGAGAGAGATGAGGAAGGGGAGAGAGAGCGAGAGAAAGAAAGAAAGTAAGAAAGAAGAGAGAGGGGGGAGAGAGAGAGAAAGAAAGAGAAAGAGAGAGTGAAAGAAAGAGAGAGAGAAAAAGAAAGAAAGAAAAAAAAAGAAAATGAGAGAAAGTAAGAGAGAGCATGAGAGAAAAAAAGGAAATAAAGAAATTGTGAGAGATAGAACGCAAGCAAGAAACAAAGAAAGAAAAAATGAAAGAGAAATAAAGAAAGAAGAGGGGGAGAGAGAAAGAAAGAAAGAAAAAAGAGAGAGGGAGCAATGGCGTCACTATGGTTGGTGTCACCTGGTGCGGTAAAACGTGGTGTCACCCCAAAAACCACCCCCCAGCACTGAGCAGGCTAGTGCTTTGACGCGGCTCTCCCCCCTTAACCTGCCACAATGGATGGAGCTGGGATGGGTTTTGGAGGGATAGCCGGAGCCAGAATGGGGTCGGAGTGGTAGATAGAGCTGGAATGGGATTAGGGGAATGGATGGAGCTGGAATGAGATTGGGGGAATAAATGGAGCCGGAATGGGATCAGGGGGATGGTTGGAGCCAGGAAGGGATCAGTGGATGGATAGAGCCGGGATGGGATCAGGGGAATAGATGGAGCCGGAATGGGATTGGGGGAATAAAATGGATGGAGCCAGGATGGGATCGGGGATGGATAGAGCTGGGGTGGGACTATGGGAATGGATGGAGCCTGACTGGGATCAGGTGGTAGATGGAGTTGGGATGGGATCGGGGTGATGGATGGAGCCGGGATGGGATTTAGGCAAATGGATGGAGCAGGTATGGGATCGGGGGGATGGCTGGAACCAGGATGGGATCAGGTGTTAGACGGAGCCGGTATGGGATCAGGGGAAGGATGGAGCCGGGATGGGATTGGGGCAGTGGATGGAGCTGGGTTTGGAACGGGGGGATGGATGGAGCCGGGATGGGATCGGGGTGGATGGAGTTGGGATAGGATAGGGGTGGTGGATGGAGCTGGGATGGGATTGGGGTGGTGGATGGAGTTGGGATGGGATCGGGGTGGTGGATGGAGTTGGGATGGGATCGGGGTGGTGAATTGAGCTGGGCTGGAATCGGGGGATGGATGGAGCCTGGATGGGATCGGGGTGGTGGATGGAGCTGGGATGGGATTGGAGTGGTGGATGGAGTTGGCATGGGATCGGGGTGGTGAATTGAGCTGGGCTGGAATCGGGGGATGGATGGAGCCGGGATGGGATCGGGGTGGTGGATGGAGCCAGGAGGGGATGAGGGTGGTGGATAGAGCCGTGTTGGGATCAGAGGGATGGATGGAGCTTGGATGGGATAGGGGTGGTGGATGGAGCTGGGATGGGATTGGGGGGATGGATAGAGCTGGAATGGGATCTTTGAATTAAGGGGGGGTGGGGGTTAGAGGATATGTGCTAGGAAGTGCTTTGGAAGGGTAGAGGAATTTTGCTGGGGGGGTCAAGATTCAAATCTGCCCCCCTCCTTCTAGCACAAGTCCTCTCTAACCCAAAACAAAGCACCCTTCTACCACATATCCTCTAACCCCCATTCCCTCTCTAAAATGTACTCCTGGCAGCATTATTGTTACCTATCCAGTCCCAGGCCCCCCAGAACCCCCCCTCCCCCACTATCACAATGTCCCACAAGACTCCTGTTATTACAGACCTCAGCCCCAACCCCTGGGCAGATGCTGTAGTGCGCTGTCCCTCCTCCTCGGCTCTTCCTCCCGGTCTGTGTACTTGTCATGTCAGAGCCGAGGAAAAGGCGGCTATAGAGAGAGAGAAAAGAGAAAGAAAGGAAGGAAAGAAAAGGAAAAGCAATGAAGAAAGGATGCAAGAACTATGGAGCCTAAAACAGAAAACTAGTGCAGCCATCACATCTACAGTAAGAATTTGTAAACTGCAATATAATAAATATTTGCTTTTGGGTTTAATACCACTTTAAAGAAGATTTGATTTATAATAAAAAAAAGTTGTAGATATCCCCTTTCTACAAATTCAAGCGCTAATGAAATGGATAAGACAATAAAACATTAATAATAGCCAACTAACGCTCTCCCAGCTTACCCGAGACAAGCTTCAACATAAATATAACCATATACACAGCAATTGAATCAAAACGATCTACAGGAACTATTCTGTGTAAGCAGCGCTGGAAATGATAATAATCATCAAACAGTAATCCTCTGCAGCAAGAAATCAATTACTAAAAAATGACTATAATAAAAGTCAGATGAATAAAAGATCACTTCAACTGCAATAAAAGGTGTAAGTGTCACAGTCCGAAATGCAAGTAATTAGCTTGTGTTATCCTATAAGTGAGAAAAGTCCTTTCAACCACTCTATAATCCTGGAACATGGAGATTATATCCCCCTATAGCAGGGATATGCAATTAGCGGACCTCCAGCTGTTGCGGAACTACAAGTCCCATGAGGCCTAGCAAGACTCTGACAGCCACAAGCATGACACCCAGAGGCAGAGGCATGATGGGACTTGTCGTTTTGCAACAGCTGGAGGTCCGCTAATTGCATATCCCTATCCTATAGATTCAATTCTTACCAGACTATGCTGGAACTTGGGCATATATCACTGGATCATTCGTGGTTCCGGATCTCAACTCAGGTTGCTTATTTACCAGGACGGACTGCCGGCGGGATGAACAGCTCTTTTTTTACACTATGGGCTGATATCAAATTGTGACCACCACCCCCATGGGTCAACCCGCCTCCACTCGAAGCTTCCCCCGGACCCACGAAGACGACCGCACCTTGGCAATAGCATACAACCTGCGTGCGATACTCCCTGGGTGGGCACCGGGGCAACAGGAAGGACCGACTAAAGGCGACCAGATAATAATTAAGACACAAATCTCCAGTCGTTTAAGGTAACAAAGTTTGATACTTACCCTACTGCTGTCCTTTGCCTACAGTGCCTAGGTAAGGATGATTTCATACTCCTTCAGGCGAGATCCTGGCAACACAAAGCAGCCAACCTCTTGGAAAAGAGGCTCCTACAATGGACTGACATGGCTTCTCGCAAGATTTCACTTGTTCTGCATTTGCCAGGAACCTTCCCAGAATGATGGGGACATCATGCCCTGTGGAAAAAAAGAAAGAAAGAAAGAAAGAAAGAAGAAGAGGAAAACAAGATAGCAGGAGAGAAAGGACAGAATAAAGGAAGGAAATAAAATAAAAAGCAATGGAGAAAGGATGCAAGAACCATGGCAAGGAAAGGAGAGATACAAGAAGGAAGGAAATGGAAAGAAGGAAGGGAAAAAAATGAAAAAAAAAAGAAAGAAAGGAAAGAGGACGAATGGGAGAGAGGCTGGAAGGAGGAAAGGAAGGAAGAATGGAAAGAAGAAAAGTAAGGAAGGGAGAGAACAAGGAAGGAAAGAGAAAAAGAAAAAAAGAGAAAGGAAGGATGGGATAAATTAAGGAAGTCAAATAATTATTTTTAAAAAATTGGATAAAAGGGAAACAAGTAGAAAGGAAGAAGGAAGAAAGAAAGAAGAGGGGGGAAAAAAGGAACGAAATGGAACAAAAGGAAGGAAAGAAACGAAAAGTCAATGGAGGAAGGATGAAAGGACCGTAGAAAGAAGAAAAAGAAAATGGAAGCAGAAGGAAGGAAAGAAGAAGGGAAGCAAGTAGAAAAGAAGAAAGCAGGAAGAAAGAAAGGAAGGACAGAAAAAAAAAGAAAGCAGGACAGAAAGGGTGGAAGAGAAAAAAAATGGTAGGGGGAAAGAAGGAGGAAAGAAAGGAAAAAAAGAAAGAAAAGGATAGGACAAGTAAAGAAGGCAAAAGAGAGAGAGGTTGGAAGGAGGGAAGAAGGGAAAGAAGAAAAGGAAAGAGAGAACAAGGAAGGAAAAAGAAAAATAATGAAAGAAAGAGGAAGGACAGGTGGGAGAAAGGAAGGAAGTAAAATTAAAGAAAGAAATTTGAATAAAAGGGAAACAAGTAGGAAAGAAGAAAGAAGAGAAAAAAGAAAGGAAATTGAGCAGAAGGGAGGAAAGAAAAGAAAAATCAATAGAGGAAGGATGACCATAGAAAGAAGAGAAAGGAAATTAAGAGGAAGGAAGGAAAGTAAAGGGAATCAAGTAGGAAAGGAGAAAGTAGGAAGAAAGAAAGGAAGGAAGGAGAGAGAAAAAAAAAGAAAGCAGAATGAAAGAATGGAAGAGAAAAATGAAAGATGGGAGGAAGGAAGAAAGAAAAGAAAAATGAAAGAAAATAGGAAGAAACGCATAGAAGTATAGGACAAGGAAACAGGGCAAAAGGGAGAGAGGTTGGAAGGAGGAAATGAGGGAAGGAAGAAGGGAAAGAATAAAAGGAGGGAATGAGAGAACGAAAGAACAAAAGGAAAGAAGGAGTGAATGGAAGGAAGGAAGGAGGACATGGAAATGTATCAGTTAAACCTTCATTGACAATGCAGTGCTGGGTGTTCCCTATGAGGCAGTATTATTGGCTCTCAAATTCAGCAGAATTATGTCCATGAGAACTGTTCTGACATGAGGAGGACTATACAAGCACACAGATATAATTGTCCTACCAGGTGACCTGCGTTCTCTCTGCTCCCTTTACAAGACCAGTAGACTCGGCGTTTCCATGTGTCGCACATCATATAACTGCAGAATCCTCACTCGGGTCTGTTTTATAAACCTGTCCAGAGTGAAGCAGGAATCACCGGGGAATAATCAGTCATAAACACACATTCAGCTGCCACATTTTTTCCAAGCACATAATCCAGGTCTTGTGGCGGATGGGCGGTTATTTTTGCTCTAATGTAATTATATCATTCCACAGAATTACTGACATTGGAGCTAAGGTGAGAAACACATTGACACCTATGTCATGGGGACAGAGCCTGCACGCTCAGCAGACGCTCAAACAAGAAGTCAGGAGCTCACTGGATTTCTGACAGATCAACTGGTACTTTTGTGTACTTGCAGCATTTAAAGAATATAGTAAAGGGTTTTTTTTTTTTTTTTGTCCAGGCATACATGTCAAATAATATTATCCTTTTCCAAATCAATGCACTTACAATTCAGATACCAACTTCTTTGCCTCTTGCATTCTGTTAGCGACTGCATGTTACTTACATATCAAAGTGATAATTAGCAGCTAGAAATATCTGGACAATATAATTGACTGAATCTGGCCATGTGGTCACATTACATTGATGATGTCTCCAGCATTCCAGCCCCTTTGTTACATGTGACTATGAGGTGGGATGCTCCTTGGCTGCAATTGATTGGTCCAGCATCCTGCTATCATATGAACTTTCCAGTAGGTTTGCTCATCACTACTAAAAAATGTATCAAAAAACATCCTTAACCTTCCCTGACTGAGCCAAATCCTCCTTCGTTTGTGTCGCACAAGTTCCCCCTCCCAGACACTGCAGCTCACAGTGGGAGGGTTTTAGCAGCAGAGGCAGTGCTGTCAATCTTGAAATCAGTGGACAGAACTGGGTGTGGTCAAGTGCTGATTGACAAGCTACAGTGACAATGCTGATAGCCACACCCCCACCATCTTCTCATCCTATTGGATGACCAGCAGGCGCAGCGTACATGAGCGTGACAACCCTGATTTGAATTGAGGAGCAGTGCAGCAGTGTTGTCACCCCATTACAGGAATCTGCTTTAGGTGGACTTCACTGGACTTCAGTGCCAAGATCAACAGGTATGCGTGAGACTTTGCAAGGGTCTAAGGGAAAAATGTGCTGCAGCATCTATTTTTTAATTGAAGACAACATATCAACTTTCATTTCGCTGGCTGAGGAACCGCTGTCAGATGAACCCTGAAGGGTCAGCTGATATGTAGGGGATGATGTAAATGTCATATGTAGAAGGGTTATGCTTAATTACTCAGAGCTGAGTTTAAAAATAGCTTTAGCAACTCATCAGTGAAAATATACACAGAATAATTGATGGTTTTTACATTTGGCTGGAGTTCTTTGATTTACTACAAGTTCTAAAAAAAACTAGTACTAACTTTACCTAAGCCCTGCCAAAATTCACAATATTCCTTGGATCACGCGCTCAAAAAAAGCAACTGCAATTCATTGGGGATGATGGAAATTAAAAGCCAGATTAATCAACGTGAGATAAGTATTCCAGGCATGCAATTACACCAAGCCACTAGCGCTAAAAAACATTTAAAGTGTGTGAAATATGGGGCTACAGAGGATTCGTGGCTGCCTGAGAAACATGTATGAGAGCAAGGTGTGAATTTGATACATTCGTTGAATGCGGACGCGGTGCTACAAGGGGGACGTGTTGCTGGACAAATAAAATGCTTCGCAGCGACACATATGTCAGGATTCCATACTTGTGACGCGCTGGATGTACTTGTCACAACAACCATTTTATTTTAGAAAGTAAAAAATGAAAGAGGCACTTTTACCAAAACAGCAGTGTGCACCACAGGTAAAATTTACAAAGTTAAAAAAATTTACAAATTTTGTAACAAATTTGTGTGTATTTTCAAAGTTAGAGTAACTTCCATAAATCCATACTGAGATGGAATTACAAATGGTTAAATTGGAACTAAAGAGGTTTGGGTCGTTTATTTTTTTTATATTTTTTTAAACTTGATATATATATAGAAAGTATATAAACTGAGGAAAAAATGTTTTTTTATATTTTTTGGGGGATATTTATTATAGCGAAAAGTAAATAAAATGTGTTTTTTTCAAAATTGTCGCTATTTTTTTGTTTATAGCGCAAAAAATAAAAACCGCAGAGGTGATCAAATACCACCAAAAGAATGCTCTATTTGTGGGAAAAAAAGGAGGTCAATTTTGTTTGGGAGTCGCGTCACGCGACCTCGCAAATGTCAGTTAAAATGACGCAGTGCCGAATGGCAAAAAGTGCTCTGGTCTTTGGCCAGCCAAATGGTCTGGGGCTTAAGTGGTTAAAGTAATGAGTTCACAGCTTGTATTACAGTGTAAATTTGCTGTCCACTCAACAATAGTGATGGCCGAACGGTTCGCCCGGCGGTCGTTTCGCGGCGAATTTCCGACATTCGCGGTCCGCACGTTCGAACGCCTTTTTCCGTCGTTCGCCGCGGCGGACTTACGTGTTTAATGTATACAAGAACTTTAACCTTTGGTGACACGTTTATCATGTGATACAGGACAGCCAATTGAGACATGACAGCACATGGACACTTGTACATTCCCCCTAACCTATAAATACACCCGATCCGGTGGCCATTTTACATTCTTTCTTCTGTTAAGATAGGGACAGGTTCCTGTGTGGAGTAGGGAGAGATAAACCACTAGCTATTTGGTACACAAAAGTTCTTTTCAGGACTGGTATAGGTGTTAGGTGTTGATAGGTTTGCTGTGCTGCTGATTCTTGCAGCAGCCTGAGTGTCTTTTGTTAGTTTAGAGAAAGGGAAAGGACGGTGTATGCTACAGGGACAGCCAGATTAGTCTTTCATCATCATCATCATCATCATCATCATTAGCTGTTACTATCAAGGTCCACAAAAGAGCTGTTCCAGTAACCACTAATCGTTCTCTTTTTTTGCCAATTTGTATAGGGACAGGAAGGAAGCAGTGTTGTCAGGCAGTGAGGGTAATTTTAAAGACTTGCTGTTATTATTAGTTCCACAAAGGTTCTTTTCAGGACTGGTATCAGTGGTACAGTAATAGGCTTGTACATGTATAATATTCTTTCTTCCAAATATAGAAAGGATATTATACTTGACTGCTGCCCTTCTGCTGCAGTCTGCTAAACATTCACAACTCACTTGTTCCACAAAAGTTCTTATAAGGACTGGTAACTTGGTATAGGGTGCTACGGTACATAGGCTTGAGTGCGGTACAGTCTGCTGTTCTGTAAGGACCGCTATCGGTCCACAATAGATAGGGTTGACGTGCACCACTGCTGACCGCTGCCCTATACTGCAGCAGTCCTTCAGCGGTATAGGGACTGACGTACAGTCTGCTAATCACTAACACACAACCTGCTTGTTCCACAAAAGTTCTTATAAGGACTGGTAACTTGGTATAGGGTGCTACGGTACATAGGCTTGAGTGCGGTACAGTCTGCTGTTCTGTAAGGACCGCTATCGGTCCACAATAGATAGGGTTGACGTGCACCACTGCTGACCGCTGCCCTATACTGCAGCAGTCCTTCAGCGGTATAGGGACTGACGTACAGTCTGCTAAACACTAATACACAACCTGCTTGGTCCACAAAAGTTCTTATAAGGACTGGTAACTTGGTATAGGGTGCTACGGTACATAGGCTTGAGTGCGGTACAGTCTGCTGTTCTGTAAGGACCGCTATCGGTCCACAATAGATAGGGTTGACGTGCACCACTGCTGACCGCTGCCCTATACTGCAGCAGTCCTTCAGCGGTATAGGGACTGACGTACAGTCTGCTAAACACTAATACACAACCTGCTTGGTCCACAAAAGTTCTTATAAGGACTGGTAACTTGGTATAGGGTGCTACGGTACATAGGCTTGAGTGCGGTACAGTCTGCTGTTCTGTAAGGACCGCTATCGGTCCACAATAGATAGGGTTGACGTGCACCACTGCTGACCGCTCACCTATACTGCAGCAGTCCTTCAGCGGTATAGGGACTGACGTACAGTCTGCTAATCACTAACACACAACCTGCTTGTTCCACAAAAGTTCTTATAAGGACTGGTAACTTGGTATAGGGTGCTACGGTACATAGGCTTGAGTGCGGTACAGTCTGCTGTTCTGTAAGGACCGCTATCGGTCCACAATAGATAGGGTTGACGTGCACCACTGCTGACCGCTCACCTATACTGCAGCAGTCCTTCAGCGGTATAGGGACTGACGTACAGTCTGCTAAACACTAATACACAACCTGCTTGGTCCACAAAAGTTCTTATAAGGACTGGTAACTTGGTATAGGGTGCTACGGTACATAGGCTTGAGTGCGGTACAGTCTGCTGTTCTGTAAGGACCGCTATCGGTCCACAATAGATAGGGTTGACGTGCACCACTGCTGACCGCTGCCCTATACTGCAGCAGTCCTTCAGCGGTATAGGGACTGACGTACAGTCTGCTAAACACTAATACACAACCTGCTTGGTCCACAAAAGTTCTTATAAGGACTGGTAACTTGGTATAGGGTGCTACGGTACATAGGCTTGAGTGCGGTACAGTCTGCTGTTCTGTAAGGACCGCTATCGGTCCACAATAGATAGGGTTGACGTGCACCACTGCTGACCGCTCACCTATACTGCAGCAGTCCTTCAGCGGTATAGGGACTGACGTACAGTCTGCTAATCACTAACACACAACCTGCTTGTTCCACAAAAGTTCTTATAAGGACTGGTAACTTGGTATAGGGTGCTACGGTACATAGGCTTGAGTGCGGTACAGTCTGCTGTTCTGTAAGGACCGCTATAGGTCCACAATAGATAGGGTTGACGTGCACCACTGCTGACCGCTCACCTATACTGCAGCAGTCCTTCAGCGGTATAGGGACTGACGTACAGTCTGCTAAACACTAATACACAACCTGCTTGGTCCACAAAAGTTCTTATAAGGACTGGTAACTTGGTATAGGGTGCTACGGTACATAGGCTTGAGTGCGGTACAGTCTGCTGTTCTGTAAGGACCGCTATCGGTCCACAATAGATAGGGTTGACGTGCACCACTGCTGACCGCTGCCCTATACTGCAGCAGTCCTTCAGCGGTATAGGGACTGACGTACAGTCTGCTAATCACTAACACACAACCTGCTTGTTCCACAAAAGTTCTTATAAGGACTGGTAACTTGGTATAGGGTGCTACGGTACATAGGCTTGAGTGCGGTACAGTCTGCTGTTCTGTAAGGACCGCTATAGGTCCACAATAGATAGGGTTGACGTGCACCACTGCTGACCGCTCACCTATACTGCAGCAGTCCTTCAGCGGTATAGGGACTGACGTACAGTCTGCTAAACACTAATACACAACCTGCTTGGTCCACAAAAGTTCTTATAAGGACTGGTAACTTGGTATAGGGTGCTACGGTACATAGGCTTGAGTGCGGTACAGTCTGCTGTTCTGTAAGGACCGCTATCGGTCCACAATAGATAGGGTTGACGTGCACCACTGCTGACCGCTGCCCTATACTGCAGCAGTCCTTCAGCGGTATAGGGACTGACGTACAGTCTGCTAAACACTAATACACAACCTGCTTGGTCCACAAAAGTTCTTATAAGGACTGGTAACTTGGTATAGGGTGCTACGGTACATAGGCTTGAGTGCGGTACAGTCTGCTGTTCTGTAAGGACCGCTATCGGTCCACAATAGATAGGGTTGACGTGCACCACTGCTGACCGCTGCCCTATACTGCAGCAGTCCTTCAGCGGTATAGGGACTGACGTACAGTCTGCTAAACACTAATACACAACCTGCTTGGTCCACAAAAGTTCTTATAAGGACTGGTAACTTGGTATAGGGTGCTACGGTACATAGGCTTGAGTGCGGTACAGTCTGCTGTTCTGTAAGGACCGCTATCGGTCCACAATAGATAGGGTTGACGTGCACCACTGCTGACCGCTGCCCTATACTGCAGCAGTCCTTCAGCGGTATAGGGACTGACGTACAGTCTGCTAAACACTAATACACAACCTGCTTGGTCCACAAAAGTTCTTATAAGGACTGGTAACTTGGTATAGGGTGCTACGGTACATAGGCTTGAGTGCGGTACAGTCTGCTGTTCTGTAAGGACCGCTATAGGTCCACAATAGATAGGGTTGACGTGCACCACTGCTGACCGCTCACCTATACTGCAGCAGTCCTTCAGCGGTATAGGGACTAAGAGTTTTGTCACAGGGTCATTTAAAAAATGACATGCAGAGGAAGAGGCAGGCCCTTCCGCAGGGGTGGTAGGGGTAGGGCAGGAGCAACAGGCTTGAGCCAAAGTGGGAAGTTGCAGAAGGTGCGTTCAATTACTTTAAAGGATGCACCAGACTTGGTTGAGTGGCTCGCTCAGCCTTACTCTTCTGCACCCTCCTCATCCTCTCGATCTGCACCCTCTTCTTCACTCTCTGCTATGTGCACCCCCAAAGACACTACCACCAACAACACGACCACCACCACCACCACCACATACCTTCCGCTTGAGTCACTGGAATTATTTTCCGATCCATATCAAGAGGACATTTCTGATGCGCAGCCACTCTTGGTATTGGATCAGGAAGAGGAGGTAGCAACAAGCGCTACTCAGCAGTCTGACGCCAGTACCCAGATCAGCCCAAGGAGGAGGTTGGTCCCCGGTGTTGCTGCCTACTCCGAGATCTCTACTTATAGCGGTGGGGAAGGTGACGTTGATGATGACGTGTCTAGTGATGTCACGTGGGTGCCCACAAGAGAGGAAGAGGAGGGGAGTTCAGAGGGAGATATGGACCAGCAGATAGGGAGGAGAAGCAGCAATGACTTACATTGCACAGCAGGGACAAAGCAGACTGCAAATGTATCAGGAGCGAGTCATCGACCATGTACGGTCACATCTGGCGCTCCCAGGACACCGGCACATGGCTCCGCAGTGTGGGCTTTTTTTAACGTGTCCGCTGCTGACAATAGCGTTGCCATCTGCAATCTTTGCAGTCAACGCGTTAGTCGCGGTAAGCCCAATACTCACCTAGGGACGACCGCCTTAAGAAGGCACATGAGCAGCCATCACCGAGCCCAGTGGGAGCAACGGAACACACAAAGCCACACTGCAGGCTCTCACCGTCCAGCCTCGTCTTCTACTTCTCCTTCTCCTCTCTCCTCACAATTGTCCTCCACTCCACCTTCCATCACGCCAAGCTCACATTTTTCTGCAAAAAGGCAGGCTTCCGTGGGCCTAATGTTTGAGCGTAAAAAAATGATGATGCCGGATAACCCTCTTGCCCAACGGTTGGCGGCTGGCTTGTCAGAACTCATAGCCCGCCAACTACTGCCATATAAACTGGTGGACTCGGAGGCCTTTCGCAAATTTGTGGCCATTGGAACACCACAATGGAAGGTCCCAGGAAGGAAGTATTTCTCAGAGAAGGGCATCCCAGAGCTATATGGCCATGTTCAGCGGCAAGTGAATGTATCTCTGGCACACAGTGTCGGTGCCAAGATACATCTGACCACAGACACGTGGTCTAGCAAACACGGGCAGGGAAGGTATATCAGTTTTACTGCCCACTGGGTGAACCTTCTGACGGCCGTCAAGCATGTAACCCGTGGCACCCGTGTAGATTTGGTTTTACCGCCACGGATTGCATGCAGGCCTGACTCTTCTTCTCCTCCTCCTACTCCATCCTCCTCCCTCTCCTCCTCAGCTGCCTCCTCCTTTTCCGCTGCTAGCGTCTCTTCCACTGCACCGCCCAAGCTCCCCAGAACCTATTCCACATGCCAGGTGAGACGTTGCCATGCCGTGCTGCGTCTGTTGTGCCTGGAAGCAAAGAGCCACACTGGCCCGGCACTCCTTTCAGCTTTGCGTTCACAGGCAGATGAGTGGCTAACACCGCTCAATTTGACAGTTGGTAAAGTGGTGTGTGACAACGGTGCCAATCTGCTTAGCGCATTGAAACAGGGCAAAATCACGCACGTGCCGTGCATGGCACACGTCTTAAACTTGGTCGTGCAGCGATTCCTTGTCAAATACCCTGGGGTCCAGGACATCTTGCGGCAGGCAAGGAAAATCTCGGCCCATTTCAGAAGATCTTACACGGCCATGGCTCGCCTTGCTGACATTCAGCGGCGACACCATCTGCCGGTCAGACGTCTTATTTGCGATTGCCCGACGCGATGGAACTCAACCTTCTATATGCTTGATAGGCTGCTCCAGCAGAAACGTGCAGTTAACGTCTACCTGTATGAACTCTGCGAAAGAAACGGTTCTGGGGAGCTGGGTTTTTTTTCACCGCGCCAGTGGCTGCTCATGCGCGACACATGCAGACTTCTGCGGCCATTTGAGGAGATCACCAAACTGGTCAGTCGCAGCCATGGCGCCATCAGTGACATGGTACCTTATGCCTTCTTTCTGGAGCGTGCATTGCGTCGTGTCATTGATCAGGCTGTGGAGGAGCAGGAGCGGGAAGATGAGGAAGTCGCAATGCTGGATGAATTCCCAGGGGGGGCTACTCTATCTGAGACAAGTCAACAACAGGAGTCTGATGAGGAGTCAGAGGAGGATGGTGCCGGGGCGGATGAGCAGGAGCAAGAAGAGCATGCTTTAAACCTTTCTGGGATCCCTGTTGTGCGAGGATGGGGAGAGGAGAATGAAGAGGACGACATTATCCTGGATGATGAGCAGGAGCCAGGCCACCACACCGCTTCCACTTTAGTGCAAATGGGGGCCTTCATGCTCCAGTGTTTTAATAGGGACCCCCGTATAAAAAGCATGAGGGTCAAGGACCAGTACTGGGTGGCAACGTACTTAGACCCCCGGTACAAACACAAAATGGCGGAAATGTTACCGCCGTCGCAGAGGGCTGTCAGAATGCAGCACTTCCAGGCCTTGCTTCGAGAAATGCTGCATTCTGCTTTTGCGTGCGCTGGCAGAGGAGCAATTCCCACTCCCAGAGAAGGATTTGCGGGTACCAATCCAACAGCGCCTGCAAGAAGAGGCCGGTTTGAAGATGTGTTGGTGACTTCGGATATGAGGTCATTCTTTCAGCCGACCCATCGACAGGTGTCATCCGGATCCAGCATCAGGGAACGCCTAGACCGTCAGGTGTCCGACTACATTGGGTTAACGGCCGATGTGGACGCTCTGAGGAGTGATGAACCCCTAGACTACTGGGTGGGCAGGCTTGACCTCTGGCCAGAGCTTGCCCAATTTGCAATCGAACTGTTGGCTTGCCCCTCATCCAGTGTCCTGTCCGAAAGGACGTTCAGCGCAGCAGGGGGGATTGTGACCGATAAGCGTACTCGCCTAGCTCACCACAGTGTTAACTACCTCACATTTCTAAAAATGAATGAGGCATGGATCTCGGAGGAATTCAACACATGTGACCAGTAGACCATGTATATGTCTATAAACTATTTTTTTAATCAAGCACACAGACCTTCTTAATTCATTTGGCTCACTTCCTTGACCCAAAAAAGCACACCGTACTATATGCCCCTACCCTCCTCTTTGAAGAGGTTGAGCGGTGTCATATTTCTACTGGGGCTGCTTATGATATCCCTGTGCTGTGCTGACTTCCTCCTGGGGGTTCTTATTATGAAGGGATCACACTATCCCTGTGCTGTGCTGACTTCCTCCTGGGGGTTCTTATTATGAGGGGATCACACCATCCCTGTGCTGTGCTGACTTCCTCCTGGGGCTGCTTACGGTGCTGCTGTCAGTGCTGTATGTCACGGTGCTGCTGTCAGCGCTGTATGTCACGGTGCTGCTGTCAGCGCTGTATGTCACGGTGCTGCTGTCAGCGCTGTATGTCACGGTGCTGCTGTCAGCGCTGTATGTCACGGTGCTGCTGTCAGCGCTGTATGTCACGGTGCTGCTGTCAGCGCTGTATGTCACGGTGCTGCTGTCAGCGCTGTATGTCACGGTGCTGCTGTCAGCGCTGTATGTCACGGTGCTGCTGTCAGCGCTGTATGTCACGGTGCTGCTGTCAGCGCTGTATGTCACGGTGCTGCTGTCAGCGCTGTATGTCACGGTGCTGCTGTCAGCGCTGTATGTCACGGTGCTGCTGTCAGTGCTCTGTATTACGGTGCTGCTGTCAGATGCCTCTATCACGGTGCATGTGTCATTCCGGTATGTCACGCTGCTGGTGATCATCTCCTGCACCCTCTTCTTTGCCTACCCTGGTCCCTGACCTTCCCTCTCCTCCATTGCCTTCATTAGCTCCATAGTCCTGAATTGTTAGAACAATTTCCCAAATAAAATAAAAATGCTTGTAGTTATCGATCCCAAATTCACCTCATACATGTATTATGTCATTGTCCAGATGGTGGGACTACGTTTTACCCCCTAATAATTACCACGTGGCCGCAAATTCGACATGAAGGTTTGCAAAGTTCGCCTCCCATTGAAGTCAATGGGGCCCGCGGCGAACGGTCGGTTTCGCGAACGTTTGGGTCCGTTCGCATTTCGCGTTCGCGAAACGTCCCGTCGGAAGTTCGTCCATCACTACTCAACAAACAGCCATTAATGTCTAAACCGCTGGCAACAAAAGTGAGCACACCCCCCGAATTGAAAATGTCCAAATTGGGCCCAAAGTGTCAATATTTTGTGTGGCCACCATTATTTTCCAGCACTGCCTTAACCCTCTTGGGCATGGTGTTCACCAGAGCTTTGCAGGTTGCCACTGGAGTCCTCTTCCACTCCTCCATGACAACGTCTTGGAGGAGTGGAGCTGGTGGATGTTGGAAACCTTGCGCTCCTCCACCTTTCGTTTGAGGATGCCCCACAGATGCTCAATAGGGTTTAGGTCTGGAGACATGCTTGGCCAGTCCATCACCTTTACAATAAAATGATATTCCCGCGCTAACAAATATGTGCATTTTTAAAACTAATAATACTGCAACACTGAAGGAAATATCAGAACCCAAAGAAATATAAAATAAAGGTAGTAGTGGACTATGAACCTAAATAATATGCAAATTAAGGTGCAGAAAGTGCTCAGTACAAGATATAATTCAAAGAGGCATTATCAATATATATCAAATCCCAGGCAGTATATAAACCGTATCACATGCCCTGCAATTTCTTCAAATAAGATGGTAATACAATGTATCAATATCATTCTTGACAATAGGCATACACATGCTCAAAAAAATCTTCATAAAACAGTGATGAAATATATCCATATGATATGCAGATAGTGTGAAAAAACAGTGCTCAGTGAAGAGTGCACTAAAATTGCAATTTCTAAAATAAATCCTAAAAAAATAGGTAAGATCCTAGAAAACATATAAAAGCATAACACATAAAAATATTTCCATATAAAAATATGCCGCAAATGTTCTTATAGGTGAAAGCAAATAAGATGAATGGTGTCCATAAAGTGAAAGATGAGTAAGTGACTGTATATTAGCAGTGTCAGCAGACAATGACAAAGTGCTGGTGCTGGTGCTGGTGGCAGTTCTCTGACATAGAGTGCTGATGATAGGTGATGTCCTGGCTCCTGTGCAGTGTAATGTATAGATGTCCCCTTACCTTACCGCTGTACGGTAACAGCATGTGAGTATGTCTCAAGGTGTTTCCTGGCAACCTCCCAGTTATTACTACTCCCACTTACACCAATGCTGGGGTTTATAATTGCACACACAATGCTGGGATTTATTATTGTGGTCACTCACACCAATGCTGGGGGTTATTACTGCGTCTCTTGACACCAATGGTGGGAGTTATTATTGTGTCGACTGACACCAATGCTGGGGGTTATTATTGCATCCATTGGCACCAGTGCTGAGGGCTTACTATTTGCATCTACTGATATCAATGCTGGGGGTCATCATTACACTTACTGATACCAATGCTGGGGGTCATCATTACACTTACTGATACCAATGTTGGGGTTTATTATTGTGTCAACTGAAACCAATCCTCCTGGATGATCTAAAGAGAGAGGACATATTTCTGGGTGGGGTGAAGACAAGGGACATCCTTCTGGGTGGGACGAAGACAGAGTGACATCTTTCTGAGTCAGATGAAGACAGAGGACATCCTCCTGGATACGATGAAGACAGATGACATCCTCCTGGATGATCTAAAGACAGAGGACATCTTTCTGGATGGGGTGAAGACAAGGGACATCCTTCTGGGTGGGACGAAGACAGAGTGACATCTTTCTGAGTCAGATGAAGACAGATATATATCCTCCTGGATAAGATGAAGGCAGATGACATCCTCCTGGATGATCTAAAGACAGAGGACATCTTTCTGGGTAGGATGACGACAGGGGACATCCTTCTGTGTGGGACAAAGACAGTGACAATCCTAGATGGGATGACAAGAGAGGACATCCTTCTGGGTGGGATGAAGACTGATGGCATACTCATTAGACATGTGCATTCGTTTTCGTCCGAATGCATTTTCGTCCGAATTTCAGCTATTTTCGTTTTCGTTTTGACAAACGATAACGAAAGCACAAAATCCGAAAAACGAAAGATCCAACATAAATAAATGCTTTATTTTCGTTTTCATTGTTACAACAGTTCGATATAGAATAGGAGATTCGACGTGACTCTGACAATAACAATCTGTCTATAGAACCTATGGTCGAATGTTGCCTAACCTTACCTCTATTAGTCCAAGATTATATAGAGAAAATATTCGACAGAGAAAAAAGATTTGACAGAGAGAAAAGATTCTGCAAGTTACTGTCCTAAAAAGTGTTTGGGGACCCGGGTCCTGCCCCAGGGGACATGTATCAATGCAAAAAAAAGTTTTAAAAACGGCAGTTTTTTCGGGAGCAGTTATTTTAATAATGATTAAAGTGAAACAATAAAAGTGTAATATTCCTTTAAATTTCGTAGCTGGGGGGTTGTCATAGTATGCCTGTGAAGGGGCTCATGTTTCTGGTGCTTAGAACTGTCCCTGCACAAAGTGTCATTTATGCAGGAAAAAAAGTCCTTTAAAATCACTCGCAGCTATTATGAATTGTCGGCTCCGTAATACAGAGAACACTCATTGAAAGTCACTGATAAATAAATAAATAAAAAAAAAAGCTTGGGGGTCCCCCAAATTCAATTACCAGGCCCTTCAGGTCTGGTATGGATATTAAGGGGAACCCTGCCTCAAATTTAAGAAAAAATTTGACGTGGGGTTCCCCCTAAATATCCATAACCAGACCCTTCAGGTCTGGTATGGATATTAAGGGGAACCCCGCATCAAATTAAAAAAAAAATTGACGTGGGGTTCCCCCTAAAAATCCATACCAGACCCTTTATCCGAGCACGCAACCTGGCAGGCCGCAGGAAAAGAGGGGGGGACAAGAGAGCGGCCCCCCCTCCCTCCTGAACCGTACCAGGCCACATGCCCTCAACATTGGGAGGATGCTTTGGGGGTCTGTGACCCCTCAAAGCACCTTGTCCCCATGTTGATGAGGACAAGGGCCTCATCCCCACAACCGTGGCCGGTGGTTGTGGAGGTCTGCGGGCGGGGGGCTTATCAGAATCTGGAAGCCCCCTTTAACAAGGGGACCCCCAGATCCCGCCCCCCCCGTTTGAAATGGTAAGGGGGTACAAAAGTACCCCTACCATTTCACAAAGAAAGTGTAAAAAATGGTTAAATAAAACAAACACACTTTTGAAAAATTCCTTTATTAAAAATAAAAAAATTAAAAAAAGATTCCAGCGGCGGTAATCCACTCTTGCTATCCAGCGACGGACGGTCATCTCTCCAGCGATGGCTCATCTCATCCAGCGCAGCGAATGCATCCTGCTTCTGTCTCCGTGGAGGAGACACTGCAGGCATTCCGGCGGCTTGACGTTTCTTATATACGGAGGGCGGGGCCACCCGTCACCTGACCCCGCCCCCCTCTGACGCAAGGGGAAACCCCAGGTTCCCTGTGACGTATGGGTGACCCCGCACCCCTCTGATGTAACACAGGCAGGTTTCCGTTACATCAGAGGGGGGCGGGGTCACCCATACGTCACGGGGAACCCCGGGTTTCCCCTTGCGTCAGAGGGGGGTGGGGTCAGGTGACGGGTGGCCCCGCCCTCCGTATATAAGAAACGTCAAGCCGCCGGAATGCCTGCAGTGTCTCCTCCACGGAGACAGAAGAAGGATGGATTCGCTGCGCTGGATCAGATGAGCCATCGCTGGAGAGATGACCGTCCGTCGCTGGATAGCAAGAGTGGATTACTGCCGCTGGAATCTTTTTTTAATTTTTTTATTTTTAATAAAGGAATTTTTCAAAAGTGTGTTTGTTTTATTTAACCACTTTTTACACTTTCTTTGTGAAATGGTAGGGGTGTACCCCCTTACCATTTCAAACAGGGGGGGGGGCGGGATCTGGGGGTCCCCTTGTTAAAGGGGGCTTCCAGATTCTGATAAGCCCCCCGCCCGCAGACCTCCACAACCACCGGCCACGGTTGTGGGGATGAGGCCCTTGTCCTCATCACCATGGGGACAAGGTGCTTTGAGGGGTCACAGACCCCCAAAGCATCCTCCCAATGTTGAGGGCATGTGGCCTGGTACGGTTCAGGAGGGAGGGGGGGCCGCTCTCTCGTCCCCCCCTCTTTTCCTGCGGCCTGCCAGGTTGCGTGCTCGGATAAAGGGTCTGGTATGGATTTTTAGGGGGAACCCCACGTCAATTTTTTTTTAAATTTGACGCGGGGTTCCCCTTAATATCCATACCAGACCTGAAGGGTCTGGTTATGGATATTTAGGGGGAACCCCACGTCAAATTTTTTCTTAAATTTGAGGCAGGGTTCCCCTTAATATCCATACCAGACCTGAAGGGCCTGGTAATTGAATTTGGGGGACCCCCACGCTTTTTTTTAAATATATTTATTTATTTTTTTATCAATGACTTTCAATGAGTGTTCTCTGTATTACGGGAGCCGACAATTCATAATAGCTGCGAGTGATTTTAAAGGACTTTTTTTCCTGCATAAATGACACTTTGTGCAGGGACAGTTCTAAGCACCAGAAACATGAGCCCCTTCACAGGCATACTATAGACAACCCCCCCCCCCCCCCCCCCTACGAAATTTTAAGGAATATTACACTTTTATTGTTTCACTTTAATCATTATTAAAATCACTGCTCCCGAAAAAACGGCATTTGCATTGATACATGCCCCCTGGGGCAGGACCCGGGTCCCCAAACACTTTTTAGGACAGTAACTTGCAAATTAGCCTTTAAAATTAGCACTTTAGATTTTGAACGTTGGAGTCCCATAGATTTTAATAGGGTTCTAAAGTATGCTATATACTAGCTCCGTCGAATCTTCTTTATACATCCGACAGACACCATAAGCCTTCAAAGACAGATTCGACCGTAATTCATGTGGATTTTCGGACGAATGCAATTTTTGAACGAAAAACGAAATAAATAAAAACGAATTTCGGGAGTAACGAAATAAATTAAGTTTTCGGACGAAAACGAAATTCCGAAACAAAATATTTTACTCTGCACATGTCTAATACTCATTGGTTGGTTGAAACAAAGGACATTCTCCTGAATAGGATAAAAACATATGAAGATGCACCAACTGTATGTTGAAGCAGCATAAGCCTGTTCTCCACCCTTCTTGAGACCATGGTTCCATTGTCCATTGCAGGGGCCTGCAAACATCTCTAACTAAACCATGCATATTGGAAACATTTTTATTCTTTTTATCTTGAGCTCGTGGTCTGTTTTCCTTGTAGAAAATAACCTTCCAAACAACTCAAGATGAGCACATTCTGCACATGAAGCTGTCACCACCAAGATGGAATTCAGCAGATGAGTACATCTTGTAAAAACAACCTTTCACAGGCTTCACGTCAACAGCTGACAAACTCAATGTCAGCAGCCCCTGGATGATTGTTTTATAATTTTATTCAGTTCGTGACAATGGAGAACTTGCTTTGTCTTTCAGCTGTCATTAACCTACCCCTTGGTGTGGCCCATATGTGCTGTCTTTTCTTTCTATGAGATTTCCTTTCAGTATCATTTTGATGTGCGCGTGAACTAGAAAGACCAAGAAAATTAGTTACAGGTAGCTGTTTCAAAGCTGGAATGCTTTCAACTGTTTAACATTAGTCTTTTTTTTTATTTATTTTTTTAGACATGAATATCATAAGATGTTGCCTATGTGATTTCTCCATTGTACCATAGAAGTTGAGAAAATAAATTAGTGTAGGTTAACGGGTTCCGGGCCAAAGGCGATAGATGCTAGATGCCAAGAGCAAATTTAGCAGAGTCAGTAGGCATTGGTTAAAATAACTGTTAAGCCAGCTACACAAGATACAACTCAATGACACTTTCATTTTGATTAATAGAAAATAGTGGAAACTCCGCATGTGGGCTTCATTGAACCTCTCAAGCTACACACCGTAGGGTTGAAATAAATTTGCTCTGAGAAGCAGACTCTTCCTTGTATAGCAAGTAATTTTGAACTAAATTTGGAATTACTATATTGTTTCTACTATTATGCTCTGTGGCTTTGATGCCATCTGTTATTTAGATTGCTTATGACTGTCATGGACCTTTAACCAATGTTTGAGATGTTTGTAATGTATAGATTCTTTTTGTTTGCTTGCAATAAAAATGTTTGTGGAAAAAAAATGGTGGAATTTGAAAGTCTACCCAACAGTCTAATTATTCAGTGCCCAATCTGCTAGACCCTCATGCTACATAGTTGTTGGTAAATTTACAAAGTGATTGTACAATATTGTGATGTTTGTGGCCAGCATGAGATCTCATCTGTTGATAAGGTAACAATGCATTGCCCATTCATGACATCTGAGGCTCAGGTATTACATGGCCAGAATAGGTAAGCTGCTTTGACATGTATATAAGGTTTTTTAAAACTGCTAGTGTTGTCTACCACATAATTTCAACTCTCAAATTCACTATTTTTTTCTTTACTAAAGATTGTGCAAATTGTTCACTTCTGAGACCTATTTGATTGAGGGGATCTGATCTGCCTGTGCATGGGTCCCTTTTGACTTTTTTCAGCCTCACTTCCTAATAGTTTGGTGGTGTAACAAAAAGGATAGCAATAGCATCAACAGCCTCTGATACTGTGACCCCTCAAAGGTTCAGGTCTGAACCTCATTACCCTGTTTGATTTTTTTAAATATTCACAGCATACACACCAACCTCAAACGAAAATCTTATGAAGCTCTTCTTTTTAAGCCCATAGCTACCCCTTTTCATGCTGAACTATTACTTGCTACTCACCTCTTTACAGCAACTAAGATCACTATTGCCAGAGCATGGAAATCTCCTGTCCTTATCTTTGAGGCAGTTACCCACCTCCCTAGGGTTGCCACCTTTTCTTAAAGCCAAACCCAAACACTTTAGTAGTGCAGGGCAATTCATTTTTTCTGTAGTATACACTATAGTATTATAAAAGACCTGGGACACCTTCGGGTACCCCAAGGAGAGTAGTAATGTGGCACGCATATGGCGGCATGGTGAACAGTGCGTGTGGCCAAATTGCTCTTGCTAAAACCATAGGCATGTGCAGCCACCACTGGCCATCCTATAATCACCACACTGCAACAAGAAGCCAGCCCATCATCATCACTGCAACGCCATCATCATCACTGATCCCCACTCTACTCCCTCAGTCTCTGGTCTGGGTGGAAGAGAACATGCACTTGTCAGCCCCATACTGTACTTAAAAAGCCCTCACTGGACCCATCCAATCTTAAAAACCTATGCCCCATCTCCTTGCTCATCTTTTTTCCAAACTCCTTGAATGTCTGGTCTACAACAAACTGAGCGTCCACCTTGCTGATAATAGCCTTTTTGATCCCCTTCAGTCTGGATTTCGTCCTCAACACAACACAGAAAATACTCTCCTAAAACTAACAAACGATCTACTAATGGCCAAAACCAATGGACACTATTCTGTACTCCTACTCCTGGACCTCTCTGCTGCCTTTGATATGGTTGACCACCCCCTCCTCCTACCCAAAAAGCTCCTCGCCTTTGGTCTCTGTACTCTGTACTCTTCTCTGGTTGTCTTCCTACGTATCCATCCGCACCTTTAGCGTTTCTTACAACTCTACTTCCTCCTCTCTTCTTCCTTTCTCTGTTGGGTTCCCCCAAGGTTCTGTTCTTGGACCTCTCCTATTTTCAATTTACACCTCATCCCTGGGTCAGCTGATACCAATACCGCCTCTACACTGAAGACTAGGGATGAGCTTCGTGTTCGAGTCGACTGCAGGCACACAGAGGGATGTTTCGATATGGAGGAAGAAAGTATACTGACCCCTCCCATCGGTACTGATCACTCACTGTGTTCATTCAAAACTTAAGTATAGTGACCTGTGATTACTAGGCTTATTTGTGAATGAACAGAAAGCTGCTCAGCACAGGGCACTCCCCACTCATTCACTGTCCAGTGCAGCTGAGGCTGCAGAGAAGGGGATTGGGGGAATCTCTCAAAAAATAAAATAATAAAAATAAAAATCGACTGACACCATTTACTGCTCTACTGACTGACTCCATCCACTGCCCTACTGACACCAACCTCTGTCCTACTGACTATGTCATCCATGTTTTTGATACATTTTAAGTATTAAACACGTCACCATTTTTTTACGTAAATATATTTCTAAAGATGCTATTGACATGAAATGTTCACCACATGTCTGTAACAAGCCATACAATCCATAAATACAAAGAAACCAAAACAAATACATTCAGAAATGAAGTTATGTGTAATAAAATGGAATGACACAGGGGAAAAGTATTGAACACACTAATGGACATCTATTTAAAGCGGAGTTCCACTCATATAAAAGTTAGCAGCTACAAATACTGCAGCTGCTGACATTTATTAATCAGACACTCACCTGTCCCGTGGTCCAGCGATGGGGGGCAAACGAAGGCCCGCTCCACTCCCCCTCCTCTCTGCGACCCTGTCACTGTGGGCGTCCAACTGTGGCTGCGGCTGTGCACTGTGACTGCCAATGATCTGGGACCTGTGACTTGTCCCAGATGACTGCCGAGAGGGAGGGGGGAGAGGTGAATTTCCTTCCGGTGCCGCAGTGCCCCGGGAGGAAGTGGGAGCTGGATCCCTCTAAAAGGTTAGTATCCGCTCCCCCCAAACAAAATGACATGCCATATGTGGCATTTCAGGGGGTCACCTTCACTTAAAGCGGAAGTTCCATTTTTGGGTGAAACTCCGCTTTAATGCTTCCTACAAAATCCTTTGTTGGTAATGACCGCTTTAAGGTGCCTCCTGTATGAAGAAACCAGTTGCATGCATTGCTCAGGTGTGACTTTGGCCCATTCTTCCACACAAACAGTCTTAAAATCTTGAAGGTTCCAAGGGCCTCTACTATGAACTCTGATCTTTAGTTATTTCCATAGATTTTCAATTGGATTCAAGTCAGTTGATTGGCTGGGCCACGACCAGTGTAGTCCAAAAGACCCCCATTTTTTAAACTGTTATGCACCTGTATTGCAATCCCATTTCTTACCCGCCTAAAATAAATGAGACCACACCTTGGCTTTGGAGAATAACTGGCCATAACAGCCTTTATTAAACAATCCAACCAAATAACTTCAATATCAAATATATACATAAAGCACACAACATGACATTTTACCCCAGTCTGTTGGTCTCTGACAGTGACCCACATTCCACCATATATACCACAATGCACTGCGGGACCTTTTACAACCTGATAGGCCTCCAGCTGTAACCGCTCGGAGACAACCCCCTTCCCGCAGTGCAACCATTACAGTATTCAATGCACCGGAGGGGCACATACTACCAATGAGCCCCCCCACCCCTTTTTCATCACCTATGTTTTACTGTCACTGCCAGATACCAACAAGAAACACAGCCATGGCCCGAAAGGGTGACGACCTTACTCTTGAGGGCACCTCCACACCTGCATGGATCGTTGGATCCCTTCCTGCAAACCCATTGCTCAGAGATCGATCCCCACATCAGATAGATGAACTCCATCCTTCCGCAAATAGAGACCAACATTCGTTACTAACTCTCTATGCCTGATCACCATGCCCCCATTCTTAACCACAAACCTACCCACCACTTTATTAATGCGTATGCGGGTCTTATTAATTTGCACCACTGAGCTAAATTGTCCAAGTGGCAATGTCAGACCACAGCAGCAAAGTACTAGGAAAGTTCAAATGGAACTGTAAGAAATCTGACTTGATGTCCGCAATCATATCCCTGACCGGACAGACCCCCAAATCATTGCCCCCCCAGCACAGGAAATGGAGCAACCCATGGGTAAGCATTTGTCCACATAAAACTGCTCCTGCCAACAACATCCCAGTAGCTGGAAACTATCTGGATACACCGGAAGCAAGTGGAACGCAGATTCTATGTCCGCCTTTACCATCAGTGCCCCCTTTCCATATCTCCCAACCCACCGTACTGCCGTGCCAAATGACGTGTAGGACACTGTGCATGCTTCGGAATCAATGAAATAATTGACCGAAGCCCCCTTTGGAAATGATAAATGATGAATAAGGCGGAAATTGTTAGGTTCCTTCTTAGGCACCACCCCCAATGGTGAAACCACTAGGTCCTGCAAAGGCTTTTTTGCAAACGACCCCCCCATGCGACCCATGGCTACTTCCTTTGCCAATTTTCCTCGCGGCCATGATGGCTGATCTTGCACCCACTCCTGCGGCTGTTTCTTGCACTCTTCCCCTCCCAGCCCCCCCGTGCGATTTTCTGCTGTTATTTGGGGATGTAGCCGCTCTGTGTGTCCTGTGATTCCCGGATGGGGAAGCGGCATCATGACAGCTGATGTAGGCCAGCAGTGTGCGGACCGCCCTGGCCCTGTAGCTGTGTTCTTTTCGCTGGAGGCGTGGATCAGTCCTCCAGCGGGCTCCTTGGCAGGTGAACGGGCTACGATGGCGGCCTGAGGAGAAGCACGCCAGAGGCCACAAACTCCACACGCAAGGGGTTGCCTCACCTGGTGCCGATCCGCCCGCTTCCTCTTCAATGAGTGCCCCAACTTGGCTGTGCAGCCATTCTGATCCTCTTGTTGCCGCCACCGCTCTCAACCGTGCCAGAATAATGTCGTGTCCGCCATTGTGGAGGAGCAGTGAATAAAACTGCCTCCTCCTTGCTCTTTTTCTTCTGACTGCCCCTTCTTGGTTCCGCCTTTCCTTTAAATAAGACCACTCCCCCCCACTAAACTTCTTAGTTTCCCCTCCCCTCTCTACACTCCCATTACCATTCATAGTTAACCCCTTGTTGTGTCTCCTTGGACACACTGTCATGACTGGCCCTTCCCTATCACTCCCTTCTGTCATTTTCGCTAAGGGGCCTCACTTTCTAGCAGCTTTATCTATTTTTGTTGCTTTCTTTGAAACCAATTGAGAGTTTCCTTGGCTTTGTGTTTAGGATCATTGTCTTGCTGAAATGTCCGCCCTCGTTTTGTCTTCATCATCCTGGTAGATGGCAGCAGATTTTTATCAAGAATGTCTTGGTACATTTTTCTATTCATCCTTCCTTCAATAACATGAAGTTTGCCAGTACCGTATGCTGAAAAACAACCCCACACCATAACGTTCCCACCGCCAAACTTCACTGTTGGTATGAGGGTGTTTTTGGGGTGATGTGCAGCGCCATTTGTCCTCTAAATATGATGTGTATTATGGCATCCATATAGTTAAATTTTGGTCTTATCTGACCAGACAAATTTCTCCCAGTATTTCACATGCTTTCTAAATGTTGTGCAGCAAAATTTATACAAGCTTCAACATGCTTTTTCTTGCGTGGTGAGCATACATACAGGCCATGGCGGTTGAGTCCATTACTTATTGTTTTCTTTGAAACAATTGTACCTGTTAATTCCAGGTCTTTCTGAAGCTCTCCGCAAGTGATCCTTGGCTCTTGGACAACTCTTCTGATAATTCTTTATACTCCTCTGTCAGAAATCTTGTGATTATGGCCCCAGCAGTGCTCACTAATACATTCAGAAGTTTAGAAACTCTTCTGTAACCAATGCCAACATGTTTTGCAACAATATGGTTGTAAAGGTCTTGAGAGAGCTCTTTGCTTTTACCCATCATGAGATGTTTCTCGTGTGACACCTCAGTAATGACCTTTTTATAGGCCATCACTTGAGACTGAACCAGCTGATATTCATTTTCACTGACAAGGGGAAGGGTTGCTTTCTAATTACTGATAGATTTCAGCTGGTGTTTTGGCTTGTCATGCCAATTTGCACCTCTTTCTTTGTGTGTTTAATACTTTTTCCCTGTGTCATTCCATATTATTACACATTAGTTAAAGCGGAGTTCCGGTGAAAAAAAAAAATTATTTTTTTTGGATCCTAGCATTATTCCTAATGAAATTTCAAAAAGACTATACAATGATCATGATCGCTTGTTAAAAAATACAAATTTTTTACTGTCATTTTTTTGCCTCCGTTTGTGGCCACTTCCATCCTGAATGTGGGCATGTGAAGCCCAATTGGGATCGCTTCCTGAAATAGCTTGGTTACCCAGCATGCACCTCTCAATCTCACACATGCACAATTCAACGGCGGCCGTAGCGCCGATTGTTTCACAGTACTGTACTGCCCACAGACGAGGGAGGAAGTCGCGAGGAGCTCCATGGACTAGGAAGTGGCACATTATGAGAACTACATAGCAACAGGGCCTTTCAGGTAAGTATAAAAAAAATAGGATTTTTGTACTCACCGTAAAATCCTTTTCTCTTAAGTTCACTGACTGACACAGCTCCATTAATCTTGACCATAGGGTTGTTACACCACCTTCAGGAGAGGACTAGACAGAACTTGTTATACATGTGAAAAAACAGAACGTTATAGTTCCGCCCAGGGGGCGGTCCCTCCAGTAACATCCCCTCAGCCTGCCTCCTGCAGCTCAGTACGTCAACAAGCAGTATAATGTAAAACAATAGGAGGGGAGGGTGTTGGGTCAGTCAGTGAACTTCAGAGAAAGGGATTTTACGGTGAGTACAAAAATCCTATTTTCTCTTTCGTTCACTGACTGACACAGCTTCATTAATCTTGACCGTAGGGACGTCCCCAAGCAGTGTCATAACGAGGGGTGGGAACAGCATAAAAAAAACTTCACCCACAACCAGAAGTGCTCCCTATCAAGGGAGTCACCACCTTATCTAGCCGCATCAGAACTTGCGTTCAACAATGCAACAGTGCATTATACTCAAAAGTAACTGTATATTCTTTAAACAGAAAAAGGAGTGCAGAATTGCAACATTAGACGACCGCCTGAAAAACTTTGCGGTCAAAGCAGGCATCAGACGATGCGCTTACATCCACTTTGTAGTAAAAATGTGAAACAACGACCAAGTCGCCGCCTTACCACTAGAGAGACTGACGCTTGATGTTGGAAGCCCAAGAGGCCCTAATTGCCCTGGTGGAATGGGCCGTGACAGGAAAGGGGGTCACCTGCCCTTCAAGGCGTAGGCCTGTACCACAATCTGTCTGATCCACCTGGAAATGGTGGCCGATGAGACCAGCTACCGGAACGAACAGGGAATCTGACTTCCGAAAGAGAGCCGTGGCAGACAAGTATACTCTTAGAGCCCTGACTCAATCCAGGGAATAAAGGGCCACCTCTTTAGGATGTGTCGGTTTAGGACACAGAGATGGTAACACAATGTCTTAATTGATGTGAAATGCCGAAACCACCTTTGGCCGAAAAGAAGGTTGCGGATGCAACACCACCTTATCCTGGTGGACAACCAGGTAGGGCGAATTGCAAGGCAAAACCGCCAGTTCCGAAACCCTCCTGGCCGAAGTAATGGCCACTAGAACGACCACTTTCTGAGAAAGAGTCAACAAGGGAATTTACCTGATGATCTTCAACAGCGGTTTCTGAAGCGCCGATAACACCAGGTTCAGATCCCATGGGGGTAAAGGTGGACACACCGGAGGGACAATATGCCAGACCCCTTGAATAAAAGTGCTCACTAGAGTGAGATGCCCGGGGTCGTTGGAAAGAAAAAACCAAGGCTGATATTTGACCCTCAATGGTGCTTAAGACCAATTTATGCTGTACTCCTCACTGTAGGGACAGCAGGATCCCGGAAGTGGAATAGGTGCGCAGACGCCACCCCATTTCCTCACACATGGAGATGTAGGCCTTCCAGGTACGACAGTATATCTTCCAAGAAGAAGATTTCCGTGCCCTCAACATAGTTTAAATCACTGAGTCCGACAGTACCTGGCTCTCAACAGCCATGCCGATAAAACCACACGCTCGATTGCCAGGCTGGGGAGACTACAAGGATAAGGGTATCCAGCCTGTCACCCAGCTGCCTGTTGATAGTAGATTACAGGATCCAAAATATTGCGCAAAAGACAAACTTCTGCAAAAAAAAATCCCAAGACCGATGGGCCGGCAGGGTTCCTAGGTCCATCTCCTTCACTAGGCAGTAAAAAACTCAGCTGCAGGAGGCAGTCTGACGGGATGTTACTGGAGGGACCGCCCCCTGGGCAGAACTGTACAGTTCTGTTTTTTCACATGCATAACATGTTCTGCCTAGTCCTCTCCTGAAGGTGGCGCAACAACCCTATGGTCAAGATTAATGAAGCTGTGTCAGTCAGTGAACGAAAGAGAAAAATTTCCTCCAAATGATTGTTTCTAGGTTAAAAGGAGTCTTTTAATGTAAAAAAAATTTTTTAGGGTGGAAAACAGCTTTCATTTCTGAACGTATTTGATTTGGTGTCTTTTTATGTGTGTAGCCAAAGACAAGTGTGTCTTGCCTACAGTCAAGCATGGTGGTGGAGGTGTTACGCTTTGGGGGTGCATGAGTGCTGCCAGCACTGGGGAGCTACAGTTCATTGAGGGAACCATGAATGCCAACAGGTACTTGTCAGGGAAATAACAATAATGTCCATGGCAGGGCTGTTAACAGACGTTATTGACAGGTTCCCGCGTGCATGCACGGTAGCATTGCGGTTGGGCGGTAGAATTGCAATTGGGCACATGCGGGTGCACGATGGAAGGGTGGCACGAAAATAGCGTGACAGACGCAATTCTCTGATGGCCTATAAAAGGCTGCCCAGGATTCTCTCTCATTGCTGGATTGTCTTCAGCTCTCCCTGAGTTCCTGAGCCTGCATATGTTTCCTGTTATCTTGCTGTGACCCGGATTGTCTCTTGACCTACTCTGATCTTCTCCTAGCTCTGAACCCAGCTTATTCCAAGGACTACTTTTCTGCCTAAACCTGCCTGCTTACCTGTGTATGACCCTGGCTTGTCTCAAGGACTTTGCGTCTACCTGAAATCACCCGTTACTCATGTTTGACCTCGGCTTACCCTACGAACTTGCTTCTGCCTGAACCATCTGTTTATCTGTGAATGTCCCTGGCTTGACTCAGAGACCTTACTTCCCACTACACCTGTCTGTCTATCTGTGTACCTACCACACCTACTTCTCTTGAAGCAGTTTCAGCTGATCACCAGTGTTAGAACCTCATCCGGGCCTTTACTGAGTTCTCTGATTACCCTATGCACTGTATCCTGTCACTGCTCTTTAAGGACTAACTCCAGCACTCCAGCTACATCCTCAAGTAGCCTGCAAGTGGTCTTCTGCTCAAGTCCTTTACACCCTGTTGGCAACCCGTGCTTCTTTGAGCATTATACCCTCTGTACTCTGTACCACCTTAAGGGGTATATTGTGCTCAGCCGCAAGGGGGGCCTCTCCCAGCATCTTGGCCTTGGATAAGGTACGTGACAGTACAATCCAGCCATGTCAGAGGCTGACATAGTTGGTTCCTCATTTGAGGCCCTATGCTAGCAGGTACCGCCATGTGAACTCGAGCCCCCTGTACTCCCTTCTTCTTCTCTGTGTTCTCTCCTCTGTGCCTCTCCTCTGTGCTCACTGCCCCCCCCCATGCTCTCTGGCCTCCGCTGTGCTCTCGACCCACCCGTGTTCTCAAGGTTCCTCCCTGTGCTCTCCGCCCCCATGCTCTTTCCCGGCCCCCCGCACCTCTGCCAGGCTCCTCCCCTCTCCTGGGGGGTTCGTCAGGGTGAAGAGTGGGGAAGGGACCGGTTAACACGTAATGGGCTGCTCAGTCCAAAATGCCCAGGCCTATTTTTTGTGCCAGTCTGAGCCTGTCTGCAGTGCTTGGACATTTTGTCTTATTATACAAGATTTATATAGCGCCAACAGTTTGCGCAGCTCTTAACAAAATGAAGGCAGACATTGCAGTTACAACACAATTTAGTACAAAAGGAATCAGTGGGCCCTACTCAGTAGAGCTTACAATCTAAAAGGGTCAATTGATACAAAAGGTAATAGCTGTGGGGGATGTGCTCATGGAGAAAGTAAAACAGTGTTAGTTAGAAGCAGGATAGGCTTCTTTAAAGAGAAGGGTTTTCAGGGGTCATCTAAAGATGGATAGATTAGGGGACAGTCAGACAGATTGCGGTAGGGAATTGCAAAGAATCGGAGAAGCTCTGGAGAAATCCTGGAGGCGAGCATGGGAGGAGGTGACAAGGGAGCTAGAGAGCAGGAGGTCTTGGGAGGATTGAAGAGAGCAGCTTGGTTGGTATTTTGGGACTAGGTTAGTGATGTAGCTGGGAGCAGAGTTATGGATGTCTTTGTAAATTATTGTTAGTACTTTGAATTTTATTTGTTGGGTGAGTGGAAGCCAGTGGAGGGATTGGCAGAGAGGGGAGGAGGACACTGAATGGCTGGTAAGGTGGATGAGTCCTGCAGCGGCATTCATTATGGACTGAAGGGGGGGTAGCCTATGTAAAGGTAATCCAATGAGGAGGGAATTGCAGTAGTCGAGGCGAGAGATAACCAGGAAGTGAATTAGAAGTTTGTTGGTGTCATTAGTTAAAAAGGGCCGTATTCTGGAAATGTTGCAGAGGCTAAGGCGGCATGATTTGGACAGGGATTGTATGTGGGCCTGAAAGGACAGTTCAGAGTCTAAGGTTACCCCTACACCCTGGCATGTGGGGACAGACTGATAGATGTGCCATTGATCTTGATGGAGAAGTCAGGGGAAGGGACATGTGGGGGAGGAAATATTAAGAGCTCGGGTTTAGATAGATTCAGTTTGAGGAAGTGGTGTGACATCCAGGCTGATATGTCTGTTAATAAATCAGTGATGCGTGAGGAGACTGATGGGGTGAGCTGAGGGGCAGAGAGATAGATTTGGGTGTCATCAGCGTATAAACTGTAGTGGAAGCCATGGGAGGCTATCATCTGACCCAGGGAGGACGTGTAGATCGAGAATAGTAGAGGTCCAAGGACAGAACCTTGGGGGACCCCAACGGTAAGAGGAGTTGGAGAGGAGGAAGTGAAGTTGTAAGTGGCACTAAAGGTGCGATGAGATAGGTAAGATTCAAACCAACGGAGAGCGCAGCCATGGAGACCAAGCAAATTGAGTTTTTTGAGGAGGAGGGCTGGTCAACCCTTAAAGGCACTGGAAAGGTCTAAGAGTAAGAGTACGGAATAATGACCGTTGGTTTTGGCTGTTAGTAAGTCGTTTGTGAGTTTTAGGAGGGCAATTTCTGTGGAGTGCTGTGGGCAAAATCCAGACTGAAGGGATTTAACCACTTGCCGAACAGCCGCTGCAGTTTTACCACGGTAGGTTGGCTCGGCTGGGCAAATGAACTTTACCTTATGTCGCTTCCCATTCTGGCGACTAGGGGACACCCCGTGGCTCGCCTCTGGAGCCAATGTGAGTGCCCAGCCATGTGCGATGACTGCTGGGCACCTGCGACCGCTTGCGACAGAGTGAGAACCGGGATCTATGTGTGGAAACACAGAGATCCCGGTTCTTTCAGGGGAGAAGAGACTGATCGCGTGTTCATACAAAGTATGAACAACAATCTGTCATCTCCCCTAGTAAGTCTCATCCCCCTTCAGATAGAATACAGTGAGGGAACACAGTTAACCCTTTGATCGCCTCCTAGTATTAACCCCTTTCCTGCCAATGACATTTATACAGTAATCAGTGCATGTTTATAGCACTGATTGTTGTATAATTGTCAATGGTCCCAAAAATGTGTCCAATTTGTCTGCCGCAATATCGCATTCCTTATAAAAATTGCAGATTGCCGCCATTACTAGTAAAAAAAAAAAAAAAAAAAAAAATGCCATAAATCTATCCTCTATTTTGTAGATGCTATAACTTTTGCGCAAACCAATCAATATGCGCTTACTGCGCTTTTTTTTACCAAAAATATGTAGAAGAATACATATCGGCCTAAACTGAGGAAAAAATTTGTTTTTTGGAAAAAAAAAATTGGGATATTTATTATAGCAAAAAGTTAAATATATTGGGGGTAATTTAAGAAAGGCAAATCCACTTTGCACTACAAGTGCAAAGTGCACTTGAAATTGCACCGAAAGTGCACTTGGAAGTGCAGTCGCTGTATATCTGAGGGGTAGATCTGAAATGAGGGGAAGCTCTTCTGATTTTATTATCCAATCATGTGCAAGCTAAAATGCTGTTTTTTATTTTTCTTGCATGTCCCCCTCATATCTACAGCAACTGCACTTCCAAGTGCACTTTCATTGCAATTTCAAGTGCACTTTGCACTTGTAGTTTGCAATTGTAGTGCAAAGTGGATTTGCCTTTAGTAAATAACCCCCATTGTGTTTTCAAAATTGTGGCTCTTCTTTTGTTTATAGCGCAAAAAATAAAAACCGCAGAGATGATCAAATACCACCAAAAAAAAAGCTCTATTTGTGGGAAAGAAAGGACATCAATTTTGTTTGGGTACCGCGTGGCACGACCGCGCAATTGTGAGTCAAAGCGACGCAGTGCCGTACCACAAAAAATGGTCTGGTCATTGAGCAGCCAAATCTTCCGGGGCTGAAGTGGGTAAGAAGGTTATTCTCCATGAGGTGGTCGCTCAGTCGGTTGTAGACTAAACGTTCAAAGAGTTTGGAGGCAAAAGGGAGTAAAGAGATGGTTGTTAAGATTGGTGGGGTCCAGTGAGGCCTTTATTGGTATGGGAGTGACTAGCGCATGTTTTAGAGGGTTGGGGAAGATGCCAGTAGAGAGGGAGAACTCAAACATTCAATTCCAACCTTTTGCTGCTGTGTTATGCCGGCACCAAGAAGTTAAGAAAATGGTGATAGAACCACTTTAAGGTCCTCTCGCTTGTTCGTGTTTCTTTATTTTTTGCCTTGCATAAAACCTAAACACGCTCACTATCATGTATTATATCCCTATTACAATCAGTTCCTGGGGAAGTGCTGAGTGTTTTAATGCAATCTCCCTTCTGCCTTTCATTGCCTTTGCAAATTAAATCACTTCAAAAAAAGGTTTGTGAACCTAATTTGACCCATAAACACTATTTACATCAGGGCTGATAAATGTAAGTTCTAAATTCTGGCCGTAATGACAAACACATGTTGAAAGATTTATATTGTTCTGTTCTTACCCTCTAGAGGAGGCCAGGCCACTGCCGTCCGAAAGGCCGCTTTCTCCTGGGAAGCCCCATAATTTAATAGACATTTTTTTCCCTCACATACTGATTTGTCACAATTCTCAGTAGAACTTATCTGAAAATGTCCAGAGATATATATCTCCAGAATGGGGTCCACCTATTTCCCATAAATTATTCCGCCTATCACTAGGCAGCCTCCCAATGGAGGAGATATCAATGGTTTGACTTACAGCATGTAACATCCGGTAGATATATTGCCTTTACTTATTGTTATTCTTTCATTTATGTATCCTTCTGATTGATATAAATTGGCTATGTCTGTTTTTACAATTTTCTCTTGTTGTGGATTTAAATGACAACTGCAGGCTAAGCTCAACAAGTAGACTTTTTTGAGTGGCTGGTTACCTATATCAGCTTTTCTCTGTTCTCCACTGAATGCATTGAAGAGAAGTTTTTTTTTGTGTAGCAGCCCCAACCTTTGCTGTGCGGCCTTGACTTATTGGGCTTACCGGTTACCTTCTCTTGGCCTGCTCTTCCACGTCTAGGGGTTCCCAGGGTTGATACCCAACAACTTGAACGCTGACATAGATGAAGTCATCTTAAAAGGATAATGATAACTTCCAAACAACACAATCTCTTGTGGGAACAGAGGGCACGGGTGTTCACTAGTGTTCACTATGTTGGAACATCCTTATTGTTAGCAACACAATTTCACTATTACACATTTGAGTCCTCTCACCTTTAAATGATAGTGTTCACTAGGTTGTAGCATTCCCATTGCTTCCAACACGGATTCACTGTCACACATTTTCTGTTTCCTTTTCTTTCTCTTTCTCTCTTCCCTTCCTTTTTCTTTTTCAATTTTTTTCCCTCTTTCTTCCCCCTTCTTTCCCCTCTTTTTTTTTCTTCTTTCTCCCTCCCTTCCCTTTTTCTCCCACCTGTCAATGTTAGTTAGTGCTCACATGTTGGAGCATTCTCAATGTTTCCAACAAAGTCTCACTATCACAGATTCCTATCACATATTTTTCCTAATTTTTTTATTTATTTTTTATTATTATTTTTTTCATATTTTTCTCATTTTTCACTGATTATCGTTTTTCACTGTTTTAGCACGGGGCTTGCTTCCCTGCTTTTCCGCATGTGCCACCTCAGGTCCCGTGCCAGATCGTGTCCCTGGCTGCCCACGCAACCACTGCCATGCCCTTTCCATTGCCTCACCTGTGAGTATGGGTGGTCGTTTCAAGCAAATTCCGTCTATTTCTATTTTTACTTTTTATATTCAAGTCTTACTCATTGTCTGATATAATACTTTCGTTTTATAGACATCCAATTTACATCAGCTCCTGATGAGTGGCAAGTTAGCCACGAAACGCGTCGAGCTTCAGATGCCATAAATTCTATAATCATGCAGTTTTGTAACATATTCTGTATATACTGTTTTACCTAATTTACTTGAATATCATTGTCAATGTGCAATATGCCAATGTATGAATCAATTAATCATGATGGAAGATGCATTATGTATCACTGCTTTTGATGTATTTTACTGTGTAATATTTAATAAATTCAACATTATCGGACCCATACAGCTCATTTTTTGCTTCCAAATCCGCATGCTTCATGCAAAGTCCCAACTTCTTCTCTTGCTTCGTTTTGACAAAAATTAACCTATTCCCTTGGAAAGAATTAGAGTGGAAACATGGACTTTATAGGCACACGTGTATATTAGGTAAAAAAATGTAACGTTTTTAATAGGATTAAAGAAGAAGTTAAAACAATTGTATACAAACACATTAAAAAACATATAATTGAGTGACCTCAAGGACTCTAATACCACCTCTAATATATATAAATATATCTATCTCTCTCTCTCTCTCTCTCTCTCTCTCTCTCTCTCTCTCTCTCTCTCTCTCTCTCTCTCTCTCTCTCTATATATATATATATATATATATATATATATATCACATGTAACAAGCACAAGGGCTTGAAGTACGTAGAGTGCTAATCAACCCAACCACCATTGGATCTATATCACTGTATGTACTTTAAACCTCTGTGCTTGTTACATGTGGTATATATATATATAAAGGCGGAATCATGCGCCCTGCAGTGAGGAGATGATGTGCTTTAACCTCTAGCAACCAATCAGTGAGCAGTATTACTGTACAGTAATCTCTTGCAACCAATCAACAAGCAGAACTCATTTGCTGTAACATCTAGCAACTAATCAGTGAGCTGTAACATGTGCTGTAACCTCTAGGAACCAGTCAGTAAGCGGTAATGATACACTGTCGCAAACGCTGCCTGATCTGATACAGTAAACTGATTTTAAAGCGGGGTTCCACCCTAAAGTGGAACTTCCGCTGATCTGAACCCTCCGGTGTCACAATTGGCACCTTTCAGGGGGGAGGGGGGTGGAGATACCTGTCAAAGACAGGTATTTACACCCACTTCCGGGCATAGACTCCCATGGGAGTCTACGCCATTTCCTGTCCTGCCGCACTGTCTGCTGGGACACACACAGGTCCCAGTGACAGCGCGGAGAATTCCTATTGCGCTGCGCGACTCGCGCATGCGCAGTAGGGAACCGGGAAGTGAAGCCGATTCGCTTCACTTCCTGATTCCCTCACCTAGAATGGTGACGGCAGCAGCCGAGAGCCGAGCGATCGATCGGCCTCGGCTGTCGGCATCGCTGGAACCCGGGACAGGTGAGTGTCCATTTATTAAAAGTCAGCAGCTGTAGTATTTATAGCTGCTGGCTTTTAATATTTTTTTTTAGGTGGAATCCCTCTTTAAGTCTAGCTGCTATTTATTGTATGTCTCAGAGCAGGTGGAGAGCGAAATTGTATGGGGGGCCCAAGAAAACGTTTGCCCAGGGTCCAATTAATATTAAAGATGGCCCTGACGCTGCATACGGTTTGTTTATGTTTTTCTTTATATTAACCGCTTCCTGCCCGCCCTATAGCCGAATGCCGGCCTTAGGGCGGGCGGCTTCCCGTGCCTGGCCGTCCCTGGACGGCCTGGTGTTTACTTCCGCAATGCGCGCCGCCGCGGGCGCGCATCGCGGAAGTTCTGTGTTTGCCGTGTCCCCCGGGGACAGGCAAACACAGATCGCTGTAAACGGCCAATCACAGCGGCCGTTTACAGCGTGATCGGCGTGTCCAATGGGAGATGATCTCATATGTAAACATATGAGATCATCTCTCAGCGCCGCTCTCCCTCCTCACACAGACAGCGTGTGAGAGGGGAGAGAAGAACGGCTGCAGCAGCCGTCAGTGTAAAAAAGAAAAAAAAAAAAAAAAAAAGTAAAAAAAAAGTTTAATAAAAAGTGCCATCCTCCCCCAGAGCCATCCTCCCCCAGTGCCACCCCCCCCAGTGCCATGCCCCCCCCCCAGTGCCATCCTGCCCCAGTGCCATCCTGCCCCAGTGCCATCCTGCCCCAGTGCCATCCGCCCCAGTGCCATCCTGCCCCAGTGCCATCCGCCCCAGTGCCATCCGCCCCAGTGCAATCCACCCCACCCCAGTGCCACCTGCCCGCAGTGCTATCTGTCCCCAGTGCCACCTGTTGTCAGTGCCATTTGTCCCCAGTGCCATCTGTCATCAGTGCCACGTATAAGTGGCATCTGTCATCAGTGCCACGTGTTATTAGTGCCACATAGTGCCATCTGTCATCAGTGCCACGTATTAGTGCCATCTGTCATCAGTGCCACGTATCAGTGCCATTTGTCATCAGTGCCACCTGTCAGTGTCACGTGCCATCTGTTGTCAGTGTCACGTGTCATCAATGCCACTTATCAGTGCCATCTGTCATCAGTGTCACGTGTCATTGGTGCCACGTATTAGTGCCATCTGTCACCGGTGGCACGTATTAGTGCCACGTATTAGTGCCACATGTCATCAGTGCCACGTATTAGTGCCACGTGTCATCAGTGCCACATATTAGTGCCACGTGTCATCAGTGCCACGTATTAGTGCCACGTGTCATCAGTGCCACGTATTAGTGCCACGTGTCATCAGTGCCACATATTAGTGTCATCTGTCATCAGTGCCACGTGTCATCAGTGCCACGTATAAGTGTCATCATTGCCACGTATCAGTGCCATCTGTCATCAGTGTCACGTGTCATTGTCCTGGTATTTCAAAAGTGTAATAAGTAGTCAACAAGTTAGATGTGTAATTTATGCTCCTAGAACACGTGATGGCGCTCCCTGCATGTTGGGCCTCTCTATGTGGCCAGGCTGCGAAAAAGTCCCACACATGTGGTATTGTAATACTCAGGAGGAGTAGCAGAATTTTTTGGGGGGTGTCATTTGTGGTATACACATGCCACGTGAGAGAAATAACCTATTACAATGACAATTTTGTGGAGAAAAATAAAGAAAATGAAAAATCTTCATTTTGCAAAGAATTGTGGGAAAAAAATGACAACATCAAAAAGCTCACCATGCCTCTTACTAAATACCTTGGAATGTCTACTTTCCAAAAAGGGGTCATTTGGGGGGTATTTGTACTTTCCTGACTTGTTTGGGTCACAAGAAGCGAGATAGGCCACCAGTACATCAGATGTGATCAATTTTGTGCGATTCGCACCACAGCTTGTAGACTCTCTAACTTTCACAAAGACCAAATAATATCCACTAATTTGGGTTATTTTTACCAAAGATATGTAGCAGTATAAATTGTGGCCAAAATTTATGAAGAAAAATTAATAATTTGCATAATTCTGTCACAGAAACAAAGAAATATGCGTTTTTTTTCAAAATTTTCGGTCTTTTTTCATTTATAGCGCAAAAAATAAAAACCCCAGAGGTGATCAAATACCACCAAAAGAAAGCTCTATTTGTGGGAAAAAAAGGACACAAAATTCATTTGGGTACAGTGTTGCATGACTGAGTAATTGTCATTCAAAGTGTGAGAGCACCGAAAGCTGAAAATTGGTCTGGGCAGGAAGGGTGTTTAAGTGCCCAGTAAGCAAGTGGTTAAAAAAAAAATGAATAAACCTCATATTTGAAAAAAAGTGGAGTCTTCCTTTCACTGTGACCAACAAGCAGACAATGGCAGTGTTACAATAAATCATACATCACAGGCAGTTAAAATCAAACAATAACGCTAAAACACAAATTCCTATTTTGCAATGAACAGCAGCCTTGTACAGGGGCGTGCATGTCGCTCGCTGTATTTTTGCAAACAATAAATCTCTCATCATTGGCCTCTTCAACAAAAGATCCCTCTCGGCGGAGGCATCAAGGCAAGTGCGCTGAATTACACCAGATTTTTTTACTGAATTGAAAATGATTGCAGTGACAGATTTGTGTACGAATTTTGCAGATGAGTTCCACTGAATGCACTAGAATAAATAAACCCCAGATCAGCCAGCGGAATGACTGGTAGCAACAACACCTCGATTGTGACCATGGGACGAGCTGAAAAGCAATTATTTGCCTAGAAGTTATACAAAGTATGCAGCATGGAAATCCTGGGGATAATTGCACCATAATCCTAGACGTCGCATTTTTTTTTTTTTTTTGCTTAACAAAAACCAATGACACATCTGGGAGTTCACTTTTTTTAGGCAGCAAAGCTTTCCCCAACAAGAAGCATAGTCTCCAAGCTAAGCTTCAGGCAGACAAAAAAAAAACAACTATGCCATTGGGGATTCCTTTAAAAATAACTAAATAAGAACGCCACGGGAAAAAAAAATGCGATTGAAAGAGTACATTTTTTTTTTTTTAAAAACAGCTTTTGCTGCAAGATATTTACCTTCATACCAAAGCTGTACCCCATAGTAATTATTTTCCACCACTAGATGTCCTCATTCTTTTGGGTTGAATGGCAGCCATCATCATTCAACCTACTTCCAGGCTGTCATGGGTTTCACCGGAGGGGACATCATTACAATGGCCTGGGTTCAGAACTGTATTGCACTAAACAGTGTTCCAAGTCATTACATGTGTGGGACTTATGCAAGGTTAACCCCTTCAGCCCCGGAAGGTTTTACAACCTTAAAGTGGAGTTCCACCCAAAAAAAATTAAAAATGTCATTAATGTGAATGAAATTTAAAAAAATATATATTTTTTTTTTTACTTACCTTTTTATGCCTGTCGCTATGTGGTCCCTCGAAATCTGCCTCCTTCAGTACCTGGGCTCCTGACGTCACTTCCCTCGGCGCCTCCGCTCGCTACTGCTCCAGGGAGATGTGCGTCATCATTTCCAAGGAGTCCGTGAGCTGCGCCGATAGCTAGGTTGCCATAACAATGGGGTGGGCACTTCCGACGATACCGCCCGTTCTTATGGCAACCTGTATGGCAACTGTGTAGGAGGGGATTAGCTGTTGGAGGCAAACCCTCCAGGGTGTGGCTTCCTGTTTATGTGTAAATAAAAGGAGATGCATGGGTCAGGAGTGCATGGATGCTGACTGACCATGCTGAGATGAGGACGTAAGAATGCTGGTGATGTCTCTTTAATGGAGAACCAGAGGGGAGACATACGATTGAAAGGCTGCATTATAATATCATTGTGGAAGGGTGCTTATTAGCGCAAGAATGCAGTGGAATATCCATGACACAGCGGACATCGGGGGACGAAATCTTCTAAACAAGTGAGTGTTATATGTTAATGTTCTGACCTTTAAAAGTGTTTAGAAAAAAAAATGTAGAACATGTCGTTGGAACTCCGCTTTAATGACCAGTTCATTTTTTGCGATACAGCACTGCGTTACTCTAACTGACAATTGCGCTTTCATGCGACGCTGTACCCAAACAAAATTAATGTCCTTTTTTTCCCACAAACAGAGCTTTGCTTTTGGTGGTATTTGATCCCCTCTGCGTTTTTTTTATTTCTTGAGCTATAAACAAAAGAAGAGCGTCAATTTTGAAAAAAAACAAACAATATTTTTTACTTTCTGTTATAAAACTCATCCAATAAAAATATGTAAAAAATCTAATTTCTTAATTTAGGCCAATATGTATTCTTACATATTTTTGGTAAAAAAAAATCCCAATTAGCGTATATTGATTGGTTTGCGCAAAAGTTATTGCATCTATACACTATGTGATAGATTTAGGGACTTTTTATATTTTTTATTGTTTTTACTAGTAACGGCGGCGATCAGCGTTTTTTAGCAGGACTGCGACATTGCAGTGACAAATCTGACACTTTTTGGGGACCAGTGACACCAATACAGTTTTCAGTGCTAAAAAAAAATGCACTCTCACTGTATAAATGACACTGACAGGGAAGAGGTTAACATCAGGGGCGATCAAAGGGTTAAGTGTGCTCCTAGGGGGTGCTTTCTAACTGTGTGGGGGATAGACTGACTGGATGAAGCGAGCGATCTGTGTTCCTGATTAGCAGGAACACAAGATCTCTCTCTCTCCCTCTGTGACAGAACAGCGGCCTGCCTTGTTTACAAAGGCAGACTGCCATTCTGCCTCTCCTACAAATGATTATGGATGACCTGTGGCCATCGCAGCTGCGTGACCAGCTGATTGGCTCCAGCTGTGTCCAATCACCGGGTCTCCGGTGGAGCAAGCATGCACCCCAGATGCAGGTAGAGGCGTCAACGTACAGGTACATTGTTTCGCACAGCCGGGCCGCCCTGCTGAAGTATAGGTACGGTGGGCGGTCCGGAAGCAGTTAAACACAGAACAATGCTGTTTTTGGAGGCGAAAAGGAAGAACTGTTCAGAAAAGGTTACTATAGTATACACTGATCAGCCATACCATTATGACCACTGAGAGGTAAGTGAATAACTTTGATTATCTCATTACAATGGCATCTGAAAGTGGGTGGGATAAATTAGGCAGCAAGTGAACATACTGTCCCTAAAGTTGTTGTGTTGAAAGCAGAAAAAATGGGCAAGCCTATTGATTTGTGCAACTTTGACAAGGGACAATTTGTAATGGCTAGACAACTGGGACACAGCATCTCCAAAACTGAAGATCTTGTGGAATGTTACCACTCTGAAGTAGTCAGGACCTACCAACAAGGAAGGAAAACTGTCAAAACGTTGACGGGGTCATGGATGGTCAAGGCTCATTTATGCACATGGGGAGTGAAGACTGGCCCTTGGAGTCCAATCCAATAGAAGGGCTACTGTAGCTCAACTTGCTGAAAACATGATGTTGGTTCCAATGCAAAGGTGTCAGAACACACAGTACATCGCAGTTTATTGTGTATGGGGCTGTGTAGCTGCAGACTGGTCAGGGTGTCCATGCTGGCCCGTGCCACAACCAAAAGCACCTACAATGGGCACGTGAGCATCAGAACTGGAACAAGAAGCAATAGGTGGCCTTGTCTGATAAGTTTGATGGTTTGAGGAACACAATGACAATTTTTAGGTGTTACCTTGGCCTATAAATTCTGTAGATCTCAATCCAATTGAGCATCTCTGGGATGTGCTGGGAAAAAAAAAGTCCAATCCATGGAAGCCTCATCTCACAACTTACAGGACTTAAAGGATCTGCTACTTACAGCTTGTTGTCAGAAACCACAGAACACCTTCAGAGGTCTAGTGGAGTCCATGCCTAGAGGGGTTTTGGTAGTGGTCATAATGTTATGGCTTATCAGTGTATATCCTACCGCCTTCTTAGCATAGTTACTTTGTTAAGGCAATTAATTAAGGCAATGCAACATGCAAATTTGTCCAGACAGCCTACTGCTGAAACAGGAGCACCTATGAATAAAGAGCCTTCTAGAAAGTATGGAACCAAAGGGATCTAAAATCTGCTCTAAGGCCGCGTACACACGGGCGGACTGTTCGCCCAACTTTGTTTGTCAAACAGTTTCGGCAAACAGTCCGCTCAAAATTAGCATGGACGGACATGGCCACACACGGCACTTTTTGAGCGGACTGTTTCAGCGAACTGTTTGACAAACAGTTCGCTCAACTTTTGAAATGAACGGACTCGCCCACGTAAGGCGGAGGCAAATCCGCCCATTTCGAGCGCGTGTACAGGTAGGCGGGGCCCGCGAAGGAGACGTCGCGGGCTCCGCCGCCTGGAATGGACTTAAAGGGGAACCCCAACGCCGAAAAAAATCGGCGTGGGGGTCCCCCCAAAGTCCACAACAGACCCTTGTCCGAGCACGCTATCCGGCCGGCCAGGAAAGGGGGGCGAGCGAGCGCGCCCCCCCCTCCTGAGCCGTACCAGGCCGCGTGCCCTCAACATGGGGGGTGCCTTGGGGAAGGGGGGGCCGCGCGGCCCCCCCACCCCAAAGCACCTTGTCCCCATGTTGATGAGGACAAGGGCCTCTTCCCGACAACCCTGGCCGTTGGTTGTCGGGGTCTGCGGGCGGGGGGCTTATCGGAATCCGGGAGCCCCCTTTAAGAAGGGGGCCCCCGGATACCGGCCCCCCACCCTATGTGAATGAGTATGGGGTACAATGTACCCCTACCCATTCACCTGTGAAATAAAGTACAAAAAAAAACACAACACAGAGAAAAAATATTTTATTGCACAGCTCCGGGGGTCTTCCGTCTTCGGGGGTCTTCTCGCCGGACTCCTCCGCTATCTTCGTGTAGCTCTTTTACTAGCGGAGGAGCCCGGCTTTCTTCCTCCCCGCCGCCGGCCTCTTCTCCCGACTTCGGGGGTCTTGTCCCCCTCTTCGGTTCTTCTGCCGGGCCACCGCGCCTTCTTATAGCTCTTTTACAGGCGGTGGCCCGGTCTTCTGTCGCCGCTGCCTTCCGTTCTTCTGTCGCCGCCTTCGGTTCTTCTGCCGGGCCACCGCGCCTTCTTGTAGCTCTTTTACAGGCGGTGGCCCGGTCTTCTGTCGCCGCTGTCGCTGTCGCCGTCGCCGCCTTCCGTTCTTCTTCTTCTTCTTGTTCTTATTCTTCTTCCCCAGGAGATGTTGACACGTCGCTCTCTCCGGCCGGAATGCCAGAGCCGCGCTGTGCGGTCACTTATATAGTGACAATGGGGCGGTGTCACATGGTATATGTCACATGGGTTGGTCACATGGTGACCCCGCCCCCTTACGATGTCATAGTCCCCATGTGACATCAACCCATGTGGCCCCCCCTTCCCCAAGGCACCCCCCCATGTTGAGGGCACGCGGCCTGGTACGGCTCAGGAGGGGGGGCGCGCTCGCTCGCCCCCCCTTTCCTGGCCGGCCGGGTAGCGTGCTCGGACAAGGGTCTGTTGTGGACTTTGGGGGAACCCCCACGCCGATTTTTTTCGGCGTGGGGGTTCCCCTTTAAGCCCATTCCAGGCGGCGGAGCCCGCGACGTCTCCGTCGCGGGCCCCGCCTACCTTCACACGCGCTCGAAATGAGCAGACTCCTCCGAGCGGGAACAGTTTGCTCATTTCGAAAGTAGCCTACACACGGGCGGACTGTTCGCTCAAACACAGTTTCAGCGGACAGTTTTTCGGAATTTCCGAAAGACTTTGTCCGTCAAACTGTCCGCTGAAACTGTCCGCTGAAAGCCCACACACGAGCGGACTGTCCGCCCAAACACTGTTCAGCGGACAAGGTTGGGCGAACAGTCCGCCCGTGTGTACGCGGCCTAAGACACCAGATCTGAAGCTCTGCCATAATAAACTCTATCCTGTGCAGGTATGCTGGTGCAGCTATCAAGCCTGAGTTAGGGACTAGGGATGTTAGAAAGACAGTGCACTTTGTTCAGTATTCTGCAAATTTTCAGTAAAGTTTTTAAAACTTTGCCTGATCCTTGCCTGATCTGAAGTTATTCAAGGGGTGTAACACAAGTAACCGACACACATAGTTCACGGTTGGGTCAGTTGAAACACATTGGGGTATTACCATATTACATATGGTAATGCGGTACAGAAAGTGGTTACCAAGGGTAACAAAAGGTTTTTTAACCACTTAAGGACCAGGCCTCTTTTTCAGACTTGGTGTTTACATGTTTAAAACAGTTTTTTTTGTTAGAAAATTACTTAGAACCCGCAAACATTTTATATTGTTTTTTTTCTAACACCCTAGAAAATAAAATGGTGGTCATTGAAATACTTTTTTTCACACCGTATTTGCGCAGCGGTCTTACAAGCGCACTTTTTTTGGAAAAAATTCACTTTTTTGAATAAAAAAATAAGACAACAGTAAAATTAGCCCAATTTTTTTTTATATTGTGAAAGATAATGGTACGCCGAGTAAATTGATACCCAACATGTCACACTTCAAAATTGCGCCCGCTCGTGGAATGGCGTCAAACTTTTAGCCTCAAAAATCTCCATAAGCGACATTTAACAAATTCTACAGGTTGCATTTTTTGCGTTATAGAGGAGGTCTAGGGCTAGAATTATTGCTCTCGCTCTACCGATCGCGGCGATACCTCACATGTGTGGTTTGACCACCGTTTTCATATGCGGGCGCTACTCACGTATGCGCTCGCTTCTGTGCGCAAGCTCGTCGTGACGGGGTTTTTTTAAAAAACTTTATTTTTTTTTTCTTATTTATTTTAATTGATTTTATTTATTTTTACACTGTTTTTAAAAAAAAAAATGTATCACTTTTATTCCTATTACAAGGAATGTAAACATCCCTTGTAATAGAAAAAAGCATGACAGGTCCTCTTAAATATGAGATCTGGGGTCAAAAAGTCCTCAGATCTCATATTTGGGCTAAAATGCAAAAAAAAAAAAAAGAAAAGAAAAGAAAAAATGACATTTAAAAAAAAATATACCTTTAAGAGGTATGGGCGGAAGTGACGTTTTGACGTCGCTTCCGCCCTCCTATGGTATAGAGACGAGTGGGGGCCATCTTAGCCTTACTTGTCTCTATGCCCAGCTAGGAAGAGGACCCGATCGCCTCCGCCGCTACCGACGGCTCCGGTAAGCGGCGGAAGGTGCGGGAGGGCGGCGGGAGGGGATCTCGCGGGAAATCCGCCGCGGAGACCACCGTTATCGTACAGCCGACCGCCGCCTGAAGAGATGGATATCTCGGTTGTGGCAGCAGCTGCTGCCGTTACCGAGATATCCCTCTTCAAAAATAGGACGTACATCGTCGTGCGGCGGTCGGCAAGTGGTTAAGGAGATGTTCATGAGTGTGTACATGTGATGAGGTCGGATAGCCCCTTGCAGGAGGAGTTGTCAGAACTCTCTCCATGGAGCAGATCCATCTTCCATAGCAACAGGAGCAGATCAGAGCCGCAGAGGTCCCCAGCCTGCATACAGGTATGGAAGAGGAAGAGACAAGGAAGTGTGCGCATGTAGCCCACGCTAGGTGCACGATGGGGCCCCATTCTGTTACTGGGAGTGAAGTAGTGGGGATATCCTGGACAGATGGACAAGGCATTGGCTCTGCATGTCCCTCCTAAATGCAACAGTGACAGTGTGATGTATATTAGAGTTTAGTCATCTGTTCAAGAAAAGGTACTCCATGTGTAAGGCAGTGACCCTGCTGAAGGTGCCTAGTATAGCCCAAAAAACCCACCCCGGGGTAGGCCTCTCATGTGACCCTTGCTTGGCACCCAACAAGGAAGGGAGCATAGATGATGTGTCACCTGCCTGCCCTTACACACGAGGAGTGATCTGGGACATATAAATAAGTTTTATGCATACCTGATCATATTTTCCTGAGTTTAGATGAGGGTTTCCCAAACTATGCCCCATGGGCCACATTTGGCCAGCTACAAGATTTTATCTAGCCCTCAGCTAGAGTCAGTGGTATATCCTCAATGTGGGCTCACTCTGCTCTCACTTCAGCTTAGGTACACTCCAAGTTCCCTAAGGTGCGCTGTCATTGTCCTGTCATTGTTTGTTTGGACTACCAGGTGCTTGCCCCAGCGTTCACGGGACTGACCCCCTGTTGCAACTTAAGTAGGAATGGACACTGATGAAAAAAGGAATGTCATGGGGACTCTGATCTAAGGATATAATCTGATGGGGAATTTCATGTGGGAGAGGACTCCCATGTACGGAGGGATGCTGAATGATGGGACCCTGAAGTAAGGAGGGACTCTGATAGTGACCCTGATGTTAGGTGGGACTTTCATAGGGACTATGATGTAAGTAGAGGCTCTGATAGGGACTTTGATGTAAGGGGAGATTCAAATGATAACTGATTTTATTTATCCTTGAGCTTTATTAATGGCCCAAGTTTTTGGGGAATTTCTTTGCCTAGTTGTACTGAAGTTATATTTCTATTCTGAATTACATCCTGTTAATTGCAAAAAAAGCCAAGTGAAACGTATTTATTCATTTATTTAATTTATGAAAATGTGTTGGTTGACGGACCGCTTTTCTGTAATTATTTTCAATAGTCAATAAATCTTTATTCTTAAAAAAAAAAAAACACTATTTATACAGCATAAATATATTGTGATGTAAAAAGAGGCGCATGTTGCAATACAAGGCGACGGGGGGTCCAGAGGTAGAGATAGTCAGCACGGAACATATTCCAGAGGGTAGTATTGGGGGCACTAGTGGTAGGTTGACTAAAGCACATAAATGAGGTAAATATAGTAACAAGTCCTATTTGCAATCTTGAAACACCCAATAGGAGGATAGTATGCGACCGGTCTAAAATACGTGGCATGTTCACCAATGCCAGGAGCCTGGCAGACATGATGGGTGAACTAGAGATACTGTTTTACAAGGAGGATTTTGATTTTGTGGGAATTTCAGAGACATGGTTCAACAGCTCTCATGATTGGCTGGCAACCATTCAAGGGTATTCCCTTTATCTCAAGGATAGAGAGGGGTAAAAAAGGGGGAGGGGTATGTCTATATATCAGGAATAATGTACAAGTGAACTTGAGAGATTACATCAATAAGGGAGCTAGGGAGAAGGTAGAATCCTTATGGGTAGAGCTCCAGAGGGATGAAGCTGAGGGGAAAATAATACTGGGAGTATGCTATAGGCCCCCTAACCTAAAGAAGGAGGGGGAGACGGACCTACATTCACAATTTGGATTAGCAGCAAGTATGGGAAGTGTTATCATAATGGGGGATTTTAATTATACAGACATAGACTAGGTGGAGGGCACCACGCATTTGTCTAAAGTTGTCCAGTTCCTAAATGTCTTGCAGGACAATTTCATGGGTCAGATGGTAGATGCACCAACTAGAAACAAAGCGTTACTAGATCTACTGATTACCAACAATACAGACCTGATCGCAATTTTTGCTGTACCATGTGGACCGCAGTCACAGCAATGGAGCTGCTGTTTCCTGCAGGCCACATATCAGCCCACAGACTAGACTTATTCCACTATATATGGGCATGTAGCACTAGACCTGGCCTTACGGGCACTCAGTGGGACTAAAAGAGATTGGGCAGGACTTGGTACACATATCAGTAGATTGCCTCTTAGCATAGACACCCATAAAGATCTCCAGTCCTAAATAGCCAACCAATGCCACAAGTCCTGTCTGCAAATGAAAAATATCAGTGATCACCCTATATGTTAGTAAACAGCGATCACAGGTCAATTGGCTTCAGTATAAATCACACAAATAGGAAACATAAGGGGAATACAAATACTCTGAATTTTAAAAGAGCTAAATACCCTAAACTACGAACCTCGCTAGAAGATATAAATTGGGATAAAATCTTAGGAACAAAGAACATGGAGGAGAGATGAGTTTGCTTTAAGAGCATATTAAATAAGGACATTAGCCAGTGCATCCCATTGGGAAACAAATTTAAAAGAGCAAACAAAAGTTCTGGATGGCTTAACACCAATGTAAAAAAATTGATAAAAGCAGATTCTGTGGGTGGGTCTGTTGTCTGGAGCTCGGTGGGTGGAGTTGTGATGTCAGCAGATTCCCTGCCCACCTCTACACTCCCCTTGGTCAGGCATCGATATTCCCTACACTGAACTTCTGCTGGTCTTGCGGATTATGCACTATGATCGCTAACATCCAGTCAAAACCCAGGAAAGTCACCACCTGACTTCAGCATGCCCAATCATGCTGAGGTGTGGAGCAGCTGATCCTGGGAGAGCTGGAGAAGAAAGGAGGAGGGGATCTGAAGTACACAGAATGCCTGTCTCACACTCCTGCATGAAATATGTAAATCACCTGTCACTCACAGCAAGGGTGAGAAATGGATATCTAATTCTCTGTCTGACTGTTTTTATCGCCTTGAAAAAAGATAAGAGGACTGCTCAGAGCTGGATTAACTCTTCGTGACAAAACTGGGCACAGGTCACATGAAATCCTATACTGTACAAGGTGCAAATCTTAATAATTATTTTTTTCAGGTTTACATCCACTTTATAAACAGTAAAAAAGGGAGGCCAGACCATACTGGCCCCATAAATAATGAGAAAGGACATCTGGTTACAAAGGATGGGGAGATGGCGAAGGGATTTCATTTATTCTTCTCCTCAGTCTTCACGAGGGAATCGGGGGGCTTCAGTAACCAAAACTGCAGTGTTTATCATTATGACACATAATAGGAAGCACCCTCATGGCTAACAGAGGATAGAATTAGAAATAGACTTGTGAAACTTAACATTAATAAATCACCGGGACCAGAAGGCTTGCACCCAAGGGTACTTAGGGAATTCAGTTAAGTAATTGCCAGACCATTGGTCCTAATTTTTTCTGACAATCTACTGACTGGAATGGTACCAGCTGATTGGAGAAAAACCAATGTAGCAACAATATTTAAAAAAGGGCCAAAACACATCCCTGGAAATTACAGACCAGTTAGCCTTACATCAATAGTATGGAGGGGATGATAAGGGACTTTATACAGGAATTTAGTAATGAAAACAGTATCATTAGCAGTAATCAGCATGGATTCATGAAGAATCGTTCTTGCCAAACCAATCTATTAACCTTCTATGAGGAGGTGAGCTGCCATCTAGATAAAGAAAGAATTTGACACAGTTCCCTATAAACATTTACTGTACAAAGTAAGGTACATTGGCGTGGACCATAGGGTGAGAACATGAATTGAAAACTGGCTACAAGAGCGAGTTCAGAGGGTGGTGATTAATGGGGAGTACTCGGAATGGTCAGGGGTGGGTAGTGGGGTCCCCCAGGGTTCTGTGCTGGGACCAATCCTATTTAATTTGTTCATAAACGACCTGGAGGATGGGGTAAACAGTTCAATCTCTGTATTTGAGATACTGAGCTAAGCAGGGCAATAACTTCTCCACAGGATGTGGAAACCTTGCAAGAAGATCTGAACAAATGAATGGGGTGGGCGACTTACAGGCAAATTAGGTTTAATGTAGAAAAATGTAAAAAAATGCATTTGGGTGGCAAAAAAAAAAATGCAATCTACTCACTAGGGGGAGAACCACTGGGGGAATCAAGGATGGAAAAGGACCTGGGGGTTCTAGTAGACGATAGTCTCAGCAATGGCATGCAATGCCAAGCTGCTGCTAACAAAGCAAGCATAATATTGGCATGCATTAAAAAGGGGATCAACTCCAGAGATAAAGCGATAATTCTCCCGCTCTACAAGACTCTGGTCCGGCCGCACCTGGAGTACGCTGTCCAGTTCTGGGTACCAGTCCTCAGGAAGGATGTACTGGAAATGAAGTGAGTACAAAGAAGGGCAACAAAGCTAATAAAGGGTCTGGAGAATATTAGTTATGAAGAAAGCTTGCAAGCACTGAACTTATTCTCTCTGGAGAAGAGACGATTGAGAGGGGATATGATTTAAATTTACAAATACCGTACTGGTGACCTCACAATAGGGATAAAACTTTTTCGTGGAAGGGAGTTTAACCCCTTCCCGCCGAGCGTACGCAGATGTGCGTACTCGGCTTCCGGGGGTATACCGGGATGATGCCCGCACCTGCAGGCATCATCCCGGTACCGTTTTTTTCAGCAGGCGATTGGCTATTCAGGCATAACAACCGATGCGGCTAAAAGCCGCTCGGCTGTTATGCCGGAGGAGCGGGAGGGGACGTCCCCCCCTCCCGCCGCTGTTACCGGTGCTCCCGCTCGATCGGGAGCACCGATTCAAATTACGCTGCCTCCGGCTGCTGAGCAGGGACTGGAATGAAGCCGTAATCGGCTTCGTTCCAGTCTCCTCATCGTAAACACGGAAGCGACGTCATGACGTCACTTCCCGTTTACTCGGCTGCCAATGGTTTTAAAAAAATATCCGGTATTCAGAATCGCCGTTTTCGGTGATCTGAATACATTAAAGTGTAAAGGAGGGGTGGGGGGTCTTTTAGACCCCCGATCCCTCCATAAAGAGTACCTGTCACCACCTATTACTGTCACAAGGGATGTTTACATTCCTTGTGACAGCAATAAAAGTGATCAATTTTTATTTTTTTTTAAACAATTTAGTCATTTTAAAATAAATAAAATAAATAAAAAAATTTAAAAAAAAATTCTAAAGCGCCCGCCGCCCCCGCGAGCTCGCGAAGCAAAGAAAACGCATACGGAAGTCGCGCCCGCATATGTAAACGGTGTTCAAATCACACATGTGAGGTATCGCCGCGATCGTCAGAGCGAGAGCAATAATTCTAGCACTAGACCTTCTCTGTAACGCTAACCTGGTAACCGTAAAAAAAATTTAAAGCGTCGCCTATTGAGATTTTTAGGTACCGTACTTTGTCGTCAATCCACAAGTGCGCGCAATTATAAAGTGTGACATGTTTGGTATCTATTTACTCGGCGTAACATTATCTTTCACATTACACAAAAAAATTGGGCTAATTTTACAGTTTTTTTTTTTTTTTATTCATGAAAGTGTCCCTTTTCCCAAAACGTTGCGTTTAAAACACCGCTGCGCAAATACCGTGGGACATAAAATATTGAAAGATTCGCCGTTTTATTCTCTAGAGTCTCTGCTAAAAAAATATATATAATGTTTGGGGGTTCCAGGTAATTTTCTAGCAAAAAATATGGATTTTAACTTGTAAACACCAAATTCCAAAAATAGGCTTAGTCATGAAAGGGTTAATAAGAAACGTGGCCACTCATTAAAATTTGAAGAAAAGAGGTTTCACCTTAAACTACGTAGAGGGTTTTTTACTGTAAGAGCGGCAAGGATGTGGAATTCCCTTCCACAGACGGTAGTTTCAGCGGGGAGCTTCGATAGTTTCAAAAACTATTGGATAAGCACCTGAACGACCGCAACATACAGGGATATACAATGTAATACAGACATATAATCACACATATAGGTTGGACTTGATGGACTTGTGTCTTTTTTCAACCTCACCTACTATGTAACTAAGTGCTCATTGCTTCCAGATTGTACAGATTGTTACTTCTGCAAAACTGCAATAGCACCCCAGCAAATCCAATCGGTATAGTAATCAATTGTTTTGTTGACAATGCTGACATGGTGACCAGATGATTTTGTTTGTAAACAAAGGATTGTGGTTAGGTTTACTGTTATGCCCTGAACACACGGTCGGACTTTCTGAAAATGTGCGATCAGATTGTGTTGTCGGAAAATCCGATCGTGTGTGGGCTCCATCTGACTTTTTCTGTCGGAATTTCCAACATAAAAAGTTTGAGAGCTGGATCTAAAATTTTCTGACAACAAATTCCGATCGTTTAATTTCTGATCGTGTGTAGACAGTTCCAGACAAAGTGCCACGCATGCTCAGAATAAATTACGAGACGAAAGCTATTGCCTACTGGCCTCTTTATAGTCACGTTGTACGTTTTGTACATCGCCTCGTTCTAAACAATCAGATTTTCTGACAACTTTGTGCGACTGTGCGTATGCAAGACAAGTTTGGGCCAAAATCCATGGGAAAAAATCAGACCGTGTGTACAGGGCATTAGGGTTACCATAAGCCCTTGTACACACAGTCGGACATTCCGACAACAAAATCCGTCGGATCAGACAAAGTTGTCGGAAAATTCGATCGTTCAGAACGTGATGACGTTATTTCGTTACGACGGGACTACGTTCAGGCTAGTAGCCAATAGCTTTGGTCTAGGAATTTGATCTGAGCATGCGTGGCACTTTGTCCGATCGGAATTCTCTACAAACGATCGGACAAAGTCCGATCGGATCATGTTGTCGGAAAATTTTATATCTAGCTCTCAAACTTTGTTGGTCGGACATTCCGACGAAAAAAGTCCGATGTAAAGAGTTTGCAACAGTGGCAAAAAGAAAATTGGGACTTTATATGAAGCATAGCTAAGAACAAAAAGGTTTGAAATCATGTGATCATGGGCTCCAAAAAATAAACATTAAATCAGAAAGATAACATGATAATATAATTCAATAAGATCTCAGCAATTTATTGTTACATGATAATGGCATAATTGATAAACAAAGAAATTTTTATTTTTTATTTTTTTAATAATAAAAAATAAAAGAATTATCTTGATACATAGTAATAAAGTAATAATAATTCATGAATAACATGATTCAGTTGATAATAATAAAGTATAAAACCAATCTATGGGTAATAGAGACATTGGAACACGGTAATGTAATTATACTGCTTCATAAACAACAGTCATGTAATCAATAAAAGAAAAAAAGAAATAAAATATAAGATTAAATAAATAAATAGAATAAATAAATAAAAATATAAATGATAAATTAATATCACTAATTCGGAGTCTCAAGATCACATGATGTTGAAGGTGTAGCATAAGGCTAAGGCTCTACGTGTTTCGTGGGGACTCCCACTCTTCAGGAGCAATAAGACGGGTGCAATAATCTATCATAAGAAGTAGAAAATTACCAGATGAACAGTTGCTGGACAAAAACGGAAAAAAGGGCAAGAATATGCTAGACGCTCTTACCTATAATTACATAAAAGTGTAAAAGTAATTTTGTTCAGGGTAGAGGATGCCAAGGGGGAATTAAAGCCTCCCCCGGAGCTGAGGCCGCACAAATGGGGACACATCGAGGCGCAGGGTAACAGCATGAGGAACACCAATAGTGACTATTTAATGATGGGGTGTAGTTACCAATAGCTGTGAATGTTCTGTGGAGAGAATAAATAGTAATGAGTGTATGAAACCTATTACGTGTGACGGTGCAGAAAAAACAAAAAGAACAACATAAAAAAAAAACATCAAGTAAAAAACTGGTGAATAAAAACTGTAATTTCCTGAAAGTGAAGTGTTGTGTACCTTACCATCTAAGTAAGACATCATGGGGTCCCGTGTGAAGTGAACAGGAAGGGGGATAATGCGATGTGTGCTCCTACAACATGCTGTCCCATTGCCAAGAATTAGCCACAATGTGCCGCCAGCACCACGCGGCGTTATAAAGCAGAGGGAGGAGGAGCAAGGCCAACCCCCGGACGCCTGGCGTCACTAAGCAGTCGGCGCTCAACGTTCTCCCTCGTGTCTAACGCAGTTGGAGAAATCAAAACACAGCAAAGTGCATGCGTCCAACAAAGCCGCACATAGGTGTGCGGCGTCACGTGGCGCCGCACATAGGGTGTATGAGGCGTGGTGTCGATGCGTGGGTAGCGACACCCACCACCTCCGACTCGTAAGAGGAAGGCGGAGGGAGGGGCCAAGGCACGCATCGCAGCTCCCGGGGATGCAGTCCCAGGCATACACATCCACCCTGCAGTATTAATAATACATAAAATTAATAGAATTATTGGACTCCTTAATGTCAAGCAAGGGTCAATCTGTAGTAAACCAGTATGGATATATTGCAACATTATGCTATCTTAAGTGCTATGCTTCCATCCCTCTGTTATGATGGAAAAAGGGGGAGGACCGGATTAGTGGGACTTTATATGAGGTAACGAATGGGTAGATTCATCTACATCCATCCCTGTTATATGTAAAGACCCACTAATCCCGTCCTCCCCCTTTTTCCGTCATAACAGAGGGATGGAAGCATAGCACTTAAGATAGCATAATGTTGCAATATATCCATACTGGTTTACTACAGATTGACCCTTGCTTGACATTAAGGAGTCCAATAATTCTATTAATTTTATGTATTATTAATACTGCAGGGTGGATGTGTATGCCTGGGACTGCATCCCCGGGAGCTGCGATGCGTGCCTTGGCCCCTCCCTCCGCCTTCCTCTTACGAGTCGGAGGTGGTGGGTGTCGCTACCCACGCATCGACACCACGCCTCATACACCCTATGTGCGGCGCCACGTGACGCCGCACACCTATGAGCGGCTTTGTTGGGCGCATGCCCTTTGCTGTGTTTTGATTTCTCCAACTGCGTTAGACACGAGGGAGAACGTTGAGCGCCGACTGCTTAGTGATGCCAGGCGTCCGGGGGTTGGCCTTGCTCCTCCTCCCTCTGCTTTATAACGCCGCGTGGTGCTGGCGGCACATTGTGGCTAGTTCTTGGCAATGGGACAGCATGTTGTAGGAGCACACATCGCATTATCCCCCTTCCTGTTCACTTCACACGGGACCCCATGATGTCTTACTTAGATGGTAAGGTACACAACACTTCACTTTCAGGAAATTACAGTTTTTATTCACCAGTTTTTTACTTGATGTTTTTTTTTTATGTTGTTCTTTTTGTTTTTTCTGCACCGTCACACGTAATAGGTTTCATACACTCATTACTATTTATTCTCTCCACAGAACATTCACAGCTATTGGTAACTACACCCCATCATTAAATAGTCACTATTGGTGTTCCTCATGCTGTTACCCTGCGCCTCGATGTGTCCCCATTTGTGCGGCCTCAGCTCCGGGGGAGGCTTTGATTCCCCCTTGGCATCCTCTACCCTGAATAATATTACTTTTACACTTTTATGTAATTATAGGTAAGAGCGTCTAGCATATTCTTGCCCTTTTTTCCGTTTTTGTCCAGCAACTGTTCATCTGGTAATTTTCTACTTCTTATGATAGATTATTGCACCTGTCTTATTACTCCTGAAGAGTGGGAGTCCCCACGAAACGCGTAGAGCCTTAGCCTTATGCTACACCTTCAACATCATGTGATCTTGAGACTCCGAATTAGTGATATTAATTTATCATTTATATTTTTATTTATTTATTCTATTTATTTATTTAATCTTATATTTTATTTATTTTTTTCTTTTTTTTTTTTATTGATTACATGACTGTTGTTTATGAAGCAGTATAATTACATTACCGTGTACCAATGTCTCTATTACCCATAGATTGGTTTTATACTTTATTATTATCAACTGAATCATGTTATTCATGAATTATTATTACTTTATTACTATGTATCAAGATAAGTATTTTATTTTTTATTATTAAAAAAAAAAAAAATTTTTTTTCTTTGTTTATCAATTATGCCATTATCATGTAACAATAAATTGCTGAGATCTTATTGAATTATATTATCATGTTATCTTTCTGATTTAATGTTTATTTTATGGAGCCCATGATCACATGATTTCAAACCTTTTTGTTCTTAGCTATGCTTCATATAAAGTCCCAATTTTCTTTTTGCCACTGTTGCAAACTCTTTACATATAACAGGGATGGAGGTAGATGAATCTACCCATTCGTTACCTCATATAAAGTCCCACTAATCCCGTCCTCCCCCTTTTTCCGAAAAAAGTCCGATGTAGCCCACACACGGTCGGATTATCCGACAACACAGTCCGATCGGACCTTTTCCGTCTGAATTTCCGACCGTGTGTACAAGGGCTTAGAGTTTATTTAGGCATAAGAACGAGTCTTAGCCCTTGTACACACGGTCGGAGATTCCGTCGGAATGTGTCCTATCGGAGCGTTTTGTCGGATATTCCGACTGTGTGTGGTATGCATCGGACTGTTTCCGTCGGAATATCCGTCGGACCAAATTTTCCAACTTGCTGGAAATATTTTCCAACAAACTGCTCCGATCGGACATACTCCGTTCATGTGTAGCCTACTCCGACGGACAAAGTGCCACACATGCTCAGATCAAATTCCTAGACCAAAGTTATTGGCTACTAACCTGAACGTAGTCCCGTCGTAACGAAATAACGTCATCACGTTATGTACAATCGGATTTTCCGACAACTTTGTCCGACCGTGTGTATGCAACAGTTTCGGACAAAATCTGTCGGACAAAATCCAATGGATTTGGTTGTCAGAATGTCCGACCGTTTGTACAAGGGCTTAGAAATATACAAGGACCCTTCATAACAATTTACAGCCCATTTCACTCAGAAAAACCACCAAAAGCTACTTTAATTTTGCTTTCACATAGTTTTTAATGCATTTTGTCAACATTGCAAAATTTCCACAAAATGTCCAAGTTTTCACTGTAATTTCAACAAAGTGAATTTTGTTCAGTCCACTTTCTATTAAATAATGGTTGGAAAAACAGAGATGGATGGGCAGACTGATGAATGAATGGAGGGAAGGAAGGAATGAAAGAAGGTAAGGGGAAGAAATGATTGAACGAAAGAAAGAATTAAGGAAAGTGGATAGATGGATACATGGATGGATAGATAATTTGTTTCTTCAGTTAGAGTGCACCTCATAGACTATGTACATAACCCTTGCCTCTTCATACATAAAGCTCCACATACCTATAAACATGTGTAGCATTAGCCCAAGCCCAAAGTCATGAAAAGGCAAGCCTGAGGCAAGGACCATCTGATTGAGGCATGGAAGTAATTTGCTGGCAATTTGAAAGCACAGATAACTGAAGGGTTCTTTTCTAAGACAAAAACCACAAAACCACTGTAACGCCTCCGCAGGCACCATGTCTAATTGCTCTGGATGACTGTCTAATGAGCCCCCAAATGACACCCATTTGTATCTCTAAAGGTTGTATCTTGAGGCAACATGGAGGAAAAAAAAACATCTCCATTAACTGACTCTTGTGATGGGGAAACATAATTGAAATGCTTGTCCCAGAGTGAATCTAAATGTACCTAATGATTTAGTGGAACGATGTTTAGTGGCCGTTCCAGTTTGTCAGGCTTTAATAATGCCCCTCTGAATACTTGTGACAGGTCTTCGCAGGCTTAGCAAATTTTCTGTTACAAGTCTGCAGCAGGGGCCCCATCAGGGTTGCCCCCTAGTGTAAAAATCTGTGTTTTTTTTTTTACATCTGTCTCTGAAATGTCCCTTACCGACATCCTTTTGGTCTAAAAATCCAGACATTATAGCTGCCCCACCTCTCCAGTACCTTCTCAGCCAATAGAAACATGTCTGTGTATACTGTGTGTGTGTATACTGTGTGGCCCCATAATCTATGATTGCCTGGGGGCCCCATAATCTCCTATTGCCCGGGGGCCCCATGAGTTGTCAGTCCACCCCTGGTCTGCAGTAATAGAAAGTGTAATCCTGACAACATCTCTATTGTCACAGAAAACATAGCTAATCACTGTGGTGTCTCATGATGTTCCTCTGGCTTTAGTGCCTTCTGAGTCACTGGTCCATAACACAAAGGTAGGTCAGGAATTCTGAGGTCACACTGCATTATTTTAAATCACATATTTAGGTAATATTAAAACCAAAGGATCTGCATGATAGCCAGATAACTAAATTTTCAGTAGGAGATCAGTAAGGGCCACTTGACTTGTTGCCATTGTGCTGAATCTAACAGCATAAAGTGGAACTCCAGTGAGTATTGTTGGAAAGGTTCAGAGAAGCCTATCCTGCCTCCACCTAATAACCGTACTTTCATTTTTTTCATCAGCTCATCCCCCACAGTTATTATCTTTGTATTACTGTACTTGACCCTCCCTTTTAGATTGTAAGCTCTAATGAGCATGGGCCTCTGATTCCTCCTGTATTGAATTGTATTGTAATTGTACTGTTTACCCTAACGTTGTAAAGCTCTGCGCAAACTGTTGGCGCTCTATAAATCCTGTATAATAATAATCATTTTAAAAAGGGTTAAAATACCTGCCTGGTTTTGTTGCTGTGTTCCCATTGGAAGGTTTCCTTTAATTCCTGCTACCATCTTTAGATTTTTATATGTTACGTTTTTGCTGTGCCGTGGGGACCGCAGTCGTGGAGCTGCTGTTTCCTGTAGGCCATATATCAGCCCACAAACTAGACGTATTCCACTATATATGGGCATGTAGCACTAGACCTGGCCTCATGGGCACTCAGTGGGACTAATAGGGATTGGGCAGGGCTTGGGACACATATCAGTAGATTGCCTCTTAGCATAGACACCCATAAAGATCTCCAGTCCTAAAGCGGGATTCCACCCTAAAGTGGAACCTCCGCTGATCGGATCCCTCCCCCCCTCCGGTGTCACAATTGACACCTTTCAGGGGGGAGGGGGGTGGAGATACCTGTCAAAGACAGGTATTTTCACCCACTTCCGGGCATAGACTCCCGTGGGAGTCTACGCCATTTCCTGCCCTGCCGCGCTGTCTGCTGGGACACACACGGGTCCCAGTGACAGCGCGGAGATTTCCTATTGCGCGGCGCGGCTCGCGCATGCGCAGTAGGGAACCGGGAAGTGAAGCCGATTCGCTTCACTTCCTGATTCCCTCACCAAGAATGGTGACTGCAGCAGCCGAAAGCCGAGAGATCGATCGGCCTCGGCTGCCGGCATCGCTGGAACCCGGGACAGGTGAGTGTCCATTTATTAAAAGTCAGCAGCTGTAGTATTTATAGCTGCTGGCTTTTAATATTTTTTTTTTGGTGGAATCCCTCTTAAATAGCCAACCAACGTCCTGTCTGCAAATGAAAAATATCAGTGGACACCCTATATTCTTCAACTAAGGTTCATATGATTAAATTGAACAGATATCTATATACTTATAAGACTTTTTTCTAGTTTTGGAATAGTGTGAAATAGCAGTGAAGCCCTTTTCTGCAGGTGTGGCAGTCAGTACACTGTACATCACAAAACACAGCCCTGGAGTGAGCATTCATTCATAATGCTCTCATTGACAAGCGCTGACCAATGAGAGGTGCATCTGAGACTTCTTCTTAAGGTTAGGTGTCCCAGTAGAAAGAAGAGCTTCTCTTGTTGCTGCCCTTGTCATTGCGAGCATTATGATGGATACACACTCCGGGGCTGGGTATTGCAGTATAAGGGCCATTATACCGGCAGCATTAAGCATCACAGTCGCTATGTGCAGCAGGATCTGGGGTGGTGGCTCATTATATTTGCATGCAGACTGCCCTAGGTAACCCCCACATATGATGATGAGCCTCCATGATTGAAAGAGCTGAAATTCAACAAATTAAAGGAGTTGGCCAAGGCAATCAGACTGTAAAGAAAATAGCTAGATAATGATGGATGCCCTCCAGCCAGGAAAATGGAATCTGTCTGACTTACCATAGATTCAAATGCACACTGTGAGAAACTCGGTCTGCAGTGAAATCAGAGTAAGCAATTTCAGTATAGGAGAGGAGCTTGTACAACTGCCCAAGACTGCAGGGCTTGATAGAGCTCAGGTGAAAGATATAGGTGAAAAAGTCCACTGAATAAATGCCAACAGTGTTCATCCAAACCACTGTGGTTAGTAGACATGAGTGCCCATATGAGAGTCACCAAGATGTGATTTTTAAACCACCAAAGGAGGGTGAATACTCTTACCAGAAACCGTGGACTCAGATACCTGTGGTACTGAGTCATATAAGCTGATATAAACATACACTATCTCACAAAAGTGAGTACACCCCTCACATTTTTGTAAATATTTTATTATATTTTTTCATGTGACAACACTGAAGAAATGTAAATTAGTGAGGGTGCAGCTTGTTTAACAGTGTAAATTTGCTGTCCCCTAAAAATAACTCAACACACAGTCATTAATGTCTAAACCACTGGAAACAAAAGTGAGTACACCCCTAAGTGAAAATGTCCATATTGGGCCCAAAGTGTCAATATTTTGTGTGTCCACCATTATTTTCCAGCACTGCCTTAACCCTCTTGGGCATGGAATTCACCAGAACTTCACAGGTTACCACTGGAGTCCTCTTCCACTCCTCCATGACAACATCACAGAGCTGATGGATGTTAGAGACCTTGCACTCCTCCACCTTCCATTTGGGATGCCCCACAGATGCTCAATAGGGTTTAGGTCTGGAGACATGCTTGGCCAGTCCATTACCTTTACCCTCAGCTTCTTTAGCAAGGTAGTGGTCATCTTTGAGGTATGTTTGGGGTCGTTATCATGTTGAAATACTGCCCCATGTGGCCCAGTCTCCGAAGGGGGGAATTATGCTTTGCTTCAGTATGTCACACTGTTCCCTCAATGAACTGTAGCTCCCCAGTCTCGGCAGCACTCATGCAGCCCCAGACCATGACACTCCCACCACCATGCTTGACTGTAGGCAAGACACACTTGTCTTTGTACTCCTCACCTGGGTGCGGCCACACATGCTTAACACCATCTGAACTAAATATGTTTATCTTGGTCTCTTCAGACCACAGGACATGGTTCCAGTAATCCATGTTCTTAGTCTGCTTGTCTTCAGCAAACTGTTTGCAGGCTTTCTTGTGCATCTTTAGAAGAGGCTTCCTTCTAGGGCAACAGCCACGTAGACCAATTTGATGCAGTGTGCAGCCTATGGTCTGAGCACTGACAGGCTGACCCCCCACCCCTTCAACCTCTGCAGCAATGCTGGGAGGACTCATATGTCTATTTTCCAAAGACAATGCCTGGATATGACGCTGGGCATGTGCACTCAACTTCTTTGGTCAACCATGGCGGGGCCTGTTCTGAGTAGAACCTGTCCTGTTAAACCGCTGTGTGGTCTTGGCCACCGTGCTGCAGCTCAGTTTCAGGGTCTTGGCAATCTTATAGCCTAGGCTATCTTTATGTAGAGCAACAATTATTTTTTTAGATCCTCAGAGAGTTCTTTGCCATGAGGTAAATATTCAATGGGCTTCTGCGCTCAAATGGAATTTGTGAGGAATGGTCTTATTTGGTGGATGCCGCAAGCACTTTCACGAGACACCAGCTCGTGTATATAGACAAAAAGAAAAAATGATGGTGCTGCGCTTCCAGAAAAATTGAATCTTACAAGAAAATGCTGGAGAGAGCTAATTGTTCAAATGGAGATATATCAGATGGTATATATTCAAACTAATATGGTAGAGGAGAACTCTTCTCCTGGTGTGAAAATTATTCTATCGAGAGTGCTCGCAGCAGTGTGTACACAATGATAACTGTCACAATATAAGGTGCAATTTATATCTCTACAGCATAATAATAGTGCTAGTATGCTGAAACGGCACCCACCGTATAATGCCTTGTTTATTTACACTCCTCGGCACTCGTCTCGATGAGCCAGCATGCGTTCCACCTGAGTGGGATGTGATGTCAGCAAAACCCAGAATAACCACTGCTATTAGGACCTCAATGCATTTCACCGGAAGGCGCGATCAGGAAGTCGTCAGCTGCTTAGTAGTTAAATATCATTATAGGAGGTGGCGCCATTTTCTATAAATTGATTTAACATTGGAGAAATAAAAATGTGGATATTACCGAAATAATGAGTTGTCTTAGCGTGTCATGTATCCGCACCAGTATCTCATCTAAGATGGCTTCGGGTAGGCCTCAAGCCTTGTTTCCATTTGAATTGGAAGATCTGGAATAGTAACCACTCAAATCGACTCACACCATTTCCAATCTAAGATGGCGTCGGGCTGGTATCTGAGTCCACGGTCTCTGGTAAGCATATTTACCCTACTTTGCTGGTGGATAATCACATCTTGGTGACTCATACGTGGACTTTCATGGCTATTATCCACAGTAATTTGGATGAACACTATTGGGATTTTTTGAGTGGAAAATGCTTTTTCTTTATTTTCCTTGAATGTCTCCCTCAGATCTACAGCGAGTACACTTGTAGTGCACAGTGGATTTGCCTTTAGTAAATAAACCCCAATGTCTTGTCAATTGTGGTGCTAGCAGCTTAAGCCCTTGTACACACGGTCGGACATTCCGACGGAAAATGTCCGATTGGAACGTGTTGTCGGATAATCCAACTGTGTGTGGGCTCCATCAGACTGTTTCCGTCGGAATATCCGACGGACAAAGTTTTAGAGCTGGGCTATAAAACTTTCTGACAACATGATCCGATCGGACTTTGTCCGATTGTGTGTAGAGAATTCCGATCGGACAAAGTGCCACGCATGCTCAGATCAAATTCCTAGACCAGGCTATTGGCTACTAGCCTGAACCTAGTCCCCTCGTAACGAAATAACGTCATCATGTTCTGAACGATCGGATTTTCTGACAACTTTGTCCGACTGTGTGTATGCAACAGTTTCGGACAAAATCCGTCGGACAAAATCCGTCGGACAAAATCCGACGGATTTGGTTGTCAGAATGTCCGGCCGTGTGTACAAGGGCTTAGAGTTTTTAGATTAATAGTGCAGTATTTATTTTATTAGAACTAAAAAGATACATTTACAAGATTAATCTCCTTTTAATTAATTAATACCTTTACAGGATCAGTTTGGGAGTGTTAGGTGTACCAGTGTAACTCTAAGAAGAGATAGGGTCATCAGTAGAATAAGTGTCTGTGTGTCATAAGCCTCCTTCTCTGTAAAGCCGATTTGGCGTTGGACTTGAACACTTCCTGTATTGTGTAATGTATGTATATGTCAAGATATATAATAAAGACAAAACCAATATTCAACCTTCCCTTACCTGGTCTATTTATCAAACCCCAGCTCTAAAAGCAGTCTGTAACATAACCCGAATTGATCTTTGCCACCACATACCGAATTTGAAACGCTTCATGTCAGGGCGAAAAAAAATTTGTCAAACTCCAATATCCTCCGTGTCGTTCAAGGGATCCTGTCACCTCCATCACTCTGTTATTTTTCCCAGATTTCCCAGTAGGAACGTGTGTGGCTGCTTTCTATATATTAGTCAGCTAGTTATTACACAAACTTGGCTCTGCGCTACGCATGACCAGAAAATGATAATTACTTGCTGAATTCCCAGCATGCAGAGATTGGCAAGCCGGTGACCCCCTTCCTTCTGTTTACTGGTGAGCTGTCACCATATTGTTTTAGTACATTACATCAATTTATGTGTGGTCATTGTTCCAACTTAGAAACAGATGAACCGCTACTAGCCGGTCAGGTACAAGATGTGGTTACAGGTCAACTGCAAAGCTGTAATAGAATTGAAAAGGTCATTCCAAATAACTGCAAGGTTAGCATTGACTTTTTTGTTTTTGTATTGTGCAGCGGTACCCCCATAGGGGCTGCTGGTAATTGTAGTCCTTTGGCAACCCTGCCCAGACAGGCACACAGTCTTCAGTCTCAGACAGAAAACAGTCCATGCACTTTGTTTCTTGTATTTTATGGAGGGGATTAAACTTGTATGGGGATAGGGTAGTTATGAGTTGATTGCAAAAAAAATTTAGGGACTGAGGAACTATATAAACCTCCTGTATATACAACTTCCTGTAGCACAAACTTGACTTTTGATCTCAATCTTCAGGACCAGCTAGCATTGATTGGCAGGCCTGACACTTGCTCAGCCAGGCCTAAAGCGAATGCCCTTTGCAGGCAGGGACCTCAGGTAGTGTATCAAAGATATAGGATGTCCTAATGCTAGATGTCCACGTGGCTACTGCTGCCAGCACCACCTCTTCAGGCCCCGCCAGCACTCATGGCTGCATCTGCCTCTCCTCACTGCCCATGCCACCGCAGTCCTCTCCACTGGCTCTGCACCCATTCCAGACTGCAATCTCCCAGTCCACTCAGGTGTGCCTCCCGGCCCTTCCCGACTGCGTGTCACTCACCAACCCTCTCGGCTGTGACCAGTTGTTTCTCCCTAGAGACTTTGGCAGTGCTCTCCTGCTGTCCTCTCCTCTCTCCTGTGCCGCCTGTCCAGGACACCTCCGTGTGTCTTGAGAAGGGTCCTGTCGACACCAGAGCCCCAGGCCCAAGGTCAACCCCTGAGTAACTGTACTGTTCCTGTTGGAATGCGCAACAAGGTTTTTTAATATCAGATATTCCTGGACTGTTGAAACCTGTGGTGCATCAGTTCCCCTAGACTCACAAACCCTACATTATCAACCAAAAAAGAGGATTCCCACTGTGTCAGCATAGGCAGTGTGGTGGTCCCATCCCTATATGTAGAACAAAAAAGTACCCACTAAGTGGAACTTTGACAGACCACCAACACATGCAAAGGAAGTATAAAATATCATATTTATTGATACACAAAGTAATAAAAACAGGAACAGACAACTAGCATCTGAACAATAGAAATATGCAATACAATACAAATAGAAAAGACAATAAACCATATAACAATACTTATGCTCTCATAGGGATGGGATATCCCAAGACCCGACGCGTTTACAGTTTTGCTTGAAAACTTTCATCAGGGGTGGAGAGTAAAGGAAAATACAATATGGTAATAGCTCTACAAATGAGAGAAAGAGACATGTCAAAAAAGCAAACACCACCCAATAGTGAGTACATAACATGTCTTGTCCCGCATGCCCCAAACAGGTCCAAAATTATCAACCAAGTAATACCATATCTTGCACTTGTAGGCAGACACAGTTTGTCCTCGCTGCTGTGGGTGGCGCCTTTCAGCTGGCTGCTGTGTAGAGGGGAAATGAGGTTGAGATGAGCTTTGACCCTCTGAAATCTCCTTAGGCGTCATCAGGGGAGCAGCTCTCAGATTAGAAGCTGATGCCCTGGCTGACCAAAATTTCCCTTTGGGTGATCAATGTACAGTGCAGGGAATTTGACAAACTTTGTTGTGAATTTCTACTGGTTTCTGCTCTGAAGAAAAAAAACTGTTTGTTGGGTTCTTTCAATGTGCAAAGTGAATCTGAATGGGAGTGACTTTTTCATTGTTAATCAGCTGATGCACTTGCAGTATTCTAATGAAAAAAGTTGCAGCGTCAGCATCCTTTTAGAAGTGATTAAGCTTTGAGATATATATATATATATATATATATATATATATATATATGCATATATATATATATATATATATATATATATATATATATATATATATATATATATATATAATATATGTATGTATATATATATATATATATATGCCAGCCAAACCGGGGGATGTTTGGGTCATCCTTAGTCCTAATGACCAATGATGTCATCAGTTGATATGGATGATGTTATTCACCTGCATTGCATCCCTGTTTGACCCTCTCCTACCCCTCTCTATTAGCGTTGGGGTCACATTAGTTAAGTGATGGAGATAAACTGACGGAGAAGAGAAACATTGGAATACTAGTCAGTACCAGTTTGCAAAAGTGTATTTACTTCTAAAGCCGCGTACACACGATCGAATTGTATGACGTACTTAGTCCGTCATACAATCCTACGGACAATCTGGCGTACTTTCTACTGAACGGACTTGGCCACACACGGATACACAAACAGTCCGACGAAAGCTTGCGCGATGACGTACAGCACGTACGACGGGACTAGAAATAGGAAGTCCCTGACACAGCAAAGCACCCTTTGGGCTCCTTCTGCTGACTTTGCGTTAGTGGAAGTTTGGTTAGAGACGATTCGCGCTTTTCAGACTTCAGCTTAATTCGTCCGTTTTTGTTTTTTTAATTTATTCTCGAATTGGAATATTAATCATAAGATGAGGATGAATAAAGACATTTGTGATAACTCTGTGTGAATATAAGCAGCAAAGCAACTTCACTTTTCTCGCATTATGAAGAAGAAAAGAATGTGCTATATTAAAAGATCACAAAATTAGCAGCATGTAGAATATGCGAGCTTCAATACGAACACTAGTTTTACAAGACAGAACGCTTCCGCCCTGTAAATCCTTTCTGGGCATGCGCCATTCTAAGGCCGCGTACACACGCGGGGACTGTTCGCTCAACTTTGTTCGTCAAACAGTTTCAGCGGACAGTCCGCTCAAAATTAGCATGGACGGACTTGGCCACACACGACGAACGAACAGTCCGCTGAAACCGTGCGCGATGACGTGAACGGCACGTACGACGGGACTAGAAAACAACGTCCTATACACTGCAATGCAAACTTCGGCGTGTAAATCCTTTCTGAGCATGCGCGGAACTTAGTTTGACGAACAAGCCTACACACGAGGGGACTGTTCGCTGAAACAAAGTTTCAGCGGACAGTTTTTCGGAAATTCCGAAAAACTTTGTTCAGCAGACTGTTCGCTGAAACTGTCCGCTGAAAGCCCACACACGAGCGGACTGTCCGCCGAAACACTGTTCAGCGGACAAAGTTGAGCGAACAGTCCCCGCATGTGTACCCGGCCTTAGTCCGTCGGACTAGCATACTGACGACCGTATTGTCCGCTGAAACCAAAGTACGACGGGAATATTGGTGTGCAAACCGACCTTCTTAGTACTCCGGACTTCACGCTGAAAAAGTCCGCTGAAGCCCACACACGATCGGATTGTCAGTTGAAATGCGGTTCAACGGACTAAGTACGTCATACAATTTGATCGTGTGTACGCGGCATAATGTTTGATGTTCTACGTGTGTGGATGTTGCTGCATTATGCAAAAGTATTAGAATTGTTTCTTTACATTTTTAGAATGGGGTGCCTCGAGACTGCCAATCATTTTTAAAGGGTGCCTTGCTTGAAAAAAGGTTGAGAAACACTGATCTAGAGGATGTGTAAAAAAGTTTAATGTAGCATAACACTTTTGGTAGTAAAACACCTCTATTTTGTATATAGAAGTACACATCAGACCAAAAACAGGGACAAATGAGGCTGCATGAGGGACAGAGGGATTTGGTCTCCAAATAAGGACAGTTCCTCCAAATGAGGGACAGTTGGGAGCTCTGGATTTCCAATTTTAAAAAACTATATGTGTAGCAGTCACAGATCACAATACTCATATCAAAATGTTGCAGAACATGAAAATCATTTTGCAGCTTCTCTCTAAGGGGAAAATATGTCAGAAAAAAAAACCATGGCCATATGTGGACCCTTCAACCAAGGTTCAACTGGTAGCAATTATATGTTATTCCTGAGGGCCAAAATATGTTTTACTTAATGACGGAATTAGAATTTATGACTTTTCAATGAATGGAGGGCAAATTCTTCAATCAGAGAAGATGAATATCAGGGGTTGGGAAGGAAACTCCAGGCTGCCAGGAACAATGTACATTCATAGACGGCAACCCATGAGTCCTAGCATCAAATCACAATGTGAGAAGAGATCCTATTGTATGGCATGGCAGTCCTAGGACAAGAACAAGGTTTGGGGCACTGACACTGAGAGGACACCTTCACATTAGAGAGTTTAGCAGGGTGTTTTTCACCATATTGATTCCACGAAAAATTAACACTTTCACGGTTTGCAAAATGTTGAAGAAGTGGAAACTTCCATTTTCGTTTGTGGAGTTGCCTAGGCTAAATTTGCTTAAAAAGAAAAGATATGCTGTGGGGAATTCAGAAAAGATAGGTTCACACTAGCCCATGTGCTGAAAAGCAATCCATAACCTGTCAGGTTTTCATTGCTATCTGTGCCCCCCCCCCCCCCCCCCCCGTTAGGGAGATTCAGCTCCATCTAATGGCTAAGATGTGAACTCATATTCTGAAATACAGCAATGAGAAAATATACTGCATTTTGTCCTCCAGATGGAGCTGATGATCATAGGAATGAATCTATTACAGAAAATACGGGAGGAGGGGGGGGGGAATTCATCCAGCCCCCACAGATGTGTGTGGCATTCATCCAATGAATTATAAATAGACCCCTTTAGTCTCATTCACCAAGCTGATTAGGCAAAATTTGCTTTTTTTTTATTTAGAGGGTGTCAATTTGGTGGTTGGATGTTATCCCTGTTGTGTAGTTTATATTATTAAAGTTTTTTGTTTTGGATAGAATGGAGAGAGATTAGTACATCTGTTGGTTTAGGCCACTTTCACACTAGTGCGACTTGGGACTGCAAAGTCACATGACAAGCCGTACCTCATGATTTCCAATGAGTACCATTCATATCTGTGCGACTTCAAAGTAGTAGATTTCAAAGTAGTCCCTGCACTACTTGGGTCTGACTTTGCTGGGACTTGAGGTCCATAGACCTCCAGATTACACAGGCATTGCTTCAAGTCAAAATCATGGCAAAGTCGTGGAAAAATCACGCAACTTTCAGGTCCCACAAGTGTGAAAGGGGCTTTAGGGAGTTTCACCCTCTCTATTGGGAAAGTGAAAGTAAAAGGAAATCCCAACGTTTGGGTTGACAACCCAACAGTAATAGAGGGGAAATCTTCCAATGGGGGTTCTGGTGACCCTGGTAACGTCCTGGGATTCCAGGATTTCTCTCACTTCCTGTTTTTCCTATGGGTCAGGAAGTGAAGGGAAATCTCTCCAACTGAAAAGGGTTATAACCCTCCCTTACTCTATACAAAATAAAAAAAAATATATAAAAATTTTGTCCTTCAGTATATTTGATCAATATTTGTGTGTTATCTCTATAGATGTCTTAATTTTTTTGAAGTGTTTTAGAAAACACAAAAAAACAATCCAGGATAATTTTAAAAAGATGACTCTCAGAAGCCACAAAAAACCCAATTGCACATTAAATAACCACCAAAAAACACCTTGCCTTCTCCTTTGACTCCAATGCATTTCACCAAAATAGTGAAGTTTTTCCAAAATCTCCTGATATTTGCTGAAAACTTTTAATTTCGCTCATGAATGCTAATATGAAGTATCTGAGTTGTGGCTTGTAAATAAATCAAACTTCATGAAGCACCATAACTGACCTGAGGGTCTTCCCATAACGCTTTGTAATAAAACTCAGATGCACAGATTCCATAGGATCCATACCTCAAACTGAGTGATGTTCCACCCTGCCAATGATCTCTGTAAATCCAGCAAAAGTTCACGTATGGTGACATTTATGGTTCATGTTTTAGAAGCAGGGGGTCCCGCTATGTCCAGCACCACTTTCTGGAAAAAAAAAGAAAAAAAAACATAAGTCAGACTTATGAGACTTATATAGATGAAAAGGATGTACAAGATAATATATCAGTAATGAAAATGATTACTTCAACTTTTAAAGTAACTTATAGTCCATAAACGCTTCCTGCTGTCACTGACCTCCCTATGTACTTCGCTATGTGAATATTATGTTGTCTACTAGTAAATATAAAGAAAATTTTAATAAAGGGAACCTCAAAACCAAAACCCTATTAGAGCCAGGAAAATAAGAAATTAAATACTGAAAAGAAATACAAATAGAGGATATGCATTGATGTTTTTCAGATCATTAAAATGGAAGGTTTAAAGTATATCTAATGTTTTGTTTCATTCCGTTCTGTTTCGTATTAGCTGTTAATTCGTACTTTGTTATTCGTGTCCAAAATTCAATTTGGATTTGTACGAAATACGAATTTTCGTTGGGTTTGTTAAGTTTTTGTAACAATTACGAAAGTTTGTTATGATGAATTTATCATTATGAGGGGCTCCCGCCATCCCTGTGCTCATTGTGAGGGGCTCCCACCATCCCTGTGCTGTGCTCATTATGAGTGGCTCCCACCATCCCTGTGCTGTGCTCATTATGAGGGGCTCCCACCATCCCTGTGTTGTGCTGAATTCCTGGGTTTTTAACTTCATCATAACGAATATTCTTAATTAACAAAAATTCTTATTTTGTCCGATTCTGAATCTCCCATCAACTACCAGTACCAGTCTCCCACTCCCATATTAAAAAAAAGGTAATTTTCCCAACCCTCACTCAGCAGCAGAAGAAAACATCTGGTTGGTCAACAAAACACCAGTCACGTTTCCGTTGTAACGGAATTTGGATCCGAAATTCATCAACGAAATTTCATATTTCATATACAATTCGGAAGCATAGAAATTCGTATTTCGGATGATTCTGAATGTACGAGTTTACGGAAATTCGTACGAATTTTCAATTCATACTAAACTAATCGCACATGTCTATCTATTACCAAAAGCAAAAATGTGGTCAATATATAGTATATAAATGACGCCTTGTGTGTCCTAAAAGACACAATATACAATGGGGAAAATAATTATTTGATCCCCTGCAGATTTTGTAAGTTTGCCCACTTACAAATAAATGAAGGGTCTATAATTGTTATCATAGGTGTATTAAAACGATAGAGACAGAACATTAACCAAAAATCCTGAAAAAACACGATACGAAAGTTATAAATTGAGTTGCAGTTCAGTGAGTAAAATAAGTATTTGGTCCCCTACCAACCAACAATATTTCTGGCTCCCAAAGACTGGCTACAGTATGTGCTCATGTGGTACACAGATTAGTCCTGTCAATTTAAGAAGGTGCCCCTAACGACAACTAGTTATGTGTATAAAAGACACCTGTCCACAGAATCTCTTTCTTCCATTCAAACCTCACCATCCTGGGCAAGACCAACAAGCTGTCAAAGGATGTCAGGCACAAGACTGTAGGCCTGCCCAAGGCTGGAACGGGCTACAAGACCATCGAGCTTGGTGAGAAGGAGACAACTGCTGGAGTGATTAGTCTGGAGCTCCATGCAAAATTTCGCCTCATGGGGTAAGGATGATCATGAGAAAAGTGAGGGATCAGCCCACAACTACACGGGAGGAGCTTGTGAATGATCTCAAGTCAGTTGGGACCATAGTCTCCAAACAAACCATTGGTAACACAATGCACCGCCATTGATTGAAATCCTGCAGCCCTCGCAAGGTCCCCCTCGTCAAGAAGGTACATGTACAGGCCCGTCTAAAGTTTGTCAAATGATTTAGAGAAGGATTGGGAGAAAAGTGCTGCCTTGAGATGAGACTAAAACTTAGCTCTTTGGCATAAACTCGACCTGCTGTGTTTGGAGGAAGAAAAATGCTGACTATGACCCTAAGAACACCATCCCTACAGTCAAGCACAAAGGTGGAAACATTATGCTTTTTCCCTGCTAAAGGTACAGGTCAACTTTGCTGCATTGAGGGGCCAATGGACGGGGCCATATGTTATAAAATCTTGGATGAGAACCTTCTTCCCCCAGCCAGAAAACTGAAGATGGGTCATGGATGGGTCTTCCAGCATGATAATGACCAAATACATACCGCCAGGGAAACAAAGGAGTGGCTCAAGGTGAAGCACATTAAGGTCATGAAGTGACCTAACCGGTCTCCAGACCTTGAAGCTGAAACTTCGAGTGGCCATGCGACAGGCAAGAAACCTAAGGATTTAGAGACAATCTGTAAAGAAGAGTGGACCAACATCCCTCCTGAAATGTGTGCAAACCTGGTAACCAACTACAAGAAATGCCTTACCTCTGTGCTTGCCAGCAAGGGTTTCTCCACCAAGTACTAAGTCATGTTTGCTTGGGGATCAAATACTTATTTTACTCACTGAACTGCAACTCAATTTATAACATTTGTACCATGTGTTTTTTCTGGATTTTTGGTTGATATTCTGTCTCTATCATTTAAAATACACCTATGAAAAAAAAATTAGACCCTTCATTTCTTTATAAGGCCTAATGTACAAGGAACGCTCAGGCAACCTCTTCTGAACGTTTTTCATGACAGCTTGAAACCGGTGTTTAAAAAAGGCCTCATGTACACTGCTGCTGCTAAACGGACATTCAGAAGCAGTTCAGCATTTTTGTTCAACTGCTCCTGAACTCTCCTCTGTTATCTTATCAATACATGTACACAGAGTTGTTTAGAGTTATTTCTAAGCAGTTGAGTTTAGAGGCTTTTTTTGAAATGCAAAAAAATGGGTTCAGAAGCTAAATTTAGAGGCATTTCAAGCGCCAAACGCTTCTAAACATTTTGTTTACAGGTGTTTTTCTTTTTCTTTAAACGCTTCTAAACATAAACGTGGCAAAACGCCACTAAATGCGGCATGGAAACACAGAAAAATGGACGTTTTAAATGTGGGTTACTATCTGTCTAGTTAAATCGTTCAGGAGAGGTTGTAAAAACGTCTCAGGTTCATGAAGCCTTAGCAACGTTTGCATTCCGCGTTTAGTCGTGTTTAGCAGCGTTTTGCCGCATTCGCGTCTAGGAGCATTTATGTAAGATAACATTATTAGAACCTCAAAGAAAATAGAGCACCTTTAAAAACGAAATCGTGTTTAGGCGCGTCTAGCGTCTGAAACGTCAGAAACATCGGCATCTGAACCCATTTTTTTTGCCTTCAAAGAAAAGCCTCTAAACGCAACTGCCTAAAAAAAAGGGGATTTAACTACCCTGTGTACATGTACACATAAGCTAACATTGGTTGAGTTCAGGGGCAGCTGAAAAAAGCATCCAACTAAAGTAGTGAGTGTACGGCTGGTATAGCCGTGTAAATGTGCTGTCCCGTCAAAATAACTGAACAAACAGCCATTATTGTCTAAACTGCTGGCAACAAAAGTGAGCACAATCCTAAGTGAAAATGTTCAAATTGGACCCAATTAGCCATTTTCCCTCCCCGTCATTATGAGACTCATTAGTGTTACAAGATCTCATGTGTGAATGGGGAGCCGGTGTGTTAAATTTGGTGTTATCACTCTCACTCTCTTATACTGGTCACTGAAAGTTCAACATGGCACTTCATGGCAAAGAACTCTCTGAGGATCTGAAAAAAAAGAATTGTTGCCCTACATAAAGATGGCCTAGGCTATAAGAAGATTGCCAAGACCCTGAAACTGAGCTGCAGTACAGTGGCTAAGGCCATACAGCGGTTTACCAGGACAGGTTCCACTCAGAACAGGCCTCACCATGGTCATCCAAAGAAGTTGAGTACATGGGCTCAGCGTCATATCCAGAGGTTGTCTTTGCCCTTGTACACACGGTCGGACATTCCGACGGAAAATGTCCGATCGGACCGTGTTGTCGGATAATCCGACTGTGTGTGGGCTCCATCGGACTGTTTCCGTCTGAGTATCCGACAGACCAAGTTTTAGAGCTGGGCTATAAAACTTTCCGACAACATGATCCGATTGTGTGTAGAGAATTCCGATCGGACAAAGTGCCACGCATGCTCAGATCAAATTCCTAGACCAAAGCTATTGGCTACTAGCCTGAACGTGGTCCCGTCGTAACGTTACGTACGATCGGATTTTCCGACAACTTTGTCCGACCGTGTGTATGCAACACAAGTTTCGGACAAAATCCGATGGATTTTGTTGTCAGAATGTCCACTGTGTGTACAAAGGCTTTGGGAAATAGAAGTATGAGTGCTGCCAGAATAGCTGCAGGGGTTAAAGGGGTGGGGGTCAGCCTGTCAGTGCTCAGACCATACGCCACACACTGTATCAAATTTGTCTGCATGGCTGTTGTCCCAGAAGGAAGCCTCTTCTAAAGATGATGCACAAGAAAGCCCACAAACAGTTTGCTGAAGACAAGCAGACTAAGGACTTGGATTACTGCAACCATGTATTGTGGTCAAGTGACCAAGATAAACTTATTTTGTTCAGATGGTGCCAAGCGTGTGTGGTGGGAACCAGGTGAGGAGTTCAAAAACAAGAGTGTCTTGCCTACAGTCAAGCATGGTGGTTGGAGTATTATATAACAAGATGGGGTCAGTGGTGCTACCTCAAATGTGCACATATATGTAAAGTATCCCTCAGAAACCTTCCCCAAGAACAACCCCCCCATAGATACTCTTACCCAGAGGAGAAGGGTATGAGGGCAGAGAGGTGAGGGGGGGGCTAATCAACAAAAGATCCCCAATCCCAGAGGGCGTCCTTCAATATCCCCTATCGTTGTGTGTATATATGCTGACTATATGCCAAAATTTTACCAAAATATGCTGTTGCACTTAATTGGTGCACCTTACATATGGAAACTGTGTCACATATAAATTATGGTCATCCTGTGCATGACAACATGTGTAATTACTGACAATCAGTGTTGATGCGTTACAAAAATAAATAAATAATAAATAAATAAGAGGGGTATACAAAATAAAATTAAGCAAAAGACTGCAAAGTGCCCAAAGGGGTGTGAGCTGACTGAGGTTCTCCCTTATAGCACGTAGTGTGTAGTGGCGTGGCGTGGCACCGCCCCTGAGGACTTCAATGACGAAACGCGTACGATGGAGCCACGCACACTACGTCACTTTCGGATGCTCGATTGGGTGGAATGCAGTTGGAGCGCACGCTGTTGATCCACAGATCGAGCGCTTCTTTTGAAATAATAACCCGTTTGGGGCTTTTTGTTTCACATACAGCAGTTATATATATTTTTACTTCTGGATGCATTAGTCTACCAGATGGTCGAGTGACTTTGTCGTTGCACCTTACTGGATGGACGCTGGCAACTTAATAGATGGTTGTATTCTTTTTATCACATATATATTTTTAATTTGTTCTTTTAATAAATGAATTTTGAACTTTACAACTACTACACCATGGGAGCCATCCTTTGTCTCTTTTGAGGATTTCATTTGAGTATATCCCTATATACATTTAAACACCAAAAAGGAAAAAAAGGGGGGACCCCTTGGTAAGGAGAAGACCCCTGGAGGTGCGCAGAGTGGAGACAGCAGCTGCAGGAGCCGAGCAGGTCCAGCTGGAAACAGTGGAATTACATGCCCATTACCCCTGCAGGGGTTCGAGGATCCGGTGAGTAGGGATCCTTGAGGGGGAGCACTGAAGTCACTGGAAATTTCTCTCAAGCACTAAAGTCACCTTCGTTCACGTTTTTTGGACTTTTTGCACATTAACTTGATATAAGATTATATGGACATTTTATTTATGTACACAGCTTATATACAGTGGTGTGAAAAAGTGTTTGCCCCCTTCCTCATTTCCTGTTCCTTTGCATGTTTGTCACACTTAAGTGCTTCGGAACATCAAACCAATTTAAACAATAGTCAAGGACAACACAAGTAAACACAAAATGCAATTTGTAAATGAAGGTGTTTATTATTAAAGGTGAAAAAAAATCCAAACCATCATGGCCCTGTGTGAAAAAGTGATTGCCCCCTAAACCGAATAACTGGTTGGGCCACCCTTAGCAGCAACAACTGCAACCAAGCGTTTGCGATAACGTGCAATGAGGCTTTTACAGCGTCCTGGAGGAATTTTGGCCCACTCATCTTTGCAGAATTGTCCTAATTCAGTTACATTAGAGGGTTTTCGAGCATGAACGGCCTTTTTAAGGTCATACCACAACATCTCAATAGGATTCAGGTCAGGACTTTGGCTAGGCCACTCCAAAGTCTTCATTTTGTTTTTCTTCAGCCATTCGGTGGTGGACTTGCTGGTGTGTTTAGGATCATTGTCCTGCTGCAGAACCCAAGTTAGTTTCAGCTTGAGTACACGAACAGATGGTCGGACATTCTCCTTCAGGATCTCTTGGTAGACAGCAGAATTCATAGTTCCTTTTATCACGGCAAGTCTTCCAGGTCCTGAAGCAGCAAAACAGCCCCAGACCATCACACTACCACCACCATATTTTACTGTTGGTATAATGTTCTTTTTATGAAATGCAGTGTTCCTTCTACGCCAGATATACTTGGACACACACCTTCCAAAGAGTTCCACTTTTGTCTCATCGGTCCACAGAATGTTGTCCCAAAAGTCTTGGGGATCATCAAGATGTGTTGTGGAGAAATTGAGACGAGCTTTGATGTTCTTTTTGCTCAGCAGTGGTTTTCTCCTTGGAACTCTGCCATGCAGGCCATTTTTGCCCAGTCTTTTCCTGATGGTGGAGGCATGAACGCTGACCTTAACTGAGGCAAGTGAGGCCTGCAGTTCCTTGGACGTTGTTGTGGGGTCTTTTGTGACCTCTTGGATGAGTTGTCGCTGCGCTCTTGGGGTAATTTTGGGCGGCCGGCCACTCCTGGGAAGGTTCACCACTGTTCCATGTCTTCGCCATTTGTGGATAATGGCTCTCACTGTGGTTCACTGGATTCCCAAAGCTTTGGAAATGGCTTTATAACCCTTTCCAGACTGATAGATCTCAATTACTTTCTTTCTCAATTGTTCCTGAATTTCTTTGGGTCTCGGCATGATGTGTAGCTTTTAAGGATCTTCTGGTGGACCTTACTGTGTCAAGCAGCTCCTATTTAAGTGATGCCTTGATTGTGAACAGGTGTGGCAATAATCAGGCCTGGGTGTGGCTAGAGAAATTGAACTCAGGTGTGGACAACCACAGTTATAGTATGTTTTAACAAGGGGGGCAATCACTTTTTCACACAGGGCCATGATGGTTTGGATTTTTTTTCACCTTTAATAATAAACACCTTCATTTACAAATTGCATTTTGTGTTTACTTGTGTTGTCCTTGACTATTGTTTAAATTGTTTTGATGTTCCGAAACACTTAAGTGTGACAAACATGCAAAGGAACAGGAAATGAGGAAGGGGGCAAACACTTTTTCACACCACTGTATATTTACAATTTTGTTGCTTATGATAGTGAGGAGTCACAGATATTAATTTTATTATTATTATTATTACCATTATTTTCTTTTATACTCATTTATTTATATTCACTTGGATATTTTCAACTGTACACGGTTTAGGTTTGGATGCACAGTATATTAATGTGTTATGTGGAACACACTTTGATATAGGGATGTGATCCAACTGTGTGGGCACCTAGCAGTCTTTTGCTTAATTTTATTTTGTATACCCCCTTATTTTATTTTTTTTGTAACGCATCAACACTGATTGTCAGTAATTACACATGTTGTCATGCACAGGCTGACCATAATTTATATGTGACACAGTTTCCATATGTAAGGTGCACCAATTGAGTGCAACAGCATATTTTGGCATATAGTCAGCATATATACACACCGAAAGGGGATATTGAAGGACGCCCTCTGGGATTGGGGATCTTCTGTTGATTAGCCTCCCCCCCCCCACCTCTCCTCCCTCATACCCTTCTCCTCTGGTTAAGAGTATCTATAGGGGGGTTGTTCTTGGGGAAGGTTTCTGAGGGATACTTTACATATATGTGGACATTTGAGGTAGTGCCACTGACCCCATCTTGTTATATAATATTCTACATCTATAGTCCCCTAGGGGACTGTTAGTTTGAGGGGAGGCAGCAACCGCTATAGTCAACCTTTCAACCTTAGCGCGGCTTGGTGTAGTGTATAAGAATGGTGGTTGGAGTGTCATGGTCTGGGGCTGCATGAGCGCTGTCGGCACTAGGGAGCTACAGTTCACTGAAGGAACCATGAATGCCAACATGTACTGTGACATACTGAAGCAGAGCATGATCCCCTCCCTTCCGAGACTGGGCCGCAGGGCAATATTCCAACATAACAACCCCAAACACACCACCAAGACGACCACTACCTTGCTAAAGAAGCTGAGGGTAAAGGTGATGGACTCAAACAGAAGGTGGATGAGCGCAAGGTCTCTAACATCCACCAGCTCCGTGATGTGATCATGGAGGAGTGGAAGAGGACTTCAATGGCAACCTGTGAAGCTCTGGTGAACTCCATGCCCAAAAGGGTTAAAGCAGTGCTGGAAAATAATGGGGGCCACACAAAATATTGACACTGTGGGTCCAATTTGGACATTTTCACTCACTTTTGTTGCCAGCGGTTTAGACATTAATGGCTGTGTGTTGAGTTATTTTGAGGGGACAGCAAATGTACACTGTTATACAAGCTGTACACTCACTACTTTACATTGTAGCAAAGTGTCATTTCTTCAGTGTTGTCACATGAAAAGATATCATAAAATATTTACATAAATGTGAGGGGTGTACTCACTTTTGTTAAATACTATATTACTTTGTTATTTCAAGTAATGACAAAGTTATTGCCAAATAAACATGCTTATAGCAGAAATGTAAGAATTGCTGTGGTCCGTAAAGCGTGTACAGGTGTGAGAGCTGAGGTGGTGAGCTGAAGTAGTTAAAATATTTAATAAAATGTTAATACCTCAATAAATTCAGGTATGTGTTTAAAAATATGAATATTTAAAAGAAAGCATTATAGTACCGCAGGGCTATAAGTTTGTATATCTGTTTTTTATTTAGGAGATTGTATTCTTTTCATCCATCTGGCAGAGAGATTTAGTTCAGGGTTCAGGATGAAGGCATCTTGAAATGACTTCAATGAATGATCGGGATTACAAATCTTTTAATGGCAGATAATGGTGAAATGGTACAACAGGCACACAAAGAAACAAAGACCAATATGTTCTGTGGTTCTTAGCTAGACACTAATGCTCCTATATTAATGGAATAATGTTGTTGTGTTTGTTTAGAAGTAATTATTTTGGCCCCGGAGACACGGGCTGAAAGAGGGAAGATGCTTTTAACTAATCTGTGTTGGAAAGGGAAGTAATCCGCAAAAAAAAAAAGAACCGTTTAACTCGAAAACCAACTAATCTCTCAGATATGTTACCAACTCTGGAGGTCTTGTCGGCTACGCCAATTATGTCTGATGGAAAGTTGGATGGAGTTATGAGAGATCATGGCGAGACAGGTTCAAATGAGCCATAGGTGATGAGTTGGAGAATTAGGAAGATTTTTGCCGAAGCTCTCAAAGTACTTTAAAGAACAAATGCAGAAAATAAAACTTTGAATAGCATTTGAAACTCCACGTGTAAGCCTATTCATTCCTTTTGGTTTTCATCATATTTTTCCAGTTCAAATTCTGGATTTGCCTATAAAAGATTTACGCTAAAATAATTGGATGCAGCAATATGCAATAGAAGCTGGACAACAAAGCTCCGCACAACGCCTTGATGCGATTCAGTTCGCTTTGTGCGCTATATAAATTATTCATTCATTCATTCATGATTTCAGAATGTATTTTGCTTTGACAATATATATAAGAAAAAAAAAATGGGGTTTATTTGCTAATGGTGTACTTTTTCACATGGCCCAATAAAACTGTATTTGGTTTTAAGGGCCCCTTTACACCAGCATAGCCTGTGCACGCACTGGTGCGTGTTGTGCACACTTACAGAGATGAGTTGTTATATTGCATCACAATATTTTTTTTAACTTTATTTAAATTACATTTCATTGAGCTCTTTGCATGGCAGTGTGTAGAAACACATTGTTATAACTTTATTATATAGATTTACATAGCACCGACATTTTGTGCAAATTTTTCAAATTTGAAGGCATACAGTGCATCCAGAAAGTATTCAGGCGGGGTTCACACTGTAGCAAACACAGACATCTCATGTGATTCGCACCCGCACTGCAGTGCCGATCTCATGCGATGTCTGTGTAATGCATGTTCAGCCATACAGTTTCACATTGGATTTGCACAAAAAAGATGCAGGGCCTTTTTATTCCCCGCACTGGAATTGGATCGCATTGGTGTTCTCACCCATGTGCATCAAAGTCCCGGGCTTCTTGAGGCCTAATGGTGACCTCCAGAGTTAGGGACAGCTGGCATTCTTCTTTGTAGAATGGGTTACAAGTCATGGTGGGTATAATGCAAGGTGAATTGATGGGCGCCAGACACTTCTTGAATGCAAAGAGATTTATTGTCCCTTGAACAGAACTGTGGGAGAGGGGGTTGGGGCCAGGACACCCTTAAGTAGATGCAATGTTAATTGGCAGACATGCAGGGAAAGGTATCCAGCTAGATACCAGGTCTGCATGAGTAGAAACGCTGTCTCCTATTCAGGGGCGGACTGACCATTGGGGCACTCGGGCACTAACTGAAGGGCCCCATGCCACTAAGGGGCCCCATCAGGGTTGCCAGCCTCAATAAAAACAGAGACAGTATGTAAAAGCTGTATTTTTTTTTTAAATCCCAAGATTATAGCTGCCCTGCCTTTCCAGTACCTTTTCAGTGTGTGTATGTGTATTCTGTGTGTGTATACTGTATGTGTGTGTATACTGTGTGGCCCCATAATCTATTGCCTGGGGTCCCCATAATCTCCTATTGCCTGGGGGCCCCATAATCTTCTCCTCTTGCCCGGGGGCCCCATAATCTCCTATTGCCCGGGGGCCCCATGAGTTGTCAGTCCGCCTCTGCTCCTATTGCAACAATCTTGTAACGGTTTCTATCAAAGGTTGCAATTATCTCTTTCACATCTCCTATTGTAGAACTTCACTCCACTGAGCTCCCAGTCTTTCACTAGACTTCCTGGTCCACTGCCACTAGATCTCCTGAGCTCTTCCAACCTTCTTACTCAGTATCTTCCTCAAGCGTCACCTCCGCATCCCTGCTGGGTCCCCAGCTTGGCACTCATGGATACTCCTCAAGCCTCACCCCACTGGCCTGCTTGGTCCCTGGCTTAGCACACAATAAAGCGCTGCAGGCATCACCTCTGCTGGCTGGGTCCCTGGCTTGGCACTTGCTGAAGTTTTCCCACTTCTTCACTGTCCCTGGCTGGTGAGAATACTGCTCCGGTACTTGCTCAAGCTACTCACAGTGGTCCCACGTTAACAAGGTGGATGGTCCCATAGTGGTGACAGCTTCCCCCTCTACCTCCGACAATGACAGCTTCTCTGGCTGGCAGAACCGTTACTTCTGGTTGGACTATGAGCCTGCAGTCCCAACCCTACGCTGCTTCTTGCTTCTGGATAGGCCTTCAGACAGCCTAGCAGCCAGGTGTCCCCGGGATAGGCTTTAAATTTCTGGTCTAGCAGCCCGGGGCAATACAGCACACGTCCACCCAAACAGCAATCCAGGTCACACGGAACGGACCCCCGATCACCTGACTCCACCCAAATAAATGGTCTCTCCCAGCAGGCCAAGAGACCCAAGAAAATCCCTGGCCATTGGCTGAGATATCCCATTCATTCCTACTCTGTCCTTGCAATGCCCTTTTCTTATCTAATGTCACCAGATACCCGGCCACCTAGCGACAGAAGAGAGAAGTGCAGAAATTCCAGAATTGGGGCGAAATCAATTGACCTGACAATTAGCCAAGGCAACTATCACTTGGCTAATAAATTTAAGAGCAACTCTGCCTAAACATCAGGGTGCTACACATGCAATTTGATTCCTGTCTGAATCCCGTCTGAATCCACAGTTTGCACTGTGATCTGTGAACAGATCTGGGGGTGTCATTGACATTGTATTGACACTCGCAGTGGTTCACAGAAAGCAGTGTGAACCTGCTGGAATCGTGCTGGTTCCTGCATCGCTACAGTGTGAACCCAGGCTCTCAGTATTCACCTTTTCCACATTTTGTTATGTTACAGCCTTTTCTCAAAATGGATTCAATCCTTATTTTCCTCAAAATTCTACAAACAATATCCCATAATGACAACATGACACCATGAAAGAAGTTTGTTTGAAATCTGAACTCAGGTCCATCCTGTTTCCACTGATCAACCTTGAGATGTTTCTGCAACTTGATTGGAGTCCATCTATGGTAAATTCAGTTGATTGGACATGATTTGGAAAGGCGCACACCTGTATATAGAAGGTCTCACAGTTAACAGTGCGTGTCAGAGCACAAACCAAGGCATGAAATCCAAGGAATTGTCTGTACACCTCAGAGACAGGATTGTATTGGGGCACAGATTCGGGGAAGGATACAAAAATTTCCATAGCATTGAAGGTCCCAAAGAGCACAGTGGCCTCCATCATCCGTAGCTGGAAGAAGTTTGGTACCACCAGGACTCTTCCTAGAGCAGGCTGCCCGGCCAAACTGAGCAATCAGGGAAGAAGGAACTTACTTAAGAATCCGATGGTTACTCTGACAGAACTCCAGCATTTCTCTGTGTAGAGAGGAGCCTGTATGGTAGAGTGGCCAGACAGAAGCCACTCCTCAGTAAAAGGCACATGACAGCCTGCCTGGAGTTTGCTAAAAGAGAAACAAAATTCTCTGGTCTGATGAAACAAAGATTGAGCTCTTTGGCCTGAATGGCAAGCGCCATGTCTGGAGGAAACCAGGCACCGCACATCACCTGGCCAATACCATCCCTACAGTGAAGCATGGTGATGGCAGCATCATGCTGTGGGGATGTTTTTCAGTGGCAGGAACTGGGAGACTAGTCAAGATTGAGGGAAAGATGAATGAAGCAATGTACAGAGACATCCTTGATGAAAACCTGCTCCAGAGTGTTCTGGATCTTCCAACAGGACAACAACCCTAAGCACACAGCCAAGATAACCAAGCAGTGGCTATAGGAGAACTCTGTGAATGTTCTTGAGTGGCCCAGCCAGAGCCTAGACTTGAACCGATTGAACATATCTGGAGAGATCTGAAAATGGCTGTGAACCGATGCTCCCCATCCAACCAGATGGAGCTTGAGAGGTCCTGCAAATAAGAATAGGAGAAACTGCCCAAAAATAGGTGTGCCAAGCTTGTAGCATTGACTTGAGGCTGTACTTGGTGCTAAACGTGATTCAGAAAAGTATTGAGCGTTTTTAATTTTTAATACATTTGCAAAGATTTCAAACAAACTTATTTCACATTGTCATTATGGGGTATTGTTTGTAGAATTTTGAGGAAAATAATGAATTGAATCTATTTTGGAATAAGGCTGTAACATAGAAAAATGTGGGAAAAGTGAAGCCCTATGAATACTTTCCTACGTCATCACGATCAAAACTAACGGACTTACCGTATATACTCGAGTATTAGCCGAGATTTTCAGCCTCTTTTTTGAGGCTGAAAGTGCCCCCCTCGGCTTATACTCGAGTCATCGCTGTCTGCCCGCTCGATCAGCGTGTCGAGCAGACAGACAGCGGCCATTCTATGATTCAAAAGCCGCGCCTCCGGCTCCGCCTTCGCCTGTGATAGGCGGAACACTGAATTTCCCAGCAGCCTGTGTTCCGCCTATCACGGGCATCGTCTCATCCTCGTACTACGGACGAGGATGATACGACGTCTGTGATAGGCGGAACACAGGCTGCTGGGAAATTCAGTGTTCCGCCTATCACAGGCGAAGGAGGAGGCGCGGCTTTTGAATTTTACAATGGCCGCCGACGAAGAGGGCACGGGACGGAGGCAAGGCAAGGCAAGGCACGGCACGGGACGGGACGGGACGGGACGGGACGGGACGAAGGCAAGGCACGACACGGGACGGAGGCTCGGGACAAAGGCTCGGGACACAGGTAGGCTGGACACACACACACACACACACACACACACACACACACACGGATGGAGACACACACACACGGATGGATGGATGGAGACACACACACACACAGGGATGGATGGATACACACACACACAGGGATGGATGGATGGATGGAGACACACACACACAGGGATGGATGGATGGATGGATGGAGACACACACACACAGGGATGGATGGATGGATGGATGGAGACACACACACACAGGGATGGATGGATGGATGGACACACACACACACAGGGATGGATGGACGGACACACAGGGATGGACGGACACACAGGGATGGACGTACACACACACAGGGATGGACAGGCATGTCTCACCCTCGGCTTATACACGAGTCAATAAGTTTGCCAGTTTTTTTGGGGGTAAATTGGGGGCCTCGGCTTATATTCGGGTCGGCCTATACTCGAGTATATACGGTAGTCCGTTTGTGTGTGGGCAAGTCCGTTCGTTCAGAAGTCCGTCGGAACTCCGCCGAAAGTCCATTGGGAAGACCTTCGGACCTTTTCTGCCGGAAAGTCCAGTCGCGTGTACGTGGCATAACTGTGTAGCTTCTTCAGAACCATATTAAATGATCACTTTACAAAATGGGCATCGCAGCACATTGAAATGTGGTGTCAAAAAATGTATGCCTGCATTGTAATGTGTTGCCACAAAATGTACACTAGCATAATTTTATTATTATCTTGTTATTATTATAGAGGATTTGTTATAGTGCCAACAGTTTGCGCAGTTTTTTTTGCCTTGGCTACTCTTAAAGCAACACTGCCCAACGAACCCCAACCAGACTGATGTGAACAGAGCAGCCATCAGAAGTAAAGGGAGGTGGCTGGGGATGGGGGAACCTATTGTTTCATGGAAAACAAAAATTATTTAAAAAAAATAAAATTACTTTAATGCCGCGTACACATTACACTATCGGAATTCTCGTTGGAAAAAGCTCTGATGGTTTTCCCGACGGAATTCCGCTCAAGCTGTCTTGCCTACACACGGTCACACCAAATTCCGATCGTTTAGAAAGCGGTGACATACAACGCGTACGACGGGACTAGAAAAAGGAAGTTCAATAGCCAGTAGCCCATAGCTTCCGTCTCGTTGTTGAATCTGAGCATGCGTGATTTTTGGCGTGTCGGAATTGCATACACACGATCGGAATTTCCGATAGAAAGTTTTTCCATCTGGAAAATTGAGAACATGCTATCAATTCTTGGCTGGCATAAATTCAGACAGCTAAATTCCAATGGAGCATACACACGGTCACATTTTCCGATGAAAAGCTCTCATCGGTCTTTTTCTGTCCGGAATTCCGATCGTGTGTACGCGGCAATACACTCTTGGTACCAGTGGCAATTTTACTGTAAAAACGTCTTACAGCAAAACAAGCTTACAGCATAATAAATCACCGGTGGTCATTTTGGTTCTGACATGCAGTACACCAAGAAAATGACATTTTGTACCAAATTCACAGGATCTGTCAAAAAAAATGTCCACTAATTGAATCTTAATAATCCCTAACCTGATTACTCAAATTTTTAAGGGAGGATAGCATTGGATATATTTTTTATCATGTCAAGGTCATGCATGCTAAGTAGCGTGTAAGTATAATGCCCTGTACACACGGTTGGACATTCCGAAGACAAAATCCGTCAGATTTTTTTTCCGATGGGTTTTGGACCAAACTTGTCTGGCATACACATGGTATTTATTACCTCTCACTGTACTCCTTCAGACAATGTCTTCTGCTTTTCTCTCTAGAAGTAGAATTGCTACAAAGATTCAATGTTGCAGTCAGATCAATGGAGAAGAGACTGGGGAAATGCTTCCCCCTGCCTGCAGCAGATTGATGGCCTCATCTCAGCCTAGAAAAAGTTAATGGACGATTCAAGGATGGGTTTTTAATAGTAAACTGAAGATTTTAATATAAATAAAATACTGTTGCTGTACATCATGACATGTCAGGAATTTATTTATGCAGACTTGTAAAGATGACCACTTCCACCATCGTTATACGTCGGTACTTTGAAGAGGAATATTGTTGTTATGGCAGCAGCTAGCTGCCATAATCCCGGTATCCTCTTCTTCAGCGGGCAGTCCGCTTCAAGATAAAAGTAGTTTCTGCAGCGGATTCGGCACAAGATTACTTTTATCGGCGGCGGCTTATCTGAGCCGTTGGCAGCAGTGGAGGTGATCGGATCCTTTCCCTAGCCTGACATGGAGACAAGTGAGGGGATGATGGCCCCCACACATCTCCATATCATTGCAGGGAGGAAGCGATGTCAAAACGTCACTCCTGCTCATAGCTCTTAAAGAGCCTTTTTTTTTTTTTCTTTAAATTACAATTTTATTTTTTTATTTTCTTATTGCATTTTAGTGTAAATAAGAGATCTGGGGTCTTTTTGACCCCAGATCTCATATTTAAAGCGGAAGTCCCAGGATTTTTTTTTTTAAATGTCAGCAGCTACAAATACTGTAGCTGCTGACTTTTAAAATAAGGACACTTACCTGTGCAGGGTGCCCGCGATGTCAGCACCCGGGGCCGAACTGTCCCTCAGTCCTCGGATGCTGCCACCGCCATCTTCGGTAAGGGAATCAGGAAATGAAGCCTTGCGGCTTCATTTCCCGGTTCCCTACTGCGCATACGCGAGCCACACTGCGCAATCAGAATGGTCTCTGTAGCTGCTGACTTTTAAAATAAGGACACTTACCTGTCCAGGGTGCCCGCGATGTCAGCACCCGAGGCCGAACTGTCCCTCAGTCCTCGGATGCTGCCACCGCCATCTTCGGTAAGGGAATCAGGAAATGAAGCCTTGCGGCTTCATTTCCCGGTTCCCTACTGTGCATACGCGAGCCACACTGCGCAATCAGAATGGTCTCTGTAGCTGCTGACTTTTAAAATAAGGACACTTACCTGTCCAGGGTGCCCGCGATGTCAGCACCCGAGGCCGAACTGTCCCTCAGTCCTCGGATGCTGCCACCGCCATCTTCGGTAAGGGAATCAGGAAATGAAGCCTTGCGGCTTCATTTCCCGGTTCCCTACTGCGCATACGCGAGCCACGCTGCGCAATCAGAATGGTCTTTGCTGTCTCTGGGACCTGTGTGTGTCCCAGCAGACAGTGTGGTGGGACGGGAAGAGGCGTAGACTACCACGGGAGTCTATGCAAGGAAGTGGGTGCAAATATCTGTCTTAGACAAGTATCTGCACCCCCTCCCCCCTGAAAGGTGCCAAATTTGACATCGGAGAGGGCCTCCCCCTGAAAAGTGGAGGTTCCATTTTTGTGTGAACCTCCGCTTTAAGAGGACCTGTCATGCTTTTTTTCTATTACAAGGGATGTTTACATTCCTTGTAATAGGAATAAAAGTGACACTTTTTTGTTTAACCACTTGCTTACTGGGCACTTAAACCCCCCTCAGTCCCAGACCAATTTTCAGCTTTCAGCGCTGATGCACTTTGAGTGACAATTGCGCGGTCATACAACACTGTACCCAAATGAAATTTTTATCATTTTTTTCCCACAAATAGAGCTTTCTTTTGGTGGTATTTAGTTACAGCTCGGAGTTTTATTTTTTGCTAAACAAACAAAAAAAGATGCAAAAAAAAAAAAAAAAAAAATCATGTTTTAATAGTTTGTTATAAAATTTTGCAAACGGGTCATTTTTCTCCTTCATTGAAGTGCGCTGATTAGGCGGCACTGATAGGCTGCATTGGTGGGCACTGATGGGCTGCATTGGTGGGCACTGATGGGCTGCATTGGTGGGCACTGATAGGCTGCACTGGTGGGCACTGATAGGCATAGTTAAGGCGGCACTAATAGGCACAGATAAGGCGGCACCGATGGGCACAGATAAGGCGGCACTGATGGGCAAAGATGGGCACAGATAAGATGGCACGGATGGGTGGCACGGATAAGTGGCACGGATGGGTGGCACGGATGGGCACTGATAGGTACCACAGATAGATGGGACTGATGGGCACTGATAGGTGGCACTGATAGGTGGCTCTGATAGGTGGCACTGCTGGGCACTGATGGGCGGCACTGCTGGGCACTGATGGGCGGCACTGCTGGGCACTGATGGGCGGCACTGGGGTGCAGCACCTGAGGCAGATTTTGGGTGGCACTGTGGGTGGCACTGCTGGGTGGCACTGTGGGTGGCACTGTGGGCACTGCTGGGTGGCACTGTGGGCACTGCTGGGTGGCACTGTGGGCACTATGGGCACTGCTGGGTGGCACTGACAGGGGGGCACTTACTTTATTCAGGATGGCACTGCGGGTGGCAGGTGGGCACTGGCAGGGGGCAGGTGTCCTTTTATATTGCTGGCCGTGATCGGGACTGATGTCCCGAACACGGCCGCCGGCGATCGGCTTTTTTTTTTTCTCCTCGCGCTGTCAGCGCGAGGAGGAATACTAGCCGATTACCGGCTCCGTTTTATCACATGATCAGCTGTCATTGGCTGACAGCTGATCACGTGATAAGGGGTCGGGATCGACCCCTTACACGGATCGGTGATCAGGCGAGTCTCACGGACTCGCCGATCACAGAGCGCGCCGCGCGCGCCCCTCAGGGGGCGCGCAGGCCGCTCGTAACCAGGACTACGTCAATAGACGTAGTCCCGGAAATGTGGGTCCGCGCTATTGCCGTCATTTTGCAATAGCGCGGATCCCAAGTGGTTAAAAAAGATCAGTGTAAAAAAATTAAATAAAAGGTAAAACAAATAAGAAAAAAAATGTTTTAAACACGCCCCGTCCCGCCGAGCTCATGCGCAGAAGCAAGCGCATACGTGAGTAGCGCCCGCATAGGAAAACGGTATTCATACCACATATGTGAGGAATCGCCGCGATCGGTAGAACGAAAGCAATAATTCTAGCCATAGACCTCCTCTGTAACTCAAAACATGCAACCTGTAGAATTTTGTAAACATAGTCTATGGAGATTTTTAAGGGTAAAAGTTTGCCGCCATTCCACGAGCGGGCGCAATTTTGAAGCGTGACATGCTGGGTATCAATTTACTAGGTGTAACATTATCTTTCACAATATAAGAAAAAATTGGACTAACTTTACTGTTGTCTTATTTTTTTATTTAAAAAAAGTGTATTTTTTCCCCAAAAAATGCACTTGTAAGACTGCTGCGCAAATACGGTGTGACAGAAAGTATTGCAAGGATCCCCCACTCTATTCTCTAAAGTGTTAGAAAAAAATGTATAATGTTTGGGGGTTCTAAGTAATTTCCTAGCAAAGTCCCTGGTCATTAGACCTGCCGATAAAGGGGGGGGGATTGTGGTACTAGACCGTTGTGACTATATGAAAGAGATGCATCGCATCTTGGAAGATAGGGAAACGTACACTATCCTGAATCGGGATCCAGTGGACAAGTATAGGAAGGAATTGGGTAGGATCGTGGAGGGAGGTCACCGGAGGGGCATTCTAAATGATAAAGAAAAACTTTTTTTGATACCCTGTGCCCCCCGCACACCTGTTATTTATTACCTCCCGAAGCTTCATAAGAATCAATCTTGCCCCCCGGGACGATCCATAGTCAGTGGTATCGACTCGGTTACGTCCCGGGTGGGCAAGTATATAGATCATTATCTACAACCTCTGGTCCAAAAGGTTCCGTCTTATGTCAAGGACACCAAACATATAATCAATCTCCTGTCCGGTATCACCCCTGGAGATGGTCTTTGGTTGGTCACAGCAGACGTGAACTCACTGTATACCATCATTCCCCATTCTTTAGGGGTCGAGGCTGTGAGATTATTCCTACAGAGGGGATCAGGCCTTCCTTCAGCTCAGATTGACTTCCTAATAGAACTGTTGGAATATGCGGCCGGACACAACTATTTCTGGTTTGACCAGCAATTTTACCGCCAGGATAGGGGAGTGGCCATGGGGGCTAAATATGCCCCCAGCCTGGCCAACCTCTTTATGGCCAAATGGGAGGAGGACGTCGTCGATGCCCCTAGAAGGTCTGAGATAGTCCTGTGGGCGAGGTATATCGATGACGTCCTCCTCCTTTGGGAAGGAACAGAGTCAGACTTGCGGTCGTTTATGGCTGGTCTAAACGAAAACAACAGAGGAATTAAATTTAGCTTTGAGGCTAGCCAGGATGAGGTCAACTTTCTTGATCTTAACATCAGGAGGGTTGGCAATGAGTTCATTACATCTACATATTTCAAGTCAACAGACAGGAATTCGTACATCCCTACCGATAGTTGCCATTTTCAACCTTGGCTAAAAGCTGTTCCCCTGGGGCAATTTCTACGCCTCAGACGGAACTGTTCGGATATAGTAAAATATGATGAACAGGCAGCGATTTTGGCAGGTAGATTCCTAGAAAAGGGATATGATCCCGTTTCTCTTGGTGACACTATGGAGATTGCCCGGACTAGAGACAGACCCTCACTACTGGCAGATAGACAAAGTGCCAGGGCAGGTACACAGGGTGGCGTACCGTTTGTCACAACTTTCTCAGTCCAGCATCGTGGTGTGAGAAACCTGATTCAGAAACATTGGCACTTACTTACTAGTGACCATGTTTTGAATCCAGTTCTGCCTGTTAAACCTCAAATAATTTTCAAAGGGGCCTCTTCACTGGGAAACAAGATTGCCCCCAGTGTACAAGACCCGCCTAAGGCCAATAGATGTTTTTTTCAAAATCTAGTTGGCTATTATAAATGTAAGAACTGTCAGGTCTGTACCCTGAATTCATATAGGGGCTCTAAGATTTCTAGTATCGCATCTTCGAGCACCTCTAGGACATATGACATAGAGTCCTTTATTACTTGCTCCTCGGAGGCTGTGGTTTACCTTTTACAGTGCCCCTGTGGCCTCCAGTATATTGGGCGGACCAAGAGGGCATTTCGGGTCAGGGTGAACGAACACATTGGCAACATCAGACGGGGGTTTGACAAACACCCTGTGTCCAGGCATTACGATCAGACACACAAGAGAGACCCATCAGGCACCCTATTTGTTGGCTTAGACAAATATAAGCCCCACTGGAGGGGAGGGTCCTTGGTCAGGGAGATATCCAAGCTCGAAATGGCCTGGATTCATAAATTAAAAACATACACTCCGTTTGGCCTCAATGTGGACACCGATGTAAATGCCTTCATTAATAACTCATGAGGTGACCTGTTTTGATGTAATGTTTCCCTACAATGGTTTTACTGTATTAGTTACTGTGAAAAACCACCTGATTGCATTATTAATTTTTCTTGCTGCATTATTAATTTTTTCTTGCTGTTTACTTTGGTGTATATCATTGTAGAGCACATTCTGGTGTGACAGACCTGGCTTTGGGTCTGGCGGCCTTTTAGGTTACTGTTAGGTCTATCTCTCGACGTTGTTTTGGGGCACTCCAGAAAAGTCCCTGGGGAACACGCGAGACAAGAAGGCACTTGAAATACATGTCTACAACAATCTTATTTCCTAAGTGAATTTGATTGCTATATAAACACACCGGGTAAACGCACTACCTTTGAGGTATCTTTACACCTATTTGTCCACACGTAACTGGACCTGTTGGCCGTATGAATGCAGCAGGAAGCGTAGAATTTCTGATGCATTCTTGTCCTTATTTGGGATGGCCTATTTATTTTTTCTATTTTTTTTATTATTATTTTTTTCTAATACATTATTATAATTTTTTATATTTTTTACCTTATTGATTTTTAATCTATTTTATCCTTCTGTTTTGGCGATCCACACTGTACCCTGTTCCGGGGTTCAGGAGGCGCACTTTCATGTGAGGGCATCTGCCATGTTACTATGCCGATAGGGCTAATACCTGGAAGCGAGGCTTGGCTTATGATCCTATAACGTCCACATGAAAACGAGGCTTGGCCCGCAACCATAGGACGTTCGTTGCGGAGACGCACATCTGACGTTCGTGAGTGATAGTGAGGCTTGGCCTACGTTCTCTTTGATTACTATTGTTGGTGACGTCTAAAATGGCCGCTGACCCAAAGTGAGGCTTGGTTAAATATATGGTTATAAAAGGGGTGACGTCGCACGCCGCCCGTGCCCCTGGACGACGTAAATTATTACGAAACGCGTAGGGCGGTGCGAACGTGTCGACGTCACCCCAAGTCGTGTTCGTTTTTGTGGACCAGGAAGGACGGGTTGGTCTTGGCGTTGGCGTGTATCCGGCCGGTGCACGTCTTTGTTTTGAACCTGCTTTTAAAGTCTTTTATGTAAGTGTTTACGTTCGCTTTTTAAGAATTAAAGTCATTTGGTTTTACACTATCTGGAGCCTATGTTTTCCCTTATGTGACACCACGTCGTGTTGGGAGTGAGTAACAGCCATAACCCCATCGTGTGGAAGATTCGTGACCATCTGAGGAGGAGGCGCTATCCGGACACCCTTTTGACTACTACTGCTTGTGGTGACCCTCTGTAACGGGGGGTCGTCTGGATCTGGTAAGGAGCTGATTCATTTATTTCGGTGATGGGATAAGCACACCACGTCTTTGGAGAAGATTTTCAATCCGTGCATTTGCAATTCAGTCGTTTGGAACTTTTCTTTATTGTCGTACCTCATTTGAAATTTTTGTTTCACTGGTGTTCATTCACTATATGGACATTTATTTTTTATGTTTATTTTTTATTTAATTTTTCAATTTTTTGATATATGATTGTATGGACATTAGACAGAGTGTCTCTGAACACAGATTTAGTATTTTTTTGATAGGTCATTTATGCCTAATAGCAAATATATATTCTTTATATTCTTATCTTTATGGTTTAGGGGTTTATGCACAGAGTTTGATACACATATATTGAGTTTGGGGAATTCACAATATTAACACACTAGATACTAAGACCCAAAGTGTGGGTCTGATACTTTCATATACCCTAATCACATTGGGTATCTTGTGGCTAGCGCAGTTCTTCTTCTTTTTTCTGCCAAGCTTGTAGCATTGACTTGAGGCTGTACTTGGTGCTAAACGTGATTCAGAAAAGTATTGAGCGTTTTTAATTTTTAATACATTTGCAAAGATTTCAAACAAACTTATTTCACATTGTCATTATGGGGTATTGTTTGTAGAATTTTGAGGAAAATAATGAATTGAATCTATTTTGGAATAAGGCTGTAACATAGAAAAATGTGGGAAAAGTGAAGCCCTATGAATACTTTCCTACGTCATCACGATCAAAACTAACGGACTTAGTCCGTTTGTGTGTGGGCAAGTCCGTTCGTTCAGAAGTCCGTCGGAACTCCGCCGAAAGTCCATTGGGAAGACCTTCGGACCTTTTCTGCCGGAAAGTCCAGTCGCGTGTACGTGGCATAACTGTGTAGCTTCTTCAGAACCATATTAAATGATCACTTTACAAAATGGGCATCGCAGCACATTGAAATGTGGTGTCAAAAAATGTATGCCTGCATTGTAATGTGTTGCCACAAAATGTACACTAGCATAATTTTATTATTATCTTGTTATTATTATAGAGGATTTGTTATAGTGCCAACAGTTTGCGCAGTTTTTTTTGCCTTGGCTACTCTTAAAGCAACACTGCCCAACGAACCCCAACCAGACTGATGTGAACAGAGCAGCCATCAGAAGTAAAGGGAGGTGGCTGGGGATGGGGGAACCTATTGTTTCATGGAAAACAAAAATTATTTAAAAAAAATAAAATTACTTTAATGCCGCGTACACATTACACTATCGGAATTCTCGTTGGAAAAAGCTCTGATGGTTTTCCCGACGGAATTCCGCTCAAGCTGTCTTGCCTACACACGGTCACACCAAATTCCGATCGTTTAGAAAGCGGTGACATACAACGCGTACGACGGGACTAGAAAAAGGAAGTTCAGTAGCCCATAGCTTCCGTCTCGTTGTTGAATCTGAGCATGCGTGATTTTTGGCGTGTCGGAATTGCATACACACGATCGGAATTTCCGATAGAAAGTTTTTCCATCTGGAAAATTGAGAACATGCTATCAATTCTTGGCTGGCATAAATTCAGACAGCTAAATTCCAATGGAGCATACACACGGTCACATTTTCCGATGAAAAGCTCTCATCGGTCTTTTTCTGTCCGGAATTCCGATCGTGTGTACGCGGCAATACACTCTTGGTACCAGTGGCAATTTTACTGTAAAAACGTCTTACAGCAAAACAAGCTTACAGCATAATAAATCACCGGTGGTCATTTTGGTTCTGACATGCAGTACACCAAGAAAATGACATTTTGTACCAAATTCACAGGATCTGTCAAAAAAAATGTCCACTAATTGAATCTTAATAATCCCTAACCTGATTACTCAAATTTTTAAGGGAGGATAGCATTGGATATATTTTTTATCATGTCAAGGTCATGCATGCTAAGTAGCGTGTAAGTATAATGCCCTGTACACACGGTTGGACATTCCGAAGACAAAATCCGTCAGATTTTTTTTCCGATGGGTTTTGGACCAAACTTGTCTGGCATACACATGGTATTTATTACCTCTCACTGTACTCCTTCAGACAATGTCTTCTGCTTTTCTCTCTAGAAGTAGAATTGCTACAAAGATTCAATGTTGCAGTCAGATCAATGGAGAAGAGACTGGGGAAATGCTTCCCCCTGCCTGCAGCAGATTGATGGCCTCATCTCAGCCTAGAAAAAGTTACTGGACGATTCAAGGATGGGTTTTTAATAGTAAACTGAAGATTTTAATATAAATAAAATACTGTTGCTGTACATCATGACATGTCAGGAATTTATTTATGCAGACTTGTAAAGATGACCACTTCCACCATCGTTATACGTCGGTACTTTGAAGAGGAATATTGTTGTTATGGCAGCAGCTAGCTGCCATAATCCCGGTATCCTCTTCTTCAGCGGGCAGTCCGCTTCAAGATAAAAGTAGTTTCTGCAGCGGATTCGGCACAAGATTACTTTTATCGGCGGCGGCTTATCTGAGCCGTTGGCAGCAGTGGAGGCGATCGGATCCTTTCCCTAGCCTGACATGGAGACAAGTGAGGGGATGATGGCCCCCACACATCTCCATATCATTGCAGGGAGGAAGCGATGTCAAAACGTCACTCCTGCTCATAGCTCTTAAAGAGCCTTTTTTTTTTTTTCTTTAAATTACAATTTTATTTTTTTATTTTCTTATTGCATTTTAGTGTAAATAAGAGATCTGGGGTCTTTTTGACCCCAGATCTCATATTTAAAGCGGAAGTCCCAGGATTTTTTTTTTTAAATGTCAGCAGCTACAAATACTGTAGCTGCTGACTTTTAAAATAAGGACACTTACCTGTCCAGGGTGCCCGCGATGTCAGCACCCGGGGCCGAACTGTCCCTCAGTCCTCGGATGCTGCCACCGCCATCTTCGGTAAGGGAATCAGGAAATGAAGCCTTGCGGCTTCATTTCCCGGTTCCCTACTGCGCATACGCGAGCCACACTGCGCAATCAGAATGGTCTCTGTAGCTGCTGACTTTTAAAATAAGGACACTTACCTGTCCAGGGTGCCCGCGATGTCAGCACCCGAGGCCGAACTGTCCCTCAGTCCTCGGATGCTGCCACCGCCATCTTCGGTAAGGGAATCAGGAAATGAAGCCTTGCGGCTTCATTTCCCGGTTCCCTACTGCGCATACGCGAGCCACGCTGCGCAATCAGAATGGTCTTTGCTGTCTCTGGGACCTGTGTGTGTCCCAGCAGACAGTGTGGTGGGACGGGAAGAGGCGTAGACTACCACGGGAGTCTATGCAAGGAAGTGGGTGCAAATATCTGTCTTAGACAAGTATCTGCACCCCCTCCCCCCTGAAAGGTGCCAAATTTGACATCGGAGAGGGCCTCCCCCTGAAAAGTGGAGGTTCCATTTTTGTGTGAACCTCCGCTTTAAGAGGACCTGTCATGCTTTTTTTCTATTACAAGGGATGTTTACATTCCTTGTAATAGGAATAAAAGTGACACTTTTTTGTTTAAAAAAGATCAGTGTAAAAAAATAAAATAAAAGGTAAAACAAATAAGAAAAAAAATGTTTTAAACACGCCCCGTCCCGCCGAGCTCATGCGCAGAAGCAAGCGCATACGTGAGTAGCGCCCGCATAGGAAAACGGTATTCATACCACATATGTGAGGAATCGCCGCGATCGGTAGAACGAAAGCAATAATTCTAGCCATAGACCTCCTCTGTAACTCAAAACATGCAACCTGTAGAATTTTGTAAACATAGTCTATGGAGATTTTTAAGGGTAAAAGTTTGCCGCCATTCCACGAGCGGGCGCAATTTTGAAGCGTGACATGCTGGGTATCAATTTACTAGGTGTAACATTATCTTTCACAATATAAGAAAAAATTGGACTAACTTTACTGTTGTCTTATTTTTTTATTAAAAAAAAGTGTATTTTTTCCCCAAAAAATGCACTTGTAAGACTGCTGCGCAAATACGGTGTGACAGAAAGTATTGCAAGGATCCCCCATTCTATTCTCTAAAGTGTTAGAAAAAAATGTATAATGTTTGGGGGTTCTAAGTAATTTCCTAGCAAAAAAAAAAAGCAGTTTTTAACTTATAAGCAACAAATCTCAGAAAGAGGCTCGGTCCTTAAGTGGTTAATAAAAGGTCCACTGGAAAATAATGTTCAATACAGGCAGAATGGAGAGTCACACAAGCAGGTTGGTCATTTGGTTCTCCTAATGCCCTGTACGCACGGTCGGTTTTCCAATGGAAAAGGTACGATCGGATTATGTTGTTGGAAAATCCGTTCGTATGTGGGCTCTATCCGACTTTTTCCGACGGAAAAAGTTTGAGAGCTAGATCTAAAATTTTCCGACAACAAAATCCGATCTGACTTTTTCCGATCGTTTGTAGAGAATTCCGAAGGACAAAGTGGCACGCATGCTCAGATTAAATTATGAGACCAAAGCTATTGGCTACTAGCCTCTACGTAGTCACGTCATACGCAGCGAACGTCACCTCATTCCGAATGATCGGATTATCCAACAACTTTGTCCGACCGTGTGTATGCAAGACAAGTTTGGCACAAAATCCGTCTGAAAAAATCTGATGGATTTTGTTGTCGGAATGTCCGACCGTGTGTACAAGGAATAACACTGTCAATGCTTGGTGTGATTGAATGAAATGAGAGCAAATGGAGTGGACAGATGAACATCGGTTTCTCGGCCTACTTTGCTTTTGGACTGTGGATTGTTTCCAGGACAACCATTATACCATTACATAAACACCCCAGCGATACCATCAGAAGAAATAATGATTTCATTACTACACAAAATTCTTTGTACTATTGTGGAAAATAATTTTGAGAAAATAATTTCAGAAATGAGAGCTTTTGAGATTGTATCGCCTCCTTGGATAACTTTTTGACCTCTATGTAAATATTACAGTTGAAGGTAAGCAGGACAGGAGACGTTAAAGGTATAGCCCAACAATAACAGTAAACACAACAGGAAGTGAGAGGAAATGTCTCAAAAGTCAAGAAAATTCCCCACTTAGATGGTTGTCACCAGAACAGGTCTTTGGAAGATGTCTCTTCTATTGCTGTGATGGGGAAAAGACAAAAAAAGGCTTTGGTTTTAGATACAGTTCAAAGCTGAATCTCAGGCAGAACAACCATGTTACCGGGCCTGGTTAAACAGAATTTTCTTTTTTTTTAACTCAATCTACTCATCCCTGCTGACCATATGTGTTCTTTTTTAAATGTATAATCTCTGTACTATTTTAAAGGAGTTGTGAAGTTTTTTTTTTATTTTAATGCATTTTTTTAGTGTATCAGCCACCCCAGCACCCCCTAGTACTTACCTGAGCCCCCTCTCTGTCCAGCGATCTCCACGGGTGTCTCACTCATCCAGGAATCTCCCTCTTGATTGGTTGAGACACAGCGGCGGTTCCATTGGATCCCACTGCTGTCAAAGTCAGTTAGCCAATCAGGAGAGAGAAGGGGCGTGACCAAACTGCAGCTCTGTGTCTGAATGGACACTCGGTTCGAGTGCCCCCAATGGCAAGACGCTTGCTGTGGGGGCACTCAACAGGAGGGAGGGGCCAGGAGCAGCAAAGAGGGGCCCAAGAAGAGGAGGATCTGGGCTGCTCTGTGCAAATCCAACTGCATAGAGCAAGTAAGTATAACATGTTTGTTATTTTAAAAAAAAAGAAGAAACAAAATAGACTTTACAATCATTTTAACTCTAATAAAATTATGTAATATGACAGTTTACCTAAACCAATTATTCAATTTATATAAACTCTAGATTACTACATAGATTATACAATGGATTAGGTTTATGGATAGCCTAACATTGTATGTAGGTATATATTCATTCAGCTGTAACTATTGGTGATTCTCTGGGCACCAGTGTTAATTTTGTCAACGAAAATGTTTTTGTCAAAAATTCGCCAGCGCCATTTTTACAGTGACGAAAAGGAAAAGGAAAAGTACACCACATTTTTGTGCACTGACGAATACTATGACAAAAATCAATTCTGTTTTCATTAACAAATGAAAACTAAGCAGAAATGAGGGGCAGGGACGTTTACCCCTTGTGAACTAACTTCCGTTTTCCATGGAGCTCCGCCTGCTTCCACTCCCAGCAAGCAAGAGACTGTGTGTAGCCAGAATTACAGGCCCCCGAGTCATCAGATGACCGTCCAGAGACCAGCACTGTGCATTACAGGCCTCCCAATTCCCGACGAGAGTCCCACTCCCAACAACAACCGTTCAGAGCAGAGAGCACCCACTGTGAGTGTGTACATTACAATTACAGGCCAGAGAAGCACGGATTAAGAATGAAATGATATAAGGAGTGCTGGACATGACAGTGTGGATGAGGGACACAGAGGGTTAAGCTTTATGGGTGGAGTTGAGGAAAAGGTTTGCAGGAAACAAGTTCAGTGTAGGGGAGGGGTCACATAAAAGGGAGGGGTGTGGCTTTAAGGGATCATTCGGAGCCCAGTGTGACACAGAGGAGGCAGTTTTTCGCTGCTCCTCTGCTATGGCTGACCTTGAGGGACTCTTCGCGCGGCTCGACGGGCGGCGGAGGTGCACGGAGCGGACTGGCTGCGGGACCGCGTGGGTGACCTGGCGGACGGCGATGAGGACGGCGGCGGGACAGGTGAGGTACAGCTGCGCGCGCGGAGGTCTCGGCCTCCGGCGCGTTTTTCCCCTGGGCCTACACCTCGGCCGCCTCGTGACTCCCGGAGCCCGGGGAGGACCGTTCGGTCCCCCCGGCGAAACGGCCGGTACTCGGCTCTCCCCAGTCCGGGCGGTCGTTGCGCCGCCGACCGGAGGGGGCGGGGCTTCGCGGCGGAGGAGGGGGGGAGTGCGGGTGGCTCTGGGTTTGGGTGTCAGGGGGGGGTGCACATGGCGGTGGATCTGCGGCCTGCTGGCTCAGGAGCGGTGATCCGCGCGGCGGGGGGGCGGGGGGTGCCTCGGGGGGGCCGCATGCTGGTGGGGGGGAGGGCGGGTCGCAGAAGGCCGCCACGGTGCCTGGCAGGGCCGGTTTCAGACGCCGGCATGCTGGGGGCGGCGGGGGGAGGAGGACATGGACCGGAAGGACCGCTCGGAGCACAGGGGGATGGCGGCGTCCCCGGTGCGCGCTGGTGAGGTCGGGTCCGAGAGCGAGCTGTCCCAGGAGGAGGAGGTGTCCTTTTCTGCGCCCGGACCAGTTCAGGTCGCCGGGGCCCCGGGGGGGCCGGGTAAGTTGCGCGAGTCTACATTGCTGGCGGATGCTTTGCGTGGTCTGATGGGGGTGTCACAGGGGGGTGCGGGGCCCACGGGGTCCCGGGATGACATGGGGGGTGTCGGCTGGTTCATTGGGGAGGGCGGGGCCAGTAGCCCCGGGGGGGCCCTCGGGTCCGCTGCAGGAGCTGTTGGAGGGGCTGCAGGCCCTTGTTGGTAAGTTTGCTGGGGGCTCGGGGTCGCCTCAGGTGGCCCCTTGGCTGAGTACTGGGGGGGAGGCCGGGGGGCGGAGGCTGTGCCTGCGCGGGACGCACCGCCTGCGGTGGCAGCGGGGAGCGGGGATGCGGGAGCTGGGGGCTCGGGGGTCCCCCCGGTGCCCGCGGACCCGGGGGCGCGGTCCGATCTGGTTAGGCTCGCGGATGCTGCCCGGTGCGAAGTTTATGTTTGCTTCGAGGGCCCGTTGGGGGCGCATTTGAAGCAGGAGGTGAGGGACAAGATCGGCAAGGGTGAGTATGTGGAGATTTTCTCTTTGCTCCCCCTCGAGAAGTTTAACTTGGATAGGGTCAAGCCGGACAGTTCCAAGAAGGACGACGAGGAGAAGCGTAGGTATCGGCTGATCCTGCGCACCTTTGCGAATTGGCTTCAGGCGTTCGCTATCTTGGCTAGCGTGATTGGGGAAAAGAACCCCGAGCATTGCTCGGCGTTATTTTGTTACCTGGACGCAATTGGTGAGGCTCATCGGGTGTATGGGGGGTTGGCGTGGCTGCGCTATGATGAGCAGTTTCGTCAGCGGAAGGCGGTGCGGGCTGAACTGCGCTGGGATCACAAGGACATAAGCCTATGGATGAGGCTTATGTCTGCTCCGCGGACGCCCACTCCGTTTCTTCAGGGGGGGGCCGGGAGTGCGTCGTCCTCGGGACTGCCGGCCGGAAAAAAGTGGGGGGTGTGCTGGCCCTTTAATGAAGGGGCTTGTAAATTCGGGGGCGCGTGCCGTTTCAAGCATGAGTGCTCCGGGTGCGGCGGCACTCACCCCCTGTCCCGCTGTTTCAAAAAGGGTAAGCGCGCCGGTGACGCCGGTCACAAAAGGGATGACGCCGGTGAACCTGGGAAGGATGCTTCCTTTCCTAAATAGGTATCCGGATGGTGCGGCGGCGCGGGGGTTGATTGCGGGCTTTCGGGACGGTTTTAGGATTCCCTGTTCTTTGGAAGGGGTGCCGCCGTTAGCCAGGAATTTGCGCTCGGCTTTAGATCACCTGGGGGTGGTGGATGACAAATTGGGTAAGGAGGTGGCGCTGGGCCGGATGGGCGGGCCTTTCGAAGTGCAGCCGTGGGGGGACCTGGTGGTTTCCCCGTTGGGTGTGGTTCCTAAGAAGGAGCCGGGGAAGTTTCGCCTGATTCATCATCTGTCTTTTCCGAAAGGGGGGTCGGTCAATGATTTAATTGACCCGGAGGCGTGTACGGTTTCCTACACGTCTTTTGACGCGGCGGTACGGTGGGTCAGGCGGTATGGTCGTGGGGCTCTCATGGCCAAGGCGGATGTGGAATCGGCGTTTCGACTTCTGCCGGTCCACCCGGACAGCGTCCGGCTGTTGGGATGCCATTGGCGGGGCAAGTTTTATGTAGATTTGTGCCTGCCCATGGGTTGTTCCATTTCATGCGCCTATTTTGAAGCTTTTAGCTCATTTTTGGAATGGGTGGTGAGAGATGTTTCGGGCCTGGAGTCGGTCATCCACTATTTGGATGACTTTCTGTGCGTGGGCCCGCCTGCCTCCAATGTGTGTGCGATTCTTCTGTCCACGTTGCAGCACATTGCGGGCAGGTTCGGGGTGCCATTGGCGGGGGATAAGACGGAAGGCCCGGTTACGGAATTGAGTTTTTTGGGGATCGTGATTGATTCGCTGGCAATGGAGTGTCGATTGCCGGAGAATAAATTACGGGATCTGCAGGCAGAGTTGGCAGGGATGCAGGGCCGGCCGAAGGTTCAGCTTCGGGCCCTGCAGTCCCTGTTGGGCAAGCTGAATTTCGCTTGCCGGATCATCCCTATGGGCCGTGTGTTCTGCCGACGGCTGTCGGGGGCCACCGCCGGGGTGACCGCCCCTAACCATTTTGTGCGTTTGCGGAAGGAACACGGAGGATATGCGGGCATGGCATGAATTTTTGGAGTCGTATAACGGGCGGGCCATGTGGATGTCGGGGCCGGTGAGCAACTTCGATGTGGAGTTGGTTACTGACACGGCTGGGTCTACGGGTTATGGGGCATTTTTTCGGGGCCGGTGGAGTGCTGAACCTTGGCCGCGCTCCTGGGCGGTTGCGGGGTTGTTGGGCAATTTGGTTTTGCTAGAATTATTCCCGATAGTGGTGGCATTGGAGCTGTGGGGGGAAGAGTTTCGTAATTTGAAGTTGCGCATCAATTGCGACAACATGGGGGTGGTTCAGGTCCTCAATCGGATGACTGCTTCCTCGCCCCCGGTCATACGGCTGCTGCGACAGCTGGTTTTTCGCTGTTTGCGGCTCAATGTTTACGTTTATGCAGTGCATATACCTGGGGTGGAGAATTCTTTGGCTGACTCACTCTCTCGTTTTCAGTGGGACAAGTTCCGGCAGCTGGCGCCGGGAGCGGAGGAGTCGGGGGCGCCCTGCCCCGGGTGGATGTGGGAGCTGCCCTTGGAATCGCCGCAGGTTGGTTAAAAAGGTCGTTGAGTGAGGCTACATGGTCCGCTTATTCTAGGGTGTGGGCGGAATGGTGCGCGTTCCTGCGGGAGGTTGGTGTAGCTGGTCGGGGCTCCGACCGGCGCTGGGTGGTATTGTATTGGGTGGCCCGGAACATTGAGACGGGTCTGTCGCCTGCGTCTATTGAGCGGAAGCTGGCTGGGTTGGCCTTTTTGTTTAAGCTGTGGGGGGAGCCGGACGGGACGAAGGATTTTTGGGTGCGGCAGACGTTGAAGGGGTACAGGAGAGATCGGAAGGGTCGGGATGCGCGCCGGCCGGTGTCGTTTGACAATTTGGTGGCAATTTGTTCTCGGCTGGTGGACGTTTGCTCTTCTGCTTACGAGACCGTTCTGTTTACGGCAGCTTTTTCGTTGGCGTTTTATGGGGCGTTTAGGATAGGGGAGTTGGTGTGTCGCTCGAAACGGGTGGCTGGGGGTCTGTTGGATCAGGATGTGCGGGTGGTTGCGGATCGGGTGAGTATACGGTTGCGTAGGTCCAAGACTGATCAACGGGGCAAGGGAGTGGCGATTACGCTGCTCGCCCTTCCGGGCTCGGCAGTATGCCCGGTGGCGGCGGTACGGGCTTTCCGGGCGGTGCGGCCTGCGGGGGCAGTCCCCTTTTTGGTGCATGCGGAGGGCTCTTTTCTATCCCGGTTTCAGTTTGTGTCGGTTTTTCGGCAATGCCTGAGAGCGGTGGGTTTGGATGAGCGGGAATACGCGTCCCACTCTTTCCGGATTGGGGCGGCCACGGAAGCGGCACGATGTGGGCTGGAGGAGGCGGTGGTTCGCCGGATTGGTAGGTGGGAGTCCCGGAGGTTCCGGTCCTATGTCCGGCCGCAGTTGGTACTGGGGTAAGGTGGGTGCGGCTGGGGGTGTTGTTTGTTGTTGGGATTTCTGGGGGGGGGAGTACTGTGCTTGTAACATTCCGTTGGTTGTTGTGTTATTTCTCTTGTTTTCATTCCAGATGGAGGTTCTCCACACCTCGTTTGGATCCTGGGGCATTCGTACGTGTGCTGGGGGGCCAGGAGAGGTGATTCTCTACCAGCAGGCAGGCAATTGGGTATCCCCAGGCGGGTGGCTAGGGTGATGTGGTTGGGGTTCCCGGGCATGAGGTGGGAGCGTGTCATGAGGGAGGTGGAGCGCTTCGCTTTGAGAGACAGGCCCCCGGATGTGCTGGTTGTTCATGCGGGGGGCAATGACCTGGGCGTTCGGAAGGTGAAGGACATTTTGGCGGATATTAGGGCGGATGTGTTGCGCCTGCGAGTCCTTTTCCCGGGCACCATTTTGGTGTGGTCGGACATTGTGGCCAGAACGGTGTGGCGGTGGGCTAGGTCTTTAGCCAGCATTGAAAAAACTAGGATAAGGGTGAATAAGGTGGTTGGGCGGTTTGTGGTGCAGAACGGGGGCATTGTGGTTCGACATCGGGAGTTGGAGGTGAATGTGGGGCTTTATCTTCGGCAGGATGGCGTTCACCTATCGGATGTGGGGATTGACCTCTGGTCCTTGGGCTTACAGGAGGGGATACAGAAAGCTCTTCGGGTGTGGGGTGGCCCTCAAGGTTGAGGGGGTCACCCTTTCGGGCTGTGGCGGTGTGTTTTCTGGTGGTTTCTGACGGTAGACAGGTACTCAGAAGGGATCTGAGGGTGTGGAGGGCTCATCTAACGATCGGCCCCTCTGGGTATTCCTGAACGTTGGAGGGAATACGGTTATGTTCACTGGCGGAAGTTGTCTCCGACCGGTCACAGGTGGAGGCCTTTGGGAAGTTGGTCAGGTGTACCGCAGTGATTTGGTATTGGCTTAAGTGGGGTCACCGTCAGAGATCACCAGAATGGGCAGTTAATGTTATTTAATGTGGTTTCATGTTAATAAAGTTATTTATATTTATATATTTATATATTTTCATATTTACAAGTTATTGGAGTGAATTTTTGAGTTATGTTTAATAAAGGCTGTTGTGGCCAGTTTACTCCAACCTATGGTCTGGTCTCGTTTCTAATAGGTAAGGAATAGTATAAGGGGAACATTCAGACTACACAAGTCATGAGGCCTGCCTTCAGACTACCGTCCATCCAGAGCACTTTGCAGCATTACAGGCCTCCTCGCAGTGGTTAAATCTGTATCTGTGAGTTTGTACAAACCTTAACCACTTCAGCCCCGGAAGGATTTACCCCCTTCCTGACCAGAGCACTTTTTGCGATTCGGCACTGAGTCACTTTAATTGACAATTGTCGTGCGACGTGGCTCCCAAACAAAATTGATGTTCTTTTTTTTCCCACAAATAGAGCTTTCTTTTAGTATTATTTGATCACCTCTGTGTTTTTTATTTTTTGCGCTATAAATAAAAAAAGAGCAACAATTTTGAAAAAAACACATTATTTTTTACTTTTTGCTACAATAAATATCCCCCAAAAATATATAAAAATATATAAAATCAGGGGAAAATCACGGATGCGTGTTATACGGCGATCCTCCGCGATTTCCGCATGATTTTTGGGCCTTCGGCCCCTCTCGGCCCTTCTCGCGGCTTTCGGCCGCCTTCGGCCCTTCTCGGTGGCCGAAAACCATCGAGAAGGGCAGAGAGCGCCCCGAAAGCCGCCGAGAAGGGCCGAGGCAGCCGAAAGCCGCCGAGAAGGTCCGAGAGCGCCCGAAAGCCGCTGAGAAGGTCCGAGAGCGCCCGAAAGCCGCCAAGAACTCCCGGGCGCCACCGAGATACACAGGACATCTCGGCGGCGCCATTTTTAAAAACATTATCTGACATCAATGACGGACAAGGCTGCAATGAGGACAGGCTGCATGACAAGGCTGCAATGAGGACAGGCTGCATGACAAGGCTGCAATGAGGACAGCCTGCATGACAAGGCTGCAATGACAGGGCTGCAATGAGGACAGGCTGCATGACAAGGCTGCAATGACAAGGCTGCAATGATAGACAGGCTGCAATGACAACAAGGCTGCAATGATAGACAGGCTGCATGACAAGGCTGCAAATGACGCTGACAAGGCTTCAGATGGACACTGATAAGGCTGCATTGATGGGCATTTTAATGTAAGTTTTTTTTCCTTAAATTTCCCTCCTAAAAGTTTTTTCCTTAAAATTCCCTCCTAAACTTGGGGTGCGTGTTATACGCCGGAGCGTGTTATACCCCAAAAAATATGGTAATTTAGAAAATTTTATAAGAGAAAACTTTTTTTTTCCACAATTCTTAATCTTTTTTTAGGTCTGTTTAGCAAAAAAAAAAATGCCCAGGGGTGATTAAATACCATCAAAAGAAAGCTCTATCTGTCTACAAAAAACTGATAAAAATTTAATTTGCGTACAGTGTTGCATGATTGCGCAATTCGAAGTGCAACAGCACTGAAAGATGAAAATTGGCCTGGGCAGGAAGGGGGTGAAAGCTCCCTGTATTGAAGTGGTTAAAAAAAACTAGCAAGCTTAGGACAATGTTGCCTACCAAAATATTGGTGAAAACTGTCAGGGACCAATTTTCACATAGCAGGTCTTAGGTGCTTTTGGCAGGTTGAGGTCAAGAATTCTTGAAATGACTGTTTGCAATATGTGGCTACAGGTGCGAGGCGTTATATTCTCCCAGTCTAGAGAAATCTCAGCGAAATAAATGTTCAATAGATCATTCTTACAAGATTGATTTATTGCGGGGGTTTTGAACTAATGGTTCACATGCAGGACACACAATCCACTCCTAGCTTCATAACTGTAACTTCCCCGCTTCACTGAGAATGATTTAAACAAACATCCATCTGTCGAAAGGAAAATGTTCAAAAGATCCTATTATGCTCTTTATGAAAAGTTTTTTTTTTTTTTAGTTTGTGTGTATGTTTCTTATGTTTCTTTTGTAGTGGAATGGTTTCAGCTTTGTAGGAACATGACCAAACTTTTAAAAGGTGTACAGTAAAATCGGGCTTGTTCAGTAAGGGGAAGGGAGGAGGTGTGCAAGGATCTTTTGCCTATTGATCTTTCAATGAAGCCTAAAAATTGATACCTTGAGTTGATACTATTTGCCCACCAGTAATGCCCTATTGTTTTTAGATGCAGGCTTTGAATCTGATTGTTTTTTCTTTATTTGCACTGTCATGAGCAGAATATGGCTGCTAAGTATGTACTTAAAATACCAACTTACCTGCCGAAGGATTTGTAGCTCTGTTCGGCCATTTTTGTAATCCCTGCACCTTTTTCAATAGCAAAGCCGCTCATTAGGGCTGGAGACCACGCTGGACTGACTCGATCAGTCACTAACATGGGTGAGCGGGAAGAAGTCGCTTCTAGTGGTTTGTGCCCAGTTTGTGAATGGTGGCGGTGAACCCTCTTGGACTTGAGCTCTTGCCTTTTAGTACGGCCTTATGGCAGTTTCCGCATGTAGACTTAAAAAGGCAGGTATAGAAAGGAGTGCCTGGTGTCCAATGATATACAATTTCAAAGATGGGTTTGAAGGCCTTTATTGAAAATAGAAGCAAGTACACCAAGCCAACGTGTTTCAGTGGAACACAGGGCCTCTGCAACCAAAGCCGCTCTAACAGTGCTATTAACACACCCATTTGGGAAACTTCCCCATCTTTTTGGTATGCAGCAACAGCCCTAGAGAAGGGGGAGCCTTTGTTGTCCTGAAATGCAGAATTTACTTCAATGAGAGTGCCTGAAAACAGCTTTAAAGCGGAGCTCCAACCTAAAGTGGAACTTACGCTCAGCGGATACCCCCCCACAATTGGCACCTTTCACAGGGGAGGGGGGTGCAGATAGCTGTATTATACAGGTATCTGCACTCCCTTCCAGGCATAGCTAGTCACAGGAAAACCGCCGCCCCCCCCCCCCCCCCGTTGTGTTCTGGGAAACACACAATTCCCAGAACACAACGGTGACCAGTGAAGACACGCAGCGCGACTTGCGCATACGCAGTAGGGAACTGGACAGTGAAGCCGCAATGCTTCACTTCCTGATTCCCTGACAGAGGATGGCGATGGGGGCAGCCGAGAGACAAGGAATTGCTCGTCATCTGCTGCCAACATCCCTGGCACCCTGGACAGGTAAGTGTCCATTTATTAAAAGTCAGCAGCTGCAGTATTTGTAGCTGCTGGATTTTAATATTTTTTTTTTTACAGTAGAGCTCCACTTTAAACTCAGTTTAATCTTGGGCCATGTCAGCAGTATGTTTGCCTTCAAAGGGTTGGTTGTATCTGGGGTGTGTTACGTACAGAGTGTAGAGTTCAGGGGTGTGCTACGTACAGAGCGCAGAGTTCAGGGGTGTGCTACATACATAGTACAGCATTCAGGGGTATGCTACGTACAGAGTGCAGAATTCAGGGGTATTCTACATACAGAGTGCAGAATTCAGGGGTATTCTACGTACAGAGTGCAGATTTCAGGGGTATGCTACGTACAGAGTGCAGAATTCAGGGGTGCACTACATACAGTGTGCTGGGTTCAGGGCTACATTACTTACAGAGTGCAGGTTTTCAGTGTGCTATGTACAGAGTGCAGAGTTCAGGGTGCACTACATACAGTGTGCTGGGTTTAAGGCTACGTTACTTACAGAGTGCAGGTTTTCAGTGTGCTATGTACAGAGTGCAAAGTTCAGGGGTGCGCTGTGCAGGATTTGGGGGAGCTCTATGCACAGTGCGCAAAACCAACCCCACCCCCTCCACCTGACCCAGCTCCAATAACTCCTTATGTAGGTGGCTCTAGTACCCCACTGTGTAGTTGCTCTCTCTACTACCCATGTATTTGGCTCTGTTAGACAGGGCCATGCAAGAAGATTGTTCTTACTCTCAGACTATGGAGAGTTGTTCCCTCTGCACCCTGCTGAGAGGGGTCTGTTACATCTAGAAGCAGCTGAGAGCAAAATAGGCCCTTGTGAAAGTGGGGAGCGGGAATGGAGGGTGAGAACCGGAGGTGGCGGAACTCCATTCCGCCATGTTTTGGCTGAAAAACTGAGTGGGAGGGCCGGATTTGGCCCACAGGTCAAATAGAGCATACATCTACAATAGAAAAATAGAAGAGTGACGGCAGAAAAAGAAGTGGTCCATCAAGTCCTCTATTTTAACAATTGAGTTTTTTTTCTTTTTTAACCCTTTTTGTCTTAGGGCAATATCAAGACAGATTCATGAAAAGAGTTACCAAAATGTTAGCAAAAATTGGAAGATTTTGGTGAAATGCATTGGCAGGCAAAGACAAAATTAAGGTTGTTTTTGTTGATTTTAAAAATGTGATGGCATCTTTAAGTTGCCCGGCACCCAGCCCCCTTGCCTGTCTTATATTCACCTATCCCTGACCCACAAAGCCAATCTTCCAATTGGGACACCTGTTCTGGTGACAACTGTCTAAAAGAGAAATTGCCCTCACTATGTAAAGATTTCTTCTCATTTGCTGTTGTGTCTTCAGAACAGGAAGTGAATGGAAATCTCCCCAGTTGGACGCAGGCAGAAAAAAACTAACTGATAGGGGTTGTAACCCTCCTCTACTCCATCCATAGCTAAAAAAATAAAAAAATAAAGTTTTGGCTCCACATATACTTTACTTGGCTACACCTGTTCTAAGTGTAACCCTATAAACCATCTCCTAAATGCTTGATATAATTCTGGCATCCAGAAACTGTTGTTTCCCGGCAAAGTGAGTTCAAAAATGCAAGTGAAATCACTGATCGGTTTGTGTCCAAGTCAAGAAAAGCGAGCCGCGGTTCACGGTCTTATAAAAACCGCTAGGAAAAAATAAGTTTTTTTATTGCCTGCTTTCACTGTTGCTATAATTATAGCTGTGATGGTAATAAAGTTGTTTATTAGTTTAAAAATCGTGTTTACAAAGGCAAAGTTACAAGGCCAGCACAACTAGCACTGTATTTAATGAGATTTAATTTAGAGCCGGACCCCAAAGACCCAATATTAACTTTATATATTAATTATTGGAGAATTTATGTTCATTCTTCTCTTGTTACATGTAACTGAATGTTCATCCAGAAAGGTAGAACTTTCTTTTTAAGAAGAGCTCTGGGCAGCTATAAATTAAGCCTATTTATTAGAACACATGCAGGGTATATTCATTGCATAATTGTTAAATGTATAAATGTAGATTAAATGTAAAAGGCAGGTAAAGTTCATAGGTTGTCACCTTTGAAGGGAAAGTTATGCACTTAAAGGATGTATTTATTTTGTATTTATAAAAAAAAATTGCCATAACTATTTACCTACCAAAACTGTTGGCACATTCATACTATGCAAACAGAAAAAACATTTAAGTTCTCAGGCTACTTCCCCTACAGGTCAAATGTTAGTCATGCATTAAAAAAGAAAAATGCCATATTATGGCCACTAGATGGAGCTGAGGATCGTAGGCCGTAAATACTTACTCAACTCCATCTAGTGGCCATCTAGCTTTCACAAACTTTTTCAAAAACTCTTTTTTTTTTTTTTTTTTTGCTGAATTCTAAAAACAACACAGACCCAGTATGTATTTTTTCAATCTAACAAACCCGTTACGTAGCTACATAACTAAAGTTGGCCATAGATAGATAACATTTTGACAAAAATACTCAGAACATTCTCAGAATTAGTGATGGACGAACTTCCGACGGGACGTTTCGCGAACGCGAAACGCGAACGGGCACAAACGTTCGCGAAAACGACCGTTCGCCGCGGGCTCCATTGACTTCAATGGGAGGCGAATTTCGCAAACCTTTAGGTCGAATTTGCGGCCACGGGGTAATTATTAGGGGGTAGCACGTAGTCCCACCACCTGGACAATAGCATAATACATGTATGAGGTGAATTTGGGATCGATAACTACAAGCATTTTTTTTTTATTTGGGAAATTGTTCTGACAATTCAGGACTATGGAGCTAATGAAGGCAATGGAGGAGAGGGAAGGTCAGGGACCAGGGTAGGCAAACAAGAGGGTGCAGGAGATACAGAGCACTGACAGCAGCACCGTAATACAGAGCACTGACATCAGCACCGTGACATACAGCGCTGACAGCAGCTCCGTGACATACAGCGCTGACAGCAGCTCCGTGACATACAGCGCTGACAGCAGCTCCGTGACATACAGCGCTGACAGCAGCTCCGTGACATACAGCGCTGACAGCAGCTCCGTGACATACAGCGCTGACAGCAGCACCGTGACATACAGCGCTGACAGCAGCTCCGTGACATACAGCGCTGACAGCAGCTCCGTGACATACAGCGCTGACAGCAGCTCCGTGACATACAGCACTGACAGCAGCTCCGTGACATACAGCGCTGACAGCAGCTCCGTGACATACAGCGCTGACAGCAGCACCGTGACATACAGCGCTGACAGCAGCTCCGTGACATACAGCGCTGACAGCAGCTCCGTGACATACAGCGCTGACAGCAGCTCCGTGACATACAGCACTGACAGCAGCTCCGTGACATACAGCGCTGACAGCAGCTCCGTGACATACAGCGCTGACAGCAGCACCGTGACATACAGCGCTGACAGCAGCTCCGTGACATACAGCGCTGACAGCAGCTCCGTGACATACAGCGCTGACAGCAGCTCCGTGACATACAGCGCTGACAGCAGCTCCGTGACATACAGCGCTGACAGCAGCTCCGTGACATACAGCGCTGACAGCAGCTCCGTGACATACAGCGCTGACAGCAGCTCCGTGACATACAGCGCTGACAGCAGCTCCGTGACATACAGCGCTGACAGCAGCACCGTAAGCAGCCCCAGGAGGAAGTCAGCACAGCACAGGGATGGTGTGATCCCCTCATAATAAGAACCCCCAGGAGGAAGTCAGCACAGCACAGGGATGGTGGGAGCCCCTCATAATAAGAACCCCCAGGAGGAAGTCAGCACAGCACAGGGATGGTGGGAGCCCCTCATAATAAGAACACCCAGGAGGAAGTCAGCACAGCACAGGGATGGTGGGAACCCCTCATAATAAGCAGCCCCAGTAGAAATATGACACCGCTCAACCTCTTCAAAGAGGAGGGTAGGGGCATATAGTACGGTGTGCTTTTTTGGGTCAGGGAAGTGAGCCAAATGAATTAAGAAGGTCTGTGTGCTTGATTCCAAAAATTGTTTATAGACATATACATGGTCTACTGATCACATGTGTTGAATTCCTCCGAGATCCATGCCTCATTCATTTTTAGAAATGTGAGGTAGTTAACACTGTGGTGAGCTAGGCGAGTACGCTTATCGGTCACAATCCCCCCTGCTGCGCTGAACGTCCTTTCGGACAGGACACTGGATGAGGGGCAAGCCAACAGTTCGATTGCAAATTGGGCAAGCTCTGGCCAGAGGTCAAGCCTGCCCACCCAGTAGTCTAGGGGTTCATCACTCCTCAGAGCGTCCACATCGGCCGTTAACCCAATGTAGTCGGACACCTGACGGTCTAGGCGTTCCCTGATGCTGGATCCGGATGACACCTGTCGATGGGTCGGCTGAAAGAATGACCTCATATCCGAAGTCACCAACACATCTTCAAACCGGCCTCTTCTTGCAGGCGCTGTTGGATTGGTACCCGCAAATCCTTCTCTGGGAGTGGGAATTGCTCCTCTGCCAGCGCACGCAAAAGCAGAATGCAGCATTTCTCGAAGCAAGGCCTGGAAGTGCTGCATTCTGACAGCCCTCTGCGACGGCGGTAACATTTCCGCCATTTTGTGTTTGTACCGGGGATCTAAGTACGTTGCCACCCAGTACTGGTCCTTGACCCTCATGCTTTTTATACGGGGGTCCCTATTAAAACACTGGAGCATGAAGGCCCCCATTTGCACTCAAGCGGAAGGTATGTGGTGGTGGTGGTGTTGTTGGTGGTAGTGTCTTTGGGGGTGCACATAGCAGAGAGTGAAGAAGAGGGTGCAGATCGAGAGGATGAGGAGGGTGCAGAAGAATAAGGCTGAGTGAGCCACTCAACCAAGTCTGGTGCGTCCTTTAAAGTAATTGAACGCACCTTCTGCAACTTCCCACTTTGGCTCAAGGCTGTTGCTCCTGCCCTACCCCTACCACCCCTGCGGAAGGGCCTGCCTCTTCCTCTGCCTGTCATTTTTTAAATCACCCTGTGACAAAACTCTTAGTCCCTATACCGCTGAAGGACTGCTGCAGTATAGGGCAGCGGTCAGCAGTAGTGCACGTCAACCCTATGTATTGTGGACCGATAGCGGTCCTTACAGAACAGCAGACTGTACTGCACTCAGGCCTATGTACCGTAGCACCCTATACCAAGTTACCAGTCCTTATAAGAACTTTTGTGGACCAAGCAGGTTGTGTGTTAGTGATTAGCAGACTGTGCGTCAGTCCCTATACCAATGAAGGACTGCTGCAGTATAGGGCAGCGGTCAGCAGTAGTGCACGGCAACCCTATGTATTGTGGACCGATAGCGGTCCTTACAGAACAGCAGACTGTAACGCACTCAGGCCTATGTACCGTAGCACCCTATACCAAGTTACCAGTCCTTATAAGAACTTTTGTGGACCAAGCAGGTTGTGTGTTAGTGTTTAGCAGACTGTGCGTCAGTCCCTATACCGCTGAAGGACTGCTGCAGTATAGGGCAGCGGTCAGCAGTAGTGCACGGCAACCCTATGTATTGTGGACCGATAGCGGTCCTTACAGAACAGCAGACTGTAACGCACTCAGGCCTATGTACCGTAGCACCCTATACCAAGTTACCAGTCCTTATAAGAACTTTTGTGGACCAAGCAGGTTGTGTGTTAGTGATTAGCAGACTGTACGTCAGTCCCTATACCAATGAAGGACTGCTGCAGTATAGGGCAGCGGTCAGCAGTAGTGCACGGCAACCCTATGTATTGTGGACCGATAGCGGTCCTTACAGAACAGCAGACTGTAACGCACTCAGGCCTATGTACCGTAGCACCCTATACCAAGTTACCAGTCCTTATAAGAACTTTTGTGGACCAAGCAGGTTGTGTGTTAGTGATTAGCAGACTGTACGTCAGTCCCTATACCAATGAAGGGCTGCTGCAGTATAGGGCAGCGGTCAGCAGTAGTGCACGGCAACCCTATGTATTGTGGACCGATAGCGGTCCTTACAGAACAGCAGACTGTAACGCACTCAGGCCTATGTACCGTAGCACCCTATACCAAGTTACCAGTCCTTATAAGAACTTTTGTGGACCAAGCAGGTTGTGTGTTAGTGATTAGCAGACTGTACGTCAGTCCCTATACCAATGAAGGACTGCTGCAGTATAGGGCAGCGGTCAGCAGTAGTGCACGGCAACCCTATGTATTGTGGACCGATAGCGGTCCTTACAGAACAGCAGACTGTAACGCACTCAGGCCTATGTACCGTAGCACCCTATACCAAGTTACCAGTCCTTATAAGAACTTTTGTGGACCAAGCAGGTTGTGTGTTAGTGTTTAGCAGACTGTGCGTCAGTCCCTATACCGCTGAAGGACTGCTGCAGTATAGGGCAGCGGTCAGCAGTAGTGCACGGCAACCCTATGTATTGTGGACCGATAGCGGTCCTTACAGAACAGCAGACTGTAACGCACTCAGGCCTATGTACCGTAGCACCCTATACCAAGTTACCAGTCCTTATAAGAACTTTTGTGGACCAAGCAGGTTGTGTGTTAGTGTTTAGCAGACTGTGCGTCAGTCCCTATACCGCTGAAGGACTGCTGCAGTATAGGGCAGCGGTCAGCAGTAGTGCACGGCAACCCTATGTATTGTGGACCGATAGCGGTCCTTACAGAACAGCAGACTGTAACGCACTCAGGCCTATGTACCGTAGCACCCTATACCAAGTTACCAGTCCTTATAAGAACTTTTGTGGACCAAGCAGGTTGTGTGTTAGTGTTTAGCAGACTGTGCGTCAGTCCCTATACCGCTGAAGGACTGCTGCAGTATAGGGCAGCGGTCAGCAGTAGTGCACGGCAACCCTATGTATTGTGGACCGATAGCGGTCCTTACAGAACAGCAGACTGTACTGCACTCAGGCCTATGTACCGTAGCACCCTATACCAAGTTACCAGTCCTTATAAGAACTTTTGTGGACCAAGCAGGTTGTGTGTTAGTGTTTAGCAGACTGTGCGTCAGTCCCTATACCGCTGAAGGACTGCTGCAGTATAGGGCAGCGGTCAGCAGTAGTGCACGGCAACCCTATGTATTGTGGACCGATAGCGGTCCTTACAGAACAGCAGACTGTAACGCACTCAGGCCTATGTACCGTAGCACCCTATACCAAGTTACCAGTCCTTATAAGAACTTTTGTGGACCAAGCAGGTTGTGTGTTAGTGTTTAGCAGACTGTGCGTCAGTCCCTATACCGCTGAAGGACTGCTGCAGTATAGGGCAGCGGTCAGCAGTAGTGCACGGCAACCCTATGTATTGTGGACCGATAGCGGTCCTTACAGAACAGCAGACTGTAACGCACTCAGGCCTATGTACCGTAGCACCCTATACCAAGTTACCAGTCCTTATAAGAACTTTTGTGGACCAAGCAGGTTGTGTGTTAGTGTTTAGCAGACTGTGCGTCAGTCCCTATACCGCTGAAGGACTGCTGCAGTATAGGGCAGCGGTCAGCAGTAGTGCACGGCAACCCTATGTATTGTGGACCGATAGCGGTCCTTACAGAACAGCAGACTGTAACGCACTCAGGCCTATGTACCGTAGCACCCTATACCAAGTTACCAGTCCTTATAAGAACTTTTGTGGACCAAGCAGGTTGTGTGTTAGTGATTAGCAGACTGTACGTCAGTCCCTATACCAATGAAGGACTGCTGCAGTATAGGGCAGCGGTCAGCAGTAGTGCACGGCAACCCTATGTATTGTGGACCGATAGCGGTCCTTACAGAACAGCAGACTGTAACGCACTCAGGCCTATGTACCGTAGCACCCTATACCAAGTTACCAGTCCTTATAAGAACTTTTGTGGACCAAGCAGGTTGTGTGTTAGTGATTAGCAGACTGTACGTCAGTCCCTATACCAATGAAGGGCTGCTGCAGTATAGGGCAGCGGTCAGCAGTAGTGCACGGCAACCCTATGTATTGTGGACCGATAGCGGTCCTTACAGAACAGCAGACTGTAACGCACTCAGGCCTATGTACCGTAGCACCCTATACCAAGTTACCAGTCCTTATAAGAACTTTTGTGGACCAAGCAGGTTGTGTGTTAGTGATTAGCAGACTGTACGTCAGTCCCTATACCAATGAAGGACTGCTGCAGTATAGGGCAGCGGTCAGCAGTAGTGCACGGCAACCCTATGTATTGTGGACCGATAGCGGTCCTTACAGAACAGCAGACTGTAACGCACTCAGGCCTATGTACCGTAGCACCCTATACCAAGTTACCAGTCCTTATAAGAACTTTTGTGGACCAAGCAGGTTGTGTGTTAGTGTTTAGCAGACTGTGCGTCAGTCCCTATACCGCTGAAGGACTGCTGCAGTATAGGGCAGCGGTCAGCAGTAGTGCACGGCAACCCTATGTATTGTGGACCGATAGCGGTCCTTACAGAACAGCAGACTGTAACGCACTCAGGCCTATGTACCGTAGCACCCTATACCAAGTTACCAGTCCTTATAAGAACTTTTGTGGACCAAGCAGGTTGTGTGTTAGTGTTTAGCAGACTGTGCGTCAGTCCCTATACCGCTGAAGGACTGCTGCAGTATAGGGCAGCGGTCAGCAGTAGTGCACGGCAACCCTATGTATTGTGGACCGATAGCGGTCCTTACAGAACAGCAGACTGTAACGCACTCAGGCCTATGTACCGTAGCACCCTATACCAAGTTACCAGTCCTTATAAGAACTTTTGTGGACCAAGCAGGTTGTGTGTTAGTGTTTAGCAGACTGTGCGTCAGTCCCTATACCGCTGAAGGACTGCTGCAGTATAGGGCAGCGGTCAGCAGTAGTGCACGGCAACCCTATGTATTGTGGACCGATAGCGGTCCTTACAGAACAGCAGACTGTACTGCACTCAGGCCTATGTACCGTAGCACCCTATACCAAGTTACCAGTCCTTATAAGAACTTTTGTGGACCAAGCAGGTTGTGTGTTAGTGTTTAGCAGACTGTGCGTCAGTCCCTATACCGCTGAAGGACTGCTGCAGTATAGGGCAGCGGTCAGCAGTAGTGCACGGCAACCCTATGTATTGTGGACCGATAGCGGTCCTTACAGAACAGCAGACTGTAACGCACTCAGGCCTATGTACCGTAGCACCCTATACCAAGTTACCAGTCCTTATAAGAACTTTTGTGGACCAAGCAGGTTGTGTGTTAGTGATTAGCAGACTGTACGTCAGTCCCTATACCAATGAAGGACTGCTGCAGTATAGGGCAGCGGTCAGCAGTAGTGCACGGCAACCCTATGTATTGTGGACCGATAGCGGTCCTTACAGAACAGCAGACTGTAACGCACTCAGGCCTATGTACCGTAGCACCCTATACCAAGTTACCAGTCCTTATAAGAACTTTTGTGGACCAAGCAGGTTGTGTGTTAGTGATTAGCAGACTGTACGTCAGTCCCTATACCAATGAAGGGCTGCTGCAGTATAGGGCAGCGGTCAGCAGTAGTGCACGGCAACCCTATGTATTGTGGACCGATAGCGGTCCTTACAGAACAGCAGACTGTAACGCACTCAGGCCTATGTACCGTAGCACCCTATACCAAGTTACCAGTCCTTATAAGAACTTTTGTGGACCAAGCAGGTTGTGTGTTAGTGATTAGCAGACTGTACGTCAGTCCCTATACCAATGAAGGACTGCTGCAGTATAGGGCAGCGGTCAGCAGTAGTGCACGGCAACCCTATGTATTGTGGACCGATAGCGGTCCTTACAGAACAGCAGACTGTAACGCACTCAGGCCTATGTACCGTAGCACCCTATACCAAGTTACCAGTCCTTATAAGAACTTTTGTGGACCAAGCAGGTTGTGTATTAGTGTTTAGCAGACTGTGCGTCAGTCCCTATACCGCTGAAGGACTGCTGCAGTATAGGGCAGCGGTCAGCAGTAGTGCACGGCAACCCTATGTATTGTGGACCGATAGCAGTCCTTACAGAACAGCAGACTGTACTGCACTCAGGCCTATGTACCGTAGCACCCTATACCAAGTTACCAGTCCTTATAAGAACTTTTGTGGACCAAGCAGGTTGTGTGTTAGTGTTTAGCAGACTGTGCGTCAGTCCCTATACCGCTGAAGGACTGCTGCAGTATAGGGCAGCGGTCAGCAGTAGTGCACGTCAACCCTATGTATTGTGGACCGATAGCGGTCCTTACAGAACAGCAGACTGTAACGCACTCAGGCCTATGTACCGTAGCACCCTATACCAAGTTACCAGTCCTTATAAGAACTTTTGTGGACCAAGCAGGTTGTGTGTTAGTGTTTAGCAGACTGTGCGTCAGTCCCTATACCGCTGAAGGACTGCTGCAGTATAGGGCAGCGGTCAGCAGTAGTGCACGTCAACCCTATGTATTGTGGACCGATAGCGGTCCTTACAGAACAGCAGACTGTAACGCACTCAGGCCTATGTACCGTAGCACCCTATACCAAGTTACCAGTCCTTATAAGAACTTTTGTGGACCAAGCAGGTTGTGTATTAGTGTTTAGCAGACTGTGCGTCAGTCCCTATACCGCTGAAGGACTGCTGCAGTATAGGGCAGCGGTCAGCAGTAGTGCACGGCAACCCTATCTATTGTGGACCGATAGCGGTCCTTACAGAACAGCAGACTGTACCGCACCCAAGCCTATGTACCGTAGCACCCTAGACAGACCAAGTTACCAGTCCTTATAAGAACTTTTGTGGAACAAGTGAGTTGTGAATGATTAGCAGACTGCAGCAGAAGGGCAGCAGTCAAGTATAATATTCTTTCTATATTTGGAAGAAAGAATATTATACGTGTACAAGCCTATTACCGTACCACTGATACCAGTCCTGAAAAGAACCTTTGTGGAACTAATAGTAACAGCAAGTCTTTAAAATTATCCTCACTGCCTGACACACTGCTTCCTGCCTGTCCCTATACAAATTGGCAAAAAAGAGTAGGCTGGAACGATTAGCTGGAACAGCTCTTTTGTGGACCTGATAGTAACAGCTAATGATGATGATGATGATGATGATGAAGAAAGACTAATCTGGCTGAGCTGTCCCTAAAATAGCAGCATACAGCGCTCTGTCCCTTTATCTAAACTGACAAAAGAAACTCAGGCTGCTGACCTAACACCTATACCAGTCCTGAAAAGAACTTTTGTGTACCAAATAGCTAGCGTTTTCTCTGTCCCTACTCCACACAGGATCCTTTCCCTACAGTGACAGAAGAAAGAATGTAAAATGGCCACCGGATCGGGTGTATTTATAGGTTAGGGGGAATGTCCAAGTGTCCATGAGCTGTCATGTCTCAATTGGTTGTCCTGTAACACATGATAAACGTGTCACGAAAGGTTAAAGTTCTTGTATACATTAAACACGTAAGTCCGCCGGGGCGAACGACGGAAAAAGGCGTTCGAACCCGCGGACGGCGAAAGTCGGAAATTCGCCGCGAAACGACCGCCGGGCGAACCGTTCGGCCATCACTACTCAGAATATTTGAAAGTCTTTCAAAAGATTTTATTTATTTGTAACATTTGATTTTGGAATTTGGAATTTTGAGATTAATTAACTTTACTGAACAAAAAACAAATAGACTGTTAGAAATGTATTGGTTTGAGAAAAAAATGTCCATTCTATTCCTCGGCACTGCGGGCATAAACAAATTTTGATTTGGCCCATTAATGATTAGAAAACACATGAATTTTCTTCAAACATTCTTTTCCTAAGAATTTTCTTTCAAAATTCTACCCATCTATGGCCAGCTTAACTGTGCTGGAGAGATAAAGCAGGAGGCAATATGTCAGATGGCGAGAGACCTCTCAAGGTCATTCTCAGAGGTCACTGGGTCAAGTGTGGGGGAATCAACACACATATTTGCTTCAGCTGTACTTCAACTTCATCTCCTTTTGACATATGCTCTTCTATTACAGTCTGCACTCTATAGACCACTCCGATAACTTAGGGTACACAATTAACCCAACTTCCTATGGCAGAGCTCAATTGGCGCTTTGGCGCTTTAAACTCACAGTAGACATCATCCAACCTTTACCCATTGATCTTAGCATAGTTAGCTTTCCTAACCTTTTTGCCCCAGGGGAATCTTATATCATTTTCAAGTCTCTGGAAACTCTTGCAAAAACCAGTTCATTGGTGATCAGTAGAAAAATACCGTCTACATTGCATGCTAGTGGAAAGAATGCCCCCCTTACACACTGGGTTAATGCAGCTGGCTCTGACAAGTGGTGTTGACCCAGAAACTATGTAAGTACTATTAAATGGGAGGTCAATCAACCACAGCTCAAGGAATCCCCAGCTACCTTTGAAGGGATAAACTCTGCCTGAGAATGGCTACTTTAGAGGTCTCTTATCTCACTCTTTTTCTAGAGTACTTGAGACACTATCCTCATTCTCAGTGTAGCCCATCATTCTGACCCTGTCATTTGGTCAACTTTGTATGTTGCTTTATAAACAGGTAGGCAGATGGAGTTTCCCTTAAGGGTTGCTCCTACTTGCCAGAGCATTATGGGAGCCCCTGTATATTGTGGGTAGATTTTAGACCAGGGGCTTCTGGCTGGGAGTTAGAGAGAGAATACATTTTGTGCCAGGATTCTTGGACTCCTCTTCATGGGTTAGGCTGAGGTAAGTTCTTGTTCTTTGGAGTTCTCAAAAGGGGGATGGATACAAGGACGTAAGAACAAAAAGGCTGAAGAAGGGGCCTATAAAATAGGGGAGATTGGTATGTTCCCTAGTTCTTCACTCAGAAAGAACTGTATGGCCTATGGGAAAAATTACAACCAAGGAAAGGATAAGCACTCCAACTGAGCAAAAGGCCACAAGCTACCTCATATTTTTATTAATTATTCATATGCCTGTGATTTCACTTTGACAATGCCTCTATTTGAATTGTTCAGCTGAAGAATTATTCAAGTAAAATAATTTGTTTCAACAAAAAAGCCTATGTGAGATTATCGAACAGAAGAAGTGTTCAATACAGCCAATACCTGGGATGTGGAGTACGAGTCCTGGAAACTTATTAATGGACCAGGTATGTGATTACTCCTGGGGAAGTGGGGGGTTAACCATGTAAGGACCAGGAAGATGGCAAGTCTAGGCCTCAGCCCACCATCCGTACACAGGGCAGTATTGGTTTGGCCTGATCAATTTGTGGTGCCCTGCAACTTTTTTTTAGAGGCTGGTGCCCAGCTGCTTGTGATGCCTTGTGAAACCAGACCGGGACCAAACTACAAATCACAGACAGAATCTAAAGCTTTATTTTGGACAACTGGAAGTTTCCAGCCTCTGGTTGGTGCAAGCTTTATAGTCTAGTCACCTGCCTTTATAAAGTCTCTCAGCACAAAGGAGTCTGTGGGGTAAAATGTTCTTGCTCTTTGTTCCCCCCCCCAAAGGAAAGAGGAGCTCCATTTGCCATTGACATGGTGGGTTTCCTTGCGGGTCTTACCTGTAGAAAAGATCTTAGCCCTTGTACACACGGTCAGACATTCCAACCACAAAATCCGACGGATTTTGTCCGAAACTGGTGTTGCATACACAAGGTCAGACAAAGTTGCCGGTAAATCTGATAGTTCGGAATGTGATGACGTTCATTCGTTATGACGGGACTACATTCAGGCTAGTAGCCAATAGCTTTGGTCTCGTAATTTGATCTGAGCATGCGTGACACTTTGTCCGATCGTAATTCTCTACAAACTAATGGACAAAGTCCGATCATGTTGTTTGAAAATTTTATATCCAGCTCTCAAACTTTGTTGGTCGGACATTCCGACGGAAAAAGTCAGATGGAGCCCACACAGGGTCAGATTATCCGACAACACAGTCCGATCAGACATTTTCCGTAGGATTATCCTACCGTGTGTACAAGGGCTAACTCTCATGAAAGCCATTGCAGAACTCCTCTTCCACCCAGCAACCGGGATTCTAATTGGAGAAAATGGGTCCAAAATGTTGTCAGCACCCATTATCAGTATGGAAAAAGTACTTGTATATATTTCTTTTTCATAATAAATTCACTCCAACCTTCAGTAATTTCTTCAAGTCTCCATCAGTTAGATTGGTACTGTAGTTATCAAATTATAGTGTTAGCCCACAACACCCATGGCATTCTGGATATCAAGGATGTTTCTTTCCAGTCGCCCACCAGTGTTTAAAAAACAATGAGGATCCAATTTTCTGCCAAGTACTCTCTATGTTCTCAGAAGACATTATTGGCTGTAAGGAGAGGAGTGAATTGGTGCATTATGACTAAACCTGGATAATAAACCTTCAGCAGGTGTCTGTGTACTCTGCATGAAGTGAAGTCCTGGGTATTGACAGCAGGGCCATCTCAATAGCATCATGGGCCCCTGGGCAAAGTAATGCACTGTGGCCCCTACAAGCCTTCCCCAATTTAAGCACCTACTCTCTAGAATACAAGTATAAATAGTTGATAGATTTGAACAAACAGTATAAAAAGTTTTATATTATATATCAGGTATTATATTTGATCACTGTATTTGTGTCACTAGTGATGTCGGTGTCAGTTAGTCAGTGTACCTCCCTGCGAGGGTCTGTTAGTGCCAGATTACATGCTACCCTATCACATAGATGCATCCCACTAAAAGTCATACAGTACTATACACTGACGCTGTACTAATGACACTCGCTAGGAAGGGGTTAACATATAGGGGTTAACTGTGTGCCTGGCAAGTGTGATATGTGCTGCTTTTACTAACAGAACTGGCTGTTTTTTCTCCCTGCTTTCCAGGGAGAAGAAACAGCCAAATCGCTGTTCTGTGTACAGAGTTATGTGGGTTTCTTTTTAACACAGAACTCTGTGCTGTGATTGAACACAGCTGATCAGCAGGATTCCTTCAAAAACATTGGGTGAAACTTGGGTGAAACTTGTTGATTAACTTGTGCTATGTCCAATCACAGCACGGGTTGGCAGTGGGCATGCATGCCCCAAAACCCAGGAAGACAGGTGGCGATGTACAAGTGTGTTGTCTGGGCTGCTTACCCTCAATACAACTACAGCGGGTGGGTAGCAAGTTGTTAAGGTTTTTTTTACACCAGATGTGGTGGGACTATGTTAGGTGGCTATTTTAGCATAGTCCCATTGCATGACAAGGCAAAATGCCTTGTCTCTGATATGTCCAGTTCACAGCACTGTGGCCAATTGAACTTTATGAAATGTCAGTGTGACAACCACTTGCCCTCCGGAAGGTTTACCCTCCTTCATGACCAGCTAATTTTCTGGTATAAGGCACTGCGTTATTTTAACTGACAATTGCGCGGTTGAGCGACGCTGTACCCAATTAAAATTGATGTCCTTTTTTTCCCCACAAATAGAGCTTTCTATATTCTGGTATTTGATCACCTCTGCATTTTTAATTTTTTGTGCTATAAACAGAAAAAGGCCAACAATTTTGAAAAAAAAAAAAATAATAATTTTTAATCTGTTATAAAACATATCCAATAAAAATGTAAAAAATCAAATTTCTTCATCAGTTTAGGCCAACATGTATTCTGCTAATTATTCTTGGTTAGAAAAAATCCCAATAAGCGTATATTGATTGATTTGTGCAAGTTATAGCATCTACAAACTATATGATATATTTATGGAGTTTTTTTTTTTACTAGTTATGGCGATGATCAGTGACTTATAGCGAGACTAAGATATTGCGGCAGACAAATGGGACACTTTTTGGGACCAGTGACACCAATACAGTGATCAATGCTAAAAACATGCACTGTCACTGTACTAATGACACCCAGGGGTTGTAAATGTTCATGCTTTTTAGCCTTAATGTATCCTATGCATTAAGGTGAAAAAACATCTTATGATCACTGGCCCCCCATCGCCCCCCCTTTTACTTACCTGAGCCCTGGAAAGTCATGTGTCGCAAATGCGCTCTTCCTTTGCTCAGTCTTCTCGGTTCTTCATTGGATAGATTAATAGCAGCACAGCCATTGGCTCACGTTGCTGTCAATCAACTCCAATGAAGCAAGGACTGGGAGGTGGGGCCGAGTCCTGTAGTCGGCGGCTATGGACGCCAAATACAAGACTCGGGAGCGTGCCTGCAAGGTTACCCCCTTGGGAGAGTGCTTCCCAGAGGGGGTTATCAGAAGCGGGGAGGAGCCGAGACATCAGCCAAGGGACCCCAGAAGACGAGGATCAGGGCCACTCTGTGCAAAATGAGCTGCACAGTGGAGGTAAGTATGACATGTTTGTTATTTAAAAAAAAAAAAATTCAAACCTTTAGTGTCACTCTAACTGTGAGTCTATTGAGTGCTTGCTAACTGCGTGCCTAGCCTGTTCTTGGTTACTGTGGGGGAGGAGCTTTTACTAAGGGAAGGCATTGATTCATGTTCCTGCTTTGCAGAAACACAGGATCAATACCTTCCGTACTGACAGAACGGCAGTCTGTCTTGTTTACAAACTGCCATTCTGCTTGTTTCCCCGAGCGATCGGCAGATGCCGGCGGATCGATGCACCGGACCAGCTGATTGTCTCCCACTGTGTCCATCACAGTGGGAATGGATTGCCAGAGGCGTGCGTGCACGCCCCAGACCTGGAAGTGACGAATCATGTACTAGGTACGTGATGCTGTGCAGGAGAGCCACTCCGCCACTATATATATATATATATATATATATATATATATATATATATATATATATATATATATAAAGTATACGGTTGGCAAGTGGTACAAAAGAAAGCATAGCATTTGTAATACAGCAGCTGGGGTGAATTGCTGACAAGGCAGCAGCTGGAGGTGTACATATCCTGGATCCACGATGCTTTGATTCCTGACTGCAGCAAGAATTATATCACCAGTTGCATTTGGTGGGCACTACTGCTTACCAAATGCAACCAAATCAGAGTCTGTGCTGCAACTTTCCCATAACCATGTGCAATGCACATACTTGTAGTGAGGGTGATGCCACTTTCAGGGGGTTAAAATAGGTGGTGAGGAGGCAATATATCACCTCCTCACTGCCCATCTAATACCTCTGAAAAGCAATCCATGTGCAGCAGTTTTTTAGAGTAAGAGACTAAGGCTTCTTTCACACTGGGGCGTTGGGGGCATCGGCGGTAAAGCGCCAATATTTTTAGCGCCGCTTTACCATCATTTTAGCAGCGCTGTTAGGCCGTTAGCGGGGCACTTTTAATCCCCGCTAGCATCCAAAAAAATGGTTAAAACCACCCACGAATCACCGCTGCAGCAGTGCTTTGCCGGTGGTTCACCGGCACTGCCCACTGATTTCAAAGGGCAGGGGTGCTTTAGGAGCAGTGTATACTCTGCTCCTACAGCGCTGCAAAGATGCTGGTTGCCGGTCTTTTTTTTTACTGTCCTGCAAGCGCACTGCTCCAGTGTGAAAGCACTCAGGCTTTCACACTGGAGTGAGAGGAGAGGCTATTTACCGGCACTATGCAAGTGATATTTTTAGCGCTATAGCGACTGTAAAGCGCCTCAGTGTGAAAGCAGCCTAAGTGCCAGTTCACACTTTTGCACTGTGCATTTGCAACAAATTATTTGCAGATTCCACACCACATCCAAAACACACCCTGTTCATGCAAACCGCTGCAGGTGTTTATGTTAAGGTAAAGACACCCTAAAATTGGTTTGCAAAACACAGTGTGATTTGCATAATTGATTCAGAGGTAGCCCAAAAAAAAGGGTCCTGCACCACTTTGGTGCAGATTTGGTGCGATTTGAGCCATACAGAATAAATGGCTCAATTCGCACTGCTGAAGAAACGCATGTGATTTGAACAGGAATGCGGTGCCTGGGTCGTGCAGGCAGAAGCAGAATAAAAGCAGCCGCCCGACCGACTCCCGAACCAGGTAGCCCGGTCCGCTGATAGTTGTCACAGTGCAGAGACAGACCACACACTAAAGTCCTCTCAGCTCTGCCACATGCATCCTGCAAAGTTTTGACAGAACCGGCCCTGATGGGACCCCTGGAGCAACTGGGGCCCCCGGGCAGTGCCCAGGGGTGCCCACTCAATAAGATGGCCCTGATTGACAGTAGTGTACTGTGACAGACCCAACCAGGACAGGGGCTTTTGGAGAGGACTAGGGGCAAGCCTCCTACCCACTGATTGTGGCCCATGGAGAGAGCAGATCCTTCTCCAATGATGGACAACCACGTAATAGACGCTGAGAGTGGGGCTTGGATTACTTCTCTGAATAAGGACAATAAAGCTTTCTTTCTGTAGTGGATGGAAAGGTGTAATATTAATATTGTACAGTTTAATGGTCCGAGGGAATGTGGTGGCCCTCCTGCAGATTGAGTTGGAGAAGCTTCTCCACTTGGGACAGAAAGGTTTATCAGCAATATCCCTTAAGAAATCTATGAAGATAAATTAATTCCACCTTCTTCAGACTGCTGGAACATTGTATGAGTTTGTCTCATAGACTGTTGTAGACGGGTGTCGGCCAGTCTGAGGTGGGGTGGGATCACTGTTTATCTTATGTGTGTCTCTCCCTTTGTGTGCCTTCTAGATGTGAATTCCCATTGTTAATTGACATAATTGAGTTACCTATTGTTTATGTCTGTTGGCTAATTTGGCTAACTTTTGGAGGTTCCTACATGATGGAATTAGTCTGGTGTCAACTCTACTTCGGTATCAAACCTTTGTGTGATGTTTTGGGTAAATATTTGGTTTTATTGTTCATGTGGTGACTGGCCTACTTTGAAGTGTATAAAAACCTGTATTTCTGTTCAATAAACAATAAACAGTCATTCCTTTGGATTTTACCTCAACATCTTGTCTGTTTACGATGCTTGGGGTAAAAGGGCTGGTATTAGCTCTCAGTCTGCTGGAAGAGTTTGGAGAGCAGGAGGCGCTGTTTGGCGGAAGCACCCAGGCTGGGTGCCAGGCGTTCCGTCACATGTACCATAAAGTATAATTCCAGCCTTCTTTTATTTTTATTTTGGGCATAGTGGAGAGTAGTTAGAAACCCTTTGGGTATTTATATTCCTGTCCGAGGTTTTCATGAGGAAATTTCCCCTAATTTACCATAGTGACAACATTTTATCAGCGCAGGAATTGGGGGAAAATCTCCAGCTGGGATAGAGACAGCAATGAAAAGTTGGAGGGGGTTCCAACCTTTCCTTCTCTACTTAAAAAAATTATATATTTTATTGATGGCTTGTCCCTACTGAGATTGACCTTCATTCCGTTACTACAATATAACTTTAAGGAAAATCTCCCCTCAAAGGGGCAAGACAGAATGGTAAAAGCTGACAGAGAATAAATATATTGGGAGTCTGGACCCCACTCCAAATTCACCAAGAAAAAAAAGTCAGGCGGACTATCTCGGTACAGGTAGAGGATATAAACATCATGAATACAACACAAGTATAAAATATACAAAATGTATTAATACAAAATACAAAAACAGGAAATGCTAAGGAGATTATACAGATGAATTGGTATTTCAACTAATTTTGCGGGTTTGTCGCTTCATCAGGAAATACATCTGCAGAAATAAAAATACAGTAATGCATAGAAATTTCACACAAAAAAATATTAGAATGTAATACAAGGGAGAAAGGGAATAAATAAGTTTATACTGTAGATATCGGGCTGCTTACCCATATTTCAGTGTATGCAATGCATATGACGCACCTGGTAAAATCTCCCGTGGCGATTGGGAAGGACATATATAAAATCACCTCTATCCCCTCACCCCTTTCCCCCCCCCCTTTTTTTTTCTGCTTCCCCTTTTCTGTTTCCCCTCACTTTATTTCACCCTGATCTTCGTTCGTTTTTTTTTTGTACTTGCACATTTTGAATTAATACTAAGCTTTTGCCTGATTTTACACCTTGTACTACCTTTTCCAGATGCCAGCCTCCTGGTGATTTTATATATGTCCTTCCGGGTGCGTGCCGGGTGCGTCATATGCCTTGCATACACTGAAATATGGTTAAGCAGCCCGATATCTACAGTATAAACGTATTTATTACCTTTTCCCCTTGTATCACCTTCTAATGTTTTTTTGTGGGAAATTTCTATGCATTATTGTATTTTTATTTCTGCAGATGTATTCCCTGATGAAGTGGCAAACCCGTGAAACTAGTTGAAATAGCAATTCATCTGTATAATCTCCTTAGCCTTTCCTGTTTTTGTATTAATACATTTTGTATATTTTATACTTGTATTGTATTGTATTCATGTTTATCTCTATATACCTGTACCGAGATAGTCCGCTGCCTTTTTTTTCTTGGTGAATCTGGAGTGGGGTCCAGACTCCCAATATATTTATTCTATGTAAATTTGGATGATGGTACCGTATATATATATATATATGTCTATATATTCAACATTACTAGATGAGGCCACTTATTTTTTCTAAAAACTGGCATAGGTTCCTGCCCTTCTCTAGTTTATCCAAAACTTGAAATAAAAAGGTTTGGGCTGGAGATACATTTTAAATAGCTACATCCTGTGTTAGTACTACCGGACTAATAAAGCTGTACGTTTTTGAACACGGCACCCATAAATCTAACAATGTAATTATATGCTTCAGCCATTACAACACTCTATATAAGTTTAAACCAATATTAAAGGAACAAGGAAGGAAGGCCCTTCTGTGAAAGAACAGAGGGGGGAACAGCATTCTTTGTAAGATTCCTGGGGTTTCCTGTAATCACAGTCAAGGGTTTTTCAGTCAGCAAGCTTGTTCAGTGCTGTGTTTTCCTTGTACAAGGCACCCCATAACTCACCCGAGAAACCACATGAGTCACGTAACGGCCTACTGGCCTGTGAGAAACGTATTTACATTAGGGCCTTGCTAAATATTCCACTGAGTTAAGGATTACATTTGCCTTCGCTTACCCCCAACAAGAAGCATTAGTCTTTTAAAATGGTCAGCTTATAACACGTCCACATTAGCACTTTCCCTTTCCTGCAGTGAAAACTACCTAAAATTTTCTTTGCTCTGTACTGTAAATTAAAACATATATCCGTTGAGTACCTTTACCTCTAGTCCATTGGCAGAAAGGCCTGGAACCTCGTAAAATTCCACCTAATATTACATTCTGGAGGGGTTTTTTTTGCAGCCCACAGAGGAAATTACAACAATTTTTCACTTCTTTTACCGCAGTTGTGAAGTAAATACCTCACTGGAGCATTGGATATTGGCTGAGAAGTTAGGATTTCGGCTCCCGGGGGCCATTTAAAGCAAGCAGTAAGTTAGCAGAGTAAGACAGATTCTGTTTAGATAGCCTCTGTGCTTCCCGCTATGTGCCCTTCATCAAATTCTCTAACAGTTATTAATTTGGCCATGACAGGACAAGATGGCTGACACTTGTGTGACTTTACTGCTCAATACATAGATTAAAAGTGGTCAAATTGAGCCTTATGTATTAAAAAAAAAGGATATATTTGTTTATAGCAACTAGATTCCAAATGTTATGTTACCAGAGCAGGTATGGTTGGAAAAGAGGTGCAGAACAACGGATCACAGAAGGCAATGCAGATGTCCTAGACGTTGCTGAACATCTCACCTTTGAGGACACGAAGTGCAATGGGAACCGACAACACTATTAAAAGATATACAAACAACCAATAACAATCATCTTTGTAAACCCAATGACCCAGAAAAACTGATGTGGCCATGACAGTCTCTTGACTCCTAGAGGTACCAATTCCTGTACCAGGTGAATTGTAAAAAACCTACCAACAGGGCATCTACTTCCAGGGAAGTGCTAATTCTCTTGGCTTGTACTTCTGTGATGCTACTGCTCAGGTCACTATCAACACCACTAGTGCATAAGAACACACCAACGTGGACTTATCTTGATCATATGACACAGTTCAGGAATCTTCAGTGCTCATAGATAAGCAATGCCCATGGCATATGGATATGACAAAGGGAATGCTACAGAAACTGTGGTCCAGTTGAAAATGAAACCTAAATGGCCCCTTTCATAGACTTTTAACCTTCAACTACTACTCAGCCCAATCCCACCAGGAAACTTTGTATACGACAAAGAGATACAGAATTTCAGAAGTCTGACATCTGTAGATTGTAAAAAAAACAAATCTTATATTAAATTGATTGGACTTTATTATAGTTACAGTGTTTGCTGCATATCAGTTCACAGATTGATATAAATTTTTGCTTCTAAATGAGCTCATTGTTTCATGGCACAAAAATTTAAAAAGTATTTACAGACAGTCAAACGTACAAAATACATTTTACTAAATGATTTTCATTTATGTTCAAAATCACACCAAATCCTTGTATACATAAGTACAATAAAAAAAATAAAAATAAATCGACATTCCTGCAAAGAAATAGAACATTTCAGAGTCTGATCTATCCCCAGGCACTCAGCACCATTGGTAAGGCAGGAGGAAGACAAATCTGTCCGAGTAGCCTATTCATTCGCCCTGGGATATATCATAATGGTGTTTTTGAAAATAGTTTTGGAGTGCATAATTTCACACTTTAAAATAACAATAAAGACCAAAAGCAATAAAGTGATTACACCTAAAAAAATCTATATATTTCTTCCAAAACCAAAGTAGCTTACCATTTCTCTAAACTGAAAGATAAACCTCAGATTAACCCCTTAGCACAACCTTTGACCTCAAAATAACCACTAAACCAAACTGTCACGTACCTGGTAGAAGTCTGAAATGACGAGGTCGGCCTCTCTTGTATCTCCGGCCCCAGCCCCACTGGAGGTGGAACAGATGGTAGCTAGGGTAAGGAGGAACACGAGTGCCTGTAGGTGTTGCGTGCAGAACTTGTAAGTAGAGTTGCAGGCTTGGAGGTGCAGGCAAGGCATCGGTGAAGAGCTGGAACCAGGGAAGCTGAGAAGATGGTTAGCCAGAACAGGCACTCGGAGGCAGCATAGAGCCAAGCAGGAGACAGGAGCAAGGTCACAAGGATAGCTGAGTTCAGCGACAGGCAGGCAGCGAGGTACCAAGGTATAAGAAGAAGCAAAGTCAGAAGAGAAGTCGGGATCAGGAACCAGTAACCTGAGTAATCAGAGTCCAAAGCAGAGTCGAGGGAAGCCAAGTTCCGCAACGGGAATCAAGCCAGGTTTAACAGGGTTCAGGATATCAGGACACAGCTTAAAGCGGTTCTCCACCCTAAAGGGGAAGTTCTGCTAATCTGATCCCTTCCCCCCTCCGGTGCCACAATCGGCACCTTTCAGGGGGAGGGGGTTGCAGTTACCTGGATAATCCAGGTATCTGCACCCACTTCCGGGACAGACCGCCGCAGACCCCCGCAGATGCCCCACCCCCCCCCCCTTCCCCCCTCCCCCCCGTTGTGTTCTGGGAAACACACAGTTCCCAGGACACAGCGGGGACCAGAAGAGACGCGCAGCGTGACTCGCGCATGCGCAGTAGGGAACCGGGCAGTGAAGCCGCAACGCTTCACTTCCTGATTCCCTGACAGAGGATGGCGGCGGGGGCAGCAGAGGGATGAGCGATCGCTCGTCATCTGCCGCTGACATCGCTGGACACTGGGACAGGTAAGTGTCCATTTATTAAAAGTCAGCAGCTGCAATATTAGTAGCTGCTGGCTTTTAATATTTTTTTTTTTAGGTGCAGAACCGCTTTAAGACCAGTCAGCACCTTTCAGAAGTCAGAGCATCCTTTAAATAGGCCGTCTGGCACCAATTTCGGCTAGGGACGCACACGCGCATTGATGCACATAGAATTTTGCCATTGCCCATAAGCGTGCGAATGTGCGCTCCGGACGTATTCTAACAGTTCTCTTACTCAAACCTTAACTTGTAAACATTGACTTAACCACTAAGCCTGTTTACCTTGACCTGACCACAAAACCTAACCTCATCACTTCTTTAGGAGAACTGTATACCAAGGATTTGATAAAGTTTTTTTGCAGATTTATACCATACTGTGAAATTGCTGTTTGTGCCTCCACTTCTTTCCTTAAATCGATTTATAAATAGGAGTGTCACCTGAGAGATCAACAAGTAAGAAGTAAAGCTGCACTACGTACAGTACTTTTCGTAAAAGCAGTGATCAATAACATTATCAACAAGTGGAATTTCTAGGGAAATACACATACAGTGTATGGAATGTCACTTTGTCACCAGAATGCCATAGAACAAGAAAGTAACACATTTTTTTGACAGTTTTGGAACTTCACAACAGCTGCAGTACACAAAGATATTTTTGTACAATATTTTACTAGATGTAAATTCCAAATAAGTGAGGGGCAGATGAATGACAGGACCCCCTTTCCAAAATAATGAGTGTGCGGCATTATGTAAAAATAATAAAGGGAGTGTTTGCGAATAGAGGAGAGGACATAAAAAGGAGGGTAGCCATTGGGACTCCTTCAATGTTAGACCTGAGGCAGTTAATCAGTGTAGCGCCAGACGTTCAACACTGAAGAGAACTGGGAATCACCGGAGGGAACATTTCTGCAGTAAGCAGATTTAAGTTTCTTTGTGATGGCTACAGTATTCTTAGGCTCTCTGCATTTCCACCACCTTCACACTGCACTCTACCTATTCACCCCATTCATACTGCTGTCTACCTGTCCACCACCTTCATATTGCTTTCTTCCTGCCCACCACCTTCACACTGCCTTCTCCTTGTCAACCACCTTCATACTGCTGTGTTCCTGTCCGACACCTTCACACTGCTTTCTGCCTGCCGACCACTCACATCTCTCCACCGTCTTCACACTGCCCTCTGCCTGTCCACCCCCTTCATACTGCTGTCTACCTGTTCACCACCTTCACACTGCCCTCTACCTATCCACCACCTTCATACTGCTGTCTACCTATCCACCACCTTCACACTGCCATCTACCTATCCACCACCTTCATATTACTCTCTTCCTGCCCACCACTTTCATACTGCGTTCTCCTTGTCCACCACCTTCATACTGCTGTGTTCCTGTCCGACACCTTCACACTGCTTTCTGCCTGCCGACCACTCACATCTCTCCACCATCTTCACACTGCCCTCTACCTATCCACCCCCTTCATACTGCTGTCTACCTGTCCACCACCTTCACACTGCCCTCTACCTATCCACCAACTTCATACCCCACTACATATATATCAGGGCTGCTGATTTGATTACTTAACAATCCGCCAATAACCCTGCTGCTAGGCTCCCCACATTCAGACAAGACAAGAAACAGTCATTTGTACAGTTTTGTTGCATTTATTGCAGGATTCAACTTGGGTGGAAAAAAGGGGTGATATGAGATGCCCATAACAGTTAGTGTATTGTTTGACAATACTGAATAGCCTTAGCTTGAAAGTTATAGTACATCTGGAATTCTCTGAAAATTCCTGAAACACTATTTCTTCACTTTCAATTTTGACAAAGAAGAATCACGCTGAATAATTCCACCTTGCAGACTATGATGGTTTCTGAGCATTAAAGATCCAGAGGCCTAACACAGTCTCTCCCCGATGGTTCGATGAGTTAGACAACTACACAGTCTTTGGAAGATATTACCAATGTGCTAACCAGACCAGAGAGAGCACGGTATCTCCCCCCTATTGGCCTGACACATGGTAATAAGCGGACTACTACTCCCAGCCAGTCCTTTGCTGTCAATGCTGTGTTTCTCAGCCACAGCATTTTACACTGTTCTTGATAACTTCTCTTGTTCTGTTACACTGACCTTTGTTTACTTGCCCGTTCTGTGTCCCCGGTCACAGAACACTGCTCTACTCTCTTCCGCTTTACTGCTACTTCTTCTATCCTGATCTTGTCCAGCATTCAAGTCCTGTGTTCCCCAGTCACAGCAGCTTGATACTTTTTTAAAGACGAAGATCTTTGTCTTAGACTCCCTCTCCACGGTTCCTCCATCCCTCCTCCGCGCTCTGCGCATCCCCGCATGGGGATGCCCGGAACAGCACCTCACTACTCCATGCTGTGTTTCCTTTTCTCCAGACTCCTCCCTGGCAGCATGTGACCCCGGCTTATATGGGAGGCCTGCTCCCTGCCAATACCAAGAGATAATTGGTCAGGGCTCCTCACATGAGCTGCCTGCCACTCAGACTTCAGGTCCAACCCCTAGTCCAGAACCATGTTTCTGAAAGCAGGGGAGGCATCTCTGAATCAGAGCACAGGAGACTACACTGAACACTCCCAGTCCCAAATCAAAACAACCAGGCCTAGCCTACAGCACAGGTCTGGCTAAATTTACCTGCACTTGGGCCCTGAGCTAGAAAAATCCTACTCTATCACCAACCTTTAGGTAGAGGGTGCTACGTATATACAGCTAGGTGCATATATATTTGGACACAGGCACAATGTTATCTTACTTTTGGCTCTGTATGCCACCAAAATAAAATTAAAAGAAAACAATTTGAAGTGCAGACTTTTAGCTTTAATTCAAGGGGTTGAACGTAAATGTCAAGTACAAATTTTAATAACTGAAACCATTTTTATTCGCAGTGCCCTAATTTTTAGGGGCTCAAATGTAATTGGACAAATGAATATAATCATAAATAAAATGTTAATGTTTAATATTTTGTTGAGAATCCTTTACTGGCAAAGACTGCCTGAAGTTTGGAACCCATGGACATCACCAAAGACTGGGTTTCCTCCTTGCCAGGCTCTAACTGCAGCTGTCTTCAGTTGTTCTTTGTTTGTGGCTTTAGTTTTGCATTCAGAAAGTGAAATGCATGCTTAATTGGGTTGAGATCAGGTGATTGACTCAGCCATTGCAGAATATTCCACTTCTTTTCCTTCAAATGCTCCTGGGTTGCTTTTGCAGTGTGTTTTGGATCATCGTCCATCTGTACTGTGATCAATCAACTTTGCTGCATTTGGTGGAATCTGGGCGGACAGTATATCTCTAAACACTGCAGAATTCATCTGGCTGCTTCTGTCTTCTGCCACATCATCAATAAAGACTAATGACCCAGTGCCACTGGAAGCCATGCATGCCCATGCAATCACACTGCCTCCACCATGTTTTACAGATGATGTTGTGTGCTTTGGATCATGGGCTGTTCCAAGCCTTCTCCACACTTTTTTCTTCCCATCATTCTGGTACAGATTAATATTAGCTTCATCCGTCCAAAGAATACTTTTCCAGAACTGGTCTGGCTTTTTTAGATTTGTTTTGGTAAAGTTTGATCTGGCTTTTCTAGTCTTCAGGCTTATGAATGGTTTGCACTTTGTGGTGAACCCTCTATATTTGCTCTCATTAAGTTTTCTCTTGATTTTAGACTTTGACAAGTCCCGGAGAGCGTTCTTCACTTGTCTGGATGTTGTGAATGCGTTTTTTCTTTACCGTAGAGAGTATCCTGCGATCATCCACCACTGTTGTCTTCCATGAATGTCCAGGCCTTTTTATGTTGCTGAGCTCACCGCTGCATTCTTTCTTCTTTCTTCAGCATGTACCGAAATGTTGATTTGGCCACTCCTAATGTTGCTGCTATCTCTGGTGGATACATTTTTGAAGCCTTACAATGCCCCATATCACTTGCATAGACAGCTCCTTTGAATGCATGATTTAGGTTCACAGCAATAGATTCCAAATGCAAATACCACAGAACTTTTACCTGCTTAATTGATGAAGAAACAACAAAGGAGTAGCCCACACCTGACAACAAAAGAGGTTTTGATTCAATTGTCCAAATATTTTCGATCCCTTGAAAAAGGGAGGAGAGTGACTATTCTTAAGAGCTGTAAATCCTAAATCCTTCCTCTGATCTGGATGTATGTATCCTCAAATTAAATCTGAGAATATGCACTTTCAGCCCATATCCATTATATAACTATAGCTTCAATATGTTTTGGTAAATACATGAAAAAAATTGTGCTTGTGTCCAAATATATATGGATCTAACTGTATAAGTATGGGGTTTGTGTTTTGTATGGTTCTGACAAAGCACGTCAGTTGTGTGAAACGCATCACCTTGCCTCCCTCTGCCTGTACACCATTGTGTGTTTTTTGCTTTTATTTGTCTCCTGAATAAATCAAATTGCATCGTCCATGGGGATGAGGCCATCCTTCATTTTCATTACCACCTTCACACTGCTCTCTGCCTGTCCACCATCTTTACACTGCTCCCTGCCTGTCCACCAATTTCACAAGGTTTCTTGTCTGCCCACCACCTTCACACCTCTACCTGCCTGCTCTCCGCCTTCACACCACTTCCTGTCTGCCCTCCACTTTCTCATTGCTCTCGGCCTCCCCACCACCTTCACACCCTTTCCTACCTGCATTCTATCTTCACACTACACTCTGCCTGCCTTTCATCTTCACACCAGTTTATGCCTGCCTTCCATATTCACACTACACTCTGCCCACCCACCACTGTCACATTGCTCTCTGCCCACCACCTTCACTTCCTGCCCGCCCTCAACCTTCACAGCGACCTCTGCCTGCCTACCACCTTCAAATCATTCTCTGCTTCTCCACCACCTTCCTGCCACTTCCTGCCTTCCCACCATATTCACACTACTCACTGCCTGCCCACCGCCTTTACACTGCTCTCTGCTGGCCCTCCACCTCCACACCACTTCTTGCCTGCCCAGCACCTTCACCCTGTTTCCTGCCTGCCCATCCCCTTAACACAAGGTCTTCATGTAAAGGCTTGCTTTAGCCAACATTCTAGAGCTGTTCATTGCCTGAAGAATTGGTTGTGCTGACCATCGGGCCCAACCACTACCTTTCAGCTGCAGTCGCGTCTCCTGCCCGCCCATTACCAACTTCATTGTAGAGACCCATTTTCTGTCCTTCCCATCTTCAGAGAGCAGAGGAGACCTTCACCAGGCTGCAGAAAAGATGTCAGTGGGCTGCAAGCTTGACATGCCTGGGCTAGACTAAGCATAGCTTTATTAAATAGACAACAGTCATTTTGTTTTTCGACCAAGCAAAATAGAATGTAATGCAACATTGGTTACAGACACCGTGTTACAAAACAATCAAAGAGTTGCCATCACAAATATGTGTCACCCTGTATCTGAAGGAACGCGACCCCCTTCTGTCCCGGAATATCCCTGGCAGAGATCCCAGCCAGAACTCTTAATTACCGATCAGTGGAGGAGCAGCTGTGAGAGGGCCGATACTGGCCGCACAATCTCTTTGATGTTCTCTTGTTAAATTGGTAGAAGGATTAGTTGGGGATTTGATGACATTCTTTCCAAACTCCATTCGCCACCAATGGGCTGTAGGCACGAGGATGGTATTTTTAAACCAGCTTAGGTGGAAAGTCATTTCGTTTTTAACCAGCCCTTGCCAGACATCAAATGGATGAACGCGACAGCCGAGGCACGTAACTGAATAGGTCACGAAACCTAATAGGCGCGCCTTCAGCTTTTGACAAAACACTTCACCAACCTTCAAGTTGCTAGTTACAATATCTATATTAAATTATTTTTCAATTTATGTTAGGTAAGCACAGAAAATCAATGCTGCTTAAAGCAGAACTTCACTCTCTCTCAACATTGACTATTTGCAATCCTTATGCTGCTACCATTTGCAAATAAATAGGAAGGGATATTATATTTACTTGTTTTAAACTTTTTTTTTTATATCTCTTACTTCCTAATTTCTGGCCTATGCAAATAATGCCATACATCCCAGGAGCCTTCAGGAGGGGTTTACTCATCTAAGCACACCCTTCTGCCTGCAAGCCTGAGCTAAGGGCAGATGGATTTCAGGAAGTAAATGAATAACCTGCCCTTACTCAAGATGGTCACAGCCAATAATGCTAGGGTAGTGTTTTTCAACTTGATTTCTCAGCAAAATAATGTGTGGAGACATGGATGCGAGTTTGCACTGAATATAAAAAATAAATGAAAAAGCATTTTTTGGTTTGTGATGCCCAGATGCAGTGGTGGGTATTTTTTTCATTTAGATAATGAGTGGAGGGTAGAAATTTTTCTCTGGCTTCTATTTTTGTCTGTGATCCCATTTGGATCACTTCCTGCCCTTGTGGCATCCGTATAACAAGTGGTCTACCAGTGCTGGAACAAGAATCTTTGGCAATTGTGGCAAAGATGCTAAAGTGCATCCCAAACCTGCACGGAAATTTCTAATTTGGCATTACGAAAATAAACACAATTTTAAGTAATTTTAAAGGTAATTTTTTTTTTCTATTAAAATAACAGACATGTTTGACTTACCTGCTCTGTGCAATGGTTTTGCACAGAGCAGCCCCGAGCCTCCCCCGCCGTCTCTGCTGGCTCATTCCCCCCCCCCCCCCCCCCACTAAGTTCCCCCAAAGCAAGCCGCTTGCTATGGCGACACTTGTGCGTACTCGCTTTCAAGCCCCACTCTGTATGTCAAGTGTCGAGGCACAACCCCACCTCCCTCATCACTGACTCTGATTGACAGCAGTGGGAGCCAATGGGGGAGTTTGTTTTGAATATTAAATATGAATTAAACAGCATTTTTGGTTTGTGGTTCTCAGATGCAGTGTAGTTCCTCTTTAATGATACCGAACTGCATCTGTATTATCTTCTGTAGCACCCTCTAGTATACTAGCATAGGAAGTGTTAGGTTTTTTTGTTAGTGTAGGTAAAATGTTTGGCTTGACTGGCAGCCAGACCTGTGTTTGAATCTGGGTCAGGGAGAGCGATCCAGGGAGACTGGTACATCTCAGCAGGCAGTATCTCTGGTACCTTCCCCAACTTCTGGAACTTGCTGGAAACTTCCAGAAGAATGGAAGGGAGGTTAAGAGGAGCTGCCTGGAGTATTCATGAGGGCCCTGACTTATCCCCAACAGATAGGGTTCACAGGGGGCAGGCCACCTCATAAATACTCTGGGTCAGCCCAGCATGGCAAGAGAGTTGAGGTGGAAGCTGGGGATGTAGTGCTAGGAGGCTGTTGAAGACCCTTGAGGGGGGCACCCTAGTCTGGTGGGGGAAACCTCGAGTCTGGGAGCTCAGGTGCTTGAAGGACCCTCCACAACACACAGAGAAAGTCTTCCTGGATGCATGGGAGCAGGTGTGAGGACATCAAGAACCAGTTAGCCGTGCGGGAGATCTCCAGGGAGAAGACAGCTTGGTGGCTGGTGAGTGTGACAGTCTGGGATGACTGTGGTAAGAATAGATAGGAGGGCTTGTGAAAGAGGCAGCTGCAGCCAGGTGGGCTGGCAGTGCCTGAAAAGGTGGTGCTTGGAACAGTAGCCACAGGAGAATAGCTGGACACTGGGACTTTTTCTACACACCAAAGGGGCAGTCCCTGCCTGTAATGGGCAGTTGCTGGAGCTGACAGGGTGCCCTGTCAGATCCCATCCAAACAGTGTACCAGCTGGATCTGGGATTTATTCTGCAAGCACGTTTGTGCAGGAGGCAGAGGAGATAGAGATTGTACATAGAGACTGTGTATAGTATCCCATAATACACCTATCCCCTTCCAAGTTTATTTCCCCTCAATAAAACAAAACAAAAAAACAACGCATTGGACTATTTCCTGACTGCAGTGTGCATGTGAAGATGCGATGTGCCTGGCTGTGCAGGGTGGGGGTTCCCGTTATACTTGCTGATCCTTGGGGAGTGCGCTATATTTCACATACTTCACATGCACACCAACTTTCTGTTTCCTTTGCCTCAAGAGCCTCCCTATTTTTGACCCTCCCCCCAAGTTCTGGATACGATGGATGGAAGAAAAAAACGGTTTTAGTGGTGTAGTGCCCTGAGTGCCCCATGAAGTTCCCCAACTCTAAATGTCACCATGGTTATGGATGGGAACTCTGCAGTAAAGAGTAGGCAGTGTAAGAGCCTAGGTAGCCACTGGAGGTCACCAGTGTAGTAAGTGTGGTTTATTTTAGATAGTTAGGAAGTGCTACCCCTTCCAGTGTGGGGCATCTTGAGTAAAGGTTGGGCACCCTGGGTAGGGGGTCTGTGTAAATAGCCTGGTTGGAATCTGCTTGAGGAGTTTGTCATGGGAATTAGGCATGCAAATAGGTACATGAGAAAACAAGAAAGGAGAGGTGCAGAACTAATGGGATGCCTCACATCCCTTTTACTTCTAGGACACTGGCAAAACCCCAAAATAGTTGGGCTGCTCCTCAACTCAGCTGTTATCTGTGCTGTTCTCTATCTGCTTGCAACTAAGGAATGTGCCATCACTATTGGAATGATGGAGAGGATGTATATCTGTAAATCAACTACATTTCAGTAAAGAATTAAAAGTCTGTCTTTGTGTGGACTTTTCAAACCTCAAGATGGTAACATTCTCTGAAAATGAACAGGTGTTGAGTGAAGGTGTTATTGGGGTCAGTACTGTATGGTCTAAGAAAGGTATGGGATGAGCTCCTTGGTGGTGCATGTTAGGCCAGGCTGGGGGGTTCCCCAGGGGTGCTTCTGTGCAGTGTTATCGCTATGGGGATATGGACTGCACCCGGGTGACACCCGCCAGATGGGTGACACGTGTCAGCCAGGGCACCGGTAACGCTGCACCAGTGACATTGATCCACCGGCTGTCTGGGTTACCATCTCTGCCCCCGGCTGTCTCCTTGTCTCACACAAGAAGGTGGGGTCTGTACGGAGGCAGGGGGGGTCTATACTTAGTGGAGAGAGGGGGTCTTTACTGAGGGAGCGGTGTCGATACTGAGTGATGACTATGTTTGGTGGAGCGGGGGTCTGTACTGAGGGAGGGTGTGTATACTTAGTATAGAGGGTGGTCTGTACTGAGGTAGGGGGTCTGTACTGAGGGAGAGGGGTCTATAATTACTTGAGAGGGGGGTCTCCAGACCCCCCTTTCTGAGGGAGGGGGGTCTGTACTGAGGAAGGGGGTTTATATTTAGTGGAGGGGGGGTCTGTACTGAGGGAGGGGGATCTATACTTAGTGGAGAGGGGGGTCTGTACTGAGGGGGAAGTGGTCTGCACTGAGGGGGGACTATACTTGGTGGAGAGGGGATGACACCATGAGAGGGAGCATGAATTAGCCTGTGAAAAGGCATAGGAGTCCACCTAGAGAAACCATGTTGTCTACTGGCATGCCCTTCTTGACAGCGACTCTGTCGCTGATCTAAAGCGCATATTTGGACATAAGAAAACTCACTTTATTGCGTCTTATGCGACCTTGTAGCCAACCATGAATGTCAAACAAACCTTTCACCTGAAAATAAGACTATAAGTAACTCTCCTGCTGCTGGTGCCACCGAAATGTTAATGAGGAATCATTCCCCAAAGTCTGCTTGGAAGCTGCCACTTCCAGAGGTGTCGATTTCCCAGAGAGCTCAGCAGTTCCTCCTTCTATGGCTTGGCTTTCTGCTCCTCACAATGCCCCCATTTTTTATTCTGTGATCACAGTCTTTATTGCTATCTTTGTATGCAGGTTTTTAGAAATAAAAAAAATTTTTTTTGACCAACATCATATGGAAGCATTTTTTCTTTACATAACTTTCCGGATGAGAGTTCCTGGATGTGGTCCAGTTTGTCTCTCCATGCCTAAGGTCCAGCCCTGGGGTTCCCTTCATCTGAGGTTAGGTTGGATGGTTGTCCATAATACCCCTGGAGTTGTGTTTGGAGGCCCTGGGTCCCTTGGAGTTCGGTCGATCCGCCGATTTCGGCATCCTTGCCTTTATGACTCATTGCCGCTGACGCTCGGGTCTACCTGTTCCGGAAAGAGTAGATATACTTCCTTTTTTTGGTTGAAGATGTACCATCCTTGATGCTTCTTATGCCAGACAGTGGCAGCTTATTCCATCTTTGATTTATCATCATTTGATGGTTGACACATACGGCTCTTCTCAGGACTTTCACATCCATTGGACTTTTCAAATTTCCATTTGTGTCATTTCTGTATATCTGTATAATTGATTTTTGCACTATACTAATATATGCGTTCACTTGTTAGCACTGCATTATTTATCATCCCCTCCTTCTACCATGATATAGTAGTGATTTGGAGGTCAGCGGGAGGAACCACTGAAAGCATGGGACAGAGGACAGCAAAACTTTCAGCTAAAAAAGGGCAGCTTTTCTAGCAGACTTCTGGGTTGATTCCTTATCAATAAAGTAGCATTTAGTGGCATTGGCCAGAAGGAGAGGTTATTGTTTACTGTTCACTTTTCAGGTAACAGTTTTATTTGGCACTGTAGATTGGCAACCGGTTCCCTTTAGGGATCAGTAGAGTAGGGCTTCTCGCATCCAAGTATGTGCACACAGAGCTCCCAATGAAGACCTTGGCGGTGAACCAACACTTACACTTAGAGACTACACAAAGTGATCAATGCCTGCTGGACGAACGGGCCTTCCTTAAGATTAAAAGTAAAATATCAGCAGAAGGTTACTAAAATGTAATGGAAATCACATGCCACTTTTACTTCACGAGCCGTGCTGAATTCTGCAATGCCCTGGACGCCTTCCAAAGCAGGTAATAAATTTTGTCAGGCAGAACATGACGGGTGTTTTATACATCTAGTGTGACCCTTACAATGAACATCCGTTTTCTCCACTCCGCTGTTACACTGAGGTGTGGTTGCTATGTGGAAGCAAGGCCACTTTTAATTATTTTTGGTAGTTGCAAATAAAAAAAAAAAAGTTCACTGTTCATTTTTTTTTTAAAAAGAGCTTAATAAAAATGACATGTTTCCAATACTCGTCACCATTTTATGAATGAATAAATCTTTGTGTAAGTCCTGTTATAAAGTGCTTGCCACAAAACAGAAAACTGTATACTCACCTTTCCGACATTTTATTTTCCTGGTGCATCTTCATGGCAGCATTCAATGGGCTGTGGCTGCTCCAACATGATAGGACTGGTTAACTATAAATCAAAGACAGACCCAGCTTGCAGCATTCTCTGTAACTTTTATCATTTGGGTGGGAATCTGTATACCAGTGCCAGGACAAGGTCATCCAGCACCCAGGGCAAAGATACCAAACTGCTCCCCCTTTTTCCCTTAGGGTTGTGGTCAGAGTGCCCCCTACCCTTGAAATAAGCCACTGCGCCAGGGGCAGCCGTCCCCTCCTGCCCACCCCTTGTCCCGGCCCTACTGTATACCACACCTCCCAACTTTTTGAGACGGGAATGAGGGACACCTATAAGCAAAAGTATGCAGGCATAGGACACACTCCTTGCCACGCCCCCTTAAAGGAGACTTGTACAAAAAACAAGATTGGTTAAACACACAAGTGCTATTTTTTTTACCCCTACTATTCCTTTATATTGGCTTTTGGAATTTACAAATGCAGCAATTTAGAAATTTAATGAAAGGTTTATCACTGGGAAACTCTTTTTAGATGATAGATAAAAAGTGCATTTTATATACAACTATATAGATCAGTCCAAAATGAGGGACAAATGAGGAGGAATGAGGGACAGGGGGACATTGCTCCAAATCAGGGACGGTCTCTCGAAATCAGGGACACCTGGGAGCTATGTGTATACTGTCATGAAGATGCTACCAGGAAAGGAAAATTAAGAAAAGGTGGGTATACAACTTTCTGTTTTCCTGACGCATCATGGCAGCATACGTTGGGAACTACTTCACCACACGGGATGGCATAAGAAACTATTTATATTGATCAGTAGCCTAAGTATGTGCCTGCACAACACATTTTACAAATATTACTATCATGAGCGGAGCCGGGTTCACCTAATAAATAGTAAGGTGTTCTGGGAGGACCATAGTGCTAACTTACAAATAGCCTCAGGAGACACACAGCACTGCCATGTCCACAGAGTTGGCACTGCCCTGGTTCAATGTGCTCTTAAAGAGGTGTTCCAACGACAGATATCCATTTTTTCTTTTCCATCTGCACTCATTAGTCTGGTAAATTGCGCCGCTATTGTTCATATTTTATAATAAAACTAACCTAATATTCCTACTGGCTGGCTGTTCCAATCGCCTGCCAGTAAGCACATCTAGCAGCGCAGGAAACTTCTAAGGTTGCCTTCACTACGGGCGGCGTCATCGAAAGTGCCCGCTACGTTGTGATGGCAACGAAGATAAGCAGAAGACATACACTCAAACCCAGAAGCCTCAACTCAACTCAACTTCCCGGACAGGAAAGTCTTGTACAGAGTGGGCTCTCTAAAGTGGTTGTAAAGGCTGAAAGTTTTTACCTTCATGCATTCTATGCAAGAAGGTAAAAAATCTTTCTGTGTGCTGCGCTCTCCAACCCCCCCACCCCCCCCCCAATACCCACCTGAGCTCCCTCTCGATCCAGTGATGTGCATGAGAAACTCGGTTGTCCTGGGACTCCCTCTCCTCATTGGATGAGACAGCAGTGGGCGCCTTTGGTGCCCACTGCTGTCTATCATAGCTAATGAGGAGAGAGTGGAGGGGTGGGGCCGAGCCGCGGCTTTATGTGTCTTATGGACACATAGAGACGTTCTTCAGAGCGAGCACGCACTTGTGCCCCTATAGCAAGCAGCTTGCTATTGGGGGCACTGATGAAGGTGGAAGACCCGAGAAGAGGAGAATAGGGGCTGCTCTTTGCAAAACCAGCACCCTGATTATCAGTTCAGCCCCATCAGTGCCACCTATCAGTGGCCATCAGTGCAGCCTCATCAGTGCCTTCTCATCAGTGCACATCAGTGCAGCCTATCAGTGTGCATATCAGTGCAGCCTCATCAGTGACTTCTCATTAGTGCAGCCTATCAGTGCGCATATCAGGGCAGCCTCATCAGTGTCGTTTCTTCAGTGCCCATCAGTGCAGCCTCATCAGCGCACATAAGTGAAGAAAAAAAGTTACTTATTTGCAAGATTTTAGAGGAGAAACACTTGGGCAGTACAGTGGTGTAGTGGGTAGCACTCTCACCTAGCAGTAAGAAGAGTCGCTGGTTCGAATCCCAACCACGACACTACCTGCCTGGAGTTTGCATGTTCTCCCTGTGCCTGCGTGGGTTTCCTCCGGGTACTCTGGTTTCCTCCCACAATCCAAAGACATGCAGGTAGGTTCTGTCCAAAATTGGCCCTAGTATAAGAATGGGGACCTTGGATTGTGGGCTCCTTGAGGGTAAGGACCAATGTAAGTGTGCAATGTACAGGGATAGGGACAATTGTAGACACTCACTCAGGTTGAACTAGATGGACTGGTGTCTTTATTCAACCTTACTAACTATGAAACACTAAGAAAAAGTTTTTTATTTTAATTTTTTGGTCTTTTTTGTTTGTTTAGTAAAAAATAAAAAAAACAGTGATGATTAAATACCATTAAAGGAAAGCTCTATCTGTCAAATGTTATATGGGTACAGTGTTGCATGACCGTGAAATTGTCATTCAAAGTGTGGCCGCGCTGAAAGCTGAAAATTGGGCTGGGCAGGAAGGGGGTGAAAGTGCCCAGTATTGAAGTGGTTAAAGCTAAGCTAAGCTAAAAGTCAGAGCGGCAGCTGAGTACCTCTAAGGGCCCTCACCAATACATAACACAAATCTTCATAAGTCTTTAGGAGAAGAGGATTTCAATATCCTATCATCATGTCAGGGAACAAGCAAGACATCCTTTCATCTCCTTGACACTAAATACACCATGAAACTGTTTTGTTGAATTGTAGATTTATGACACATTTGTGCTAACAGCTCCAGGTAAACCCATAAATTCAGATTCCATGACCGCCCTCCCCGACAGGCTCACAGAGACATAGGATCGCCCCAAGGAGAGCCCTTCTCATGAATTAGTTTGGACTGGAGGTCGGTATTTATAAGATTGCACATGTGCGTTCAGGATGGACGCCGAGGTAATGTTAGATGTTTGCAGCCCGCTGGAAAGATGTTCAACAATGTTCTCTGTAATCTCTGTGTGGAATTTGTTGGGGGTTCTTAGCTGGAGTGTCAATGGAAAGCGGTCCATAATTCAAAGCAGAAGGGCAGTTGGTAGACGACAAGAGAAAAAAATGGAAATATGCGTCATCTAAAAGACGAAACTGGGGTAGACGGCACAGACCCGGTTACACACCTATCAATCACAGGTTAGTGGCAGTCAAAATCACCGTGAGTCATTGCATTAGGGAATATATGATTTAGACAAGAACATCAAGGTAAGCCAAAAATTGTTCTTTCCTTCCCATCAGCATGTCAGTTTAGATCTCAAAAAAAATCAATGCCGCAACTTTGGTGTCATTAGAGGAAATTGTGCCCCATCATTGGTGTCATTTGTAGGAATTTTGCCCCATCATTGGTTTCAGTGGGCCCATTTGTGGGTATCATTGGGAGGAATTGTGTCCCATAGTTGGTGTCATAGGGGCAGAATTGTGTCCCTTTACTGGTCTCATGCCCCATTGTTGGTATCAGTGGATGAAATAGTTCCCCAAGGTCCAGATAAAAGCAAGTAAAGGGCCGCATCTGGCCCCCAGGCCACAGTTTGGAAACCACTGCTATATAACTTGTCGCATCTGCCCTTACATGTCATCATCCAATAGAAACAAATGAAGCTGCGCTAAAAAAGTGATATATACTAAATAAAGAAAGTGATAGTGAAACCACTTATATATATAAAAATTATATAGAAAGGAATAAACAAAAACATGATGTATATTGGTAATAAACCACATGAATAATTAGATACAAAATTAATGAATAAATTGTACACAATAGTGACACAAAAGTGCACAAATTAGATCACAAACAAAGTGCATAAATACACATTTAAATCTAATAAATGCAAAAAGTCCATTCCGTAAGATACGAAATAACCACAGGAAAAACACCAGGTGTTAGATCCTTATATGCTTCACCATGTTGTGCATCCACCACCTATAGGTATTAGGCTTACCAGATTCCCAATCACACACAGCTTATCTCCTTACCACACTGAAAGTGTGATGGGATATGTCTCCCCCGACCTGAGATCCTCAGACGTCCGTCCACTCCAGGGATATAAGAATGGAAGAGAGAGCCATATGAACCCAATAAAAGGAGAGGTTCTATAAAGAAGAAGAATAAAGAGGTGTGTGGAGATAGCAATTTAAATTGTCTCTTAATGCGGTTGTATAGCCAAAAGTTTAACTTTGACCTACAGGTAAGCCTATAATAAGGCTTACCTGTAGGTAAAAAGAATATCTCCTAAACCTGTACGGTTTAGGAGATATTCCCCTGGCAATGAGCCGCTGACTTTAGCAGCGCATGCGCTCCGGGCATTCTCGGCTGAAAATCCAGGAGACGCCAGACCCTGCCGGGAAGAAAACTCATGACGACACTCACAGCGCCGGAGCCGCTATACCCTGAAGACATACCAAGGGAACATGTCAGCTAACTCGGCGTGGACCGAGTGAGATGCCAGCGCCTCGTTCTAAGGTAAGTATTTGATAATGAGCTAGTATCCTGTGCATACTAGCTCATTATGCCTTTTCCCTTACAGGTGTGTAAAAAAAAAAGTCAGCGAGTTTACTTCCGCTTTAAGCCTGTCCCAAAGGGTAAGGTAATGTTGCGTGATCAGATTAGAGAAGGACTTACACTCAAAAGGTTAGTTATTAATTGCTAATGGGTAACGATCCGCAGTCTCAAGTTCTACCCAAATTGGGATTTCATATGTCGCATTAAACTTGGTGACTTGCACAAGTTGGGGTGCTTGGTAGTTTTTCACAAAGTGTAGTAGGCCTATACCTCCATTGAGCTTCACCTAATGGAACCACATATTTAGTCATTAACTTGGCATTGTAAAATGCGCAAGAAGTAAGCCAGGATTGATATGGAGAGTACCCTAAAAAGATAAAGTAGTTTCAGCAGTATGGTGGACCTTCTATCACAATGTGGATTAACAGCAAGGATTGGAAGTGTCATCATAATGGGGCATTTTAATTATCCAGACATAAACTGGGCAGGGGGAACCACGCATTTTGTCGAAGGCTCGCCAGTTCCTAAATGTCTTGCAGGACAATTTCATGGGTCAGATGGTAGATGCACCAACTAGAAATAAAGCGTTACTAGATCTACTGATTACTAACAATACAGACCTGATCACGGATGTGGAAATACGGGGCAATTTAGGAAACAGCGATCACAGGTCAATTGGCTTCAGTATAAATCACACAAATAGGAAACATAAGAGGAATATAAAAACACTGAATTTCAAAAGAACCAACTTCCCAAAACCATGAACCTTGCCAGAAGATATAAAATGGGATAAAATCTTAGGAACAAAGAACACAGAGTAGAGATGGGTTCGCTTTAAGAGCATATTAAATAAGGGCATTAGCCAATGCATCCCATTGGGTAATAAATGTAAAAGAGTGAACAAAAGTCCTGGGTGGCTTAACGCCAGTGTAAAAATGCATATAAAAGCAAAGGAGAAGGCCTTAAAAAAATACAAGGTTGAGGGATCATCATCAGTTAAATGGATATTTTGATGATAGGCAACTCCTATCCTCATATTGATTAGTGGTTCCAAATTAATAACTCCTGCAGTAGGGAACAGACACAAAAGATACGCTCAGCATCTTTCCAAATAACCGTTCTCCTTTATTATGACGCATTTGAAGGCTTTTATACACATGATTACGTAGGTATCACATTAACCACTTGCAGACCGGACCAATTTGCTGGTCAAAGACCAGACCACTTTTTGTGATTCGGCACTGCGTCGCTTTAACTGACAATTGCGCGGTCGTGCGACGTGGCTCCCAAACAAAATTGACGTCCTTTTTTTCCCACAAATAGAGCTTTCTTTTGGTGGTATTTGATCACCCCTGCGGTTTTTATTTTTTGCGCTATAAACAAAAATAGAGCGACAATTTTGAAAAAAACGCATTATTTTTTACTTTTTGTTATAATAAATATCCCCCAAAAATATTAAAAAAAACATTTTTTTCCCTCAGTTTAGGCCGATACGTATTCTTCTACATATTTTTGGTAAAAAAAATCGCAATAAGCGATTATTGATTGGTTTGCGCAAAAGTTATAGCGTTTACAAAATAGGGATAGTTTTATAGCATTTTTATTAATAATTTTTTATTATTTTTTTTTTTTACTAGTAATGGCGGCGATCAGCGATTTTTATTGTGACTGCGACATTGTGGGGGACCCATCGGACATTTTTGACACATTTTTGGGACCATTGTCATTTATACAGTAATCACTGCTATATAAATGCAGTGATTCCTGTGTAAATGACACTGGCAGTGAAAGGGTTAACCAGTGGGTGGCAGTGTAGGGGTTAAGTGTTCCTAGGGGTGTGTTACTAACTGTGGGGGGGTTGGGCTTTCATTTAGTGTACACTGATCTCTGCTCCAATCACATGGAGCAGAGATCAGCGTCACTAGTTGCTAGGCAGAATAGACAAATGTTGTTTACACAGCATTTGCTCTATTCGGCCGCTCCGTGAGAAGATCGCGGGGATGCCCGCGGCGATCGAGTCCACGGGTCCCGCGACCGGACTCACGGGGGTCCCGACCAGCGCGGGCAGGGCGGCATCGAATATTGGACGTACCTGTACGCCAATATGCCTGCCCGTGCCATTCTGTCGACGTACATCGTCGTGCGCTGGTCGGGAAGTGGTTAATATTACAATTGTACGTGTATGGTAACGGGGCGTTACATAGGCAGGCTAATTCTAATCAAGGCTCGAAAGAATGCAAAACATGTACTGAAAACATTATTAGTGCCGTGTGCACAGTGAGAGCATTGTGCAATACATATAAAATAGAATACAATTATATACAGAACCTACAAATTTCCATTACATCAGCATTCAGACTTTATAAAAAATGCAACAAGAAATGTAGAGGTGCAATTAGGGCAGCTAAGATAGAACGCGAAAGACACAGCGAAGAAGAGTAAAAATTCTTTAAGTATGTAAATAGTGAAAAAGTGAGGACAGACCATATTGGCCCCATAAAGAATGAGGAAGGACATCTGGTTACCAAGGATGGGGAGATGGCGAAGATATTGAATTTATTCTTCTCCTCAGTCTTCACAAGGGAATCATGGGGCTTTAGTAAACAAAATTGCAGTGCTTATCCTCATGACACGTCACAGGAAGCACCCTCATGGCTAACAGAGGACAGGATTAGAAACTTAACATTAATAAATCACCGGGACCGGATGGCTTGCACCCGAGGGTACTTAGGGAACTTAGTCAAGTAATTGCCAGACCATTGTTCCTAATTTTTACTGACAGTCTACTGACCGGAATGGTACCAGCAGATTGGAGAAAAGCCAATGTAGCACCAATATTTAAAAAGGGCCCAAAATACATCCCTGGGAATTAAAGACCAGTTAGCCTAACATCAATAGTATGCAAGCTCTTGAAAGGGGATGATAAGGGACTATATCCAAGATTTTAGTAATGAAAACGGTATCATTAGCAGTAATCAACATGGATTCATGAAGAATCATTCTTGCCAAATCAATCTATTAACCTTCTATGAGGAAGTGAGTTGCCATCTAGATAAAGGAAGGCCCATAGACGTGGTGTATCTGGACTTTGCAAAAGCATTTGACACAGTTCCCCATGAACATTTACTGTACAAAATAAGATCTGTTGACATGGACCATAGGGTGAGTACGTGGATTGAAAACTGGCTACAAGGGCGAGTTCAGAGGGTGGTGATAAATGGGGAGTACTCCGAATGGTCAGGGGTGGGTAGTGGGGTCCCCCAGGGTTCTGTGCTGGGACCAATCGTATTTAATTTATTCATAAACGACCTGGAGGATGGGGTAAACAGTTCAATCTCTGTATTTGCGGACGATACTAAGCTAAGCAGGGCAATAACTTCTCCGCAAGATGTGGAAACCTTGCAAGAAGATCTGAACAGATTAATGGGGTGGGCAACTACATGGCAAATGAGGTTCAATGTAGAAAAATATAAAATAATGCATTTGGGTGGCAAAAATATGAAGGCAATCTATACACTGGGGGGAGAACCTCTGGGGGAATCTAGGATGGAAAAGGACCTGGGGGTCCTAGCAGATGATCAGCAGCAATGCCAAGCTGCTGCTAACAAAGCACACAGAATATTGGCATGCATTAAAAAGGAATTAGCTGCAGGGATAAAGCGAAAATTCTCCCGCTCCGCTCTACAAGACTCTGGTCCGGCCGCACCTGGAGTATGCTGTCCAGTTCTGTACACCAGTCCACAGAAAGGATGTACTGGAAATGGAGTGAGTAAAAAGAAGGGCTACAAAGCTAATAAAGGGTCTGGAGGATATTAGTTATGAGGAAAGGTTGTGAGCACTTAAATTATTCTCTCTGGAGAAGAGATGCTTGAGAGGGGATATGATTTCAATATAGAAATACTGTACTGGTGACCCCACAATAGGGATAAAAGTTTTCACGGAACAAGACTTGTGGCCACTCATTAAAATTAGAAGAAAAGAGGTTTAAGCTTAAACTACGTAGAGGGTTATTTACTGTAAAAGCGGCCAGGATGTGGAATTCCCTTCCACAGGCGGTGGTCTCAGCGGGGAGCATCGATAGTTTAAAAAAACTATTAGATAAGCACCTGAACGACCGCAACATACAGGGATATACAATGTAATACTGACATATAATCGCACACATAGGTTGGACTTGATGGACTTGTGTCTTTTTTCAACCTCACCTACTACTATGTAACTATGTAACTATATTATGTTGGGGAGTAGGTTGTGGCAGAGATACTGAATTCCAAGCCAGCCGTCAGTATTTGCATAGGAGTCCTCTGGTTCATAGCCTACCAGATGTGTGTTATGTCAGTGTATATAGCCATATGGAATTTATAATACAAATAAATAGACATTACCTGCATTAAATACGTTTACTGAGGTCCTCCTATGATTAATAAATATCTCTCTGCTAACAGCGCAAGCAACAGTGCTCTGTCTGAAGCACAAGCAACAGTGACATCTACAGGTTCTAAAAGGTAATATACAAAAAAAGGTTATAGTAAGAGGGTACAGAAATCAGTTCACTAAGCTGTAGGTGTTAGTTTAACTATGTGCCTTCTTTTATCCAACGCCCAGTTCACAATTCTCCTATCTGAGGCCTCATTCACATTAGGCGGTTTGAAATCGCGAGCAGAATTGCCGCAATTCTGCCCAGGATCCCAAATAGCAGCAAGATGTGCAAGGCGCATTTGGGTGCCATTATTCATAATTCATAATGGCACCCCAAATACGGTGCGATTCTGCAGCAATTGTCATGTGACAGAATCGCATGGTAATCGCAGCAAAACGCACGTTTAAAAATTGCGCTGAGCTTGTTGCCCAAAAAGAAGCCAGAGCTTCTTTTGAGCTACAAATGTGCATAGGGCAGCCCATTGAAGTGAATGGGCTGCCCTATGCACAACTCGCAGAGACTTGTGTCACTCACGCTTTAAATGCTCTTTCCCACAATGCGATTTCTAAATGGGGCCTGAATATCGCATAGGAGTGCAATTGTTATTCCTATGCAAAAATCGTTTATTATAGATTGCAATCTCTTATTAATCTCATTAATAATTTTAGTTTTTTCCAAAGTTGTTTTCTTTTTTTTTACATCCATGTGAAATAAATCTGCACTCCTCACATACCCCATGCTGTTAAATCTGAACTCTGGGAATTCATTTTTATTGCATACTTACAGCTTGGCATGATAATTATGCCTCATACTTGGGGGCCCCTGGGGAAGTTGGCAATCACTGTAGTTATTGGCCCTACTACAATGATAGCCAAACTCTTTTGGGTACTGATCCGAGCCTATTCCCCACTTAACATTGACCATAGGGGGTTGATCGCTCGGCATTGCCACCTTCATTTAATGCCTTGTGCTTTTTTTTCACTAAATAAAAACCACCTGCTGAACTGCTCTTTACAAGGGGTGGTGTCAGGGCTGGCTTAGCCCTTCCTTCTCTGGGCTGGCTGCTCAGCTGTTGGCTAATTGTCAGCTCTCATCTCTCTCCACAGTTACCAGCTGTTCCTGAGCATGCTGGTCTGACCTGCCTACTTAAAGCTGTCCAGCTCACTTCACCTCTGCCTTCACCTTGGTCACATCACAAGAAACCATCTCCTGCGGTTCTGTTTTAAGACTGGCTTGCTGACATCCCTTCTGGCTCCTTATCCTGCTTGCTGTTGCTCTACTTGGATCTCTGACTTCTGGCCTTGCTGATTACCCGATCTGGTTATTGAACTCTGGCTTGGCTGACTACTCGATCCGGTTACTGGACTCTGGCTATGCTTTGACTATGCTTTTTCTATTTATCTTTTTATTTAATAAACAAGTGTGATTTAATTGCACTTCTGTCTCGGTCTGTTTCATGGTTTCTGACAGGTGGAGTGCTATGTAATCCATAGAGATGAACTAATTGTTCTTAAAAAATCTTCATTTGTATTTAGAAACCACAGTGTAAAAATGCAGATAAGATCAGTTGACGTGTTTCTGCCTACAGAGCCTTAGTCATAGTTATGACTAAGGCCTTGTAGGCTGAAACATGTCCACTGATCTTATCTGCATATGAAGATTTTGTAGGAGCAACAACTGGTTGTGCGATGTGTCACTGAATGTGAAGTCCAACATTTGGTGTGATGGACTTCAAATGCTGTTATTAACACCTCCTGCTCTGCCCATGTCCACCCCTAATAGATTACCTTTCTCAGACAAATGCCAAGCAACCGTGAGCTCTACTGTAATTGTGTTGTGTGGGTAGAAGCACAAAACCTTTTTGCTTGCAATGGTGGGGTGCTCTGTGCCATGGTTGAGGGGGGTGGGGGCAAGAAAGTTCTGAAGTTAAGTCAGGTAGAGCAGACTACAGATAGGTGCCCCCAAATTAGAATTCATGCACAACCTCTGGATCATTTCCATCTGACAGACAACAGCCAGCTTGTCAAATTTACCCACAACTGCTGCCAGATGTGTGTTTAAAACTTCTGCTGCCACTGATATACATTGAAGGCAGTAAAAAGGTTAAAGGGATGCTGGAGTAGGATAACCAGATGTCCCCAGTTACTGGGAACATTTTAGGTGGCTGTGCCTAGAAGAAAAAAAAAGGTCCCCGAAAAGAATATGACCCTGATTTCTTTCCAGCTTTAATAATGGCACAATTTGGCCACATCCAATATTTGGTGTGATGGGCTTCACATGCTGCTATTATCCCCACCTCCTGCTCCTTAATAAAATTGGACATGGTCAGACCGGTGTTAAAATGATTTGGAAGATATGGTCACCTTACAATACAGAAACATAGGTGTAGCCCCCTTGTCCTAGACAGGGTCTACTATGTCAATTTTATTTTTGCTGGGCTGTAGTTAGCTCAGACTGATTGTATAGTTCTTCACCTGGTTCTCCCTAAGCTTAAGTTGGCTTGTGATTTCTCAGTGTCGTTGTAGATGTCACTGGTATCACTGGTCATAGAATGTGATTTCACAAAAAAATGTAAATTTAAAAATGCATATTTCCTTCTGCCAATCCAGTAGGAGGTGTAGGCCACTGGTGCATGCTAGGGGAGGATATACATATTTGGGACAGGTCATGTGCTCACTCTCTTCCCCTGAGCTGAAGCCTAGGGAGGTGCTGCTGGATGGAGCTGTGCCATTAGGCCCATTAGCCTGGTTTGGGGCCTAACGTGCTGAAGTGCTCCTGAAGCGGTCTTGAGAGAGCTCTGCCAAGGAGGATATCCAGGGGAGAGCCAGGAAGAAAGCTGGTCTCTCAGAAGGGTCTGGTGACTCACTTGGAGGATGCACTGAAATTTGGGAAAGTGCTTACAGTGTAAAGGATCTGACACTGTGAAGATGGACATTGATCTGGACCTGGAGAGTCTGTAGGTGATCTTCTATGGTATCTGGGACCCCTAACCCTCACCTTCTTAACCGTTATGAAATATAACTTTAAAAAGTCTAAAGTGACTGATGACCCAATATGTCTGTCCCCCCATTTTGACCATTAACTCAGCCCTGGGATGAAATGCTAGCCCTCCCCTGCCTTTGGCGGTACTATCCTGCCTTTGAGGTGTCAGAGAGGTGCTACAAACGTTACCTGTTGATCCTGCTACAAATTCAGTAAGCTTCCATCTCTCTGAGCGCTCAGCCTACACGGCACTGAAAGGAGGAGTGAGCTGCCTTGGGTGACAAAACTGTTCCTCCATAGATACAGCACAGTGTGAAAGCAATGTCCTCCGAGGACAGGAAGTGTGTTATTGGCTGGTTCACCAGCTGTAAATAATACATATAATAAGCCTACAATAAGAAAACTAAAGCAGCCAGCACATTTAAGGATTGTGATCTACAATACACTGTGTTTTTGTTCTTGGGTTTAGATACACTAAGATTGGAAATGCCTTTGCTCGTACGGGATCATGCAGACTTTTTATGGGACATGCAGCACCCCATCCTGAACATAACGGGAGATCGGGGAGCATTACAGTCCGTGCGGCTGCTGCTTTTATTCCAGTTTTGCGGCACTAATTAATGGGCCAGGGGCCAGCAAGCCTTCCTTTTAAGAAAGATTCACAAGCCTTCAGGTGGCTGACCTCTACTCGCTCGTATGAGATGAAGAGCTGGGAATTTTCTTAACTGAGCACGCCTGTTGTAATAAAAATAACAAAATAATGCGACATTTGGGGCTAATTTTTTTACAAAAGGTTAAATCCGGGATAACTAGGATCACAGCCCTTCCGGAATATGGTTTATAGAGCAAAGCTCTGGCATCCTGCAAAATGACAAACTGCCTCCTGAGCTACATAGCAGGCACTTTGTGGTTGCTGTATGTATCTTCTGATTAGAGCACCCTAGGCACCCCAAATTCGGGGGGCATCCTCTGTCCTGTTGCCCTTTCCTCCTGTTGCCATCCTATGACCACTAAATGTTATGGGCAACCTCGTTAAGCAGAAAGCAGTTCAGTGTGAGCATCTACAGCAGTGATGGCGAACCTTGGCACCCCAGATGTTTTATAACTACATTTCCCATGATGCTCATGCAATCTGCAGTGTAGTTGAGCATCATGGGAAATGTAGTTCCAAAACATCTGGGGTGCCAAGGTTCGCCATCACTGATCTACAGTGTCCTAGCTGGCAGGTGCATAGAGATTGAAAAACTTCAGATTTAGAAAAAGGTGGTCACTCTTTATGCACCATGCAGCCATAGCAGGGGTAGATCGATGACAAGAGAAGGTGTATTATGTTTGGCGGGTCATATCATTTTTATGTGAAAAAAAGATTTGGGAATCTTAAGCCCCATTTACACCTCAAAGTTTTGTAGGTTGAAGCTTGAAGCTCCAAAAAGAAGGAGAAAAAAAAAAAATTATTCTCTATGGAAATGATTCCTATCTCTACTCCAAGTCACCAGAAGCTCAAAAAAAGTTCTGGAGTCTTTTTTGTAACTCAAATTGGGCAGAATTGTGCGTTTTAATCACCAAAGAAATAATGGAAACAAACAATTTTGTGTGCGTTTTATTATGCGTTTCTGCTCAAATGCAAAAAAAAAATGATATTATGTGAAAAAATAAATGTAAAATAAATACACAAATAACTAAAAATCATCATAAATAAAATACATTACTAATATGTAATAATAAATAAATAATTAATAATCAACACCTAACCTTAAAAAAAAAGATAAAAATATTATTAGTAATAATAATAATAAGAAGAATAAAATAGAAAAAGAAAACAAAAAGAATATTAATGATTTATTATCATCACTATTTATTTCTTTTGTGTTAGGGTTAGGGTGTTTATTCATAATGTTTTTATTTTTTTAAAGGGTTAGGGGTTGATTATTTTATTTATGTTTACATAGTATTCATTTATTTATGATTATTTTTGCGTTTTTATTTTATAAGTAGTAGTAGTAGTACCTAACAAAAATAAATATGTAATAATAAGCCAATATTTTTTTTTTATATAACCTCAACCCCTAATCCTAACGTAACCATAATAATGATAAAAAAAGAAATATAAGGTAATGGAAACGCTATAACAGCTGAAAAAACTAGCAACAAATGATGCCACAGATGATAGTTTGCTCTATTGGCCAATAAAAAAAAAAAAAAGCTCAAAAACGCTGTATATAAATGCATGAAAAAGCATAACAATCACAAATGAAACATCCAAAATCCATTTTGAAAGTGGAATTCACTAAGAATTGTGTGGTAAATAACTAGTGCGGTAACGTTTCCATAATGCGGTAATTAACGCATATTTTCATTGGATAATTTATCGCACTGAGCTGGTTGCTAAGGAGTAGGCTGGGAAGCCGGCCGTTGCATCCTTAACAACAGACGACTTACCAGCTGTCAGCTGAATGTAAAGAAAAAAAAGAAAAAATGCCGGCAATTAAAAATTATTTTCCACAAAACAGCAGGGGTTCCCCCCATATGGATTTTAAGGGGAATCCCACGCCAAAATTAAAAAAATCCCCCCAAAATCCATACCAGACCATTATCCTTGCAGGTCAGGAAAGTGAGGGGATGAGTGAGCCCTAAACATGGGGGGGGGGTGCTTTGGGGCAACCCCCAAAGCACCTTGAACCGATGTTTATGGGGACAAGGGCCTCTTCCCCACAACCCTGGGCTTTGATTGTGGGGTCTGTGGTTGGGGGATTATGGAAATCTGGAAGCCCCCAGATCCCACCCCCCCCCCCATGTGAATGAGTAGGGGTACATTGTACCCCTACTCATTCACCAAAAAAAGTGTCAAAAAGAAATAAAGACACACACACAGTTTTTGACAATTCCTTTATTTAACCACCTCAATACTTTTACACAGCCTGGCCACATACAGAGCACCAACATTGATGTAGTACCTTCAGACGTTCTACAAGCAAAAATGACGCATCTCATTTCTCAACCACCTATTACACTTTTGAAGGCCCTGGAGTACCAGGACAATGGAATTTCCCATAAAATGACCCAATTTTGGAAAGCAAACACCCCAACGTATAATCTGTGAGGCATAATGAGTCTTTTGAATGGTTAATTTTTTTCCAGAAGTTTTTGGAATATGTGGAAAAAAATTAAAACGCATTTTTTTTTTTTACACAAAATTGTCAATTTATGAGATATTTCTAACACATAGCATGTATATAGCAAAAATTAAACCTAAAATACATTCTGCTACTCCTCCCGAGTATGGCGATACTACATGTGTAGGACTTTTACACAGCCTGGCCACATAGAGAGGCCGAACATTGAAGTAGTACGTTCAGGCATTCTAGGAGCATAAATGACACATCTCATTTCATTCCTACCCATCACACTTTTGAAGGTCCTGGACCACCAGGACAGTGAAATTACCCACAAAATGACACCATTTTGGAAAGCAAACACCCCAGCGTATATTCTATGAGACATGGGCTGCAAATAGGTACTCGGGTACTCTGATGGGCTGGAGATAGGTACTCTGGTACTCTGATGGCCTGGTGACAGGTACTCGGGTACTCTGATGGCCTGGTGACAGGTACTTGGGTACTCTGATGGCCTGGTGACAGGTACTCGGGTACTCTGATGGCCTGGTGACAGGTACTCGGGTACTCTGATGGCCTGGTGACAGGTACTCGGGTACTCTGATGGCCTGGTGACAGGTACCCAGGTACTCTGATGGCCTGGTGACAGGTACTCTGATGGTTTGGTGACTGGTATTTGGGTACTCTGAAGGGCGGTGACAGGTACTCATATGGACTGTGACAGGTACTTGGGTACTCAGATGAACTGTGACAGGTACTCGGGTACTCAGATGGACTGTGACAGGCACTCTGGTACACAGATGGACTGTGACAGGTACTCGGGTACTCAGATGGACTGTGACAGGTACTCGGGTACTCAGATGGACTGTGACAGGCACTCTGGTACACAGATGGACTGTGACAGGTACTCGGGTACTCAGATGGACTGTGGCAGGTACTCTGGTACACAGATGGACTGGAACAGGTACTCGGGTACTCAGATGGACTGTGACAGGTACTCGGGTACCCTGATGGACTGTGACAGGTACTCGGTACTCTAATGGACTGTGACAGGTACTCGGTACTCTAATGGACTGTGACAGGTACTCGGGTACCCTGATGGACTGTGACAGGTACTCGGGTACTCAGATGGGCTGTGACAGATACTCGGGTACCCTGATGGACTGTGACAGGTACTCGGTAATCTAATGGACTGTGACAGGTACTCGGTACTCTAATGGACTGTGACAAGTACTCGGGTACCCTGATGGACCGTGACAGGTACTCGGGTACCCTGATGGACCGTGACAGGTACTCGGGTACCCTGATGGACCATGACAGGTACTCGGGTACCCTGATGGGCCGTGACAGGTACTCGGGTACCCTGATGGGCCGTGACAAGTACTCGGGTACCCTGATGTGCCGTGACAGGTACTCAGGTACTCTGATGTGCCGTGACAGGTACTCGGGTACTCTGATGTGCTGTGACAGGTACTCGGGTACTCTGATGTGCCGTGACAGGTACTCGGGTACTCTGATGTGCCGTCACAGGTACTGGGGTACTCTGGTGGGCTGGGACAGGTACTCGGGTACTCAGATGAACTGTGACAGGTACTCGGGTACTCTGATGGGTTGGGACAGGTACTCAGGTACTCTGATGGGCTGTGACAGGTACTCGGGTACTCTGATGGGCTGGGACAGGTACTCGGGTACTCTGATGGGCTGGGACAGGTACTCGGGTACTCTGATAGGCTGTGACAGGTACTCGGGTACTCTGATGGGCTGGGACAGGTACTCGGGTACTCTGATGGGCTGTGACAGGTACTCAAATACTCTGATGGACTGTGACAGGTACTCAAATACTCTGATGGACTGTGACAGGTACTCTGATGGACTGTGATTGACAGGTACTATGAGGGGTGACAGGTACTATGAGGGGTGGTGACAGGTCCTCTTTATTGGGGGGGGGGGGCAGGCAGGCAATCAGTGTGATTGGTGTACACTAGGCGGTAACGAGATGTGTGTGATCGGTGTGTGAATAGGAGAACAACCCGGTAACATCTCGTTACCGCGGTTTGTTTACATTTTAGTGATCGGCTGTGAAAGGATCACAGCCGATCACGTGGGTAAACAGCCGGCCAATGGCTGTTTACCAGCGTCAGTGATGAGCAGTGTTCCCTGGGAACACGCCGCCCCTGACGTGCACGCGCAGCGCGCTCACGATCGCGAGCATGCGCCGGTGTGACCATCTGTGATCGGCCGTGACTTCATCACAGCCGATCACGTGGTAAACAGCCATAACCAATGGCTGTTCACCCCCTTTCGGTGGCAAGCGGTGTCTCCGTGACACGCCGCCACCGAAGAAACAGGGATGCGCGCGCACGATCGCGCGCATTCCACAATAGGTGCGCCGCCTGCCCGTCATTTGACGGCCGGCGGTCAGCATCTAGTTAAAAAAATAAGTAAATAAATAAAAGTCCCCCAAAGTAGATCCAACGTCAATCACAGCGCCCGCTACCACCATCGGACCCGAAAAAGAAGAACCTTTGGCCCCGATGAAGGCTCCCGCCAACTGCCTTGTCCTCCTTGCCTGTCCTTAAATAACTAAGGGGAGGGGTCACCTGGTGGCCCTGCCCCATTGTGACGTCACCGGCCAGGTCACTGACACAGATCAGCCCCTGCTGCAGCCTCTCACCTTGTGACTTGCTATAAAAGTACAATGTTGCAGTCTGCCGGGGGGGGGGGGGGGGAGACCGAGGAAAGGCTTCCACCTGCCTGTGGCAGAATGATTACATCACCTCAGCCTAGACAAAGTCAGTAGTTTGTGCCTCTATAATGGTTACATAATTAGAAAAGTTTTCTGAAAACCAATACTATTGCTGTATTGTGTCACATATTAGGAGTTTATTCACGCACATTTCAAATGTCCACTTTAGGATGGAGAAGGAATGTCTGCTTTTGGTTGATCGTTAGTAGGAGGTCATTTTCCACTTCCTAAGCTGTCCTGCACCCCCTATCCAGGCGTCCCCCCCCCCCCCATATCAGCATCCTGTGACATCTACTTTTATACAACTCTACAAATCTCAGGAAAAAAAAATGGCAAGCTCGATAAAATCCCTCCAAGCTGGAGGAGCACGAATATCTGTAAACTGCAGTATAGAATTCCACGAAAGCCAAGTGCTTGGGGAAAGGAGAGCGTGAAATAACTGCGGTGGTGTTAGAAGTGCTTAGATTGGCCCGGGGAAGAGAAGTGGGAGACAAGAGAGGGGATTAGACGGTCTGCAGCGGAAAGGTCTCCACGTCGTTCCCCTGTGATGTCAGAGGTGGAGCCTCCAGCAGTTGGAAAAACTTGATATCAATATCAGCTGAGCAATGTCGAGTGAATTAGCCTTTATCAGGTGTTGAAAAGGGCCCATCGACGTGACGGCCTGCAGCAGACATCATACATTTCTGCTTAATACTTTTAGACTTGCCTGCTGATACAGGAATTTCCACATGCCAAGATGGCCAGAGGATCACAGAAACCACGGAACCGCTCCGCTCCCCTATTAGCTTAAAGTGAAAATCCTATTTAGTTCAGAGGACCCCCTCCAGGTTAAAGAGAACCTGTAGTTAAAAATATGGGAGTTGCTATTGCTGGCTTTGTTATAAAAGTTCAGGTGTTCTTTTTAATGATGACACAGTCACCACTGCTGTCCTATATGGCTTTGTAGCGGTACCCCAAAAAGGGCCGCAGATATTACTAGGTTCTCTCCCACTTTAGTGCAGAGGCAGAAAGGCACATGGCAACAGTCCATACACTCCGGCTCAATAATTTGTCCAGCGGTTTATCTTTTTCTATATTTTATTGCCTAAAGGAACCAGGGAGGGTAGTGCAGGATACTTCAAAATGCTGTCATAAAGGTGTCAGAGAACAATTTTTTTAAACAACAGCAGCACAGTTTTTTTTTTTACTCACAGTTGGGACCATCAGGAATTTGGTAAACTTTGGCGCTTTGTGAATGGCCGGCTGTGTTCTGGGACAGTGAAGATATTTGCCAGCCCACCATGGAACGACATAAATAGCGTCCAAACGGGTAATTTATTGCATGATCACAACACAAGGAGAGTGCAACGTTTCAGAGTCAGGCAGGACCCCTTCGTCAGGCATGTGAGTCTTATGCCGCGTACACACGACCGGACTTTCCGGCAGACTAGGTCCGACGGAATCAGTCCGATGGACAATCCGATCGTGTATGGGCTAATCCGATAGTTTTTCCTAAAAAAAAAAGAAATCAGACGGACCTAGAAATAGAACATGTTTCAAATCTGTTCGTCGGACTCAATTCCTATCGGGAAAACCGTTCGTCTGTATGCTGGTCCGACGGACCAAATACGACGCAGGGGAAGCTATTGGCTACTGGCTATTGAACTTCCTTTTTTAGTCCCGTCCTATGTTATCACGTTCAAAATGAACAGACTTTCGAACTGACTTAGTCTGTTCGTGTGTGGCCATTTGTTCGGAAGTCTGTTGAAAGTCAGTCCGGAGGACGGTCGGACCTAGTTTGCCGGAAAGTCCGGTCGTGTGTATGTGGCATTCGTTTCCCTAACCAAATCCTGGATATATCAGACACAAAACAGAGCCCATGGTGCAGGAACATCATTCTTGGGATTAAAACTAGACATGCCCAGGGTTACCACTAAATCTTCTCTGCAAGATACATTATAGACTTCTTACATAAAACTTAAAATGTATTATTCTATAGCCACTTTATATGATAATCCAAGAAACTGATAGCTGATCTCTAGGCATGAAAAGATCTGCAATATTACTTCCTAACAAATCATGAATTTACAGTTACTCCTTCATGGCTTGCCTGGAAATATATGGGATGTATTTTTGAGATTGTACACTTTCATCACTTTCATAGGACTTCAGCTACCTACCCTCCCCCACACACACAAATTTGAGGTCTCTGTCATCAAGCTAAGACCCTCAAAGCTTGATTGTTTTTTTGTGTTTTTTTCTATGTTCATGGCAGGTGAGGTTCTGCGTCCCCTGACTGCACGTCCCTGCTATGGAACACAATGCTGAAGTATTAGATCTTGATCAGAGCATCTGGAGATGCTGCTGACTCCCTAAAGTCAACTCCTGGGGTGATGTGATGACAAGCAAGGCAACCAACAGGCAAACACACCTGGTACCCAGTCAAAAGCACAGCCAGGCAGGCAAGATTACAAGGCAAGTCAGAGTCAGAAGCATAGTCAAAAAGCAAGGGGGCGAGGTGGGCAGCAGAGAGAAGTGATCTCCACACAAGAGACTGACAACAGATTCCAGAAAGAAAGTGCTGACACATTGTAGTCAGGTAGGCTTATGCCTTGTGCACACAATCATATTTTCCAATGGGAAATCTGTGATGACAGCCTGTTGGCGGAAAATTCGACTGTGTGTACGCTCCATCGGACAATTGTCGGATTTTCCGTGGACAAATGTTTGATGGCAGATTTTAAAATTTTCCGCTGACAAATGTGTGTTGTCGGATTTTCCGAGCGTGTGTACACACGTCCGTCAGACAAAAGTCCAAAGTACAAACACGCATGCTCGGAAGCAAGGACGAGCCAGAAGCGGTCAGTCTTGTAAACTAGCGTTCGTAATGGAGAATTAACATTCGTGACGTGGAAAATTATGAAATCTCGAAATGCAGCGCACAATTCTCTTCTTCTTTAATGGGATAATAATGAAGCTGCTTTGCTGGTGATACTGATGGAGTTATTGCAAACTAATTTTCAAAGGCTTTTTTTTTTCTAGTGATATCAGGAATAATATTATTATGTTTTTAGTATATTTTAGTAAGTTACCACAACACCATTATCCCATAGTTTTTAAGATCAAAGATACAACTATGTTGGTGTCCCTTGTCAATCTTACATTGTGTTTTTTTTAAATGTAACTGCTTACTTCCAAACTGTCATTTGAAGTAAACACATAGCCAAGTATTATTCTCCACAATTTTTTTATTGTGCATTAAAAAAAAAATAGACATGCTATCTGCCAATAGAACTTAACCAAAAAGTGCATTCTATGCATCCAAAAATATAGAAAATATACCAAATCAAATCATTATTCAACTAAAAAATAAAATAAAAGTCTCATGCATGTGTCCTGCTTCTTAATATAGGGGGTCAACAATGCCAAGAGTTGGTGAAAGCAGGGGTCCGTCATCCGGAGATAATTCCAAAAAACATCTGGATTATTCTCCTGGAGCTCCCACAGCAAAGGCATATTACATAATTGGTCACAATTAATAAAGCAACCAATTTTTGGTCCAAGAACTCCTCCTTCCCCTGTTCCTGGACTGGACTTGGTCAAAGCAATAACTGCAAGGCCAATAATAAATAACACATTATCTCCTCCGATTCCGCAACATGTCTGGTTGAGGGATGGCCGTTCAGAAACGAACTGAAAAGCACGAAATGAAAGACGCTAAATGAAAAGCGCGAAAAGAAAAACGTGAATCAACTCTCACCAAACTTCTACTAACACAAAATTAGTAGAAGGAGCCCAAAGGGTGGCGCTAAAGAGCTGAAAAAACACATATTACGTCACTACATTTGTGATTGTTGGCCAACAATTGTGTGCCGTGTGTGTGCAAGACAAGTGTGGGCCAACGTCCTTTGGACAATAGTCCATGGTTTTGTTGGCGTAAATCCGATCGTGTGTACGAGTCTTTAGAGCAATAGAACCTGTTGATCCAGCACAAGGTGGAGTTATTTAGCGCTGTACATATATGGTAAAATGAGATTCAGGTGTGCAGGTCAGAAAGTGGCAGCATAGGTGGCAGAGACAGACCATCAATGGCAAAGTAGGGAAATTCTAATAATGTAGCCATGTATAATTTGTAACCCCAAGCACAACCAAGGGAAGATTGTTACAGCTGACAAAACACATCTCCGCTATAGTCACAATTTGCTAACAAATTCTTTATTGCACTGACTTCCCAACCTTGTGTATAATTTTTACTTTAACTGACTTATAAGTGTATTTTTTTCTTACAATACAAACCTTCATATTTTCCCTAGAAGAGATTTTCAGTTTTGTTGTAAATTTTTACTTTTATTTTTTACCAGTTTTAATACACTTTTATCCCCCCCAAAAAATAACAGTTCCATTATCATATTTCACCGTTTCGTAATGTGTTGTCTTCTGGATCGCCGATTTAAAAATACACAGGGAATTGGTCACACAATTCTATCAGAATGTCGATTTCCCATGGGAATTTGATTCCGTTTGTAACTTCTTTATAGTTGGGCCCACAAAACAAATGATATTCCAGCCTTTGCGCCCAGCCTATACTCTTCTGCCGACATCTGAATTTCATCTTCAGGACACTATCCAGGAAGACATCTGCCCGGGGAAGTTCTTCCCAAACAAATAAATACAATAAAACTTCAATTTGTCAACTAAAACATCTTATGGGGAGCAGATGTCTGAAGGCGAATTTGTGATAATCTTATTATTGCTCTTGTCAGGTCTCATTATTCATTCGCCATTTGCAAACAAACGATCCCAACACCAAGTGCAATTATCTATCTAAATGGGAAACTTGTGTGGGATAAACATGGAGGACTTTTCCTTCTGAAGAGTGCAAGAAAAGGTGGACCTAGTCTATATAGTCTGAGGTGTGACTACAAAACATACTTTGACTAGAGCAGTGTTTCTCAAATCCAGTCCTCAGGCCCCCCCAACAGGTCATGTTTTCAGGATTTCCCTCAGATGAAACGGCTGTGGTAATTGCTAAGGCAGTGAAACTGATCAAATCACCTGTGAAAAATAATGGAAAACCTGAAAACATGACCTGTTGGGGGGGCCTGAGGACTGGATTTGAGAAACACTGGACTAGAGTGAGGAAGGATTAGATCCTCTGTGGGGTATTTACTGCTACCTGGGGCTCTGATTTCCCTTTGCGTCTTATCCCAGTGACAATGCTTTTTTCAGACACGATATGAAGGAAAATCACCAAAAGGTGTTTTTTTATAGAGTTGGGGAAGGGTAGAAGTCCTGTCAGCCTTTTATTTTTGTCTGTGTTTCTGTCTATGGACAGACCAGAGCAATTTTTACATTTCTGCTCTGGGCCTACTGATTCAACAATAATTTTGTTGTAACAAAATTAACAATGTAATAGATACACTATATTGCCAAAAGTATTGGGACACCTGCCTTTAAACACACTTGAATTTAATGGCATCCCAGTCTTAGTCCGTAGGGTTCAATATTGAGTTGGCCCACCCTTTGCAGCTATAACAGCTTCAACTCTTCTGGGAAGGCTGTTCCAACATGACTGCCCACCAGTGCACAAAGCAAGGTCCATAAAGACATGGATGAGCAAACTTGGGGTGGAGGAACTTGACTGGCCTGCACAGAGTCCTGACCTCAACCCAATAGAACACCTTTGGGATAAATTTGAGCGGAGACTGCGAGCCAGGCCATCTCTTCCAATTAACCTACCAGCATGTCTTTGGAGTGTGGGAGGAAGCCAGAGTACCTGGAGGAAACCCACGCCATATAACCCCTCCCATACCGGGAGTATGTTAGTTTTGTAGTAAAGCAATACAGGTTTATACTAGAAAGAGGGGCGGGACCTCTGTGTCCCGTGATTTACTTCAAACGAAAAGGATTTTACAGGTAAGCTGTTATAAAAATCCTATTTTCTTTATTCATACATCACGGGACAAAGAGCCATAGTAATTACTATGTGGGATGTCCCAGAGCAATGCCAACTGAGGGGAGGGAGAAACAACGAAATTAGGGTACCATGAGATCAGATGATTTACACTGCTGCCTACAGTATACTGTGCCCAAGGCGACATCCTCATGTCTTTTTACATCCACCTTATAGAATCTGGTAAATGTATGGATTGAAGACCAAGTTGCGGCCTTGCAGATTTGAGCCATGGAGGCTTGGTGATGCACTGCCCACTAAGCACTAACAGCATGTCCCTCTGAGGAAGTCCCAAGTGTGGGTCGAAACGCATCAGAGCCACCTGTACCACTTGATGTGAATATGTAAATGTAATGCCACTTGTATTTCACATCCCTGATTTGTACCAATGTGTGGATATGTAAATATTCATGTGTATCTGCTTCTCCTTTTTTTTTCTTTTCTTTTTTGTGCTTTTAATATTCTGGTGCCATAGGAGCTCCTGTTTTTACTGTTATGCTTAGAGGGTTTTGTTCTGCCCCTTTTTGAATAAATATAATCTTTTTTTACATCAATTGTATTACCTTTTGTCTTGCTGCCTAAAAACCCCATTCTCCATTCAATACCCAGTAATACTCATCCATCAATGCTCAGCCATCCAATCCACCCCCAGCCTTACTCAGCTGTACCCATCCATACTCAGCCATACCGAGCTCTACCCAGACATGCTCAGCCATACTCCGTGATAGCCAGCCATACCCAGCTATACTTAGCTGTACCCAGCCATACTCAGCCATACCGAGCTCTACCCAGACATGCTCAGCCATACTCCGTGATAGCCAGCCATACCCAGCCATACTCAGCCGTACCCAGCCATACTCAGCCATACTGAGCTCTACCCAGACATGCTCAGCCATACTCCGTGATAGCCAGCCATACCCAGCCATACTCAGCCGTACCCAGCCATACTCAGCCATACCGAGCTCTGCCCAGACATGCTCAGCCATACTCCATGATAGCCAGCCATACCCAGCCATACTTAGCTGTACCCAGCGATACCCAGCCATACTCAGTGTTACCCAGCTGTACCCAGCCATACTCAGTCGTACCCAGCCATACTCAGTCGTACCCAGCCGTGCTCAGCCATACCCAGCCGTGCTCAGCCATACCCAGCCGTGCTCAGTCTCTGTACATGGCCAGGCTGTGGAAGTCTCCCACATGTGGTATTGCCATATTCAGTAGGAGTAGGAGAATTTATTTTGAGGTGTCATTTTTGGTATGTTCATGCTATGTGTTAGAAATATTGTATAAATGGACAACTTTGTGTTAAATGAAAATGCGTTTTCATTTTCTTTCCACATTTTCCAAAAATTTGTAGAATAAAATCACATGTTCAAAAGACTCATTATGCCTCAGATTATATGTTGGGGTGTTTACTTTGCAAAATGGGGTCATTTTTGGGGCGTTTCCATTGTCCTGGTGCTCCAGGGCCTTCAAAAGTGTAAGAGGTAATCAGGAAATTAGATGTGTAATTTATGCTCCAGAACACCTGATGGCGCTCCCTGTATGTTGGGCCTCTGTATGTGGCCAGGCTGTGTAAAAGTGTCACACATGTGGTATCGCCATACTCGGGAAGGAATAGCAGAATGTGTTTTGTGGTGTAATTTGTGGTATGCATAAGCTGTGTGTGAGAAATAACCTGCTAATATGACAATTTTGTAAAAAAATAAATAAAATAAAGAAAAAAAAATATCTTGATTTTCAAAGAATTGTAGGAAAAAATGACAACTTCAAAAAACTCACCATGCCTCTTACTAAATACCTTGAAATGACTACTTTCCATTTGGGGGGTATTTGTACTTTCCTGGCTTGTTAGGGTCTCAAGAAATGAGATAGTCCATCAGTACTTCAGATGTGATCAAGTGCCCAGTGGGTAAGTGGTTAAGAATTTGTAATGAAACAAATTGCACATGTCTATGGGAGATGGTTCTGGTGGAAGAGCTGCCTCTGGAAATATGTCAAGTGATATGGTCTCAGGCATCTAAGAGCCTGATATGTACCCTTCCTAAGAAAAATCTACATAAATATATATATTTTCCACTGTTAGCAGACACCAGAACTTGAACCATGCTAGATATTTGTGAGCTAATGACAGATGTTTGTACTGTAAAACAGAACTCCGATACCTCCCTCATATCCATTGGTACTTTGCTCAGTATTTCAGTTTGAGTAGTACTGGCTATAAACACAACAGACAGACCAAACTCACATGGAATGGTACTTTATCATATATACAGTAAGCAGTTTGAGGTTCATTGACACTGTTTTGGATATATTACACTTTATAAGCAGTTACAGCAAACAGTTTTTTCCTTTTTTCCTTTTGGGATAAAAGTTTTACTTGAATAAATAGCTGCTGATCATTGTAAGCACCCCCTGCCAGTGTTAATTGGTTTGTATCATCCCTGTAAACTGATACATCTGCAAGAGAGGTTGTTCTTTTGGAAAAACTACAGACTTTCTGGCCAGATCACCAGATGAAAATAGAAGAAAGAAAGCCCAAAAAAAAGAAAACGAATGCAGCTATGACATCCAAATCAAACATAATAAAAGTTTGATTTTGGGTTTTAACCTTTGCTTAAAATGATACACTGCTGTTACACTCACCTTTCTCTAAAACTTCAGGTATACAAAACACAGTGATTTGTTCTGAAATAAACAACTTGCGGGTTATGCTTCCACTTGGAGGGAGGTTTACAAAGGTTTCAATGAGAACACCAGTGTACAGATCAGAACACCATCATCAGCTGGCCGTGTACAGATCAGAACCTCACCATCAGCTGGCCAGTGTACAGATCAGAACCTCACCATCGGCTGGCCAGTGTACAGATCAGAACCTCACCACCAGCTGGCCAGTGTACAGATAAGAACTTCACCATCGGCTGGCCAGTGTACAGATCAGAACCTCACCATCAGCTGGCCAGTGTACAGATCAGAACCTCACCATCGGCTGGCCAGTGTACAGATCAGAACCTCACCACCCGCTGGCCAGTGTACAGATAAGAACTTCACCATCGGCTGGCCAGTGTACAGATCAGAACCTCACCATCAGCTGGCCAGTGTACAGATCAGAACCCCACCATCAACTGGCCAGTGTACAGATCAGAACTCCACCATCAGCTGCCTGGTGCACAGATCTGTACCTCACCATCAGTTGCCCAGTACACAGATCAGAAGCTCACTACCAGTTGGCCAATGCACAACTCACAACCTCACTAACAGCCCACCAGTGTACAGATCAGAACCTTACCATCAGCTGACCAATGTACAGATCAGAACCTCACCATCAGCTGGCCAGTGTACAGATAAGAACCTTAAAATCAGCTATGCAGTGTATAGATCAGAACCTCACCATCAGCTGGCCAGTGTACAGATAAGAACCTTAAAATCAGCTGCGCAGTGTACAGATCAGAATCTCACCATCAGCTGGCCAGTGTACAGATCAGAACCTTCCCATCAGCTGACCAATGTACAGTTAAGAACCTCACCATCAGCTGGCCAGTGTACAGATCAGAACCCCGCCATCAGCTGGTCGTGTACAGATAAGAACCTTAACATCAACTGCGCAGTGTACAGATCAGAACCTCACCATCAGCTGGCCAGTGTACAGATCAGAACCTCACCATCAGCTGGCCAGTGTACAGATCAGAACCTCACCATCAGCTGGCCAGTGTACAGATCAGAACCCCACCATGAACTGCGCAGTGCATAGATCAGAACTCCACCATCAGCTGCCCGGTGCACAGATCTGTACCTCACCATCAGTTGCCCAGTGCACAGATCAGAAGCTCACTACCAGTTGGCCAATGCACAACTCACAACCTCACTACCAGCTCACCAGTGTACAGATCAGAACCTCACCATCAGCTGACCAATGTACAGTTAAGAACCTCCCCATCAGCTGACCAGTATACAGATCATACAGATCAGAACCTTACCATCAGCTTACCAATGTACAGTTAAGAACCTCACCATCAGCTGACCAATGTACAGTTAAGAACCTCACCATCAGCTGACCAATGTACAGTTAAGAACCTCACCATCAGCTGACCAGTATAGAGATCATACAGATCAGAACCTTACCATCAGCTTACCAATGTACAGTTAAGAACCTCACCATCAGCTGGTCAGTACACAAATCTGAACTTCCCCATCAGCTGGCCAGTGCACAGATTAGAGCCTCACCATCAGTGGACCAGTGTACACGTCAGAACCTGAACAAGATACAGATCACCTGATGCTGAGCCTGTAATAATTTATGTTATATCGCTCCATAACCCCTTTCCTACTGCTTTGTCCACATACATGGAGAGGAAGGCTGCACAGTATCCTATGACAAGAGGCAGCACACCCTCCCAAAGAAGTTCATAAAATGTTCTCAGACTGGCCACAATAGAGTACATGAAAACTCAGAATAAAGGTTAACGGACTGAAAGGTCCCGACTGATTTCATGCCTGGAGTCTGTCTTTTATGGTTGGGGGGTTTAGCACGGTTCACCTCACCTTAGGGTTGAGGTGTTGCCCAGCTACATCTTAAAGCCATTTGTCCATCAGCGAGCTCATTATAATGTTAAACTCATTTGAGCCTCATAATTACCATTTTATGATAATTGGCCCTTCTCTTGGTGCTTGAATCACTTTATGATAAGTACAGTGCTGGAGGCGATCCCGCTGTACATTTTACATTACAATTAGGGGCATAGTTCTACATTCTAATGAATTCTGGCACGCAGCGTGGAATTCACTCATATGTGGCACAGGCCTTTATAGACTAAACACTATGCTCTCCCGAGACCGCAGGCCAAATGGGAACTCTCGTAAGCATTTTATGAAACAAGCGCCATAAATTGTATAGAGACGTGAGTGGTGCTCACTGAAGCTGGAGTGGAGTACAGCAGAAATTGAATATGGATGGCTTCCTTCAGTGCTCCCTGTTCTTTAAAGTAAAGCTTTAGCTTTAAAGAGAAAAAAATTCCATTGCTGATCCTTCAAGTATAACTAAAGATAACATCTTTTGGGGGTTTTGGATAGAGTGCAGTGATTTAGAATACTTCTCAGTTTTTATTGCCGTCTATGTCCCCATTAAAGCGGAGTTTCACACAGAAAAATCTTTTTTTCTGTTTACCCCGTTTGCTTTACTGCATTAAATACTATAATGTGTGTGATTAATTAAATTGCCGTTCAATTCCCCTTTTTATTTTTTATTTACTCACGTTTGATTTCTTCATTGCAGAGCACTTCCATCTTCATTGTCTGCAAGTGAAGAACACTAGGACTCTCTTCACGGATAAGGTGCTGCTGGTTACCCAGCATGCACCTTCCGATCTTGTGATTGCACGTGGTCTAGGGTTCTCTGCTGGACCAATCCTGTTTAATTTGTTCATAAACGACCTGGAGGATGGGGTAAACAGTTCAAGCTCTGTATTTGCGAATGATACTAAGCTAAGCAGGGCAATAACTTCTCTGCAGGATATGGAAACCTTCCAAAAAGATCTGAACAAATTAATGGGGTGGGCAACTACATGGAAAATGAGGTTCAATGTAGAAAAATGTAAAACAATGCATTTGGGTGGCAAAAATATGAATGCAATCTATACACTGGGGGGAGAACCTCTGGAGGAATCTAGGATGGAAAAGGACCTGGGGGTCCTAGTAGATGATAGACTCAGCAATGGCATGCAATGCCAAGCTGCTGCTAAAAAAGCAAACAGAATATTGGCATTAAAAAGGGGATCAACTCCAGAGATAAAACGATAATTCTCCCGCTCTACAAGACTCTGGTCCGGCCGCACCTGGAGTATGCTGTCCAGTTCTGGGCACCAGTCCTCAGGAAGGATGTACTGGAAATGGAGTGAGTACAAAGAAGGGCAACAAAGCTGATAAAGGGTTTGGAGGATATTAGTTATGAGGAAAGGTTGTGAGCACTGAACTTATTCTCTCTGGAGAAGAGAAGCTTGAGAGGGGATATGATTTCAATATACAAATACCGTACTGGTGACCCCACAATAGGGGTAAAACTTTTTCGCAGAAGGGAGTTTAACAAGACTTGTGGCCACTCATTAAAATTAGAAGAAAAGAGGTTTAACCTTAAACTATGTAGAGGGTTGTTTACTGTAAGGGCGGCCAGGAAGTGGAATTCCCTTCCACAGATGGTGGTCTCAGCGGGGGCATCGATAGTTTCAAGAAACTATTAGATAAGCACCTGAACGACCACAACATACAGGGATATACAATGTAATACTGACATATAATCACACACATAGGTTGGACTTGATGGACTTGTGTCTATAGAGGGATATGCTTTGTTCATATTTCATGTTTGAGGTTTACATCCACTTTAAGTGTTCCCCCTGATACTACCTATGTGGCCAAATGGTTGTAGACACCTGACCATCACACTTAACCACTTCAGCCCCGGAAGATTTGGCTGCTGAATGACCGGGCCATTTTTTGCGATTCGGCACTGCGTCACTTTAACTGACAATTGTGCGGGCGTGCGACGCTGTACCCAAACAAAATTTAACGTCCTTATTTTCCCAAAAGTAGAGCTTTCTTTTGGTGGTATTTGATCACCCCTGCGGTTTTTACTTTTTGCGCTATAAACGAAAAAAGAGCGACAATATTGAAAAAAAAGCAACATTTTTTACTTTTGCTATAATAAATATCCCACAAAATTTTTTTTTTTCCTCAGTTTAGGCTGAAGTGTATTCTTCTACATATATTGATTGGTTTGCACAAAAGTTATAGCGTCTACAAAATTGGTGATAGTTTTATGGCATTTTTTATTATTATTATTTTATTTTTATTAGTAATGGTGGCGATCTGCGATTTTTATCGTGACTGACATTATGGCGGACACATCGGACACTTTTGACACTATTTTGGGACCATTGTCACTTATACAGCGATCAGTGCTATAAAAATGCATTGATTACTGTGTAAAGGATACTGGCAGTGAATGGGGTTAACCACTAGGGGGCGGTGAAGGGGTTAATTGTGTCCTAGGGCAAGATTCTAACTGTGGGGGGCTACCTAGGATATGACAGCGATCACTGCTCTCGATCATAAGGAGCAGTTGATCTCTGTCATTACACAAGGCAGAATGGGGAAATGCCTTGTTTACATCTCCCCGTTCTTCCTCTCCACACCGCAATCACGGGCCACTGGAGAACATTGAGTTCCCAGGAGCCACGTGCACCCTCCTGCAGCGTGCGCCCGAAATTGTGCGGCAAATTTGCGTACGGCAAATTTAAAGGAACGTACCTGTACGCCCATTTGCCTGCCTGTGACCTTTCGCTGCCGTACAGTTGTGGGCGCCGGTCGGCAAGCGGTTAAACAAAGCCAAAAGTAAACTGACACCCCTCTGATTGGGGTCAGGTGTTTCCAGCAAAGGGTACAGGTAATGCTACAGCATACAAAGACATTTTAGGCAATTGTGCTACTCTTCTGCCCCATACACATGGTCGGAAATTGGTCGGAAATTCAGACGGAAAAAGTCTGATCATATTATGTTGTCGGAAAATCCGGTCGTGTGTGTGCTCTAGCGTACTTTTTCTGTCGCAATTTCCGACACAAAACGTTTGAGAGCTGGATCTCAAATTTTCCGACAACAAAATCCGTTCCCGATCGGACTTTTTCCGATCCCGTGTACAGAGTTATGTGCACAAAGTGGCACGCATGTTCAGAAAAAATTTGGAGACAAAAACTATTGGCTACTGGCCTCTACGTAGTCCCGTCGTACGTTTTGTACGTCACTTCATTCTGAACGATTGGATTTTCCGACAACTTTGTGCGACCGTGTGTATGCAAGACAAGTTTCGGCCAAAATCCCTCTGGAAAAATCTGACGGATTTTGTGGTTGGATTGTCCGACAGTGTGTATGGGACAAAACAGTTTGGTGAAGGCCCATTTGGCGTGTCCCTGAGTACAAACCAGTTCTATAAAGATATGGCTTGATGAGTTTGAAGTAGAGGAACTCAAATGTCCTGCACAGAGCCCTGACCTCAACCCTGCTGAACATCTTTGGGAGGACTCGGAACTCGGATTGTGAGCCAGGCCTTCTTATTGAATGTCACAAATGCTCTTTTGGCTGAATGAGCACATTCCCATAGACACGTTCCAAAATCTTGTGTAAGCCTTCCAACAACAACCTCCTGGTCTGCCCTTCCTATCCTCTCTCTAAAAGAACAAACATGAATATTAGACATGTGCAATTTGTTTTTCGTTCCAAATTAATTTAACAAATTTCAACAAATTCGTTAATTGTGAAATATCAGAATTAAGAAAGAACGTTTAACAAATTTTTTGAAATATTTGTACATTTGGAAGTTCGGAAACCTGAAAATCTGAAATAATAACTAACTAATAATAACTTAACTATTACTAACTATTGAATTATAGGTATTAGAATTTCCTTTCAAATTTCACTGTTAGTGAACGTAACAAATTCATAATAATAAATAATAATGAAAACATTTTATTATTATTATTTATTAATAATTTGTTTGTTCCATTTGTTTACATGCGGCATTCATCATTTTGGATGATTCGTAACTTCGGATAAATTCGTATTCGTTACGTTCACTAACAACCAAATTTGAAAGGAACTTCCAATACCTATAATTTAATAGTTAGTTATTATTTAGAATTTTTGAATTTTTGTTTTTTTTCGAATTCTCTTTCTTATTTTCGGATTTTCGAACAAATGACCTGAAAAACGAAAAAAAAAAAAATAAACAACAACAACAAAACGAATGAAACAAAAACAAAAACGAACACATTTTTCGGCAGTGCACATGTGTAATGAATATCTTTATGTAGAGAAGGGAACCAGAAGTGCCAGAAAGCCATCAAAATCTGATCCATCCTCCATCCATCCATCCTCCATCCATCCTGATCCAGTCCCCTTCTATTCCCATCTCTATACAGCAATACCTTGGATTACGAGCATAATTCGTTCCAGAATAATGCTTGTAATCCAAAGCATTCGTATAGCAAAGCGAGTTTCCACACAGGAAATCATGGAATCTCAGTTAACTGCTTCCCGGCTGCCTCACGCAGATATACTGCCGGCAGAAGGGCATGTACTGGCAGATTAACATACCTGTATGTTGCCCTTTAAGCCCTTGTACACACGGTCGGACATTCCGACAACAAAATCCATGTTTATCCGATGGATTTTGTCCGAAACTTGTGTTGCATACACACGGTCGGACAAAGTTGTCGGAAAATCCGATCGTTCGTAATGTGATGACGTTATTTAGTTGCGACGGGACTACGTTCAGGCTAGTAGCCAATAGCTTTGGTCTAGGAATTTGATCTGAGCATGTGTGGCACTTTGTCCAGTTGGGATTCTCTACAAACGATAGGACAAAGTCCGATCGGATCATGTTGTCAGAAAATTTTTATATCCAGCTCTCAAACTATGTTGGTCGGACATTCCGACGGAAAAAGTAAGATGAAGCCCACGCACGTTCAGATTATCCGACAACACGGTCCGATCGGACATTTTCCGTCGGAATGTCCGACCGTGTGTACAAGGGCTAAGAGGCGGCTTGCGGGCGCGCACACCCGCCGGGAGCTCTGTGACTATGATCGAAGTCCGCGGGTATACCGGCGACCGTCTCACGGTGAGGAAGGACGGGGAAATGCTAATGTAAACAAGCATCTCCCCGTTCTGCCTAATAACACCTTCACTGATCAGCGCTCCCTGTAATCGGGAGCGGTGATCAGTGATGTGTCACACACAGCCCCTCCCCTCAGTTAGAATCATTCCCTAGGACACACTTAACCCCTACAGCGCCACCTAGTGGTTAACCCCTTCACTGCCAGTGAAATTTTTTACAGTAATCAATGCAATTTTTTTTAGCATTGATCGCTGTATTAATGCCAATAGTCTCAAAAATGCGAATTGTCCTATGTGAATGGAAAAAAATTGTCTGATTTGTCTGCCATAATTTCGCAGTCACGATAAAAATCGATGATCGCCGCCATTACTAGTAAAAACACTAGTAAACTAGTAAAAAAAAAATGGCAAAAAACTATCCCCTACTCTATAACTTTTGCGCAAACCAAACGCTTATTGCGATTTTCTTTACCAAAAATATGTAGAAGAATACGTATCGGCCTAAACTGAGGAAAAAAATGTTTTTTCAAAATTGTCGCAAAAAATAAAAACCGCAGAGGTGATCAAATACCACCAAAAGAAAGCTTTATTTTTGGGGGGAAAAGGACGTCAATTTTGTTTTGGAGCCACGTTGCACGACCGCGCAATTGTCAGTTAAAGCGGCGCAGTGCCAAATCGCAAAAAAATGCTCTGGTCAGGAAGGGGGTAAATTCTTAAATTCTTCCGGGGCTGAAGTGGTTAATACGTTCCACAGCCACTGCTGGTCTATGCAGTACTGCATGTGACCAGAGGTGTAGGGGCGTGAGAGACACTCGGAAACACTTGGGAATGGAGTGTCTGAGTGTTTCCCAGTGTCTCCTAGCGTCACCGGCGCCCCCCGCACATCTGGCCAAATGAGGTATTGCACAACCCAGCGGTTTGAGTCCTGCAGGCAACGCAAAGAGAGTCAGGATTTTTTTTTTAAATAGCTTGTATTGCGAAACGCTCATAAACCGTATTACTCGCAATTTCCGAGGTTCCGTTATACAAACCTTAACAGCGTAGAGCCGCAGCCCCTGAATTCACACTCAACTCTCTAAGCAGTAATATACAACTGTATCCAACATACACATTCCCCTGTCCTAGACTGTTAGGCTAAGAACATTTGTAAGGTTAATGTACCTCTAACCTTGTTGTCTCTATTTACTTTTCTATAAAAATAGAAACCAGTTAGACTGTGTTGGGTTAAAAAGTCATTAAAAAGTGCATATATTCCGTAATGATAGCAGTTTATCATTTCTCCACTCATGTTTCAGTGTCTGCCGACCGTTACTTTCACAGATTGCTTTCGAGCATTTAATGTGCCAGTTCAATCAGAGCACAGTTAGGCAAGAACTTCCTCCCCAGTTGGAGAATTTGGGGTGAAGAGGACAAGAGGTGTCATAACTTATGACTTTTGTATCAATAATCCTGGTGTCATTTAGGTGCAGCTTTTTAGACAGAGATACAGTGCCTTGAAAAAGTATTCATACCCCTCGAAATTCTCCACATTTTGTCATGTTACAACCAGAAACGTAAATCTATTTTATTGGGATTTTTTTTTATGTGATAGACCAACACACACTGGCACATAATTATGAAGTGGAAGGAAAATTATAAATGTTTTCCAAGAATATTTTTTACAAATAAATAAACCGTGTAGCGTGCATTTGTATTCAGCCCCCCTTTACTCTGATACCCCTAACTAAAATCTAGTGGAACCAATTGCCTTCAGAAGTCACCTAATTAGTAAAAAGAGTCCACCTGTGTGTGATTTAAAGCGGTAGTAAACCTGCACATTAAAAAAGAAAAAGAAAAAAAAAAACCCTGCAAGGCAAAAGTATAATGAGCTAGTATGCAGCGCATACTAGCTCATGATCAAATACTTATCTCAGAACAAAGCCCCCGTATCGGTGCCTGGTCCACGCTGAGGGAGCTGACATCTTGCCCTTGGCGTGTCTTCCTGGGTTCGCGGCTGCGGCGCTGTGGGTGGCCGGAGCCATGATGACCTCACTCCAGCTCGCACGCACATTCGTTTTCTTCCTGGCAAGGTCCGGCAACGCTGCCGGACCTTCAGCAGGGGCATTCAGAGCACATGTGCCGCTGACGTCAGCGGCTGCATGCATAGGGAAATATCTCCTAAACCGTAACAGGTTTAGGAGATATTAATTTTACCTACAGGTAAGCCTTATTATAGGCTTACCTGTAGGTAAAAGTGTAAAATTTGAGTATACAACTGCTATAATCTCAGTATGCATACAGCTGTTCTGTGAAGCCCTCAGGGGTTTGTTAGAGAACCTTACTGAACAAACAGCATCATGTAAGCCAAGGAACACACCAGACAGGTCAGGGATAAAGTTGTGGAGAAGTTTAAAGCAGGGTTAGGTTATAAAAAAAAATATCCCAAGCTTTGAACAGCTCACAGAGCACTGTTCAATCCATCATCTGAAAAAGTAAAGAGTATGTTACAACTGAAAATCTACCAAGACATGGCCGTCCACCTAAACTGACAGGCCAGGCAAGGAGAGCATTCATCAGAGAAGCAGCCAAGAGGCCCATGGTAACTCTGGAGGAGCTGCAGAGATCCACAGCTCAGGTGGGAGAATCTGTCCACAGGACAAATATTAGTCGTGCAAGTGTTACCAACCTAGAATATTTTTACTGCCAGCCAGTAAAAATTGGGCACTTTTCTCCTGCCAGTAAATGCCAGTGACATGTCCCCAAAAAGACTTGCAGCTGTAATTGCAGTGAAAGTACAAAGTACAAAGTACAAAATATTGACTCAGGGGGGCTGAATACAAATGCACGCCACACTTTTCACATCTTTATTTGTAAAAAAATGTTGAAAACCATTTATCATTTTCCTTCCACTTCACAATTATGTGCCACTTTGTGTTGGTCTATCATATAAAATCCCAATAAAATGCATTTACATTTTTGGTTGTAACTTGACAAAATGTGGAGAATTTCATGGCCTATGAATACTTTTTCAAGGCTCTGTACATTATACAATGATTCAGGGAATGGAATCAACTGAGAAGAAGACTAGGGGCGTCACGTGAAGATATTGCATAAAAGGGAAGTGGGGGGGGGGGGGGACTTGGGGGTAGGGGAGTGTACCTGGGCTTTACAGCCCAATTGAACTTTTCATTTATATTGGCTAAATTCAATCTTACAGTTTCCTTCTAAAGCAGCCACAGCCTGAGTATAAAAGCCAGCCCTCTGCCAGCAGCTGCAGAGAAGGACCTTTGCTCTGTGTGTGGAAACAGTAGTCACTGTGCAAGGGTCAGACACACCCCTTACTAAGTCACACCAATAGCTCTACATTCAGCAAAGCTCATCCTCCCGTCTGACTAAAAAACTCTGACTCATCAGGGGGCATGCCGGACCATGCTGGCAGGACATAGGTTTTTCTACTCAGGCTGTGGCTGCTTTAGATAGAGAACAAACTAAAGCCTCATACACACGATCGGATTTTCTGCAGACAAAACCTCTGATTTTTGTCCAAAAGCGCATGCCCGGATTTTGTTTTGCATACAAACGGCAAGGAATTGTCAGCCAGCAAACATGAATGTACTGACGTACTGCGTGGTTTTTCAGCTCTTTAGCACCACCCTTTTTGCTCCTTCTGCTAATTTCAAGTAGATTTTTAGTAGAAGTTTGGTGAGTGTTGATTCTTTTCATTTTGCGCTTTTCATTTCGTGCTTTTCATTTAATTTCTGAATGGCCGTTCGTCAAACAGCCATGTTGCGGAATCAGAGGATTTGGAGTTATTGCTTTGACCCAAGTCCAGTACAGCAACAGGAGGATTTCTTGGACCAAAAATTGGTTGCTTTATTAATCGTGACAAATTATGTCATATGTCTTTGCTGCGGGAGCTCCAGGAGAATAATCTAGATGATTTTCGGAATTATCTCCGGGTGATGGACCCCTGTTTTCACAAACTCTTGGCATTGCTGACCCCCTATATTAAGACGCAGGACAGATGAATGAGGCTTTATTTTATTTTTTGGTTGAATAATAATGATTTGATTTGGTATATTTTCTATATTTTTGGATGCATAGAATGCACTTTTTGGTTAAGTTCTATTGGCAGATAGCATGTCTAATTTTATTTTTATTTTTTTAATGCACAATAAAAAAATTGTGGAGAATAATACTTGGCTATGTGTTTTACTTCAAATGACAGTTTGGGAGTAGGCAGTTACATTTAAAAAAAATACAATGTAAAATTGACAAGGGACACCAACATGGTTGTATCTTTGATCTTAAAAACTAAAGGATAATGGTGTTGTGGTAACTTGCCAAGAAAAAAAATGAATAAATAAAAATGCATAATGTTATTCTTGATATCACTAGAAAAAAAAGCCTTCAAAAAGTTTGCCATAACTCCATCAGTATCACCAGAGTAGCAGCTTCATTATTATCCCATTAAAGAAGAAGAGAATGTGCGCTGCATGTCGAGATTTCATAATTTGCCACGTCACGAATGTTAATTCATTATTACAAACGCTAGTTTACAAGACCGACTGCTTCTGTCTCGTCCTTGCTTTCGAGCATGCGTGTTTGTACTTTGGACTTTTGTCCGACAGACTTGTGTACACACGCTCGGAAAATCCGACAACACACATTTGTCAATGGAAAATTTTAAAACCTGCTATCCAATATTTGTCCATGGAAAATCCGACAACAGTTGTCCAATGCAGCGTACAAACGGTCGGATTTTCTGCGAACACACAATTCGCGTCGGAAAATCCGATCGTGTGCACGAGGCTTTAGACTGTATTTAGCTGATGTCAACTAACGACTTGATTGGGCTATAAAACCCAGGTACACTCTGATACCAAACTGTAATGCCCTGTACACACGGTCGGAAATTCAAATGGAAAAGGTCAGATCGGATTATGTTGTCAGAAAATCTGATCGTGTGTGGGCTCTATCGGACTTTTTCCGTCGGAAATTCCGACAGAAAAAGTTTAAGAGCTGGATCTAAAATTTTCCGACAACAAAATCCGATCTGACTTTTTCTGATCGCTTGTACAGAATTCCAACGGACAGTGACAGTGCCACGCATGCTCAGATTAAATTATGAGACCAAAGCTATTGGCTACTAGCCTCTACGTAGTCCCGTTGTAGGCAACGAACATCACAGAACGATTGGATTTTCTGACAACTTTGTCCGACCGTGTGTATGCAACACAAGTTGCGGCCAAAATCCGTTGTAAAAAATCTGACGGATTTTGTGGTCGGAATGTCCGACCGTGTGTACGGGGCATAAGACTTTGCACATTTTTGGTTCTTGAATGCATTTAGCTCCTTTAAACGGAACATTTAATTTAAGTTTTAACATCAAATCTGTGCATCTTTAAAAAACATGCCAAGTGCTCAATGGCTCTGCCCTCTGTAGTCCTCAATAAAGTGCCTGTGGCTTTGCTGAGAAGCACTTTAAAAAGCCAGATGAATCTGCCTGTTACCCTTCAGAGATAAATTGAGTGGATTCAGATTTTACTACAGCTGCTATAACTCCTAGATAGTATTAGACATGGACTGTTTTTTAATTTTTTTTTTTTTTTTTTTGCAGTATGAAAAAAAAATCCTGTGCGTTGAATTTGTAATCCGTCATATTTCTGTGGCTTGCACATATGGTCACAGATCGCGTTACATATTTCCCTTTATGAGACGGTGACATATGTGAATTTTGACTGGTCTTGCACATCAATAGATTTAATGATTTCCTTTCCACAGAGATGTGTTTATTTGTCGATGATTAGTCGGTATTATTTGGAAAGGCGGCAGCGAGTTGGGCACAGAGTGTTCCGTATTTTCGAGGCTCGGTCAATGGCAGTTTACATTAACATCTGAATAATTATGTGACTTTGGTGGGAATCAACTCACGGCTTGTTACACTGTTTACATGATCGTTAGCATTCAAAGTCATTAGCTAATATGACAAATAGGTTTTAAACAGCGCACAACAATCGTCCTGCACATAAGACGAAATGCCGGAGTTCCAGGACCCGCATTTAAAGCAGATTTTTGTAAAATAATAATTTTTCAAGCAAATATCCTAAACATGTGTCTAGGGAAACGGAGGGGAGGGGGAAAATGTTTTGAGGTCACAGACATGTGCAGGCCAGAATTCTGTGATTGTAATTTGTAAAGAACATTTGAAAGAGTTTTAATGTAATAAAAAGGTTGTTTTTTTTTTTTGGCCACTTACACGAAAATCCTCATTTTGCAACTGTAGGAGAATGACAAGGATTACAGTGATCAATGTAAATGTCTGGGTCCTGTTCATACCAGGCCACACCAGACTGCATCTCCTAATGACGAGGTCAGGAGCTGCTGTCAAGTGAGGTGTGCAGAAACTGCTGTTTGTCTGGCTGCCATGTTAACCCACTGAAATTTCTGGCCCAGAACGGTTATGGAGCCAGTGAAGTCAAAACTCCTAAACTGCCTGCTCATTCCACAATGCAGATAACAGCTTGTAGCACCTTGAAACTCACATCAGCTGAAGCCTGAATGGCCACCTGGTAGAATTTGGAAAAGGTGTGAACAAAGGACCGGGTGGTGGTCTTGTAAAGTTGGGATACAGATACCTAATGCTGAAAAGCCCAGGAGACACCAAGGATCCTGGTGTATTGGGCTATGATGCGAAAGGTAGGAACATTTTCTGTAAGGGTGTAGGCCCAAGAGAGAATTGTTTGATACACATGGCATGCAGGTAGGTTAATTGGTTTCTGTCCAAAATTGGCCCTAGTATATGAATGGGGACCTTGGATTGTGGGCTCCTTGAGGGTAGGGACCAATGTGAGTGTGTAATGTACAGGGATAGGGACAATTGTAGACACTCAGGTTGAACTGGATGGACTGGTGTCTTTATTCAACCTTACTAACTATGAAACTATGGCGAGAAGCAGGGTGTCCCCCATAAGCACCTCCAGGTAGAACAAAAACGAACTTTGTCTTGTGAAAAGAAGCCATGGCTTCCAAAAAGACTCTTGCAGCCTCAACTACAATGTATGGAAATTTTCTTGTCAAGTTTTTGGGAAGAATAGAGGGAGGGAAGGACAATATCCTCATAGAAGTGGGAGGAGGAGACCACCATAGGTAAAATGAAAAGTTTTGATCCTTAACAAAATAAGAAAATGCTCTTTGAATAGCAAGAACACGATAGAGATTCTAATTTAGAAACACACCTAATAGACGTGATGGCAACCAAGAAGAAAACCTTAAAGGTGATGTCTTTCAAAAGAACGTCTCTAATTGGTTCAAAGAGGAGTTCTGCCAACAACAGAGAGCACCAGGTTGAGAGCCCGAGGTGACCCAGTAGGTCAAATTGGGGGAATTATATGAGCAACTCCCTGTTGAAAAGTTTTGATAACAGATTGCAAGGAGATGTTTCTGGAGGATACTCAGTGTCAAAAGCTCCATGCAAAGAAGGCCTTCCACGTGCAATGGTAAATCTTGTGGGAGTTGGGTTTCCTTGCTCTGAGTAAGGTGGCAGTAACTGTCTCAAATATACACCTAGACTTTAGAATTTGGGTTTCAACAGCCATGCTGTTAAAGTCAGTAACTGAGATGCAGGATGGAAAGGGGAGCCTTGGGTCAGCAAGTCTGATCTTTTTGCAAGAGGCCAGGTCTTGGACCATGTTCTTCTGGGCTAATTTGGTGCAATGAGAAATCACTGGGACCCTTTCCTCCTCTTTCTTGCACAGCAGTCAAGGAAGGATCTTTGTCAGAGGGAAAGTATAAATCATTTGAAACTGAATCCCAGTAATCACCAGAGCATTTACTGCAAAGGCTAGAGGATCCTTGTCTTGGCCACAAATTTGTTCAGCTAACTGTTGAACTACGAAGCCAGGATGTCCACATTTGTTTTCCCCACATTTGATGGAGATCTCTGGATGCAAAGACCACTTCAGAGTCTAGGCCAGGGTTTCCCAACTAGGGTTTCCTTCAGAGGTTGCTAGGGCTTTGCTTGAGCAATTCTGTGGCGCTGTCCTACTATATTCTGACTTGGTGACCTTGTAGAAGGGAGGCCCAATGTTATAGAGACAACAAAAAAAAAAAAAAGTGTAAAAATCGCAGATCACTGCCATTACTAGAAAAAAAATTATAATAATAAAAATGCCATAAAAATGGCATACATCTTTCCCATAGTTTGTAGACACTATAACTTTTGCACAAACTAATCAATATACACTTATTGCAATTTTTTTTTTTTACCAAAAATATGTAGAAGAATATATATTGGCCTAAATTGATGAATACATTTAAAAAAAAATGCGGGGGATATTTATTATAGCAAAAAGTAAAAAATAGCTTTTTTTTTCAAAATTGTCGCTATTTTTTTGTTTATAGCGCAAAAAATAAAAACCGAAGAGGTGATCAAATACCAACAAAAGAAAGCTCTATTTGTGGGGGAAAAAAGGGCACAAATTTTGTTTGGGTACAGTGTCGAACAACCACACAATTGTCAGTCAAAGAGACGCAGTGCCAAATTGTAAAAAGTGCTCTGGTCAGGAAGGGGGTAAAATCTTCCGGGGCTGAAGTGTTTAACAAAGGAAAACTAGCCCAAAATTGTAAAAAAAAATATATATATATATATATATATACATTTTTAAATGCAGCTGTACATTTCTTGTTACTACTATAGCTTAACAACCCGAAATAAATTCTGCTTCTGACAATCGCAAGGATACATATACTAATACATATGTATATGTTATTTGTTGTTTGTACCCGTAGTACAGCCCAGAAGCAATAGTGCACATTTTGTTTTTGTCCTACCTAAAACACACCGATACAGATGCTAATTAAAACAAAAAAAATAAAAAATAATAATCCTGCCCAAAATATACTTATATAAGACCTTTGACCCTTACTGGACCTAAACACTAACCCTGGCATTGACCTAGATCAAACCTTCTTTATTTATTTTTTATTTTTTTTTATTTTTTATTTAAATATTTTTTACAAAAACTTTTGTTTTCTTTCTGCAAGGAAAGAGAAAGATTCAATGTATATTTCTTCTCCATTCACAGAAAGAAAAAAACAAAACACAGGGGCGGGCTTCACAGTGACCGATCACTGTGGTAGCCAATCGGAGGTTACCAGAACAATCGGGTGACCCAGAATCGGGAGATCCAGGTCCGGGATCGTTAGTACGGGGCCCGGGGGCTCTCGGTGAGACCCCGGTCTCCATGCTGGGAGCGCTCCCCCAGTACAAAGGGAGATACGCATATATGCAGCCCAGCGGGAAAAAAAAGCCCACTTCCGTGAAGTCGGTGTGAAGGGGTTAATAAAAAAAAAATAAGAAAACCCTTTTTCTTCATTTTTTTTTTTTCTTTCAGCAGCTTAGTAGATGGCCCCAACTTATTCTTATGTGGTAGTGCAGTGTAAATTTTAACGTCAAATTCTGATTAGACACGTGCAATTTATTTCGTTGCAAATTTGTTTAACAAATTTTGTCAAAATTTGTTAATTCGGAAATATCCGAATTAGCGAAAACCCATTTAATGAATTTTTCAGGATATTCGAAAATTCGTAAATTTGAAAATCCAAAAACTTGAAAAATTCTAAAATAACAACCAACTAATAATAACTTAACTATTACTACCGGTAATTATTAAATTATAGGTATTGGAATTTCCTTTCAAATTTGGCTGTTAGTGAACATAAGGAATACGAATTTATGCAAAGTTACGAATTATCCGAAATAACAAATGCCGCATCTAAACAATTTGAACTAAATAAATTAATAATAATAAATAACAACAATAATGATCATAATAATAATAATAATGTATTATTATTATTTATTATTCATTTATTCTGTTCCATTTGTTTAGATGCGGCATTCGTTATTTTGGATAATTCGTAACTTCGGATAAATTCGTATTCATTACGTTCATTAACAGCCAAAATTGAAAGGAAATTCCAATACCTATAATTTAATAGTTATTCGTTTTTCTTTTCAAATTTTCTTTATTACTTTCGAATTGCAATCATAACAAATGACGCAAAAAAAACAAACAAATTTTTCGTCAGTGCACATGTCCAATTCCGATTTAGTTTTAGTCATAGTCTTTTGACTAAAATGCCATTTTATTTTTAGCCGTATTTTAATCGTCTGAATTAGTCAACTAAAATTGTGTTTAATTAGTCAATGAAAATAAACACGGATGCACAGTGCTGTAGCAAACCAAAGGTCATTAATTTACATCAGTTTTAAAATACCATACCGCCATACACATCACAGTGATTGATGCAAGTACCAGGCAGACAACGTAAGAGATCACTTAGAAGGCATGGCCATTTGGGCTATCATAACATTCCGTAACCGGATCAGAAGTTAGATAGCGATCGGAATACTTCTACCCTGTTGAGATGTTGACGCACATCATGCATGCAAGTCAGTGCCCGTTCCTATAGAATAAATGGTCTTTTTGTAGGAGCCATCAGACAGCACTTTACCTGAAGAACCAGCATGGGGTGAGAAAACCCTGAATATGCTGAAGGTCAGCCATGTTTTCCTAGGGACCTTAAAGAGAACCTGCCGCCAAGATAAAAGAAAACTGCAGGTAAAAGCATAAAAAGGTATTTTAAATGCTTATTTGCCAGGATGGTTATTGAAACGAATGGTCTGGCTACACGGTCTCTTTAAGGGGGGTCACAATTATTTGACATGAAGTATTGTTGAAAGGCGTGTGAATTTCCAGCTTGACACTGAGCAGACATCACGGCCTCTGCAGACAAGTCCTTAGTAAGCTTGGATGTGCTCGTGTTACCAGCTACCAGTCATCTCATAGAAGTGGCTGTTTCATTTCTACAGCAGAATATTGTAGTCAGCACTTTTTGCGCCTTTGCTAAACTAGTTTTTCATTCAGGCATGTGAAAGAGATCAGCCAAAGCATCCAAGGCCAAAACTTGTATTTTATTTATTTATAGGTTAAAGTTAAGGTACAGTTCTGCTCATAAGTTTACATACCCTGACAGAATGTATGATTTCTTGGCCATTTTTCAGAGAACATGAATAACACAAAAACATTTCTTTCACTCATGGTTAGTGTTTGGCTGAAGACATGTATTATCAATTAATTAATTAATGGCAGTTGTGGCTGAAATTTTAGTTGGTCTACCTGACTGTGCTTTGGTTTCAGCAGAACCCCTCATTTTACAGTTCCTGATTATAGTTTGAACACTGCTGATTGGCATTCTGAATTCCTTGGATATCTTTTTTTTAATCCCTGTTTTATACAGTTCAACTACCTTTTGCTCCAGATCCTTTGACAGTTCTTTTGCTTTCCCCATGACTCAGAATCCAGAAACGTCAGTGCAGCACTGGATGAAAGATGCAAGGGTCTGGCAGGAGTCCAGACCTTTTAAACACACACACACACTAATTACAAGCAAAAAGATCACAGGTGAGGATGGTTACCTTTAAAGTGGTTGTAAACCCTTACAAACCACTTTGACCTACAGATAAGCCTAGATTAAGGCTTACCTGTAGGTCCAAGAAATATCTCCTAAACCTAAATCTCCTAAAGAGATATTTGCCAAAACACAGGCACCGCTGTCTACGGCGCATGAGCTGTAGACAGCGGCGCGCAGGTGCACTGAGCGCGCCGCTGTCAATGGCGATATGCCGCGAGTGGCGGCTCCCGTGTGCATGCACGGGAGTGATGTCATCGCGGCTTCGCCGAATGACAGCACCAGAGCAGCGAGACCCCCCGAGAAGATGGAGGCTCCGTACACAATGGGACAGCGGTGACTTCGCTGGCTCCTGTGTCAGGTAAGTGACACATAATGGACTACTATGCGATGCATAGTACCGTATTTGCCGTTGTATAAGGCGACCCGGCATATAAGACGACCCCCTAAACCTACAGGACAAAAACGCTTTTAAAACTGTACTTACCGTATAAGACGACCCGGCTTTCGAGGCTTCATATTTCTTCCTTCTTCCTGCATTTGCTGGAGCCAATCACGGCAAGCGATGTATTCTATTAATGAATACAAAGCCTGCTTGGATTGGCAGAGGCTGTAACATCATCAGCCCGCGCCGCTCTGACTCTCCAAGCCAATCAGAGCAGGCTACAGAGTAGCCTGCTCGGATTGGCAGAGGTCGTTACTCCAATCCGAACAGGCTTTGTATTCATTTGAATACATCGCTCACCAGGATTGGCTCAGCGGTATATACTGTATGTAGCCGAAGCTACATACAGTATTACCGAACACCCAGCCGGCATCCGAGGGGCTGACCCGGCGTATAAGACGACCCCTGCTTTTTGGCCAATTTTTTTACATGCAAAAGGTCGTCTTATACGCCGGAAAATACGGTAGTCCATTATGCTTTACCTTTGCAGGGAATCAAAGGGGAAGTAAACCCATCAGGGTTTACTTCCTCTTTAATAGCTATTAAAACCCCTTTGTGTCAACTTGTGTGCAGGCCAAAATCACCAGGGTGTGAAAACTTTTGATCGGGTAATTTGGGTAATTTCTGTTGTCATTATGATTTAAAAAAAGAGTAAACACAGTTGATTGATAATAAATAGCTTCAGCCAAACACTAAGGCCGCGTACACACGGGCGGACTGTTCGCCCAACCTTGTCCGCTGAACAGTGTTTGGGCGGACAGTCCGCTCGTGTGTGGGCTTTCAGCGGACAGTTTCAGCGGACAGTTGGACGGACAAAGTCTTTCGGAAATTCCGAAAAACTGTCCGCTGAAACTGTGTTTGAGCGAACAGTCCGCCCGTGTGTGGGCCTGTCCGCTGTACTTTCGAAATGAGCGGACTGTTCCCGCTCGGAAAGTCCGCCCATTTCGAGCGCGTGTACAGGTAGGCGGGGCCCGCGAAGGAGACGTCGCGGGCTCCGCCGCCTGGAATGGGCTTAAAGGGGAACCCCAACGCCGAAAAAAATCGGCGTGGGGGTTCCCCCAAAGTCCACACCAGACCCTTGTCCGAGCACGCTACCCGGCCGGCCAGGAAAGGGGGGCGAGCGAGCGCGCCCCCCCTCCTGAGCCGTACCAGGCCGCGTGCCCTCAACATGGGGGGTGCCTTGGGGAAGGGGGGGCCGCGCGGCCCCCCCACCCCAAAGCACCTTGTCCCCATGTTGATGAGGACAAGGGCCTCTTCCCGACAACCCTGGCCGTTGGTTGTCGGGGTCTGCGGGCGGGGGGCTTATCGGAATCCGGGAGCCCCCTTTAAGAAGGGGGCCCCCGGATACCGGCCCCCCACCCTATGTGAATGAGTATGGGGTACAATGTACCCCTACCCATTCACCTGTGAAATAAAGTACAAAAAAAAACACAACACAGGGGAAAAAATATTTTATTGCACAGCTCCGGGGGTCTTCCGTCTTCGGGGGTCTTCTCGCCGGACTCCTCCGCTATGTGTGTGTAGCTCTTTTACTAGCGGAGGAGTCCGGCTTTCTTCCTCCCCGCCGTCGGCCTCTTCTCCCGACTTCGGGGGTCTTGTCCCCCCCTTCGGTTCTTCTGCCGGGCCACCGCGCCTTCTTGTAGCTCTTTTACAGGCGGTGGCCCGGTCTTCTGTCGCCGCTGTCGCTGTCGCCGCCGCCGCCGCCTTCCGTTCTTGTTCTTCTTCTTGTTCTTCTTCTTCTTCTCCAGGCGATGTTGACACGCCGCTCCCTCCGGCCGGAATGCCAGAGCCGCGCTGTGCGGTCACTTATATAGTGACAATGGGGCGGGGTCACATGGTATATGTCACATGGGTTGGTCACATGGGTTGATGTCACATGGGGACTATGACATCGTAAGGGGGCGGGGTCACCATGTGACCAACCCATGTGACATATACCATGTGACACCGCCCCATTGTCACTATATAAGTGGCAGCGGAGCGTGTCCCTGGCATTCCGGCCGGAGGGAGCGACGTGTCAACATCGCCTGGAGAAGAAGAAGAACAAGAAGAAGAACAAGAACGGAGGGCGGCGGCGGCGGCGACAGCGACAGCGGCGACAGAAGACCGGGCCACCGCCTGTAAAAGAGCTACAAGAAGGCGCGGTGGCCCGGCAGAAGAACCGAAGGTGGCGACAGAAGAACGGAAGGCAGCGGCGACAGAAGACCGGGCCACCGCCTGTAAAAGAGCTACAAGAAGGCGCGGTGGCCCGGCAGAAGAACCGAAGGGGGGGACAAGACCCCCGAAGTCGGGAGAAGAGGCCGGCGGCGGGGAGGAAGAAAGCCGGACTCCTCCGCTAGTAAAAGAGCTACACACACATAGCGGAGGAGTCCGGCGAGAAGACCCCGGAAGACCCCCGGAGCTGTGCAATAAAATATTTTTTTCCCTGTGTTGTGTTTTTTTTTGTACTTTATTTCACAGGTGAATGGGTAGGGGTACATTGTACCCCATACTCATTCACATAGGGTGGGGGGCAGGTATCCGGGGGCCCCCTTCTTAAAGGGGGCTCCCGGATTCCGATAAGCCCCCCGCCCGCAGACCCCGACAACCAACGGCCAGGGTTGTCGGGAAGAGGCCCTTGTCCTCATCAACATGGGGACAAGGTGCTTTGGGGTGGGGGGGCCGCGCGGCCCCCCCTTCCCCAAGGCACCCCCCCATGTTGAGGGCACGCGGCCTGGTACGGCTCAGGAGGGGGGGCGCGCTCGCTCGCCCCCCTTTCCTGGCCGGCCGGGTAGCGTGCTCGGACAAGGGTCTGGTGTGGACTTTGGGGGAACCCCCACGCCGATTTTTTTCGGCGTTGGGGTTCCCCTTTAAGCCCATTCCAGGCGGCGGAGCCCGCGACGTCTCCTTCGCGGGCCCCGCCTACCTGTACACGCGCTCGAAATGGGCGGATTTGCCTCCGCCTTACGTGGGCGAGTCCGTTCATTTCAAAAGTTGAGCGGACTGTTTGGCAAACAGTTCGCTGAAACAGTCCGCTCGTGTGTGGGCAAGTCCGCTCATGCAAATTTTGAGCGGACTGTTTGCCGAAACTGTTTGCCGAACAAGGTTGGGCGAACAGTCCGCGCGTGTGTACGCGGCCTAACAATGAGTGAAAGAAATGTTTTTGTGTTATTGTTCATATTCTCTGAAAAATGTCCAAGAAATCATAAATTCTGCCAGGGTATGTAAACTTATGAGCACAACTTTAGATCTCAACTCAATCACTAGGAGTGGCCATATAAATTTTGCTAAATGATCAATTTCTTCTCTAAGCGTTCCTTTCTGATAGGAATAATTAACTCATAATCAACAACCTATTCGGTATGTCACACTTGGGGAAGTAGATTTTGAACGACAATTAAGATGCAATCAATAATTTACGATTGAATAAATAAATAAAGTCGCGCTATGGAAAAAAAACACAAATCTCCTAAGTGATAGAAATATGTGAAATAAATTGAAAATAAAAATATACTGGGTTAGAGCTGCCTTTGCCTGAAGCCCTCACTTCCTTATTGGGGAGGAGAGGGAAATGAAAATGTGAAATAAAAAGGTTATGGCGCTAAACCCTATTAGTGATGAGGTGAGTTGACTTATCAAATCCTAGTGTTTGATTTTTTATATAAAAAGAGAAAGAAAAAGAAAAGAGCTGTTGGTGATACCGTGAAAAAAATATATATATATCCTAAAGCAATTTCATCCAAAACAAATTGTGTGTGATTAATGTGGAGTCAGCATTCATGTTCCATTATATAAAAAAACAGAAAATGAGTATTAAATTATCATATACGTATCAGCCTGCTAAAAACATGTAAACCTTCATTAAATGTGCAAATTAGTGGAAATAATGTTAATATTCAACAGTATGTTAGTGTAAAACAGATTGTGCAAACATGTGCAAAAAAATGTACAAAAAAGCAACTAAAGGTCAGAACAACCAAGGATCAGAAATAATTTAACCATAAAATCGCATGAAGTCGCTAAATGTGCGAATAGACAATATTTTCAACCAATAATCGCATGAAGACGCATCTGTGTCCAATATAAGTCCAAAATTAATATTTGGCTTGGTAGTGCTGCCTCTTCAGACTATTTTTGTAATTGTTACAAAAAGTCAATGGGGGGTATTTGATTTATTCGTGCAAATAGTGCGGGCTTTCAATTAGAGAACTTCATCCCCGGTGCGCCACTCTGTGCTATAGTATGTGAATGCTCTCACCAGAGTTAATGCCCCTGTGGGGCTGGATGGACCTTCACAATGTAAGCCACTGTGTCGCTCTCTGGCTGCTGCTGGTGCACTGGGTGAAGCTTCGTTGTTCCGTCCGTATGGTATCCAACGTTAATTATATAAGGGAAGACATATCCATAGTGTAATACGTTCTTAACCAAATCGTTCGTTTATTAATATTAAAATCTACTCACATTTTACATTAAAAGCATGTGCATATAGGAAAAACTCCGCCGTTCGTCTCAAACGAGTGCACACAACGTGGCCACGCCCTACGCGTTTCGTCACTACGACGTCCTCTGGAGCGGCCATATTGGTGCACCTTATTGCTTAAATAGGGTGCAGTGCTCCACTACGCCTGCGCTAAAATAACAGCGCCATTTTGGGTGTGGGATGCCCTTACTCTACTGGGGATGAATGCCATTACTCCCCCTAGTGTCCTTAGGGAAGACTGATATACTTAGCCTTGGAGCACTGCAGCCTACCCATAAACCATACTCAGTTTAGATGACATTCTTTAGTATTTCCCATTTAACCGGACGTTTATAATTAAGAGAATAAAAATAAAAATAAAATTAAATGATACTAAAAATACATTGAATAAATGTATGTATAGGAATACATACATAAAATTCACGTATATAAAATTCATACATATAAAAAATTCTTACATAAAAATTCATGCATAAGAAGGGGGGTATACATTAATACTGAAAAAACGCATAAATTTGTAAAGATTATAAAAATTATAAAAATTATTTAAGAGGTTTTTTAATATTATTTGATTATTTAAGGGGTTTTTTATGTTTAAAAAAGTTTTTTATGCATACTAATATGTGAATGTAAATGGAGAAATTATTCCAAAGGAAAGTTTTCCAAGAGGAAAGTTTTTTTGGGAAGGAATTAAATAAAATGAAATTCTTAGGAAATAGATATATATGAAGGTGCTAAGAAGGTCTGTTTAACATCGTCCTATAGGTGATTGTAGTGTTTGTGACTGTATGTTTGATTCCTACAGGGGAACTTTTAGATAATTTTGATCAGTCTTGTTGTAATTCCGACACGTCCAATGTATTTTGAATGGATAACATTCGACCTGAACCCGAAGGTGTGGGCCATATGATGTTAATATTGGGGTAGATAGGTTACTTATATATGTGGTTAGATCTTATCGGGATCCTGTAGTGTTATGTATGTGTATGGGTAACATTCGACTGCGGAATGTTCGTCCAGCATTATCTAATGCTGAGGCAAACAGTTGACTGTTAAAAGTTAGTTAAGAAGCAATTGACTATTAAAAGTTAGTTAAGAAGCAATTGAGGTCTAATTCTATGTTCATTCCCCTTGGCTGGAGGGTGTCTAAATTAAAAATCCATTTCGTTTCGTTCCTGGATATTTTGATCGTTTTGTCTTCCCCTCTCCAGTGGCCTCTTATTTTGTCTATTCCGTAGAAAATCATTTGTCCAGGGTCCCGATTGTGGAAATCCCTAAAGTGTTTGGAGACACTGTGTTTCTGGAAGCCTTTTTTGATATTTGCAATATGTTCCCTTATCCTGACTTTTAACTCCCTGGTGGTCCTTCCCACATATTGCTTATGGCAAGGACATTCAATGACGTAAGTAACGTGGGAGCTGTTACAAGTAATCAATTCTTTGATTTTATATTCTTTCCCATTAGAGGTGGAATTAAAAGTAGTTTTCTTCTTTTCTGTCTTTTTACTATTTCTGCATGGGAGGCAATTTCCGCACTTGTAGAATCCTTTTAGGGTTTCGGAAATTTTTATTTGTTTTGGTGGGTCCACCACATTTTTTACTAGTTTGTTTCGGAGTGTTGGAGCCCTCCTGTAGATGAACCGTGGTTTGTTCGGCAACATGGCCTGGAGTGAGCTGTCTGCTTGTAAAATCGGCCAATAAAAAAGAGGTGAAATACCTATTTCCAAAGGCGGCAAAGACCCCAGTTATTTATCACGTCCCTAAGATCCACAAAAATCAAACTCACCCACCTGGGAGACCCATAATAAGTGGAATCGATTCTTTGTTTTCCAGGTTGGGGGCATATGTGGATGGTTTCCTACAGCCCCTGGTGACAAAAGGAAGGTCATACTTAAGGGACAGTAAGCAATTACTAGAGGACTTGAATGGAATCCCCATTAGTGAAAGTGACATATTGGTGACAATAGACGTAGAATCGCTATATACAAATATAAAACAAGAGGATGGCATCAGTAGTGTCGAGTGGGCATTACAACGACTATCGGATTTAAAACAGGAACAAATAAGATACATCATTGAAGGCCTAAGGATGGCAATGACTTCGAACTATTTCTGGTACAATGGAACTTTCTATACACAGACGAAAGGCGTGGCAATGGGGGCAAAGTACGCTCCAAGTGTGGCGAACTTGTTTTTGAACCGATGGGAGGAAGAACAAATCTATGGAGTGCATAGGCAAAATTTGAAATTTTACCGTCGATATATAGACGATATTATATTGGTATGGGGAGGCACGGTAGAACAACTGCAAGACTTTTTTGGAGAAATCAATGACAATATATATCACATCAAATTCACAGGAAAGTTTAACACCCAGACTGTAGATTATCTGGACCTCCAAATTTACAAACATGAAGGAAATCTTGGCACCCGCACCTTCTTCAAGACCACGGATCGCAATGGGTACATCCCCACAAACAGCTGCCACCATTCTAGGTGGCTAGGGAACATACCCAAAGGCCAGCTTCTACGGCTATACAGGAACTGTAGCAAAATTGACGACTTTGATAAGCAGGCGGATATAGTCATCGAAAGGTTTAGGAAGAAAGGATATAAAGAAGAAAATCTCCGTAAATTAAAAAATGAAGTAAAACATATGGATAGGAAAAAACTAATTGAAGGCAAGAAAGTAAAACCAAAACAAAACCTCCATGACATCGCGTTCCTTACAGGGTATAACAGACAACATAAAGATGTAGAGCGTATCATCAAAAAACACTGGCCGATTTTACAAGCAGACAGCTCACTCCAGGCCATGTTGCCGAACAAACCACGGTTCATCTACAGGAGGGCTCCAACACTCCGAAACAAACTAGTAAAAAATGTGGTGGACCCACCAAAACAAATAAAAATTTCCGAAACCCTAAAAGGATTCTACAAGTGCGGAAATTGCCTCCCATGCAGAAATAGTAAAAAGACAGAAAAGAAGAAAACTACTTTTAATTCCACCTCTAATGGGAAAGAATATAAAATCAAAGAATTGATTACTTGTAACAGCTCCCACGTTACTTACGTCATTGAATGTCCTTGCCATAAGCAATATGTGGGAAGGACCACCAGGGAGTTAAAAGTCAGGATAAGGGAACATATTGCAAATATCAAAAAAGGCTTCCAGAAACACAGTGTCTCCAAACACTTTAGGGATTTCCACAATCGGGACCCTGGACAAATGATTTTCTACGGAATAGACAAAATAAGAGGCCACTGGAGAGGGGAAGACAAAACGATCAAAATATCCAGGAACGAAACGAAATGGATTTTTAATTTAGACACCCTCCAGCCAAGGGGAATGAACATAGAATTAGACCTCAATTGCTTCTTAACTAACTTTTAATAGTCAATTGCTTCTTAACTAACTTTTAACAGTCAACTGTTTGCCTCAGCATTAGATAATGCTGGACGAACATTCCGCAGTCGAATGTTACCCATACACATACATAACACTACAGGATCCCGATAAGATCTAACCACATATATAAGTAACCTATCTACCCCAATATTAACATCATATGGCCCACACCTTCGGGTTCAGGTCGAATGTTATCCATTCAAAATACATTGGACGTGTCGGAATTACAACAAGACTGATCAAAATTATCTAAAAGTTCCCCTGTAGGAATCAAACATACAGTCACAAACACTACAATCACCTATAGGACGATGTTAAACAGACCTTCTTAGCACCTTCATATATATCTATTTCCTAAGAATTTCATTTTATTTAATTCCTTCCCAAAAAAACTTTCCTCTTGGAAAACTTTCCTTTGGAATAATTTCTCCATTTACATTCACATATTAGTATGCATAAAAAACTTTTTTAAACATAAAAAACCCCTTAAATAATCAAATAATATTAAAAAACCTCTTAAATAATTTTTATAATTTTTATAATCTTTACAAATTTATGCGTTTTTTCAGTATTAATGTATACCCCCCTTCTTATGCATGAATTTTTATGTAAGAATTTTTTATATGTATGAATTTTATATACGTGAATTTTATGTATGTATTCCTATACATACATTTATTCAATGTATTTTTAGTATCATTTAATTTTATTTTTATTTTTATTCTCTTAATTATAAACGTCCGGTTAAATGGGAAATACTAAAGAATGTCATCTAAACTGAGTATGGTTTATGGGTAGGCTGCAGTGCTCCAAGGCTAAGTATATCAGTCTTCCCTAAGGACACTAGGGGGAGTAATGGCATTCATCCCCAGTAGAGTAAGGGCATCCCACACCCAAAATGGCGCTGTTATTTTAGCGCAGGCGTAGTGGAGCACTGCACCCTATTTAAGCAATAAGGTGCACCAATATGGCCGCTCCAGAGGACGTCGTAGTGACGAAACGCGTAGGGCGTGGCCACGTTGTGTGCACTCGTTTGAGACGAACGGCGGAGTTTTTCCTATATGCACATGCTTTTAATGTAAAATGTGAGTAGATTTTAATATTAATAAACGAACGATTTGGTTAAGAACGTATTACACTATGGATATGTCTTCCCTTATATAATTAACGTTGGATACCATACGGACGGAACAACGAAGCTTCACCCAGTGCACCAGCAGCAGCCAGAGAGCGACACAGTGGCTTACATTGTGAAGGTCCATCCAGCCCCACAGGGGCATTAACTCTGGTGAGAGCATTCACATACTATAGCACAGAGTGGCGCACCGGGGATGAAGTTCTCTAATTGAAAGCCCGCACTATTTGCACGAATAAATCAAATACCCCCCATTGACTTTTTGTAACAATTACAAAAATAGTCTGAAGAGGCAGCACTACCAAGCCAAATATTAATTTTGGACTTATATTGGACACAGATGCGTCTTCATGCGATTATTGGTTGAAAATATTGTCTATTCGCACATTTAGCGACTTCATGCGATTTTATGGTTAAATTATTTCTGATCCTTGGTTGTTCTGACCTTTAGTTGCTTTTTTGTACATTTTTTTGCACATGTTTGCACAATCTGTTTTACACTAACATACTGTTGAATATTAACATTATTTCCACTAATTTGCACATTTAATGAAGGTTTACATGTTTTTAGCAGGCTGATACGTATATGATAATTTAATACTCATTTTCTGTTTTTTTATATAATGGAACATGAATGCTGACTCCACATTAATCACACACAATTTGTTTTGGATGAAATTGCTTTAGGATATATATATATTTTTTTCACGGTATCACCAACAGCTCTTTTCTTTTTCTTTCTCTTTTTATATAAAAAATCAAACACTAGGATTTGATAAGTCAACTCACCTCATCACTAATAGGGTTTAGCGCCATAACCTCAATAATTTACGATTGTATCTATGGCATCTCATAATCTGATCACTGGAAATACGATCAAATTCAAAAACAAAAAGTATCTCAGTGCTGGGGGGCGTGTCCGGAAGCCGAGCTGGAAGGACGCACGGAGTGAGAGCTCTCCTCCAGCCCGACACTACAGAGGCCTTAATCGGGGGTCCCACCTGCTAAAAAATGGGGAGATCACGGGCCACACGTTCCTCCTCGCTCCGGGGCACACCTCAGCCCCCGCCGGGCTCCGCTGTGGCTTTCAAAACCTACTTCCAGCCGCCCGAGGCCTTGCCGGGCGGCGGAAGCAAGATGGCGCCGGACAGAGCGGATCCTCACCGCCGGATCCCTATGGCATCTCACTCTCCGCTCCATAACCTCCAGACGGACCCCGCGCAACAGCCCCCGCGCCCCCCGGAGAGCGGGATGCCTCATACCGCCCTCCGGACCCTGCTCAGGACTGCCCGGAAGCCCCGGCCGGGCCGGGCCGGCCCGGGACCTCCACCATGGACTAGGCCGCAGCAGCAAGATGGCGCCGACCGGGCACACAGCACCACAGAAGGTACGCCAGCCCTCCCCTCTGCCTGAAGCCACACAGCCCCTGCTCCTGTCAGCCTTCCCACAGGACCTCTCGCAGGGCAGGCAATTTACTGGCGGGGACAACCAGGGCTGCCCATCTCCCACCCCCCCTCTGTACTCTGGGGGGAGCAGGCCATTGATCCTCCACCTTCCATGGCGCACACCCAATGCTCAGAGGCCTTTCCTCGTCTCCTCCGCACAGCTCCTCTCCCAAGCACGGCCCCCAGCTCCTGTCTCTCCCCTACGTCCTTGGACTTTATGGAGGATTCTCAGGCCCGCTCGGATTCTTTTTATGGTGGGGATGCTGGGACACCCCCTGCGGTTGTGGGGGGGGGGGGATCGAGCACTATGGCCACTGCCTGCCTCTCCTAAAGCCCAGAGGCCCCCCCGTTCTCGGGACTCCAGCGAAGCCAGGGACCGCACAGTCACTCTCCCCTCCTATGCACAGGTGGCCCGGGCCTCTGGCCACCCTCGAGGAACAGCCCAACCGGACCCCTCACCCTGTCCCCCCCATGCTACCTCCTGGGCTGACCCCAGGGGACCTCAGCCATCGTGGCCCCCTCTCCTACCCGGGGACTGCCGCGGGGAGAGCCGCCCCTTCACTCTCCACCTTCTTCGCCTTCCTCCCAACAGCGAGAGGCCATCCGCCCCGACTGGCAGACATATCTGCAATCTATACCGACGAAAGAGGACTTTAAACAGCTCATAGCGGAGGTGCAAGCCACTTGCCACGCTGAAATCCAGTCCCTGCACACTGGCCTTAAACATCTAACTGACCATGTGGAGATGGTGGAGGAGGATATCCAGGAGACTAAACTGGCGGTCCACCGTGCCCAGGTGGAGACCTCTGACCACCGCCTCTTACTACGGGATATGCAATGCCAAGTGGAAGACCTCGATAACAGGGGTCGTAGAAACAACATCCGCATCCGCGGCTTGCCTGAGCCGGAGGGCGCTGAGGACCTTCAGACCTTGCTGCAAACACTATTCAACGAGCTGTTAGGGGAAGACCCGGACAAGCACATAGAAATGGACAGAGCCCATCGGGCCCTGAGACCCAAAGGCCCGGCCTCCAAACCAAGGGACGTTATCTGCAGAATCCACTCCTTCCCACTTAAGGAAGACATTATGCGCAAATCCCACGCCATCCGCAACCTGGCCTTTGACAACTCCCCGATTCAGCTTTACCCGGACTTATCCTGGATTACGCTTCAAAAACATAGGCTGTTGCAGCCTCTTCTCTGGGCCCTGCAAGACAAGAATGTACTCTACAGATGGGGCTTCCCCTTCAGCCTGACCGCAAGACACCAAGGAAAGTCGGCGACTCTACGATACCCAGAAGACCTAGTCCCCTTTTGCGACACTCTGGACATTCCTGTCCCTCTACTGCCTGACTGGGATCTGGTTGCCTCTCCCCCCCCGATGCCGGTGATCTGGCAGAAAGTTCCTTCGGCCAAGCAGTGCAGAGGCCCGGATCCCCACCGCAGGTCGCCCAAACATAACTGAAGTATAAGCCCAGTCCAATGGACATCTCCCCTCCGCAGTTTTTCTTTTCCCCTATTTTTGGGGTTTTGTTTTTCCTTCCCCCCCCGATCGCCGGAGCTACACATTCTACTTGTTTTTCTTACCCCGGGCTGGCCTAGGTTGAGTCCCAAGACGGATCGACTCCCGGGTTACTGCCCCCCCCCCCCCCCCCCCGTGGTATTGCACTAGTTGGTTCCTTTTGTGGAGTGGACTGTTGGTGCCTCCCTAACCCGATTTTTTTTGGATTTCTTGGTTGGGAAGTCGATAAGGAACCGTACAGATTCAGTGTCCCTATAGGACCTCTGGACCTGTCATTTGTTAATGTTTTTTTTTATCTTGTATTGTGTTATTGTTTCTATTCTTTCCCTTCTCTCTAGGCTTTCTCCTCTTCTTGCTTCCGCAGTGATGCCCTGCCAGTGGTTCTCCCCGGTCGCCGCCCCTCCTCCAGTGGTCACCGCTCCTCCTGAGGCACCTAGGCCTCCAACGAACCAAGCTAAGTATGCCCTATACACCACCCCTACTTGATCATGGCTAAGATTCTGTCCCTTAATGTACATGGCCTGAACTCCAACAAAAAGTGGCACCTAGCGCTTAGGGAGTTCCGACAGGTGGGAGCAGATATAGTGATGGTCCAAGAAACACATTTTAACCGGGGAAACTCCTTTACATTCACCTCCAGACATTTCTCTCAGGTCTATCAGGCCTTCATGGAAAAGAGCGGGAGTGGCCATTCTTTTCCGGCAGGGAACCCCTTTTACTTGCACCTCCGTACACCTAGACCCACGGGGCCACTACATTATTCTCCATGGTCTGTGGCGTACGCAGGCCCTGACCCTATGCGTCCTCTACGCCCCCAATGCCCATCAACATACATTTTTGTCTCTGGTGTTTTCCCATCTGTTTAGGACGCCCCCGGGCTTCTGGTGATAGGGGGGGATTTTAACATTATTCAGTCCGCACTCTATGATTGCCTAGCAGTGGACCCCCGGGGGCCTCAGGCTAGGACCCTAAGAGACTCTAAACTCTAAATCACCAGAAGATGGGGCCTTTTTGACGCCTGGCGAGCTCTGCACCCACAGGACCGCCAGTACACCTTTTACTCTGCTCCCCACAGCACACACTCGTGTATTGATAATTTTTTTGTCAATAACACGACACTGAGGGCGGTCCAATCTGCACATGATGCCTTTTATAGGCCTGTCAGGCCAATCAGGTGACATATGCGATTGCTGACCATTGAAGTGTTAAAGGCTGTGATACTGCTATACACCCCCCGGTTCGGCTCGCACCAGAACTTGCGAACGACCCCCGCGTTCGGTACGAACGTTAGAACCCCATTGAAGTCTATGGGACTTGAACGTTCGAAATGGAAAGTGCTAATTTTAACGGCTAATATGGAAGGTAGTGTCCTAAAAAGGGTTTGGGGACCTGCCTCCTGCCTCAGGGGACATGGGTCACTGCAAAAAAAAGTTTTAAAAACGGCCGTTTTGGCGGGAGCACTGATTTTAATGACGATTAAAGTGAAAAAAAAAAGTGAAATATTCCTTTAAATATGGTGCCTGGGGGGTGTCTGTAGTATGCCTGTGAAGTGCCACGTGTTTCCCGTGTTTAGAACAGTCCCTGCACCAAATGACATTAAACGGAAATAACACCATTTAAAACTGCTTGCGGTTTTAATGTTATATCTGGTTCCTGCAATATGGTTGAAAATCATTGAGAAAAATGGCATGGGTAGCCCTCCCTGCCCATTACCAGCCCCTTTAGGTCTTGTACGCATATTAAGGGGAACCCCATACCCATATTAAAAAAAGGAAATGCGTGTGGCCCCCAGGCCCTATATACTCAGAACAGCAGTATACAGGCGGTGCAAACAAGATAGGCACTGTGTAGGTTTGTTGTGTTAAGTTGAATCTGTTTGTAATTTTCAACTGGTACATTTTTAAAGTGTAGCTCCATTCAAAAAAACTATTTTAAAGCTTTTTGGAAAACATAGGGAAGGGTTATCACCCCTGTATAATTTGTTTTGTCGTCCATCTTTTTTCATCTCACTTGCTGCTGTCTCCTTGCGTTTGCAAGTAGGAGATGTTTGTAAGTTGGATGTTTGAAAGTAGGGGCCTGCCCTATATTATAGCGGTATGTACTGGGTACAGAGCACGCAGACAGCACGCACTATCTCCTAACACTACTGACTGCAAGCTCTATTATTAACCACTTGACCACTGGGCACTTAAACACCCTTAATAACCAGACCAATTTTCAGCTTTCGGTGCCCTCACATTTTGAATGACAATTACTCAGTCATGCAACACTGGACCTATAGGAAATGTTTGTCCTTTTTTTCACACAAATAGAGCTTTCTTTTGGTGGTATTTAATCACCTCTCAGTTTTTTATTTTTTGTGCTATAAAAGAAAAAAGACCGAAAATTCTGCGAAAAAATGAATTTTTCTTTGTTTCTGTTATAAAATTTAGCAGATTAGTCATTTTTTCTTCATAAATTTTGGCCAAAATTCATACTACTACTTATCTTTGGTAAAAATAAGTACAAATTGGTGGATATTATTTGGTCTTTGTGAAAGTTATAGAGTCCACAAGCTATGGTGCCAATATCTGAAAATTGATCACACCTGAAGTACTGACGGCCTATTTCCTTTTTTTTTTTTTTTTCCACAAAATTGTCATATTATCAGGTTATTTCACACACACAGCATATGCATACCACAAATTACACCCCAAAACACATTCTGCTATTACTCCCGAGTACGGCGATACCACATGTGTGAGACTTTTACACAGCGTGGCCACATACAGAGGCCCAACATGCAGGGAGCGCCATCAGGCGTTCTGGAGCACCCAGGCCAATTCTGACATTTCTCTCCTACATGTAAAAATCATCATTTATTTGCTAGAAAATTACAGAGAACCCCAAAACATTATATATATATTTTTTTTTAGCAAAGACCCTGGAGAATACAACGGTGGTCGTTGCAAATTTTTATCTCACACGGTATTTGCACAGCAATTTTTCAAACGCGTTTTTTTGGGGGAAAAAACAGTTTTGTGCTTAAAAAACAAACAAAAAAAACAGTAAAGTTAGCCCAATGTTTGCATAAAGTGAAAGATGAAGTTATGCTGAGTAAATAGATATCAAACATGTCACTCTTCAAAATTGCACATGCCCGTGGAATGGTGCCAAACGTCGCTACTTAAAAAATCCCCATAGGCGACGCTTTAATTTTCTTTTTACTGATTACATGTTTTGAGTTGCAGAGGAGGTCTAGGACTAGAATTATTGCTCTCGCTCTAACGTTCTCGGCGATACCTCACATGTGTGGTTTGAACACCGTTTTCATATGTGGGCGGGGCTTACGCATGCGTTCGCTTCTGCATGCGAGCACATGGGGACATGGGCGCTTTAATTTTTTTTTTTTTTTTTTTTTTTTATTGTTCATTTTACTTTATTTATTTTAGTTTGACATTTTTTTCCCCAAAAATATATTTTTGATCACTTTTATTCCTATTACAAGGAATGTAAACATCCCTTGTAATAGGAATATGGGGTGACAGGTCCTCTTTACAGTGAAATCTGGGGGTCAATATGACCCCACATCTCACCTCTAGGCTGGGAAGCCTGAAATAAAAAATAAAAAAAAGATTCTGGCTTTGATCGTACTGGCGAGTTGGTAGAAGCACCGGAGGGCGGTGAGGGGTGGGGGGCGTCTATGGCTGGGTATTTCAGGGTATCACCGAGTATGGCTGGGTATCTCCGAGTATGGCTGGGTATGGCAATTTATGGCAGGGTATTGCAGAGTATTGGCGGGGTACTACAGAGTAATAGCAGGGTACTGCAGAGTATTGGGGGGTACTCCAGAGTAATGGCAGGGTACTGCAGAGTAATGGGGGGTACTGCAGAGTAATGGCAGGGTACTGCAGAGTATGCACTGGTATTGCAGAGTATTGGCAGGGAATTGAGGGGTTAAATTCGGTGAGCAGCGATGTGGGCACTGCAGATGCAGCCCACATCGCTGCTGACACCGATCTCTTTCCCCTCCGCTGTACCGATCGGTACAGAGAGGGGAGGGAGGAACCGGCGTCATAACATGACGCCGGTTTGTTTACAAGTGATCACTGCGTCATTTGACGGAGCGATCACGTGGTAAACGGCCGCTATGAGCGGCCGTTTACCGTGATCCGTGATGCGCCGGGTCCTGTGGACCCGGCGGTCACGGATGCTCTCGAGTGCGCGCCCCAGGGGGCGCGCGAGAGCAGAATTCTGGGAGGCCGTTAATTAACGGCCTCTCAGAGTTAAACAACCGCCCTGAAGCCGTTAATCGGCAATGGGCAGTTGTTAAGTGGTTAAAGCTAGATCACTAGCTATATAGGTGAGGTGAATATAGTGGTGTATACTGCGGTCAGGGCACAGACAACAACCACTACACAGCAGCAAGATAGGAAATCAGCCAAAAACGATTGGTGTGTAACTGTGTTGAAGGTACACAGAACACCCACTGCTTCAGATGCTAACACACTACACGAGGCCGCCTCAAAGGCGGCCTTATATAGTGTGGGGCGTGCACTACACAGCCTGAGCTATGATTGGCCACAGGCAGGATGCCTGTGGCCAATCATGGCTCTCCTCGCTGCTGGCGCTGTGATTGGCCAAGCATGCGGGGTCACAGTGCATGCTTGGCCAATCATGAGGCAGCAATGCACTGCGCCACCATAGTGCATTGTGGTCCGCGCGCGCGCCACTCGAATTTTGACGCGAACGGCTAAAACGTTCGGAATTCGCCGAACGCCCGAACAGCCAATGTTCGAGTCGAACGTACGTTCGACTCAAACACGAAGCTCATCCCTACTGGTGACGGGCACTGATTTGCTGCTTGGTGTGGACTCACTGTGGTGACTCGATAATTATGGATATATTGGACTGATATTTTGGACTTTATTTTTCAGTCTCAGTTACACAGCTTTCTTTTTGTTTTATGTCATTTCTTGGATGGTCTAATGTGCATTATGTGAATGTTATTGGCAACAAACATTTATTCATTTTTTATATGCTATTTAACCCTTTATTGACACCCCATTTGTGTATTTAGTTTAGTTATATATAGGGCCAGTGGCGCAGCTCTCCAAATCTCCTTATATTCATTCTGGTGTGTGTATCCCACTTAGAACTGCAGCCTATATTATAGTTTATTTTGTATTTTTATCTTTTATTTTATTTTTTATTTTATTTTTGTAATATAACCTTATCCTGAGCACAGTTTATTTTTACTTTCTTCAATCTGCACATATACTGCCCATCTCCTGGTCAGATCACGCCCCCATAACTCTAACCCTAGAATTAGACCTCCCCTTCATAAGCCCTGCACCTGGAGGCTGAACAACTATCTCCTGCAGCATGCTCCGGCAAAGGCAGAGCTGGAGTCTTCGCTCCGGCACTACTTTGTTGAGAACGATACCCCAGAAGTCTCCCTCGCTACCCTCTGGGCTGCCCACAAGGCAGTCATCCAGGGGTGCTGTATAGCCCTATCCTCAGCCTTGAAGCGGGACGCACGGACTGCCAGGCTACTGGCCGAAAAACGGCTCAGGACCCTTGAGGCCCGTCTTTTGGAATCCCCCTCCGTCTCCACCCTTAAGCAAATTGTCCAGACTAGGCAGACACTTCGGGACCTGGCGTTGGGATCAGTAGAGAAAGCACTAGTCCGCCTGCGACAACTCTACTATGACAAGGGAAACAAAGCACAGTCACTGTTGGCCCGGAAACTGGCGGACCGTACAGTGACTTCTGCTCCGGCTCAAATTAAAAATAGGGGGGGGGATCTTTTGACCCACCCCCAAGCGATAGTGGACGCATTTGCGGACTTGTATACAGACCTGTACAACAGGCCGGACATTCCCCACAACCCCCCAACCTCGGGCCTGTCTAACCGTATTACTCAGTACTTGGAAAATATAGTACTACCCCGACTGCAAGGTACGGACCTCCGAGAACTGAACGCCTCTATCACTGAAGAGGAACTCCTGGAGACTGTAAGGGCTCTCCCAACCCACAAGTCTTCGGGACCAGACGGGCTCCCCTACGAGTATTACAAGGCGTTTTTACCTCTCCTGAGTCCACATATGACCAAACATTTCAACTCCTTTCTCCAACAGTCCCCGTTCCCGACCGAAATGCTAGGCTCATTTATTTCCCTCATTTCCAAGCCAGACAAAGACCCGACCGCTTGCGCTAGTTACCGGCCTATAGCCTTGCTGAACGCAGACCTTAAAATCTTCACGAAGCTCTTAGCAAATCGCCTATATACGATCCTCCCTTCCTTAATACATAAGGCTTTGTCCCCTTGAGACAAGCAAGGGACAACACCAGGAAGATCATTGATCTTATTGATGTGGCGAATAGGGACAACCTAGCATCTCTGGTTCTAAGTTTAGACGCCGAGAAGGCGTTTGACCGCCTCAGCTGGCCCTTCATGGAGGCTACGTTACATCGTATGGGCTTTCGGGCCCATTTCTGCGTGCGGTGCAGCACCTCTACACTACCCCCTCCTCGCAGGTTGAAACCCCCTTCGCCACGTCCTCAACTTTCTCTATTGCTAATAGAACCCGCCAGGGCTGTCCGCTTTCTCCTCTCCTTTTTGCTCTGTGCGTGGAGCCTCTGGCGGCTGCCATTAGAAGCAACCCCAATATTCTAGGGATTCCGGTCAGGGGCAAGGAATTTAAGATTTCGCTCTTCGCAGATGACGTTATCCTTACCCTGACTCAGCCCAGGATCTCACTACCCAACCTCCACTCCGAGCTAGACCGATACGGGGAGCTTTCAGGCTATAAAAATAACCCATCTAAATCGGTGGCCCTCCCACTAAACATGGTGACGGCTGAGACGACCCACCTACGCTCCGCATTCCCATATAAATGGGAAAGCTCTTCCCTTAAATATTTGGGGGTTTTCCTTACGCCATCATTCCATACCTTGTACCAGGCTAATTTCCCCCCCCCCTCTTTCGGGCGATTAGGGAACTAATTCACAAATGGAAGGCCCACCACATATCGCTCATGGGACGGATCACGTCTATTAAAATGGTGATCTTTCCCAAGCTCCTGTATTTGTTTCAGACACTGCCGATCCCGGTCCCATACGCACAGTTACGCACACTCCAGAAGGACCTGTTGAAATTTGTATGGAACTACAAAAAACACCGGGTCCCGAGCTCTGTCATGACGGCCTTACGCTCAGACGGCGGCTTGGCGTTCCCCGATTTAGTTCGCTACTACCAGGCCACTCAGCTACGGGCCATAGCCTCCTGGTTCCCGCAGAGATCATATAATAGATGGTCGGAGATTGAAAAAATCAGGCTAGCTCCAGTACACCCGAACAGTTTTTTGTGGGGCGCGAGTGTCGAGATGGACTCGGGTCGGCTACTAGGGCCGATGGCCCAGCTCCGTCTGCTCTGGCGGAAGCTCTCCCGCGAACACAGTCTCCACTCGGAGTTCTCCCTAATGACTTCCTTCCTCTGCAACCTGAAGTTGCCGACTAGCCTGACCCACCAGATGTCCTGGCCCTGGGCTTCCCGCGACCTGTTTAATTTAGGGCACCTGGTGGACCCCAGAACAAGAAAGCTGTTGACCTTCTCGGAGCTCCAGGCTAAGCATGACCTCCCCCGTCAGACGTTCTACAGCTACTTACAAATTAGACATTTTGCACAGTCCATGGCCCCTCACCTACGGTTTTCCCCACCCTCTCCTTTCGAGCAGATAATTCTAGAAGGAAGGAATCGCAGAGGGTTGATCTCAGACATCTATCGCATCCTCAACACACACCACTTTCAAACGAGGGGTAAGCATTCCTACATGAGATGCTGGGAGGGGGAATTGGGTGAGGAGCTCTCCCTTGAGACTTGGCAGGGGGTGTGGCGCCAGGCAGCCAAGTCCTCTCTGTGTACACTGTACAAAGAAAACTCCTACAAAATCCTCTTTTTCTGGTATCAGACCCCGGACATACTCCACAAAATATAACCCTCCACCTCAGACCGCTGCTGGAGATGTCTGAAGGAGCGGGGCTCCTTGTTCCACATCTATTGGGCCTGCCCCCTCATTGCCCCATACTGGCTCATGACCCGAAGGCTGCTCCAGCGTTTTTTTTACGTCTCAGTACCCCACTCCCCTAAATTTTTCTTACTAGGCATGTCCCAACCCGCACTGGCCAGGCCGGGGCGGAAGCTCCTTAGGCATGTCCTGACAGCGGCCTGCTGCCTGATAGCCCTAAACTGGAAAAATCCATTGCCTCCGTCTAGGGAGACCTTATACTCCAGGATCAAGGATGTTGAGCTCATGGAGAAAATGACTGCCAGGGTGAGGGATAGGCTTGAGGAGCATGACCTGGTCTGGGGGAGATGGCGGCTGCTGGAGGATTGTTGGCGAACCGGTATGGATATGGTGATGTAGACCGCTGGCGTTCTATTTCCTTTTCTTTTTCTCTTTCTTTGCTTCTCTCTCTTCTTCTCTCTTCCACTCTTTTTGTTAATACTGCTGATGGTCCTTGTTCTGTTTTAAATCTGGCATACAACATAGGCAGCAGACCCTGGGTGGCCCCTTGGTTCCCAGCACGGACAACTGACTTTTGGTGTCTTTTGTCCCGCTGTGCACCCTTGGTCGGATTGCCTGATCTCACTGCACCTCCCAATACTGTGTTATTCTGCACTGTCTATCTACAGTGGGCCCCTTGTATTTTGGGAGCCATACTGCTATTGCTGTATGCCTGTACTATTACTTTTGTTATACGACCACGAAAAATAAATAAACAGTTATTTGAAAAAAAAAAAAAAGTATCTCAGTGCTGTGGATTGATGCAAAAAAAGATCAATAGGAATGGGCTCGGACGCGTTCAGGTTCATAGTCCCAACCCACCTGCCTGATCCCGCCAGGAAGCCGACACTGCTAATCACAGGCATTTCCTGGTCCACAGCTGCACAGATCGGGAAAGGTCTCACTGCCTGTGATTAGCCGCGTGCAGCGTCGGCTTCCTGGCGGGATCGGGCAGGAGGGTTGGGACTGGGAAACCCGAACATGCCCAAGCCCATCTCTACTGCTCAATAATATTTTGTCCTGGTCGATCAACTCAAGTCCTTTTTGAAATGGAGCTGAAAAGGGGAGTTATGGCTATTTCATTTTTGTTGATTCAGTTGTTTTGATTGAGTCCCACATTGATCAGAAAAAAACATCAAGGTGTGTGTGGCCACTGTTAAATTTACATCTGCAGCTTTCAATAAAATAATATCTGGCAATTCAGATGGTAGGGTCAGAATTTGGTGTGAACAACATGAAAGCATGGATCCACCCTGCCTTGTATCAACGGTTCAGGCTGCTGGTGGTGGTGTAATGGTGTGGGGGAAATTTTCTTGTCACACTTTGGACTCCTTAGTACCAATTGAACATCATTTAAAAGGCACAGTCTACCTGAGTATTGTTGCTGACTATGTCCATCCCTTTATGACTACAGTGTCCCCATCTTCCGATGGCTCCTTCCAGCAGGATAAAGATCAAATCATCTCACCACTGGTTTCTTGAAGAGGACAATGAGGTCCCTGTACTGCAATGGCCTCCACAGTCACCAGATCTCATCCAATAGAGCACCTTTGGGATGTGGTGGAACGGCTGATTCACATCATGGATGTGCAGCCGACAAACCTGCAGCAGCTGGGTGATGCCCTCATGTCACTATGGATCAAAATCTCTGAGGAATGCTTCTAACACCTTGTTAATTCTATGCCACAAAGATTTAAGGCAGTTCTGAAGGCAAAAGGGGGTCCAACCCGGTACTAGCATGGTGTACCTAATAAAGTGGGCGGTGAGTGTTTTGTTGAATGTTCTCGTCTCGTGTATCACCTTGTCACATGCACCTCCGGTGAAGGCTACAAACAGCTCCTGGTCAAGTTGGTATATAACTGGCAAGGTTTCCACTAAAGTCTGTCAATCTGATCTTATTGAGTGTGAACTGCTCCATATACAACACTGGGGAGATGGACAGAAGACTGCAGGCAAGGACCTTTAGGTCGGTGAAATAGAGGCTTGACACTGACTTCAGGAGGCAGCGCAAGCTGGGATTTTCTGGGGAGATGGACAGTGAGTGAGGGTATGTGAGATCAAGAAGTGGGCTACGGAGTTTCACATGAGCGCTAGATCACGAGCCTGTGTGTGTGTGCTCATAAGGAAGCTGCAAGAACTCCTGTGTGCGGGTGTTTGGTGGTAGTCATTTAACAGCGTATGACTTTATTTGGATTTAAAAAATAATTTCAAGTTTAATTTCACTTTAAATTATTTAGGCCAAGCTGGTCCAAACACATTGCTTCCATTACAGAATGATGCAGCTGCTGGATGTGCTGTAATATGCCGTGGTAGCAATAGCTATATACAGTTAGCGGCAATGTGTTTCGCCTGCAGTACAGGCGACTTCCCCCATCTGCTGGAATTAAACAAAGTGGGGTTGAGTGCTTCTCCTCCATTCATGATAAGCCTTGTATTTTTACAAAATTAATGCAAAGCCACCTATGAAGTGCCGGGACAAGGTCATCTAGATCAGTGATCATCAACCCTGTCCTCAGGGCCCACTAACAGGTCAGGTTTTATGTATTTCCTTGGGGAGATGCAGACTAGAATACTGCAATCACTGAGCAGCAAATGATATCACCTGTCATGTATTTCAGTTATCTTGCAAACCTGGCCTGTTAGTGGGCCCTGAGGCCAGGGTTGATGGCCACTGATCTAGAGCCCAGAGCGAACATGCCAAGATGTATGAGCATTATGTGTCAGCAAAAATCCACTTCCCCAAAAAATTAAGCGCTTATGTGCGTATCTCAAATCCACATATGCTCCCAGTACATCCCTCCCTCCCTCTCTCCCTCCCAATTTTTTTTCCCCTTCCTCACACAAATCCTTTACCCCTCAAATTTCCCCTCTGAACACCAATTCACACCCCTCCCCCCATATCTCCTCCTAGCACAAATATGCCCCCAATCATCCCTACTATCAGAAATACCGCTTCCGAAAAAAAAATTCCTCTCCTAGCACAAATCCCCCCCCCCCCCCCCCCATATTACCTTTCCTAGCACAAACCCCCAAATCCCCCATCCTAGCAAAAATTCTTCTTACCCATCTCCACTCTCAACACAAATTCTCCGCAAATCACCACTCCCAGCATACCACCTCAAATTTCTACTCCTAAAACAATTCTTACCTCCTGCCCCCCCCCCCCCATATATATATATATATATATATATATATATATATATATATATATATATATATATATATATATCAAACACAAATCCCCTTCCCCCAATTTTCCTTTAGTGCCCCCAAACTTCACAATACCACAGTGCCCAGGGCAGTCACCCTTGCTGCCAACCCCTATGATTGACCAAAGTGGAAAACATGGCATTATCTGCCCACCTCTCAACTTTGGCCATATCCTTGTATTCATTAATAAAAAATACAAGGCTCACTGTATGTAGCTATTGCCATTATAGTAAATTACAGATCACACAGTGGCTTCAATGTTCTGTAATGGATATAGTGGCCCAACAAGCTATTTAACCGCTTGCCAACCAGTGCACGGCGATATATGGCGGCACAATGGCAAGGATGTGCAATTGGGTGTACGGGTACGCTCCATTTAAGAAGCGGCATTGTGAGCGTGCCCGTGGACTCGATGTCTGCCGGTGTCCCGCGATCGTTGCATGGAGCAGCAGATTGGGGAGATGCCTATGTAAACATGGCATTTCCCTGTTCTGCCTAGTGATATGACTGGATCTACTGCTCCCTGTCATCGGGAGCAGTGATCACTGTCATGTCAGTGGTAGCCCACCCCCCCAGTTAGAATCACTCCCTAGGACACACTTAACCCCTTGATAAGCCCCTAGTGTTTAAAACCCTTCCCTGCCAGTGTCATTTATACAGTAAATCAGTGCATTTTTATAGCATCGATCGCTGTATAAATGACAATGGTCCCAAAATAGTGTCAAAAGTGTCTGCCATAATGTCGCAGTCATGATAAAAAGCGCAGATCACCGCCATTACTAATAAAAATAAAAAATAAATAATAAAAATGCCATAAAGCTATCCCCTATTTTGTGTATGCAATAACTTTTACGCAAACCAATCAATATACGCTAAACTGAGAAAGAAATTTGTTTTTTTATATATTTTTTGGGGATACTATAGCAAAAAGTAAAAAATATTGCTTTTTTTTCCCAAAATTAATGATCTTTTTTGGTTTATAGCGCAAAAAAAATAAAAAAATGCAGAGTTGATCAAATACCACCAAAAGAAAGCTCTATTTGTGGGTAAAAAAAAAAGACGTCAATTTTGTTTGGGTGCCACGTTGCACGATCATGCAATTGTCAGTTAAAGCAACGCAGTGCCAAAAAAAGTGCTCTGGTCAAGAAGGGGGTAAAAATCTTCCGGGGCTGAAGTGGTTAAAGTGAAATTAAACATAGGGAGCATGAGCTTGGTGAAGCACATGCCCCTGGAAGATTCACCTGCATAGAATGTTCGCTGAATGTCAGATTCACTGCTTTATATAAATCTGTAGCACATTTAAATAAAGTAATTTGGGCAAATAGATGATGTAAGAGTTATCTTCTTTTTTTTTTCTGGAGGTTTTCTTTAAGACGGGGGACAAAATAAGAGGGGACAAAAAAAACAAAAGGATCTACGTCAAGAATTCCTTGAGAGAATCTGCTTTACTTGAACGTCGAAATATAATTCAATTGGAGCTAATGTTTTGTCACGCACACCTCCATTTCTGATCCTTTGTACATGGTATTCAGTTCCTCTAAAAATATTTTTCTAAAATATTTGCCTTTCCCTCCAAAATCATTCACAAAGTTACATTCCTAAGCCTATAACTACAAGGGCTTTACGTCCTGATCCTAAGCACATGGTATATTGCACCGCTAAAGCCTTTCCATCTATAGTAGGGCGGACAGCGTCTGCTTTTCGTGAACTGAACAAGGGCCCCACCAGACCGCTTTGGTCTTTAGCAACATCCGTCGCTGCATCAGGAACTGAGGTAAGATTTTCTGAAGCCTTCCCCGTCTTCGGCTGCCAGCGAAAACATAACAAGTTGGAGGGATCACAGCGAGGTTCTGCTGATCTCACACAGAACCCGTGGCAGCGCACTCCACGCGTGCTAAGACAAGGGAAGTCTTTTCATCGCCGAAATCTTCTAACACCAACACTGCACTTTATTTTCCTAAATAGGGTCTGACAAGAAGGGTAATCAAGCTCGTCCCGGAGTTACCAGCGCCGGGTCCTGGAGGTGAAGTAAATTAATCTTTATTGCAGCAAATACAACATTAATTCTGTCCTTAAACGTTATAAAAAAAGAATTCTTCACGGCTATGAACATGTCAGCATGGGTAAAGCGTTACAGAAGAGGGCTGTAGACCCCGTTTGACCCCGCTGATGCAGTTTAAGGTGTAATTCCAATGCAGAGTATGTTTTCGGGAATAAAGAAGGCATAATCAATTTTTCCATCCACCACATTTTTCCATCCACACAAAAAAAAAATAAGCTACCTATTCGTCTCCGTGATCTGCCTGTGTCCTGTACTGAACAGGACTGTACAGTACTGTCAAAATCTCATTTTTTCTTTTCACTGTTGCCTCATTGCCTCGATTACTTTTTTTTTTTTTGAATTTTGAAGATTTTATTTGGTTTTCAGAAGTAATGCGGCAGCTTAGAACTGGATGACTTGTCCCTTTCTCTTCTTGTCTCCTCCAAGTTCAAAGTGCTTGCATCTCTTTATAGCCAACATCCGCTTTGATCAGCAGTTGGAGTCGACACACTCCAGCCTCAGCACAATCTTCTTGGTGGTCTTGGCCTTTTTACGGAAGATCGGCTTGGTCTGCCCACCATAACCGCTCTGCTTACGGTTGTATCGCCTCTTTCCCTGGGCGTAGAGGGAGTCTTTCCCCTTCTTGTACTGGGTGAACTTGTGAGGCTGATGCTTCCCATATCTTTTGCAGTAAGTTCTGCGGGTTGTAGGGATGTTCACCATCTTGGCCTGCCGCGCAAGAGAAGGCGCCTCGATTACTTTTAATAGTTGCATGTTGTACACTTTGAACCAAAGACAAGTCCACCTACAAGTGTGCTTAGCAGTCATTAAAAGAAAAAGACATCTATATTAAAAAAACATGAAAAATAAAATAAAAACGTGCTAAGAAATATTCTGAATGAAAAGTGTAAGCATCAAACCTTCTGTAAGACATATACACAGTAAGTAAACATGAAATAGATAAAGGTCATGCTATTCAATCATGTATATATAAATGTAAAAATTAGAGGATTAAAACAGTCCACAATTGATGTGAAAGTAAACTCTGATGTCAATTTCCACCATTGTGGTCATCTTAAATATCAGCGCCTCCACCAACAGCTGAAAGGCTTTCTTACCAGCTCCTATTGATCCCTCGTTACAAGGGATTATTGGCACTTGTGGCTTGAGCCCAGCCAAGGCCTTTCTCCAGGTCCAGATGGTCGCCCAACAAGATCACTCCTTGGCACCGTATACAATGTGATGACTTCTCACTCAGGTTCCAGGTGATATTGGTGGAGGCACTGATGTTTAAGATCACTACGATGGTGGATGGTGGAGATTGACATCAGGATTTATTCTCACATCACTTGTGGACTGTTCTAATTATCTAATTTTTACATTTGTATATACATGATTGAATAGCGTGACCTTTATCTATTTTACATCTATATTCAAACTTTAGAAGTCAAACTCCAAGAAATTTTTTTTTTGGGGAGGGAGGTAGAACTTTGTTGACAACAGTTTAAAAAAAATTGGATTTTTGACTTACCTGTAAAATCCATTTATTAAAGTACAGTACAGGACACAGGCAGAGACAAATGGGTTAGGCCGCGTACACACGCGCGGACTGTTCGCCCAACTTTGTCCGCTGAACAGTGTTTGGGCGGACAGTCCGCTCGTGTGTGGGCTTTCAGCGGACAGTTTCAGCGGACAGTTGGACGGACAAGGTTTTTCGGAAACTCCGAAAAACTGTCCGCTGAAACCTTGTTTCAGCGAACAGCCCGCTCGTGTGTAAGCTTGTTCGTCAAACAAAGTTGCGCGCATGCTCAGAAAGGATTTTCACACCGAAAGCTATAATGCAGTGTATAGGACGTCGTATTTTTCGTCCCGTCGTACGTGCTGTTCACGTCATCGCGCACGGTTTCAGCAAACTGTTCGTTCGTCGTGTGTGGGCATGTCCGTCCATGCTAATTTTGAGCGGACTGTTTGCTGAAACTGTTGGACGGACAAAGTTGGGCGAACAGTCCGCGCGTGTGTACGCGGCCTTAGAGACACTTGTTTTATCAAGCAGTAAGAGGACCACAGAGGGGAGAGTGTCTTGTACTGTATTCTAAGAATAGATGTTACAGGTAAATCCAATTTTCTTACTCTTACCTAACACTGGAACATTCAAAGAGGATTGGAATGTCCCAAAGCAATATCAATGAGGGAAGGGTAAAACGGCAACAAAACTAGCCAACAGACCGCTCACAAGAAACATTAACAAGAAAGTACAGTACTCGAACAGCCACCTAAAGCACCTTCCAACCAAAGGCAGTATTACCTTCAAAATCCACCTGGTAAAACTTAAGAAGTAGGGCCAAAGCTCTTTTGGCCCTACATCTCCTGAGGATCACAGGAGTGCACTCCATTCTGCACTCCGGTGACCCATATTCAGCTGATCCAGACTCTAATGTCAGGATCCATCAAAATGTCTGGCCTCTGTGTACACTGCTGAGAGCCTGAGCCTGCCATTTCCACCCTTTCCACAGCCTGAGGCTCCAATAAGCACTGGAGAGGCAGAGCAGAGAGCCGGTGACTAACAGTCACCGGCTCTCTGCTCAGTGAAGACTGAGAACTGAGCAATCAGCGGTGTTAAATCACACAGTTCTTGATCTTAGGAGGTAGTGAGTATGTAAGTAGGTGAATATGTTTGTTTTCTTTATATCTCGCACTTCTCTTTTAGTACTTGTGTGAATTAAAGAACAGATTAAAGAACAGATGGCAGCCTTCCAAATCTGCAATGCCGAAGCTTGATGCTGAAAGACCCATGATGCATGGACAGATCCAATAGAATAAGCCATCACTGGAAAGAAAGAAATATTCTTGGTTGAATAGACCCCAACTACAACCTCCACCTAAACATGATGGAACAAGATTCAGGGAGAACCCCGCAAAATTCCTTTTTGGAGCAGAACAAAAGAATTCACATGCTCATGGTTCCCCAAAGCAGTTCCACACAGGGGTGAGTAGGGATAAACCCTTAATACCCCTAGTTTTGCTCACTTTGGGAAAGCATGCCCCTTAGAGAAAGGGGCTTCAGGACTGGTTCATACCAGTGTGCATCACTTCTGTCCTGGACCTGTAAAGCACCCTACGGCTAACCAAATGAGCCACACTACCTGTCAAGGCGAGTGCCTAATGTAGGATCTCGTGTCCGAAATGACTTTACAAGCCAGTCTTGCATCTTCTCTGTGTCCGGGTATGGTGCCTGAATCTCTAACTGCAGGGTACCAGTCCAGAAACTGTGTAAGATGGCGCTGTGACCATAAAAACAGCAATAAAATCTATTGAACAATTTGTGTGTGACTAACAAAATAAAACCTTGTGCAGTAGAGGGGAGATATGCAACATCTAAAGACACTGGGGAAAGCACTGAGGCTTGCTTGGAACGGGAGGGGTTATATGGGGGTCCTCACAGTTTTTATTTTTTTGGAAGTGTTCAGACACCTAAAGATACCTGCCAACAACCCAGTCATCTCTGAATCGTTGGTGTCCTGTACTGTATGAACAAATAATGATGTTTTGGATAAGGAGAGAGAGGAGTTCCTGTTAGGCACACTGGAAGGTGCTTTATATGCTCACTGATCGTGCCCCACAGCTCTTACTTGCTAAGCAGATAAGCACTTCCCGTTTCCTGACAGTAGTACTGCAGGTTTCATGCCCATACGTTTTTACAGTACACAAGAACTAGTGTGCGGTGTCATCCTCTGCTTAGGGGGTGATAATGTTAGAGCATGAGTGCTCAACCTGTGGCCCTCCAGCTGTTACGGAATTACTCTGGCTTTGGGATTTATGGTTGTAACTGTCAGCCTTGCAATGCCTCATGGGACTTATAGTAAGAAGAAGCCTGCAGTTAGAGAATATGTAGGATGCTATTGTTGACCTTAACCTACAAATAGACCAGCTATTTGGCTTTCAAACTGTTCCAGCGTCTTCACCTTCGCCACTGCACTTTCAAATCTTCATGCTTGTTCTTGTTTGAGAATACACAGTAGCAGACCTACACAACTCCCCGCATCCCATTACACTACACACACCTACTTTCAGTCACCGTCTCCGGAGTCAGTTCCCCTCCCCTGTTGGGACACAGAAGACACCTTTTGTACTACAGTGATGTGGACACATTCTTATTGGTGGAGCCCCTTCAGGATCCGATGTGTTCCTATTCACCAGTTTGGGTGCAAATTTTTGCCTGAATTCGCATTTGAACCGGACCCAAAAACACACAGGACCCTTTTGAATCTTCGGTGCGGCCCCCACGGACATGTGTGAATGTCCGCTCCATTGAGAGTCGATCGCATTCACGTTATGTAAATTAAATGCGGTTTAACTACTTGCCGACCACCCACCACAGATCTAACGCGGCAAGGTGGCACAGCTGCACGAAATAACGTACCTGTACGTGATTTTTTTGAACTAGCCTGTGTGGGGGTGCGCTCATCGATTGGCCAAAGGGGGAGCCAATCAGCGGGTCCTATGTAAACAAGGCTGATCGTCATTCTGACAGGGATGACATTGAGATCTTGTGTTCCTGCTAATCAGGAACACGGATCTGTTTCGTCCCAGTCAGTCCATCCCTCACACAGTTAGAAAACACTCCCATGGAACACACTTAACCCTTTCATCACTTCTGATGTTAAACCCTTCCCAGCCAGTGTCATTAGTACAGTAACAGTGCATATTTTTATAATGTCACTGGTTCCCAAGTGTCAAGTGTTAGGTGTCCGATTTGTTAGCCGCAATGTCAAAGTCCCGCTAAAAATCGCTGTTCACCACCATTACCAGTAAAAAATAAAATAAATGAGTATAAAATTCCATAAAAATATAACCCATAGTTTGGTTTGTGCAAAAGGTATAGCATCTACAATCAATATACGCTTATTGTTTTGTTTTTTTTACTAAAAATATGTTGCAGAATACAGATTGACCTAAATTGGTAAAGAAATTAGATTTCTTTTTTTTTTATTGTATATGTATTATAGCAGTAAGTAAAAAATATTGTATTTTGTTTCAAAATTGTTGCTCTGTTTTTGTTTATAGCGCAAAAAACAAAAACCGCAGAGGTGATCAAATACCACCAAAAGAAAGCTCTATTTGTGGGGAAAAATTACCTCAATTTATTTTGGGTACAGTGTCACTTGATCGTGAAATTGTCAGTTAAAGTAATGCAGTGCCGTATCGCAACAAATGGCCTGGTCATTAAGGGGGTAAAACCTTCCGGTCCTTAAGTGGTTAAAACGCATCCAATTTGCATATATGTGAACTCAGCCTTAGGCAAGTATAAAATTGGCATCACAAAATATTTCTTGTAAAAACTGCAGAATGAGTGGGGTAGGAGGGATAGCTTGACCTCTCTCTCTCTCGATTTCATAAACAGTATATACTTAGCTTAGATTGTGTTTTTTAAATGTGACAGCAGGCCCATCCAACTGTACTCCTGGCTAGTTCTGTTAAATAGACACTTGGCAAGAAGAAGCCAGAGAGGCAAGCATAAGAGGATTGGCCAGTGGTCTGCGCACAGCTGATGTACACTGACAACAGTGAAACTATATATTTAATCCAGGGGAAGGCACTTTAGCTATGGTGACACTACAAATCCAATAAAACCCCACAAGACTCATTCCCAGAAGGCATTATGGGATCTGTAGTTTCACCACAGCTGGAGCACCAAGTATGCCTACCAGGCCGGGACTGCCCATAGGGCACCCCCCCCCAGGCATTTGCCCGGTGGGCCAGGGCCACATATCCAGGCAGAATCAGCCTGTTGGTGACTGGGACACGTGAGAAGAGCTGAGCCGTGGCAGCCTCCTGCTGTGTGCCCATACCTCCTTTGGTGTAGTGTGAAGGTCGGTATCCTCTGCAGCAACTGTGCATGCACTGGATTCAGGCAAAATAAGCTGAGCTGCACCCAAATAGGTAACTGAACTTTAACTCCTTTCATGCCAAATGGTCAGCAGGGACAGAGCCACAACACAAGCTTGGGTACCTTGACAGCCGAGCAGGGACACTGTCACGAGTCCCCATTATTAACAGTGGGGAAACACAGGGAATAGGATTTAACAACGGTTGTAGCATGAAGATCAGTGCAGTGGAGGGATCGGTAATTGGGCAGTGAAGGTCTGTGAGCAGGGGGCAGTGGTTGGGGGGGATCCATTGGTGGTGGGAGAGGACGGTAGCTGGGGGGTCTGCAAATGGGAGTCTTTTGGGGGGGAGGCGAGGGCAACGTTTGGTGGGGTGTGCGTTGCAGTGCGGGGGACCATCTCCGTGGGTGTCCTGTCACCAGCTACCCCCACTTTCCATCCAGTCCCTGGAGGAATTGGCTGCTTGATCTGGAATGCCTGGGTCTGTGTTTTTGTCCCAGTTGGAGCCCGATGCCTACCCCTGGTTTAATCAGATACATTTGTCAATGCTATAATAAAATTGGCAGAGATATTTCCCTTTGCTTTCTGTACATGCTATTTATTTTTATTTTTTTTCAGTAGAAAAACTTAATAAAAAATCATGCAATTTGACCGAAGCAACTACTCTTTCAATTTACTAAATTCTCTAATTTATCTATTCCAATCTAATCATCTACGTAGGATAGCATCTTAAGTCATAGAACGTTTCTTGGTTCAGAAAATCTACAAGTGCTTGACATTACAGACAATAGACATTTGTGTATTTTGATCTCCTAGCAAAATAAATGCAGATTTCTTTACAAAGAATAAAGCCCGGCAAGGTGCGGGCTTTGGAAAAGGTTTGGTGGTTGGGCGGACTCTGAAAACCAGAGCATGGCACATTTTGTTGGAGGCGACAGGAAGACATGTATGTATGGGACAGATGATTGTATTTACTTTTTGGAAAATAAATCTCATCAAAGTCAGACAAATGGGAAGAACTGGCTGTTTTGTAAAAGCTTGAATAGTCTAAAAGGGAGCAATTAAGACCTGAGAATAGGTCAAAGCTTAGGAAAGTGTCAATGTCCTCGTGGCAGCTTAGAACCAGAGAAGCTAAAAAAAAGAAAAAAAAAAAGGGAAAAACAAAACAAAAACCGGCACGTTTCTTTACTTCAAAAAGGAGGTAAAACATGTTTTTTTTTTTTTTTTACTTTCCATTAACTCTTTTTCTTGGAGATCATTAAGGGACACAGGGCAGAAGTAACTGAGACACTGGGTTATGCTGCTGCCTACAGGAGATTGGACAGTGGCAAATACATCTCTAAGACAGCCAGGTATAATTTGCCAACTCCCTTCATGCTCCAGATTTATGGAAAAGCATAGGAAATCAATCAAAAGAGTAGAGCACCTGTGCCCCTTAATGAACTCTATTAGTGGTTTAAGAGGAAAGGGAGGAGCCCTCCTGATCCCCTATAGACTTAAATGAGGAGTTGTTAAATACACTTAGGCCGCGTACACACGGGCGGACTGTTCGCCCAACTTTGTCCGCTGAACAGTGTTTCAGCGGACAGTCCGCTCGTGTGTGGGCTTCAGCGGACAGTTTCAGCGGACAGTCTGACGAACAAAGTTTTTCGGAACTCCCGTAAGACAGTCCGCTGAAACTTGGTTTGAGCGGACAGTCCGCTCGTGTGTAGGCTTGTTCGACAAACTAAGTCTCGCGCATGCTCAGAAAGAATTTACACGGCGAAGGTTGCATTGCAGTGTATAGGACGTTGTTTTTCTAGTCCCGTCGTACGTGCCGTTCACGTCATCGCGCACGCTTTCAGCGGACTGTTCGTTCATCGTGTGTGGTCAAGTCCGCTCATGCAAATTTTGAGCGGACTATTTGTCGGATTGTTTGACAAACTAAGTTGGGCGAACAGTCCGCCCGTGTGTACGCGGCCTCAGCCTCGGTTCGCTTTATGAACCGCATGTGAATTGCGCAGGAACTGCACTGCATTTCTGTTCAATGCACATGGGACTCGGTGTGGTCCAATCTCAGTCTACTTATTTTGAATAGACTCAAATAACACCAAAGTCGCGCATGCACCAATTTTGGAACCGCATTGCAACTAGATTGCATGGTACTTTTGAAGCATGAGATCCAGTGCGGGCAACCGCATTATGTTTGTGACCTGCGTTTGGGGGATCAGTGAGATTGCGCCGAAACCCACTGCAGATTGCAAGGGCATTGTGATTTCAATGCAGTGCAGGAAATGCACACGGATCACAGGGTCTCCAGCACTGCATTAGCGTGAACCTAGGCTTAAAGTGGTTGTATACCCACATTTTTAACTTTTACCTACAGGAAAGCCTATAATAAGGCTTACCTGTAGGTAAAAAAAATATCTCCTAAACCTGTACGGTTTAGGAGATATTCCCCTCGGTATGCGCCGCTGACTGCAGCGGCGCATGCGCACAAGGGGTTTCTCGCCGTCAAAATCCGGCAGCAGCCGAGCGGCCGGACTGAAATCTCCCGCGCGCATGCGCGGGAGTGACGATATCGCGGCTCCGGCCACTCACAGCGCCGGAGCCGCGATACCCGGAAGAAACGCCGAGGGAGCATGTCAGCTCCCTCGGCGTGGATCGGGCCAGATGTCGGGGCCTCGTTCTAAGGTAAGTATTTCATAATGAGCTAGTATGCAGTGCATACTAGCTCATTATGCCTTTTGCTTTGCAGGTTTAAAAAAAAAAATGTGCGGGTTTACTACCGCTTTAAAGATGGTAGAATGTAAAGCAGGCTGTCCATTACAGGGATCCTTAAAAATAAAAAATAAATAAAAAAGTCACAGGGGTTGATTTACTAAAGCCAAAAAGACTGTGCACTTTGCAGTTTCTCCAGAGCTTAGTAAATGAGGTAAAGTTTCACTTTTCAGAGTACCCAATAACATGCAAGGAAGATAAAAAAACAGCATTTTTACTTGAACATGATTGGATGTTGCAAGTCAGCAGAGCTTCTGCTCATTTACTAAGCTCTGGAGCAACTGCACTTATAGAATGCACAGTCTATTTGCCTTTAGTAAATCAACCCCACAGTCTTTCTAAAAGAGGATGTTGCCAAGGAAAAAAAACAAAACTATTTGAGGTACATTTTCTTTGAGATGTCTCAAAGCAGGACCAAGAAGAACAAATTCCTGGTGAAGATGAAAAGAAGAAAATGCCTTGAGGCACAGGAAAAGATAACTTTTCTTGTGCAGCACAGAAATTGGTTCTTTATAGGTTAAGGTCACCAAAATCAGAGGGGATGGCAAGGTTGTGATTTAGAGTAATATCCCTAACAGGTTCAAAGAGCAGTTTCTGGAGGACCAACAAAACCTGAGACTGAGATTCCATGGTATCACTGGGGGACATACAGGTGGGCAGCACCATGTACAAAGGCTTTCACTTAGGCTGGCCATACATTATACACCAAATTAGCTTGGTGCATCCAGTAATACTAACAGAAAAATATATCCCTCACAAGAACTTGTATGGCTAAAGGTGGATTTTGAAGGCACAACATGAGATATATACATATACAGTATAGAAAAAGAATCATTTTACTTCACAAATGTTAGTAACTAGTAAAAAGGGCTTCACAACAGGTCAATACAAGGGGGGACAACCCTATAGAATAAACCAGGGATATGCAATTAGTGGACCTCCAGCTGTTGCAAAACTACAAGTCCCATCATGCCTCTGCCTGTCATGCTTGCGGCTGCTTGAGCCTGCTATGCCTCATGGGACTTGTAGTTCTGCAACAGCTGTAGGTCCGCTAATTGCATAGGCCTGGAATAAACCCTCAAAGAATCGCAGAACAAGAGTAACCATGAGTGTCCAATAGTCTGTCACTTGTACGTGTCTTCCAGATACTCTTGTCCAGTTCTAGATGGTCAACATGTTTCGCTGAGCTTGCAGCTTCTGCAGCTACAAGCTAAGCAAAACACGTTGACGTCTATAACCAGACAAGAGTATCTGGAAGACAAGCACGAATCGCAATGCGAGTACCTGGCTCCTCTTTTAGTAGGGCCAAGCCCTGTTACTCACAAAGTAATGGTCTGAATGGCAGACAGAATCCCAGACAGGGCAGTATAAATATACTAGACTCGAGGGAGTCTTCAGGGACAGGATTCCACCAGCTGGCTCTATCACAGCTTTGGACTTATAATGGGCTTTGTGCTAATTAATGCAGTACACAAAGTGTTTGGAGAGTGCCATAGCAAGCCGATCACATTACAAGCCATCCCCAGGTCTTCCCCACAGTAGGGTTATGGGTATAGCCTTTGTGGCTATGCCTAGGATCAGCTGATTGAGAAAGCTGCAATGTAAACTCTTCTAGCTGTGGAGCAACTGAAGAAACTTGATGGAATAAAAAGGAATCTTACCAAAATGTCCAAAAAGTAAAGAATGGCGTTTGCTTCTCTCTAAGGAGAGAATACATCAATTCTCTTAGGGCACTAGAAAAAAACTGGAGCAGAATGTGAGTGGTAGGGTTTTTCTCATGTCCAACCACTAAGCCAGCAGCATATTCCAGAATCTCAGGATTCTACCCTGTATCCCTAAGGCCCCATTCAGATCTGGCATTTTGTGATCTCAGGCAGAATTGCTGCGATTCTGTCCATGGTCTCATATCGCACACGCACCAAGCGTGTTTGGGTGCCATTTTCTTTCAATGGCATCTACATGTAGTGCGCTTTTGCCGTCACTGTTGCGTGGCAAACCGCAATGCGTGACGTTTATCGCCTAAAAAGGAACAGGAGTTTCTTTTGGGCGACAAGCTTTGCATATTGCAGTTTGCCACGATTTATCATTGGCTCACTGACTTTAATTGACAGCAGCAGGAACCAATGTCACCCACTGTGTTGTCTCAGGCATTCAGGAGTCTTTCGTGCAACATCACTGGAGATAGGGCTCAAGTAAGTATTAGGGGGTTGCTGCACACAGGTGTTTTTTTTTTTATCTTAACACATTAAAAAAAAAAAAACAGTATTCTTAACAGTATTCACTCATATTACCAATAGTATTTGATATTAATATTTTGTATTTAATGCCGAAAAAGTAATTTAGGTATACTTAAAAACCACAAAAAATGATAAATCTACTTTGCACCAAATCCCTTTTCAAAACAAAATACCTTGTGAAACGAGAGGCGACATCATGACTGGGATACACAGTCTATGCAGCATGTAGTGCTATGGCTGGGACCCAAGACCAGTCACCTTGCATAAGCACAGTGTGTAGCAATGACCAGCCTGCATTATAGGAGGTTCCTGCACAGAGGCAAAATACAGGAGTTGTTTTATGCTAGATTACTACACAGATCTGGGAGAAATACATAACGGACACCAAGAATCAAGCAATACATGAGGCTCTTGTATTGGTTTTGCCCAGATTTCAGCTTTAACGTGACTGGTGGGCTAATCAAGAAAAAGCATGCGAGGTCAATAGACTGCATGAAACAGAAAGAGATCCTTGCAAGGTCATTTAGGTACTGCTTCCTCTCCAGCAAGAACAGTGAGCAGCAAAGCAATGGCATCACCAAATCTCAAAAGTAGGATTGGTCAACCAGGACTCCTCCAGAGGTTCAACCAAAAGGTCCTGGGTGTGCAGTGTGCTCCTGGTCCTTTAAGAGGGATTGGGCTTCCTCCATGGTCCACCTGCCCCTCATCTATCCATTAATGCATGTGCTTCCATTGTGGAGACGCTTATAAACATAAATTCATTAGCGTTAGGACTGCAAGCATACACAGGGTGCCGTGAAGAGGCCTTGCAGCTTATGCATGCGTTTGCAAATGTGTGCTAACTAAACCCCTGTTTTTAACGCAGACTGTTGGACAGGTTAATTTGGTCAGTTAGCAGACTGGTTGGTAAGTTGAGCTATGGTATGTTCTGTCTTTGTTTTTCTCCTCCAGAGGTTGTTAGGGGTTCCTTGAGCAATTAGCGAATCCTGCCTCTCAAATAGGTTCCCACTGACCTTTTTAGCTATCTGTAAGAGGGTAATTCTTCCCAAAGACCACAAGTACAAGGAGCATTCCTTTTACTGGCCATCACACTAACACATCACAATGTATGTAGATATAGTAACTTTTAGCGTCATTCTGCCTGTGTACAGAACGATCAGTGGGTGTTGGCAGACGTCGGGTCTGCTGGACCCGCTGTGTAGAATCACAGCAGGAGCGAGTCTCCAGCGGCGCACATGCATGCCCCAATACCCGGGAAAGCAGGATCACCTATATTTATTTACACGTGATCCTGCACAGCGTGGCCACCCTGGAGCAGTAAATCTGCTATAGGGTGGTTGGCAGCTGGTTAATATTTCTAGAGGTTTTGCATTAAAAACCTCAAAACTTAACTTTTTTGATATTATGTTCACTTTAACCTTTATCAACCAAAAAATAAATAAAATGACTGCAGAAATGTATTCTTTTTGGCAACTTCACCCATTTCTACTTTCCAACCAAGGCATTCATAAAAAAAAAAAAAAAAAAAAAAAAAAAAAAATAGTATTTGAAAAGTGAAATTGTCATAAATACAAGCATGTATTTTACTTTTGTTATTTTATATACATCAGAATTTACAGCTGGAATTGCAAATTGTACAGTTTGTTTTGGTAAAAAAAAAAATAATAATAATAAAGTCCTGTAAACATATAGGGAACTGGAAGTCTGTATACAGAATCTTTACTGTATATTCATAGGAAAATAAACCCTACTTACAGGAGTATACTGTCCTTCCACATAAATACGTTTTGCCATATACATACTAATACCGTGAATCAAAATGCTGAAATGAAAACAAAAAACAGGTAATTCAAAGTACATCATTTCAATTAATGACCTTCAGATAGAGGAATCTCACTCTTCCAGAAATTAGAAAGTTCATTAAAAATGGTACATTTTAACGAAAAAAAACCATAAATTTTTCATTCTGGTACTACATGGCATATGGATTGCTAGCTGCATGCTAAATATGAGACAGAAATATCTGCAATCATGCAGATTGTAATCTATAGACCTTAGTATGGAGGAACAGATTTTGAAGACAACAGATAAAAAAAAAAAAAAAAAGTAATCATTGAATGAAGGTATATATAAACCCAAAACTATAATATATGGCAGACCTTCGATGTGGTAGCTGCATTCATTATCTTTATTTTCCACTATTTGATGTCCTGCCAGTAACACACTAACTTATGAAAAATGGAGACCACAAAATCTGGTGGAGCTGTACATGGTAGCCAATCCGCTTCTTAAAGCGGAATTCCACCCAAAAAATTGAACTTTAAGTGATGGTGACCCCCCTGACATGCCACATTTGGCATATCACTTTGTTGAGGGGGACGGGACGGGACGGAAACCCTCTTTTTACAGAGATCCAGCTCCCACTTCCTCCTGGGGCACCCGAAGGAAGATCACCTCTCCCCCCTCCCTCTCAGCAATCATCTGGGGCACGTCACAGGTCCGATATGATTGTCCAGACAGTCACAGCTCGGCTTGAGCATGCACAGTGCGTGCCCGGCTGTGAAGCCACATCCAGGCACCCACAGTGACGATGCCGGAGGTGGAGACGAGCGGGCCTTCTTCCCACCGCATCACTGGACCTTGGGACAGGTAAGTGTCTGATTATTAAAAGTCATTTTTTTATTGGAACTCCGCTTTAAGGCTCAAACACACTATAAGAAAATTGGGCGAACATTTTTGTATGGTGTGTACACAACTTTCGACTACCGGTTCTGAATTTTTGCACGAAAATTCCCAAAAAGGGACAAACTCCAAATTTTTTCTCGTACGGGAACAGAACAAACAATTTTCATTTAATGTGTACCATTTTCGTACAGGAAAAATCAGAAAAGAAAGAATGCACATGATCAGAAACCAAAAAAAAAAAATCCTGTTGTACGAGAATTTTCGTTCATAGGTTTCCGATTTGCTGTGAGGAACGAGGAAAATCGATCCTTCGCCCAATTTTCTTATAGTGTGTACCCCCACTTTACTTCGGCTTGTTCAATTAAGCTTTAAGGCTGCACCGGATTTTGCACTCAGTTTTGGTAATTCTGTCCTATGATGACAATAATAATTTCCTATACTTTAAGAACAGTGTTGTGGCCCCTAAGACAGGACAAAAGAACAGTCCCCTCTCCTCTACAAAAGGAAGGAAAGGGGATTCTGTAGTCCTAACACTTTTGGATAACATTGAGTGAGAAGATTGCAAAGGGCACAGGACAGCACTGGATTTCTGACAGGATGAACAGACATTTTTGCACTTATCAGATAGAACAAACTGGTTTTAATAATATTTCACAGATGAAAAGGCAGAAATTAAGAGAAATTCATTATTAGGATTTACATATTATTTTTGGGGATTGCAGGGAAGGAGAGCAGCATTTTGTTCTAGAAGGCCTCACAGGTTTTACATAGGGCCACTGAGCTGGTGACTAATTACTGGCCAAAGAAAGAGTATTGAGATAAACATATAAAAGTTGAGCAAAGCGTTTTCTTTTTCTTAACAGCACACCGAAATGAAACACAATGGGGGTTATATACTAAAGGAAAATCCACTTTGCACTGAAAGTGAACTTGGAAGTAAAGTTGCTGTAGATCTGAAGGGGACATGCAAGGAAAATAAAAAAACAGCATTTTAGCTTGCGCAAGATTGGATGATAAAATCATCAGATCTACCCCTCAGATTTAGAGCGACTGCCCTTCCAAGTGCACTTTCAGTGCAAAGTGGATTTGCCTTTCGTAAATAACCCCCAATGTGCAGCATTCCATGCTGCATCCACTGCTGCTCTTCCTGGCAAATTCCTTCATCGTAAAAGTGTTGGTATGTCTGGAGGAACGTAGTCTTAACATGGTCATCAAGTGGCGATTGTACCCCAAGAAAAATGTCCAAATGCCACGCTGTCTATATAAAAATTATCCACAGAAGACAATAGACTGTTCGCAAGAACAGAATACCGATTCTTTTTTTTTTTTTTATATTTAGGCCTGAAAACTTTGTGCTGCAGCCAAATCAGATCCAGTTGGGCTGAATACCATTGATTTATGGTGACAGAATGAGCTCTCCTGATAAGACCTAGCAGAAGATCTTTGAAAAGGAGAAGGTAAATAAATGTGCATTGATTTTTTATTTTTTTTCATGGAGCCTGGAAATCATTGCACCAGTGAAAAGCAGAATGCGAGCGCCATGCAGGACTCCTGCAGGCCTCTCAGTGTATTTGTCAGCTTGTACCTAGTACGGACAGGCAGACACACACCGACAGGAAAAGGCAATGAACTACCAGAGCGCTCAACAGCGCCATGGTAGTTGATTGAGACTACAAGCCAACAGCCGCAAAGGCTGTCGCGACTTGTAGTTTCCCGTTCACAGAGGAGTGACGTGGTCAGGCAGAGCCACATTATTTTCTAACAGCAGCGCCTGTAGGGGATACTTGCCTGCTGTCACTGGGGAGGGGAGAAGTTGCAGCTGCTAGAACAGGTTACATGTTCCAAAAGGTGAACTTATCCTTTTAAGTGGAACTCTACTTGCCTTCAATCCAGCAATGCTCCTGGAACTCCAGCCCCCCGGCCAGCTTGTGTGTCTTGATCGTTAGGCTGCTGTCATTGGCCAGGCCGAGATGATCTCACTTCCGGCCATTCGCATGAGTTCTGTCAGCTTCAGCATTGTCGAATTTCTACAGTGAGCACTTCTCATTGTACAGGGGAGCGGACAGGCAGGTAGCTTGAATGCAGAATAGACAACGCATGTCTCTTTTGCATTAAAAATCTTGCCTGTTCATCCATTTTTATTTCCTACCATAAAATTTCATTTTAAAATTTGACAAAGGCTGAAAAAAAATCAGGTGGCTTTTTTGTTCCTCATGAGATCTTTGATAATTGCCAAAAAAGTAAGCAATTGTTCATTATACGTACCAAATAAAATCCTTGCATTCCTCTTCACAATGCAAACATTCTGGCTGTAGCTCACAAGAGACTGTTACAGGCTGATGAGATCTTCCAGCAAATTCAATGTTTTCAGTGGCCAAAAAATATATTACAAAGTTAAATGTAAAGAAAAAAATAAATAATAAAAAAAAAAAAAAGGTGGTTACAGACAGATCTGAGGACAACAGAGCACCTGCAGACTCTGCTGAGGAAATGGCAGCTGGGCTGGTTTGAAAACCTTCCTCCAATAAAATCTGATGCTGGAACTTTTTCAGGCTCCTTCCTGCTCCCAGGATCTCATCATAAACATATTCACCTGGCCAACCTGGCACTTTAAAGCAGTATTAAACACAAAAACAAACAAAAAAAATAAAATAAAACTTTACATATTGCAGTTTGCTAATCCTTAACCACTTCCATACCGTAGGCCATCATATGACGTCCTGGATTTTCAGTGGTGATATGTGAATGACTGCAGCTGCAGGCATCATCCAAATATAATTTTTTTCAGCTGGCGATTCCCTACAACATAAGAACGATCATAGCGGTAGTTCAGCCACTTCATCGCTCTTACCGGCGACGGGAGGGGACACCCCCCCCCTTCCTGTCAATCTCCGCTGCTTCTCCAGGCTCTCCCGTGCTATCGGAATCTGCCGGAAGTCATAGCCCTTGTACATACGGTCGGAGATTCCGTCGGAATGTGTCCTATCGGATCGTTTTGTTGGATATTCCGACTGTGTGTGGTATGCATCGGACTATTTCCGTCGGACCAAATTTTCCAACTTGCTAGAAATATTTTCCGACAAACTGCTCCGATCGGACATACTCCGTTCATGTGTAGCCTACTCCGACGGACAAAGTGCCACGCATGCTCAGATCAAATTCCTAGACCAGAGCTATAGGCTACTAGCCTGAACGTAGTCCCGTCGTAACGAAATAACGTCACCACGTTATGTACAATCGGATTTTCCGACAACTTTGTCCGACCGTGTGTATGCAACAGTTTCGGACAAAATCCGTCCAACGGATTTGGTTGTCAGAATGTCCGACCGTGTGTACAAGGGCATAGAGAAAACTGACGGACAGATGGTCCCTGGCAATCTGACTTGAAGGCCCGGGCACGATGTTATGATGTCATGTTCGGGCCACCGGAAATAAACAAAACCAAGTCTTATAGACCCCATATGTCTCCATACAGAGGACCGATCACGCACTATTCCCATTACAAGGGATATTTACATTCTTTGCAATAGGAATAAAAATGCTCAAAAATTTTAAATGGGAAAGTGTAAAAATAAAAACACTTAAAAAATAAAAATAAAATAAAAGCGCCCTCGTCCCCACACGCAGAAAACGCATACGCAAGTCACGCCCACATAGGTAAACAACGTTCAAACCACACATGTGAGGTATCACCACAAACATAATGCCTCATACTCACGATGAGATTATCGGACGAATGATCGTCTTTTTTATTGCATGCTAATCTCAGATCGAATCTGATGAGTTTACTAAAGTCCCGAAAATTCCCGCATGACAGAAAAAAAAAATTCGGAAGTGATGTCATTTGTTGTAATGCATTTGTATTGCATTTTCGAAAACGATAGCTGTACCGATTAAACGAAAATTGTTCGATCTGGCATCGTACGAAAAAAATTTCCGTGCATGTCCGATAGAATAATATTGGATGAACTGTCCTGATCGGCTCTCGAAAGCTCTGTACAAACGATCCGTAGGATCGCTTTGAAAGCGGTATTTTCCGTACGATTTTCTGATCGTGTGTACGGGGCATTAGAGAGAGCAATAATTCTAGCCCAAGATCTCCTCTGTAACTCTAAACATGTAACCTGTGAAAAATCTTAAAACGTCACCTATGAAGATTTTTTAAGTACTGAAGTTTGGCGACATAACACGAGTGTGCGCATTTATAAAGCGTGACATGTGAGGCATCTATTTACTCATGTAATATCATCTGTCACATTATATAAATCTTGAATAATTATACAAAAAAAAATTGGGCTGACTTTACTGTTTTTTTTTTTAGTCATGAAAATTTATTTCTCCCAAAAAAATTGTGTTTGAAAAATTTAAAATACCATGCAACATAAAAAGTTGTCCATTTTATTCCCTAGAGTGTTTGCTAAAAAAAAATATATATAGTTATAGGGGTTCTGAGTAATTTTCTAGCAAAAAAAAAATGATGATTTTTACATGTAGGAAAGGAGTGCTGGAATTTGCGCGGTAAGGAAGTGGTAAAACATGGTGGCTGAATTAGCTTAACGCTCTTTTTTCCTTTATTTTCATCTGGTGATCCAGGCAGTATCACTTCCTGACCCAGGGTGTCTCCACTCTGGATGGAGGAGAAACAGACAGTCTTGGACAACAGCATTGTCAGTCTGGGGGAGTGAGTAGTATTTAGATTAGAGCTGCACAATTAATTGTTAAAAAATCGTGATCTCGATTTAACCCCTCTGACGATCTCTATTGCAGAGTTTGCCGATTCTTTCAAATATCAAGTGGCGAGTCTGCCAAGTTTTTAAAATGAAACATTGTAACTAAATCTTCCTTCTTAGATGAAAGGGGGAACTTCTGTGTGAAAAGAAAACACACTTAAAGTCTAAATCTTTTTCTGACACTTGTTTAAGTTAAAGTGGATGTAAACCCACTCTCATCAATTATAAAGTACTACCCTAGTGCTGAACTATAAGGATATACATGCCCCCTTTCTCTATATGGCACCCCCAAAAACTCCGGATTCAGTGGGCAGGACCGTTATCTGGATGCCAGTAGACTCCCCATCCACCTCTACATTCCCCTTGGCCAGAGCACATGAAATGAAATGCGAGACATCCACCCCTCCCCCACACAACACATCCTGTTGATCAAAATGAATGCTGTAACTGTGATTAGGTGACTAGAGAAACACACTGAAATCAATGTAGTTTCTCTTATGCCCAGCTCTCAGTAGATAAACCGCCCCTTGATCAGTTGTCTGTTTGATATTTCTGCTGGCATCTTGGGAGCTACAACATGTCGTTTTTTCCTGTGTATCTCTTACACTGAACTTCTGCTATGATCTCTAACATCCAGTGAAAAGACAGGAAAGTAACCACATGACTTCAGCATGCGAAATCATGCTGAGGTGCGGAACAGCCAATCCGTGCAGAGCTGCTGAAGAAAGGAGTGGGTGGGAATTAAAAAATAATGCATGTCTTAGGCTAGTGCACGAGATATGTAAATCACCTGTCACGCACAGCAAGGGGGAAGAACGGACAAAGATTTCCAAGTTTGTCTGTTTTATTTCACTGAAAAAAAGATATGAGAATTACTCAGAGCTGGATTAACTCTTTGTGGTAAGACTGGGCACAGCTGATCTGAAATCCCATACTCTATATTGTGGCAGACAAAAAAATAAATAAAAAAAAGTCGGGTTTACGTCCAATTTAAAATCAATACTTTTTGCTAGAAAATTACTTGGAACCTCCAAACATTATATATATTTTAGCAGACCCTAGGGAATAAAATGTAAATTGCTGCAATATTTTATGTCACGCTGTATTTGCCCAGTGGTCTTTCAAACGCAGTTTTCTGGGAAAAAAAAATACACTTCAATTAATTAAAAAAAAAAAAAAAAAAAAAAACGAAACAGTAAAGCTAGCCCAATTTTTTTTTGGTTTTAATGTTAATGTGAAAGATGTTTACACCGCGAGAATCGTGATTATCTTCTAAACAAAAAAAAATGCGACTCATTTTAGGCAGAATTGTGCAGCTCTACAGGGGTTGGACAAAAATATGGAGAGACTACATTATTGTCAGGTGTGAAAATGACGACATGTTTCACGTTGGAAGCATAAGTGATGTAAAATAAATGACTGTTTCTGCTGTGTGATCAGACACCTAACAGGAGGGAAGCCTCACTTTCGCCATTCACTGCGTGCGTTGCTAGTAATACAGACTCATGTTAGAGCTTACTGAGTTTCAAAGATGGAATATTGCTGGTGCCCACTTAGCTGGCGCCTCTGTGACCGAAGTTGCTAATTTATTTGCGGTTTTGCAAGGTAGAGTAGCAAAGGTTATGACGGCGTATACATTTTCCTGAGAAATCATCATCTAATAAGGATAAGCACAGTCAACTGGGACAAAAGGACATTGGACAGGATTGTGACCCGTATTTTTGCATGAAACATGGTATTAGATTTCATTATCCACCATCCAAGACTTATATTTGCCAATTCCCTGGAGAATTCAGGCTGCCTTGGATGTCACAAAAGGTGATCCAACGCCATATTAGGTAACCATTTTGTTCTTTTACCATACTTGTTTTCATAATTTTGTCCAACCCCTGTATACCAGCAGATTTAGATGGACTTGACCATCTAAAGCCAAATCCCTTTTTAGATTTAATATATTAATTAAGCTCGGACCAAAGGTAATGAGTACTGTTCGCAACGTTTATTATCTTAAGTGTCTTATCACATTTGTCTTCATAGAAAAAAATAGAATTACAATTTAAATATATTAAAGTGAACGTGTAAGCCAAAATTGTTTTCTTAGGTTTTGTAAGTAAAAAAAAAAAAAAAAAAGGTTAAAAACCCAGTTTATTTGTTGTGTGTGTCCTGTTGGGAACATTTCCCTAAACATCCCGTCTTAGGCTGGATTCACACCTATGCATTTTTGGTACTTTTTGCACTACAGTCCATTAAACATGGTTTCCTATGGAACACGTTCTGTAGCGCAAATCTGCAAAATGCAAAAATCACTAAAATGCCTAGGTGTGAATCCAGCCTTAGAGATACAACATGAAGTGAAAAGGAAATCTCAACAAAGAGGGGGGAATTCCCCTCCTGATTATCACCAGAACAGGTGTCCGTATTGGAAGATTTATCCTCTTTTGTTCCGGGTGACAACTGTAAATTTTTAAATTTTCCATCACTATCTCTGTGACATGTCCTCAGCACAAATACAGAGGGTGACTCTACTCAGCAGGGACCCGAAAACCAACAAAACCCCAATTTTTTTCCTAATCCTTAATATCGCCAACGATAGTCAATGAGCAGGGCCCTCTGATCCCTCCTGCATTGGATTTGTATTGTAAGCGTACTGTCTGCTCTCATGTTGTAAAGCGCTGCGCAAACTGTTGGCGCTATATAAATCCTGTATAATAATAATAAAATAATTTGTTTCCTAATCCTTCCCTACTTCATCCAAAACTTCCCAAAAAAAAAAAAAAAAGGTTTTGTCTTTTCACTTTAGTAATGTGGACATGGTCAGCCATGTGATTGATTACATACGGACTGCTGACCAGACAAAGTTGATTACTACCGCTATACATTTTCTTCCCAAAATGTTGATTGGATGTAAAAGCATGATCTGAGCCCATATTTATTCCTTGGGGGTGGTCCTCTGAGAATTGCATCCTTTATGATATGGAGGATAGAAGGGGGCCAGAGGAAGTAGACACCTCACAGAGCTAGATTAAGTTAAGGGGGGCCAACAGCTATTGCCTAAGTTTTTCCACTTAGCTCAACTGATCTTTCTTTCCAAGGAGAAGTTTGTCTCCTGGTTTTACAGACGAGACCTTACGCCAACAGCCAACTTGAAATGGGGATGAGTTACCACAATAAGTATTGTTAATAATAATTGTAAAAACAATAAGTTTTGCTCACAGTAACTAAAGCAGGTTTTGGTCATTTTAATCAAGAGAACAAAAAATTGAAACAACTGAACCATTGAATAGTAACTGGAATAATAATAAAACATGTTTTGTCTTTGCTCCAGGAGTCATTCATCCACCCCATCGCTTATTCACGAATATGAACTAGCTGTGAGATTCAACAAAGTTAGGGCTATCTGGCGTCAGTGGAAAGGAGAAGATTTCTATACATCTTTCATGTACAAAATGCACCTTTCAGCTGTTGGTATTTGTCAAATGTCTTTCTCGTAAAATGTAAAACAACCAGTAAAATGTGGTCTGGCTACCTAGCTTGCACCCTGGTCAACCTGTTTGCATTATCAGAAAAAGCAGGGTAAAGAATAACCAAGCTGCTTGGCCTACTTCAGTCCTGCACAGATCCAGTCTGTGAGGTTAATTCTCATCAATGATATCTGAGGTTGAAGTTATGGTGAGCTCTCCGCTGACCTTGGAACCGCTTTCTCCAAAATTGCTACCTGATGTAAGTGCAAAAATGACAGCTGGAAAGTGAAGTGAATCGGTTTTGTTTTATACAGGTAAATGACAATAACTCCAGGTTGTATAATGACCATTAAAGTGAACCAATGCATCCATGGTCCTGGTATGAGGAGTAGTGTAGCAGGTGAAATTGGAATTACAGCACCCTGTAATTAGAGCAGGTGTGAGGAATAATTTTATAGTTATCCTGTATTCACATAAAAACATTATAATCTGTCACCATACTTGTACAGTAGATACCTGGTGGTGATGCATGGATAGTCACATACCTTAAAGCATACAAGAAGTTCAAAACATGGTTATTGTCACCCAAATTTCAACAGGCCTGTGTGACCATGGCATTGATGTACTAAAGGCAAATAGGCCATTTACTTTGCAAGGTGAATGAAGCGAAGCTCTACTGACATTCTTGATCATGTGCAAGCAAAATCAGTTTTGTTTTACTTTCCTTGCACAGAATTGGGTATACCTTGCAAAAGTGCATTTTCACCATATTCACTGAGCTAAGAGAAAATTCCCTTGCAAAGTGAACAGGCTAAATTTCCTTTGGTAAATCAGCCTCCTTCGTTCATCCAATCATGTGGGAGCAAAAATAGTTTTCTTCTATTTTTCTTGCACATGATTGGGTGGGTATACCTTGCAAAGTGAATTTTGACCATATTCACTGAGCAAATGGAAAATTGCCTTGCATAGCGAACAGGCTATTGTACGGAAAGACCTACCATCGTACTTATGTAGTAGTGAGGTGTAGGTGATCCCTTGACCACTGGGGCAAGTTTAAACTAACTGGGAGCACCCTGGCTTTTGTCAATCTAAAAAAGGAGATTTAAGTTGTAGGTCAGGGAAAAATAAAAAATAAAAAATTCAGTGCATCTGTGATATGTGCACACACATTTCCTCTGTGTTTTGTATTAAATATGCTACAATTTCAAGGAAATATCCATTGATCCTGCCAGAAATCCAGTGTGCTCCCAAATTCCTGTAAGGGCTGACAACACAGTGCTTATTTCGTTCTGACAGCCTAAGCAGAGCTGTCGGGCCTTCCTGCTGGAAAACAGAGCTCTGCCTATCCCCAACTTCTCTCTGTTCCACTCTACATGCAGAGATGTATTTCTTTCCTAGAAAAACAATGCTGCTCCTTTAGTACTCAAGAGCCTGCCTGCACATTGTGTATAGAAAGTGTTCGTGGGAAATGTAGGTTTCCGGGGGCATTACTCTGTCAACAGCAACTGAGCTCCCAGAAATTAGTGGTCAATTTTATAAGCTCGGTGACATCATAGGACGTAAAAAATAAATCTGTTTCTTGCTGCAACAACAAAGTAAAATAATAATGCTAAACATGATCTAGAAGGAAAGGAAGTGGTTGGGGGGGGGGGGGGGGTACATTTGGGTAATGTCTTGATAAATCCTTTTATGTAGATATGTGAAATTCCATGCAAGCCCCTGCTGCACATGTATTGAAAGGGGTAAGAATGTTTAGACTGAACTCAGGTTCACATGATGCTATTTAAAAAAAAAAAAAAAAAAAATTATACAGATTGCAACAAATATGAAGAAATGAAACTGGAACAATGAAACCTAAACAGATTAACTGAAGAACTTCCTTATGAGCAGAAGTTGTTTGCGGTCTTCGATATAATTGATATGATGTGCAAAATATCAACCTTCTGTTGGTAAAATGAGCCAAAGTCGGGTTTGCTATTTGTCAGAACTTTTTCTCGGTCTACGGAAGCTAGACATGCTTTCGTTCAGTGCGTAAATTCTACGGGAGAACTCTTCAAACTCCCCCAACACTTGCTCATCGCACTCTACAGCCACAGCGTGGTCTACTGGAATGCTATCAAATTCCTCCAGTTGATCTGCCGAGGTGAAATCTGCGGCTTCAGTACCAAGAATCTCCTCAGCCTGTTCCACTGCACAGTGGAAGTCGGCACTCTGTGATGGATGGATGTTACAGGGGAGGCCTTCACTCACAAACTCCATACTTTCATTCTGTAACAAAGTCCCATTGATGGCGCAAGAAGAGTCAGAGAACTGCTCATCATGACTGCGATCGTGGCTCTCAGTTGTTGCTCTACTGTCTCCGTTGAGGCTTTCACAGAAATCTTGGCGACTGCTTCCTTTTGACAGATCAATGCTCGCATCAAGGGAGGAGGAGGCGAAATGTCCTTTCTCTGCCGGAACCAAAATCGCGATGGGCTCAGCCACCGCCGCCTTGTAACTTGGAGGAGGGGTTCGGTACTGAGTTTTTTCATTCTCAGAGCTTGCTCGTTTGCGCGGTCCTTTTTCTGGTGTCGGGGTTCGGCTTGAAAAGTCAAAGGTGGAGCTAGCCTGCCTCTTTGGTACGGGAATTGCAGTTGAAATATGATGACGATCACTGAAAGACAAGAAAGGACAAATAAAAAAAAGGGTTCCGATACAACACACGCTTGAATATATATTAACCACTTTCAGACCGGACCATTTTGCTGGTAAATGACCAGAGGTCTTTTTACAATTTGGCACTGCGCTGCTTTAACTGGTAATTGCGCGGTCATGCAATGTTGTACCCAAACGAAATTTGTGTCCTTTTCTTCCCACAAATAGAGCTTTCTTTTGATGGTATTTGATTGCCTCTGCGATTTTTATTTTTTGCGATATAAATGGAAAAAGACCGCAAATTTTGAAAAAAAAATGATATTTTCTACTTTTTGTTATTAGAAAAATCCAATAAACTCAATTTTAGTCATACATTTAGGTCAAAATGTATTCAGCCACATGTCTTTGGTAAAAAAAAAAGTCAATAACTGTATATTTATTGGTTTGCGCAAAAGTTGTCACATCTACAAACTAAGGTACGTTTTCTGGAATTTACGCAGCTTTTAGTAGTTATGACTGCCTATCTCATTTCTTGAGGTGCTAAAATGGCAGGGCAGTACAAAACCCCCCCAAATGACCCCATTTTGGAAAGTAGACCCCCTAAGGAAATTGATAAGTGGCATGTTGAGCCCATTGAATATTTTATTTTTTTGCCTCAAGCGATTGAATAATGACAAAAAAAAAATTTTTTTTTTTTTTTACACAAAGTTGTCACTAAATGATATATTGCTCACACATGCTATGGGAATATGTGAAATGACACCCCAAAATAAATTCTGCTGCTTCTCCTGAGTACGGGGATACCACACGTGTGGGATTTTTTGGGAGCCT